>NC_071399.1:1292420-1938630 GCF_022682495.2 Desmodus rotundus
GACACTCGGTGCTCTGCCCTGGAACTCTGATCTCAGGTGCTCACAGGTCTTGCTCAAGGGCAAGGACGTGTCAGGGCGCAGGGGGCACCTGGGGGTCAGGCCTGGCCAGGTATTCCAGGGGTGCTGGGCAGGGACAGAGCTGAAGCCAAGCCCCCGAGGCTGGCGTGTGGCTGAGGGGTGGGGGTAAGTGACAGTCCTGACCCGTCACTCAGTGTCTGGTGAGGGCGCATGGTGCTTGCCTCTGCCCCAGGGACACGGGGGGCCCGTGACGGGCCTTCTGGGCTGGGGCTCCATCACACCTCAGGTGAAAACAATAGAACACTGAATTGGACTGTGACATAATTGCTCTGGGAAATACTACCTAAGAAACTGCAGGGACGTCATAAAAGTGATAGAATTCAACTAGCGAAGAAAAATAGTGGGTTCCCGCCTCTCCACTTCGCCCTAGCCCGGCCTTGCTCAGCGGGGAGCAAAGGGAATCAGCCATGGAATTCAAAGTCTTGTGGGGGCCACATCCGACAGGTGAGCCCGGTTTTAATAATGCATGGAATTGACTGAAACCGGTCTGAAGTGCGATGCTGACGGGGTTCCAGGATGCAGATTATTAACAAGAAGACACCGGTCTGCCTTCCGCAGAGGCAGGACACCCCGTTTCCCCTCAGGGGGCAGCCCGTGGGCTGTGGGCCACCACGTCAGAGCTCAGGGTCAGCCAGCACGCATCACCAACATCAGAGGGATGACAAACCTTGACCTCCAGTCCTTCAGCTCAAATGCACACAGATATTTAAATACAGTGGGCGCAATAAAAGCAGGCGGTGCCTCTCTGTTTTACACGGTGAGCTCAAGTTCAGAGATGCAACCTCAAGGGGTCATCTGTCCATGCCACCCACAGGGACGTGCTGCCGGGTGGACTGGACAGGAACGTGGGGGGGGGGCAGTCACAGTGATGAATGAGCAATAGGCAAGCGTGGTGTTGTGTGGGGCAGTTCACACGCACGCTCAGTGAGCTCTCCTGAGTGCCCCGCTGTTATCCTCAGCACGCCCCCGAGGAGCTTGGGACAGCACCGCGGGCACCGCACACAGCCAGAATGACCCCGGACCGGAGGGGAGCCCGTCCCACCTGCTCTCGGCACCGGATTCCTCAGAGAGCGCCGAGTTGGCGTGCTGCCCGCCCCAGTCCCCAGCATTTGCAGTCAGGAATAAAGCCCCTCCCTGGACCCCTTGGAGTGGGTGGAGGACTTCCCTGAAAACCGCTGCCCGCGCATGGTGGCCTCAACACCATCTCACTGTGAAGACTTTGCTTAAGCGCTGCATCGGGACCACGAGTGGGTTATGGCTAGTCCAAGCCCTCGACATGCCCCGCACAGAACTGATCGACGTCTGTACCAGCCTCTCAGCTGCAAAGGGGGCGCCTGCTGACTTCGAGCTACAAGCAACGATGTCGTGACTAGCCGGGAGCACCCCACACTCAGCCTGCCCAGCCAGGAGCACCTGCAGGAAGCTCATGTCAAGCCGCCATATGTCAGCTGTGTCCCACATGGCAGGGAGGCTGAGCTGCAGGTGCGCTTGGTGTCAGGTATTGGGGTGAGAGTGACAGGACCCCACCGCTGAGTCACAGGATGGCACCTGGCTCCCTGCCACCTGCTGGTCAAAGTGGACGCGTGATCCGATCCTGTTTATATGAATAAGGAGGCCAGGCACACACACCCTCCCGTGGAAATACAAGTAATCATTCCCTCGTCCTCCTAAATGCCAGCCTTAAACACAACATTCCCATCAAATGTCCGCATGCCAGGGGCTGAACCCCGGGTGCAAGCAGCACTGGCCGGAGTCAGAGGAGGGGCGAGTGGGAGGCAGGAAGGGGATGGGGAGGAGAGGAGCCAGAAGTCTCTCCAGGTTATGTCACGCTCGTGGGGAAGTTACTCAGACTCACCCACAATCCCCAGGACGGGCAGAAGGCTCTGCTCCCGCGTATCCAGTCACTCCAGAGGCCGCTGACTTAGGTGTGGGGCACCTGTTCCCGTTCAGGAAAATCAGACATCGGCGGGTGCTTCCTTCTGCTGTTGGCCACGTCACAGTGCAGGGCACAGGGGTCCCCACACCTTCTGTCATTGAACCAGGAAGGTTCCCTGGAAAGGCCTCCGAATAAGCCGCTGTTCCTAGCTGTTCTGAGTGGCCTTTAGTTGGATAACCGTGTGGGACCCAGCTGGGCTCCCCCCGCTCCTCATAAATGTGTGAGTCTGCCTCCCGCTCGGTACCAGGGGACCCCCGGGAGCCCCGCTGGGACTCTCCGAGGAGCCCTGTGAATGTCGCCTGCCGTGTTTTTTGCCAAATTCTACCGTTCCCCTTTAGAGGTGTTAACTGGGGAAAGCATGAGTAGCGGATGCATGTTAGCCACTTGGTTTCTGGGCAGCGAGCTAAGATTTGGGAGGCCTGAGTGAGTTCCACGGCACAGAGCCCTGAAGCGACGTGGGAAAACCAGCAGAAGCCCACATCAGAACAGCCCGTAACTCCAGCTTATTTGTAAGAATCTGTCACTTTAATGAAAAGAGCCTGAAATCATGAGAAAGCGTGACGAGAGGAATCCCACCCCCTTGAGAAGTTGCCCATTTATGTATAATTTAGAAACCGTTTATATAGACTCCACAGACTAAGCTATCATTTCCATGAATGAAGTGTTTTATGGTTTTCCTGGGCATGTTATGCAATGGCCGATCCAAAGGAAATCCCAGTCTGGACCAAAGTTTCGCGTCCTTGAGAATTTAGTATCACAGCACTAAACATACGGCTCTGCCTCCCGATGCCCGTCCCTCCGTGGAAATGCTGGCGGTGGTCGCTCCGTTCCGTCACCGGCAGCGTTCACGCAGGCAGCCTCCCCTCCGTGTCAGGGTCCATCCAGGCCCATCTGCCCTTGGAGCTGTCGGGGGCGACAACCCTAGACAACATGGCCACGAAACGCGCGCTTCTGCTTTTTACCTTCATTCGGCATGTCCCACAATGCTCCCAGGCAGAGGGTGCTGTGAAGTCTCCAAGCTACTCTTGTGTGTTAAAGTGTGCTGCACCCCGAGACGGGGTGGCGTCCCTGTTCCTGGGTGAGCGGGCGGAACCCCACAGGCTTTGGTAAGACTGCTAACAACAGCAACAGCAGAGAGAGCACCCTGAGAAAATAAGGAGCTGGGCAGGGAGAGTCATCCCCTTCCTTATCACTGAAGTCTCACTCCGGGCAATGCGGATCACAAAAACATGGCAAGAAACCACGAAGACAGTTTGGGGAGCAACGCTCTACAGAAAAGTCCAACGAGGATTGGATGAAATCAGCGCTGTCTTAAGTGAGACGGTGAGAGAACAATGCGCCCAGGCTATGCACTAAAACTTGAGATTTTCCCATGGGCACATAGGACAATTTCCCTCCAGTGATGATGGAGGAGAAGTGTCTGAGAATAGTAAGATTTAAATATGCAAATGTGCAGTTTCTTCCAGACCGATTACCCACAGAATGCAATTCAGAATCGAGAGGGGATAAAAGTGAAATAAGAGAGAATAAGACAAAATTGGATAGCCAGACACATTTTTAACTGATGGATCTATCATTGCCCCAGAACTGGCGGTTTTTCTGCCTGTAACTCCTGTCCACGGACATGGTGGTTTCCCTGTGAGGTGCAGACTAGCTCTCCCCACGGGCGTCAGCAGATCCTCGGAGGTCGGCACGGGGGGCTCGTTCCTCTTTCAGCCGGCCTTCCTCCACACTCACCCCAGAAACCCAGCCTTGTCAAAGATCCGCCGTGTCTCTGCAGTGTTTATTGAATGCTTTTGATTTGTGCCTATTTTTAAACATCTTCCCTAGTCGCAAAACTCTTTTTAAATTATATGCAAGCTTTATACTTTATCCCTAAAAAAAAATACATATGAAGTTACACAAAAACTTTGGTTACAGATGTCTTGGGGTTCACTCTCCCTTCACCCTCATCCCTCACCAAAATCCTTAAATGTTTTGCATCAGATTTACTCTGTTAACAGCAACATTCAAGACGTTTCTCTTCCTAGAGAGCCCTGACCTGTCGGTGGCTGATTTTGTGACGCTAAACAGATGCGATAGGACCAAAGCCCTTCTGAAAACACTCAGTGGGGAGTGACCCAGTACTGCTGTCCCTTGCTGGGGTGGTGTTTGGTGTCCCTACGGTCTCACCAAGACCTGGTAGCGTCCCAGGGCCTCGCTGCAGAACTTGTCCTCAGCTTTGCGTCCCCTGGAGCAGCCCAGCAGGACTCTGGTGCCCAGCCCGTTTACAGCATTTGGCTGTGGTCGACGTCGTCACCACCCTTCACAGATTCTTGCAGACAGACCTCCTTGCTTTGCTCTGGTCTGGATTGGACGTGGTAGTAATTCCAGGCAGATTTCACGGTTGCTGGTGTTACTGTTTATTTGGTCCTATTTCCTCATTAGCTGCTTTCTCTTCCACATACACTGGTGAAACAATTGTAACAGAAGATTCTGATGGCTAAGAAAGCAACTGTTTCTGGGAAAAAGGACTTGACTTTGAGGCCCCATATTTAAACAAACGGTGTTGTAGATAAGATGCAAGCTTCTCTAATTTTACAATAATTTTGGTTGTGTGCTTTCATCTACACCAAGTCTTTGGACTTACAACACATTTTTTAAATATCTTCTTTAATCTGGGCAAAGGTACAAAATTTAGTCTCTAAGTTACTCTTAAAATAGAGGGAAATAAGGAAGGAAATGTCTCGGATGCATGCGATACATGTCGCAGGAATGTTCCGGAAGTCCAGAGTTGCCCAAATGTTCAGCCACAATCAAACGCGTGGTACTTAAGCCCCGGTGCGTGATCCTCTGTTACAGCAGCGCACGCCGACTAAGACAAGACAACCTCTTATAACACTGCAGCTGGTGATTTTTTAAAACCCTCTACATAGTGTGCTTGTGTGCGTATTTGGAACTGTCTGGGAAAGTCCACAAAAACAAGAGTTGACAACAATTTTAGTGGAGAGGGTTTGGGATAAAGGGAGGCTTTCAGCTTTATTCCATATGCCTGTTATTTTATTATTATTATTATTATTATTAATTTATTTTTTTTACAGGAGAACGTGAACACAGTCCCTCATTACCACTGATCGTGTCGTTGTGGTCCCCAGACTTGGGGACCTGGCAGGGGTCAGCCGTCCTGGAAGGTGACGGGTGAGCCTCGCCCTGGGAACACCACCCTGCCCGGTGAGTGTACTTGTGTTATTTCAATTTTCACCTCCTCATATAAAGAGCGAGCAGATTCTCTGCTCCACTGCTGCTGACATGGCCTGTCCAGGCCTCGGCTCTGCTGCATCTTCCTCACTGGGTCTCATCACTGCCTGCGGGTGGAGGAGGGGCAGGGCGGCCCAGTAGCTTCCAGGTCGGGAGTGCAGGTGGCCGTGAAGCCGCCCTGGGCTGGTGAACAAAAACCTGTGGTAACATTCAGACTTTCCGTTCTTTTTGCCCAAAACTGTGGACGGGACAACACTTTTCCTAAGTTGTCACCGGCAACGTAGACATGAAATGTGAACATTTTCATCTGTTTGTTTCTTAAACACTTTAGCTGAGGAGCCGGTAGCCAGGGACAGGGCAGAGTGTCCGACCCGCCTCCTGGCAGGTTAGTGTCGGGCACTTGAATGAGTCCCCGGTCCAATCTGAGTCCTGGGTCCAGTCTGAGTCTCTGGTCCAGGGCGGCGCAGGGATTGCATCCAGGACTCTCCCCGCCCTGTGTCCGTAATGAGTGATTACGCCCAGGGCGGATCTGTTCACAGAGGTGAGGCGATCGCCTCTTCTCTTGGGGACACAGAATTTGATTACGTGCGTGAGCATCCAGCAAAGAGCAGAGGAAGTGGGATTCTGAAGTCGGAGAAGACCAGCGCTCTCCCAACGGGGGAGAGTGTTTCTGTCTGTCCGGCTGACCTGACCTGAGTCCGTCTAGAAGGAAACGGCGGGGAGCCGGGGCAGCCTCCCTGTGAACAACACCGAGGGGCTGATGGAGCCGCCGGGCATCCGTCAGTTTCTACTTTTAATCTCAGTTTTTCAATAAAACCTGTGTTTAGCTCTTAACAAGAAAAATAAAAATCACTTCGATTTCTTTGAAATGCTCTTGCTTCCCCAAGAATTTAGACTGTTAGGAGGGCCTGCAATCACAAAATTGTGAACCGCGCTGCCCGACTTTACATTAAAAGTAAGTGACCTTAAAAGGTCATTTAGTAATGCCGATGGACATCGATCTATTAAAAGAAGGATTTTCTAACCATTAAGGACCATCTAAAATGTATGAGTTTCTACCTTGTTGTGAGTCTAAATGTTCCTCTTATGTCCATGAAGGTGGCAGGCAGGTGTAATATTTTACGTATAGGATATCAGAAATACCTGCTACGTAATGTGACTCATTCACTCATTTTCCCGGAAGTTAGACGTGACCAAATGGGTGGGGACTCCCCAGGATCTTCTCTGACTCTGCCGCACCTGTTTGGTGAGGGATGCTGTGCTGCTGTGGCTTCTTCTGCTGGCTGGGGACCTGGGTGTCACAGATTCACTGGCCGTGGCCCAGCTCTGGGGTCAGGCACTGCCGGCTGTCTCCAAGCCGAGCAGGAAAGGGAGGGATCGCTAGTTATTCAGTGTGCACGCTTCAGGAGGCTGCGCGCCCCAGTTACTGTGTGCGCACCGACACCATAAAGCAGCTGGCAGTGGCTCCGCTGTAGAAATGAGGAAACTGAGGCACAGATCAGTCTAAGCAGGAGCGGAATCCGCCCGTCAGGTGTCCCTGTCTGTCCAACAGCTCTGAGGACACAGCACATCTGACCTCTAGGGCTTGTCTGCGTGGGCGTGGCTAATGAGTGCCCCAGCTCGGGTAAGGCCGGGGACTGTGAGACCACGTGGCTGTGGTCTGGTGAGCTGCCTGAAGTAACCCACGAATCATCGTAGAAGTGACACTTTCTGAGAAATGAGGAGACCTCAGGGGGTGGTACATGGAAGTAACTCTGTCCCATCCAAAAGCCACATGATTTCAGCTTCCCCCACCTCTGTCACGGGGAATAGACACATGGTGTAAAGAGAGAAAGGTTGGTAGCTGTAAGCGCCGCTTCGGAGACAAATCTACCCTAGGTCTCAGCGTTACACAAACCCTGGGCTGGAGCTATAATGCTGTAATTACCGAAGACTTGCCGCTGACTTAGGAGTGTTGAGGGATTCCAATCAGAGACGGAACGTGTATGTGTTTAATTATCAAAAGCCTTGACGCATTGATAATCTAGTGAGATTGGAAAACAGAACAATGGCCCATCAGTACACAAAATAGAAAGTTGAAGAAGGAACGTGGGATCCGTCAAGGCTGAGACACCGCCCTGCATCCTTCAGGTATAAGGGGCCCCGTGAGAGGCATGTGCCCTGTGAATCCCAGGAACAGGCTGCTCATCTTTGAGTTCTGTACCTTTTAGGGTACGTAAAATTTATAACTATTTCACAGATACTACTCCAGGTTAACACCTGGAGCAGACGTATCCCAACTAATAATCTCAGGGAAATTCTGATCTTAAAAAAAGAAAAGGAAGAGGAGGAAGAGGAGGAGGAAGAGGAAGGCGAAGGCGAAGCAGAAGGCAGCAACGGCATGGTGAACATCACCGCATAACTCTACCATCCGACACTCTCTGTGCGTCTGTATATTCATTAGATTTACATCTCTTTCAATGGAGTTTATTTTTAATATTGAAAAAATTACTCCGAGGAAATCAGTGCATTTTAATGTCTTTAGGAGATCTATCAGATGAATAATATTGGAAATCTGAACTACTAACACTTAGAGTGGGGAAATCCTATGTTAATTTCTATGGTTTTACTGCATTTAAAAAAAAAGTGATATCATTGATCATGAGAATTTAATGTTTATGCTGTCATATTCTGTATTTATTTATAAATGCTGAACACATAAGACACGGAAATAAAATATAACAGAAAATTAAGTTTCAGCAAGGAACTATGGAGTATCTGGGGCATTCTTAACATTCAAAAAATTACACATAACTAGATTGTATGTGCACCTTGAAAATAAAGATTTTATTACCTCCTAAAGAGAACTTTCGGATTTACCAACAAATAATAAAAGTAAAATATTACTGGATCTTCTAACATTTTTTCTCCTGCGTGGTGTAACGGAGCGAGATCGACAACATACACACTCACAGGCCCAGAAAAACTAGGGGAAAGGGGGTGAGGAGGAAAGGCCGTTTGGCCACATGCTGAGCGGTGGCTGGTGCTGGGAAATGGGCCTGTGGGGACCAGGGACAGGGACAGGGGAAGGCAGTGACCTGGCAGGGAAGGCCTGCCCGCAGGGCCGGGCGTGGAGGTCAGGGTCACTGCCCAAGAGTGCATTAGTCTGGGAATTCCTGTTCTGTTGGCTTTAAAAGGCATGATTCCACATACACCCTCTATTCAGCTGGGCTCAAAACAGAAATGTTCCTTCCGTTGCGTACAGAATTATTTTCCCACAAAACGAGGGAGGGGGATTCATTCTTTGCCTCTTCCCCAGGTGGGGCAGAGATGGGGCCAGTCAGACCTGCCTTGGGTCCGTCTAAGTGCAGGAAAATGGTGAAGAGCCCCTGAGTGTGTCCTCACACATAAAACCCGTCAGAATTCCCTGGGCCCCCATGGGCAAATGTGCCAGTCAGAGTTTAGTCCCTTGAGGAGCCCCCCACTCTGGGGCACACACGGCCAGACCTCCTCTGACAGTACCCAGAATGGGCTGGAAACAGAGCAAAGGGCAGTGTGGATTTCTCAGCACCCCCCACCCAATGTGCCCCTTCGCCAGGCCCCCTGACCTGTCCCCTGGATGGGTGGGGACCTGGTCGGATGGCCAGAGCTGGAGGGAATGCGCTCCAGCCTCAGGGGTACAGGATGGGGCCGTCCATGTCCCCTCTGTCTCATCCATCAGTTTCTGTTGACCGGCTCTTTGGGGACGTTGTGTATTTCATTTCCTTCTCTCTCCTTATTACATTTCTCATGTCTGTTTATCACCCATCAAACACCTCACTTTCCTGGAGGCACTCCTTTCCTGCCGAAAAACCAACATACAAGCAAACAAACACCTCTCACTGCCAGACACAATCACCTCCATCCTCCCACATGTGGACTTTGAAGGGCACCTCCCCGGTGGGGGACGTCCACCTCAAGACACTCGCAAACTAGTTACTCTCCTGTGAAACCCCGGCCGGGAGCGTGGGCATTGCCCGGGAACACGTCAGAACAGCCGAGTCTGGGCCCCACTCCAGACCAAGGGGAGAGTGCGGGGTGTGGGGCCCAAGGTGTTCTCAGCAGTGACTCGGACACATACTGGAGTTTGGGGACCACCGGCTGAGACACTGCCGTGATCTGGCTTTAGAAGTCAGGGTTCAAGGGAGAGATGCGTTTGTGCAGAACTCAGTGCACACCCTGGTATTTTCATTTATCTCATCAATCTCCTGGTTACCTGGCTCACCCAGAGGCGGGTTCCCCGGTCCAGCTGCGACCTCAGGCTGCGGCAGTGGTACTGGACGCAGACGGTCTCCGCAGGGTCTCCGGGGTGGCTGCCCCGTAGGGGGAGGACCCAGCCCACAGCCAAAAGGACGGGCCCTCCCCCTGCCAGCCCGGGTCCATGTCCATGCCCTTCCCTGTCTCCTGAGACTTCAAGTTCTGGATGTACTTCCCTCTCCCCAATTCCTGCAACTCCCTTCCTCCTTTTTCCTTCATCCTCAACCACCCAGCAAAGTCTCCAACCTCGAAATGCAACCAAACGCCTTGTCTGCAACTGTACTTGGTTGTTCAAACGCTGTTGAAAAAGTCAAACCCAACCTCGATGGCGCCTCATTCTTCCGCCTTCAGTTTTCCTACGTGGCTCTTCCCCTTCCCCACAGTAGGCGTTTCGATCAACCCCACTTTTCCACACTGTGTTTATGTTCATGTACACCTCTGTGAGTTCTAGAACCTTCTACAGCCTTTACTGACGGAAAGTACAAGAAGTATTAAGCATTTACTATGTACCAGCTCTTAAATTTTTACATGTATCATGTCATTTGACCCCCACTAACTTTGTAAAGTTGGTGGTATTATTGTTATTTTTATTGCTTATTATCCCCATTTTACAGATTGAGAAAATGGGTCCCGTTCAGGAGGTGGTGAGGCAGGATTTGAATTCAGGCAACACAGCTCCCGTGTCTGGTCACTGAAATGCTGTCCGGTCCTGCGAAGCTCTGTGAGGCCTACAGCTGTCCCGCTGGGGGAGGACCAGGTAGTGATGCTGCGTGGGTGGTCCAGCTGGTCCACTTCAGGGAAAAAGAGCCGGTGTCATTTGCTTACTTTCTCCCTGGAGTTGCCCAGAGCTCTCTCCTGCTTGAAGGTCTACCCCTTGAAAGTTGTAAATTTTCCTTTCAATACTATTGCTCCGGTGTGGTCCTCATACGTGCTTGGGGTCTCTCTTCCAAAGACCTTCTATCCTACCATCAACAAAGAATAAACCTGTAGCCTTTCCTAAGACGTGAGAGGGCCAGTTGCCTGGCTGCTTGGGGCAGCCAAGGGAATCCTTATCCCTTGTAAAATGTTCCTTCGGTCAAGTCTTTCATTCGGCCTCACCTTCATCCCTACCTCAGAGCTCTAGTTCTGCTGATTTCTGAGCCTGTTGCGATTCCCCTGGGGCGAATCAGTTTGCCTCGAGACTTTCTCAGCTATTGGAATAGGATTCTGATTTCCTGAATCTTGGAACTAAATCAATTACTGTTGACATTGTCTTCTAATCTGTACCACTGAAACCTACTCCTCTCCTCTGCCCTTGTATTTGTCCTTGTGGATTTGTGACTTAAACACATAATCCTTTCCCGATCAGCCCGGCAGCTGTACTGGGATCTAGGGGACGAAGTGGCCGGTAGGTAGAGATAAGAGGCAGTGTGTTATCTGTCAACTCAAACCAGGACGTTTCTGGGGCTCTTTTTTCCCTTGTTATCAAACGTAACTATGTTTGCAAAGATAGGCTGAGTTTGTAGACGTTCCCGCTTCTTTGTAAACACGGGAAGGTTTGATTGTGACATAGGTATGTTACATCTATGTAAATATTATATACGAACCCAGGACTCTATCCCTGTCGGCAGATGCACGCACACATACTCGCCAATTAACGGACACATGCGTCTCCCCGGGGTGGCGCAGAAAGGGAGAATCAGCAGGTCACAGGCTTGTAGGTCACATCTCACCCGTGGTCCCTGACATCCACGGGACACTCAGCGGATTTCTGCACATCCGCTGACTTAGCTAAAACCAGTCCCAGGTTTCTCTCACCGGCCGGGTGACAGCTTCCGACCTCCCCTCCTGCTGGGTGATGAAAGTGTCACCCAAGCGAGGCTCGGTCTTTGAGGGTAAACTCAGATTACAACGCTAAAGAGAATATGAACGACCTTTTCTGGGCTTCTGGTAAAATCAGTCTGTTCTCCAGCTCATTCTCCAGTATGTGTCTGAAATGATGTCCATTTATGGAAACTATTATTTAAAAAAGCAAAAGGCCATTGATTAATTTTCACTTTTAACAAGAAATGGGTAGTTTAATCCATTTTATTATGTATTTCTCCATTACTGGATATAATTTAAAAATGTAAAGGTGACAATAAATAAGCCTCTTTGTGCTCTGGCACACATTATCAATGGCTTATAATTGATGGTGGCAGAGATGCTGGCGTTCATCCCCAGGCTAAGTAAATATTTCATATTCACAATTCACGGCAACCTGCTGGGCATTTCAACTGGGCTTGGACCTTCCATATTCATGGGTCGTCAATTTGGAATCAAAATAGTAACAGAGGTAACTGCTGATGCGGGTTGAGTGGTTCAGGAAGGCACAGAATACAGCCGGTGTGAGTGTAAAGAAGTAACTGATGGATGGATGGGTGGATGGATGGACACAATAGATACACATAGACAGATATGGATAGATGACGGGTCGACATAAATAGAAGACAATAGAGATGATAGATATAAATAGATAGATGATAGATACAAATGTAGATTTAGATGTAAAATCCATATACATATTTAAATAACTGAAATATATACAATAATAGGATATATATTTTTGTATTTCTATAAAATCACTGCTTAGCCAGGAAAATTTCAGAATGTGGTGAATGCCAAGTACTGTTATTAAGATAAGATTTTCACCGACCCCACTTTGCTTCCGAAGTTCAGTGGGCCCTGCAATGAGGACATACGATGCCCGGCTTCCTGGCAGAGCGAGCGCTTCCTGGACTCGGTGAAGGTCACTTTGCAACGTATAGGATGCTCCCCCATGTGGCCAGTCCCTCACAGGAATTTATGGAAATGTCCTATTTTCCAAACACAGGTTTTTGGCACCATCTCAGCCAGTGCAGAGGGACAGCCCGCCCTGCCGCCTCCTTCCCCTGCTCCCTCCTCATCACTGAGGCAGGGGACCATGGATGAGGGGCACCCTGTGCGCCACCTGCGTCTCAAGCACGGGACTCACAGAGACAGCTCGCGCCTCCAGGGGAGTGAGGGAATGAATGTGTAAAATCTTGTCACATCACAACATCAAGTGCTATGTGAACTCTGCTGAACAGCCCAGGCGATGCTTTAGAACTTTCGAATAAGTCTTTCATCACAGGCTTGAAATATTTATCACCCTTAGGACCAGCCTTACGTGCCAAATTTTATAAGAAATCTCATCTAAGTAGTTCTCTAGGGAAGCAAAACAGAATCTTGACCTTTCCATTTTCTAGCCATGCGTGGCCAATTTACCTAACTCTTTTAAGCTTCAGGGTGCTTACACAGAAAATAAGGGACAGAATGCCTTATCATAATTTTAAGAAGATTTAAATAAGATTATCCATTAATAAAGAATAATTGCTAATATTATACCAAAGCTTACCATTCTCATCATCATTATTACTATTGATGTTAGAGTGTCCAACCTGAATTCATGGCCTGATTAATTTACAAGCTAATTGTATGCACATTAGGCTCACTTTTTTCCATGTGGTTTATGGGTCACCACTGTTGGAGGGTGAATTGCACCCCCGCCCCCCCAAGTCACATGTTGAAGTCCTCACCTTCAGTACTGAGAAATGTGACTATTTTGAAACAGGGACTTTTTTCAGAAGTAATTAAGTTAAAAAGAAGTTTTTAGGATGGGCCCTGATCCGGTATGACGGGTGCCCTTAAGTAAGAGGGACTTTGGACACAGATCTGCCTGGACACGGACAGGAGGCCGTGAGGACACAGCAAGAAGACAGCCACATGCAAGCCAAGGAGAGTGGCCTCCAAAGGACCCCACGCCCCGACACCTCACGTGGTGGCACACTCCTGTTGGTCACACAGCTTTCCACAGGCACACCTACATATGTGCTACCAGGTTCTCTGAATCTACCTCCAAAACAGAGCTCGTCGATGCACCACGCCCATGGGCTGTGATTACTCTGCTCCTCCCTCCCCTCTCCATCCAAGTCAGTCCCCAGCCTCCTCCTGACCCTCCTGCCTCCGTCAGAGCCGCTGATGTCACCTGAATTTTACCCTTGAACTAGACTGTTTGAACTCCGCGGATAGCTTCAACTCCTGAGGTAGTTACTCAAACAGCTCGACAGACTCTGAATGATCACTGAGGTTTATTCTTTGTCTTGCTGCTCGACACCAACCTCTCACACTCAGTTCTGGGCGTGCTCATGTCAGGGTCTGCGCACACTCCTTGGCCCCATGGCTGGAGTGCCCTGGGACCCTGTTTGCTGATCGGGGGCCATTTCTCAAATTATCAACATAGTGCCTTCACGTAGTAGCCCCCCCAAATAATGTTTTTTAGTGAAGACTTGCAGACATGTTTCTGACTCATACAAAATATTGTCATGTGAAGGTACAATGACGCTAAAAATGTGACCAGAAGCAGAAGGAAAGGCATGTTGAGGATACAGCTTCTGTCTAACCCTCAGGTCCAACACTGTGCAGAACTGTGCATCCTGAGGGCAAGCTTTTCTTCACAGCTGATGTCTTTCTTAATGACTCTCAGAGTTTGTGAATTAAAAATTTAAAAATGGAAAGAAAGAAAGAAGGAAGGAGAGAATAAAGGAAGGAAAGAAAGAAGGAAGGAAGGAAGGAAAAAAGAGAAGGAAGAAGAGAAATTATCAGAAGCAAAATAAATACCCCTTAAACAAAAATTTTCAAAAATATAAAACCAAAATGTTAGAAAAGGCCAAGAAAAACAGTTAACAATGTTCTGGAGATTATAAATAGCTATTACAATATTACTGACTATATTTCCTACGCTGTACATTAGACTTTTTAAGCTAATGGTTCTAAATCAATTCTTTTGGAAGTTATGGGCATTTTCATCAACTACTCAACACATCTTTTAAATTCTTGGTCAAAGCCAAAGCAGGATTTTAAATGGTACTTTGTGGAAACAGTGAATTGTCTCAGAAAATATACAATAAAAACTTTTCACAGAGGCCCTCAGAAAGAGAACCTCCAATCCTACTGTTTTCTTAGAAAAGGTATGATATGCACAAAAAATTATGTGAATTCAGAAATTGGTCAAAAATACACAGATGAACCTTCAGAGAGTACTTTTTAAATTACAGCTTGAAGAACTTCAGAGACAAACAACGATCGTGTTTTTAGCTTCCAGATCCTACCAGCACCTCAATGCGTCAGTTACTACAAAATCCTCATCGCTGAGGAGGAAGGAGGCTGTCTACCTATAAACTGACGGGATGGCCGTGTGAAACAAATAACACACAACTGGTCCCCAGAAAGTGTCCCCTCTAGACCCCGTCTCTGTACATTATTATTCGCCAGCCAGGTAAGTAGATGTTACTGTAAGAGTATCCACGGAAACAAGAGTACGCCTGGACTTGAATGACTCAGCAAAATAACTGAAAACGCCTTAAAGGTACAACGTTTCAGAAGAGGCCAGTTGCAGGGAGGTGTTCAAGGTCAACGCTTTCCACAGAGACTAGCAGCCGCGTTTCCTGTGTTCCCTCTCACCCCCAGGAGCCGTGAGCCTACCTCACCCTCACTGCATGTCTCCATGCAAATTCTTTGAGTTTTATCAGCCTCCATCCACAGTGCCTTTTAATATCGTCAAGGAAGCCTTCCACCCCAATGTCTGATGACCACGAGCTTTGGTCCGGGATTAGTTGTCTGAAGAGAGATGAACACAGTGCACCCAGGGCCACTGCTGCCCCGTCAGCACTGACTGGGACGAGAAGCACAGCCCAGGATGAACGAGGCATTAATGACAAACCCTCAGCCGTGCTGTTTTGACACCAGGCTGTGATTGTAACCAGAGCCTTTCCAGGCTTTGACACACCGCCCTATCTGTTACCCACGGTTGCCCACTTATTTTGAAAAAAAATGAAACAGGAAAATGGTCCTCCCGTAGCAGATGCCATAACAGCCTGTGCATCTCCTTCTGCCTAACAGCAGCAGGCTGATCTTGTCTGGAGAGGGCGGTCTGCAATCCGGGCTCCGGGAGGCCTCTTTTCCATCCAGCTGGGAGGAAGCATGAAAGACACAGGGTCGGATTCCAGTGAGGTAAGCCTCGCTGCTGACCCTGGGGCCGACCTTCCAAGGTGACTCGGACATGTTCAAAAGGGAATCCCAGGTTCTTATGCTAAATGGATCCACGAAGAATGGACAGAGATCAAAAGTATTCATTGAGTATAATAATGAAACTAAGTGTGTTGTCAAACTAAGGATTGTAAAAAGTGATTATCGGGGAAAATATCACTATTTTCCTTTGACTTGTTTTAGGGTGGTCTTTCACCCCAAATATTGCATATTTGTATTAGTTTCCCTCTGATGGATGCAGGATTGGAGGGCAGTGGTGTTGGTTAAATTATAAGGAAGAAAAATGAGCAAAACACAAATATGAAGAATCCACATTTTACAAATTGCCTCAATTTAACTTCATTCTGATGAAAAGTAATTACTTATAGATCAATAAGGTTATCGATCACACTGATAGACACCAAAATGCATGGTTTTGTATTTTACATGAAAGCATTATTTTATAAATTTTCCAATGATAATTCAAACTCTACCATCAAAATTCCTTTCTTCTTTACATGACACAGCAAAGATTTAGTTTTGCCAGTTTACCTTTGATGTCTTACATTAGGAACTGATTTTCAGACTGCGAGTGGTGGGCGTGTCTTCGACTCCTGGCTCGGCTACACCGCTGACAGCAGCAGGTTGTAGGGACACAGGCTGCAGAGCTGATGGCCAAGTGGACAGGTGGCAACGTGTATCCCGGGGACCAGCACCCTCCCCCAGGGTGCCCCTCTCCAGGCCGTCACCTCCAGTTCCGGGAGCTGCGCCCCACGGATGTGTTCTCTTAAACATACAGGTCATGGGAAAGACAGACGTCTCCATGTGCTCCGTGCCACGGCGCGAACCTGTGCAAACTCTTCAAAAACATATTTTAGGGAAATCGGTGCTGTTTAAAGTAAGAAAGAATTTCCCTGGAGCAGACCACAGACTCCCAAGAAATTACAGAGAACATCTTTAAGGTTGACCATTTAAAGGGTTCTTTCTGTTTCTCCCAAACATAAATCCTTATCTACACCTACTTCTATGCCTATAGCTTCTGGCACGTCAGAAGCTGTGTGTGTGTGTTTGCTGCTATTGTGTGAACTTGAGAATGTTACTATAAATGCAATGATGTCCTTCCCTTGGTGGACAAGCAGGCGTGTCACAGGGGTTGAGGACCCCCTCTGAAGTGGCAGGTCCTGTGCTCAGCACTGAGGGTCCGGAAATGAAGGAGCCGAGATCGCTGCCCAGGAGGTGTGGGGAGCCTGGGGAAGACGGCACCTTTGGTGCCAGGCACACACAGAGGGAGGGCTGTCACTCGCCCTGCAGTTGGAGGTGAAGGACAGTGGAGGGACCTTCAAGACAGAGGGACCAGCACGTGAAAACAGGAGGAGATGTGAGACCCACAGGATGAGGAGTTTGATGGGAAGCCCCAGGTGGCCGTGAGGTGACGAGAATGCGGGGCTCAGTGAGGTGGGCCACGGGGTCGTCTGAATGCCATGCTTTGTGTCCTGGGACTTTGCAGAGAGAAAGGAAGGAGTCAGACCGGGATTTCACCTGGCTGGCTGGCTGCCCTCCTAAGAGGCACAGCTAGAAGGGCCGGCTCCACGTAGGATGGACGTCTCTCTCAGGGTGGGGGGAGAAGGGCCCTGTTGGCACAGGGAGGGAGACATTTCTGTGCTAAAAGGGGGGCGGGGGGTGGTTAAACGGTTCTCCCTGACCTCCGTTTGCCTAGTAGGACAAAAGGGGAGTCGGGCCATTCAAGGAAGAGGGTGGTGTTCGTGACAGAGCTGGGGCAGTGGAAGGGGTTGCAGGGTGGGGAGGGGCAGGGGTGTGGCTGGCCTCCCTGCGACAGTGCCAGAGACACTGCTACCAAACCGCAGGACCTCCAGTCCCCCCCCCCCATCATAAGGGACAGTTTGTGAATTGGAGCTCACCAAGCAAATCGTGCACTTGACTGAGAATGCAAGTTTTTCCAGATACAAGCAAGGGAATACCCAGAGTGGCTCAGGGAGTCAGGGTGATGAGACATCCGTCCAGCTGAGCAACCAAACAGGCTCCTGTGTGAGAACCAAGTCAGGCTGGGAGAAGGCAAGGGGCCCAGGAGCGGATGGCCCACGAGAGATCAGGCGTGAGAAGTGAAGGCCGAGAGGTGAAGAGAGGAAGAGCAATGGGTGTGTGACCTGGAGGCCGGCACAGGGCGCCTGACGTTCTGAAACGGAACTGCCTTGGGTGGTCACCTGTGCCTGGCCCGTGGCTGGAGACCGGTGAGGCGGAAGATCATCTCGTTGTATAAGGAGGGCCCGGGCTGTGGGGCCGGTTAGATAGGTTATTCCGTACTGTTGGCGTTTTCTTATTAGTTCCAGTTCACCTGGTTTCTGTGGTCCAATTTTTTAAAGTTCTGCTTGGCAGGAGATGAGAGAGAAAGGCATCGAGCCTATCAAGTGTTGCTGAGCAGTCAGTGACATGATAGGAAGACTGACAGGTGTCACCTTCGCCCCTTGGACCACCTGGCCCCTCCTCAGGGCCCTGGCCCAGCAGAAGACCCATCCTCCCCATCCCCACCCACTCCCACCCTGGGCAGAGCGGGGTGACCCTGCTGTGTGATTGTCATGTAAACGGGCATCTGGGGAAATGTGGCTTCCCCAGAATCACAGAGACTCCACTGAGAGTGGACAACCTCGCTCACCGCTCTTTACTTTATTCCACGGCTTTTGATCTGGTGCCGTAAGTTCTGAATTAACGTGTGTTGAATGGAAGGAAAAGAGAGGGAGAGAAAGTAAGGAGAAGACGGGGCTCGGGAGGGAGGAACGGGGAACAGGAGCAGGGAGGAAATAGAGGAGGGGGAGGAGCTGGAGGAGAACAGGGTCCCCACGGGAGGGACTTCCACGTCCAAGACACAGAGAAAAACCCAGGCTCAGTGGGAGGTCTTCCTTCTGAGGGTCCCGCAGTCTTGGCCTCTGTCCCCTCTGGGCGCCTTGTTCCCAGCCGCTGACCCCTCCCTGCAGAGGTTTCCTTCTCCTCTGCCTGCTGGGGCGGGGGTGGGGGGCTCCCTTGTCTCTGTTTCCTGGATCCCCATCCCAGGGCTTTGGGGGCTTGTAGGTGGCCGGAGGTCTGTCCTCAGTAGGGCTGATTGATTGTTAGCAAAGCCTTAACAGAAAAAACATGAAAAATGCCCATATCTCAATACATAGGACCAAATTAACAGCTTTAAAAAAAAGATGTATGTTATGCTTCTTACAGAAATTGCCTTTCATTATTGAGCTCTAACAAGTTAGCCAGTATCCCCAGGAAGTAAGAAACTTGGCATCTTCAGAATTTACCAATACCACTTAGCTATGTCTCCTTCGGGGTCAAGGGCAGATGGGCCAAAGTCCCACAGTTTTGAAACTTACTTCCAGACTTGCTATGTGATCGAACGGGGCCGGGATGCTTTGCCTGGAGGAGATGCTGAATGGTAAGAGAAATGCCTGATTGTGGAGGTCTCCAAGGAATGGGCACCCTGCAGACCGAGAGGTAAAAGTGAGAGGGAAATGAAGTTACTCTTTTATGAAGTCAGAAGCTCATTCGGCTCACGCCGTCCAAGAATACTAAGAAGCTAAACGAAGAAAGCACATCGCTCCAGAATTTTCATAGCTCCGCGCCGTGGAGACAGCCTCTGCAAACATCACGCCGTTTGCTTCTGCAGACGGCCTACGAGTTATTGTTTACGTTTCTACAGATGCACAAACTTTACGGCCCGCGCAATTCCAGCAGAGGATGGGGCTGGAATAACTCCTCTACTATGTTTTTACCTTATTTCAAATGTTCTTTTAAGTCTTTCAATTCTCTAACCTTCTTCAGAAATGGCTTACAAGTAAATTCATGGGCGATTCTGATTTTACAGCTCTCCAATTAAAAACGCATGAAGCGATTCAGCCCATGCTGCCGACAATGCATACGAGGGAGACGTACTATAAAATTGTTTGCAAGACGAACTCAGAAATATAATCCCGTGTGTATTCCGATGAACAACACACTTGGTTACAGAAGCACCAATACGGCGACGAAGACAGAAAAGGTAACGAGAGCTTTCGGAGAGGGTGCTGTTTGGTGCATTGCCCAAAAGGACAGCCTCGCATGACGCCGTTGAAAAACGGGGAGATTAAACTGTTCTCCACTGGTACAGCTGAAGGGTCACAGTACACAGGACAAGAGGAGGTGCACTCGAGACTGTCCCTAGGCCTGAGCACCATGTGTTAGCAGAGAGCCAGCCGAGTAAACGAGTGAAAAAGTAGTGACTAACGCCACGCTGAGAACGCAAGATAATTACTCAGTTAAAACGATTATTTTTTCATAACTAAGCATGTTAGCACGAAGCTTGATTTACTAGTGAAGCAGGCATTTTACACGTCCAAAGCCAGTTTTAGGTCCCAGAGAGGGTACTCTCTCAGCCGCCCCCTCGACGCTCCACCCCAGGAGGAGTGGAGCAGCCTGTGGGCCAATGCAAGGGGCTCAGAGAGAGCACCGTGGTCCGTGGGTTCGTATTTCCGTCCGCTGCTGCCACAGAACGAGTTTCTCTCCAGCCCTCTGAGGTTAATCCACCTTGTCATTTGGTCAATTCACAAGCTCATGCAAACAAGCTGTTCTGGATGGATTCTGAGCTCAGTGACATTTCAGACAGTAAAATACCATTTTCATTACAGGTAGAAAAGGATGTTTTTCCAATAGCCACCTTCGTGGCGCTCGAAATGCTGTGAATCCGAGATGAGGGGAGGCCGGGCGGCCGGTCTGGCTCCAGCTCCGGCTCCCCAGCGTTCACTGAAGAGCGGAGGCTTTGCCGTGGCCCCGCCTGCTGTGTGGACGGCACCGACTGTGCCAAGAGCTTGATTAATGCCAACGGAGCTTAAGCAAAGCCTTATATTTATCATAAAATGTCTAACATGGGAGGGCGACTTATTTTAAAAATGGCTACGCTGTTTCCAACTCCATCATTTGTTAATATGATTAGTAGCTGATGAAGCATAAAAACGAATGAGAGAAATGATTTTGAGGTCAGGCATTGAAGTATTTTCATCAGAGACAGAAAAAAGTCAGATGCATAAGCATTTTTAAAGCATCTAAAAGTTCTCCAATCAGGACCATGTGTTAAATTCCACCTCAATTCCAAGCGACAGGAATGTGTTACAGCAAGTTTAGCCCTGTAATACCCCAGCTCTCTCTTGGGGCCCCAGCCGGGAAGGGACCAGAGGAGGTGGAGTGTGAAGGCAGGGGCTCCGTCACAGTGCCGGAGCTGGGGCATCATGTCCCCGGGAGGCTGAGACCAGGACTAGGCCCTGCTCTTCCCCCCGGGGACCTTGTGAGGTTTTCCTTCGGGTTCCAGCTCTGCTTTGTCACGTTAGTTCCAGGGTTTTTTTCAAAATTGCCTCGTGACCTGCTGAGAAGAAGTAGTTTTACCCCTTTTTTGCTACAGATGAGGGTAGTTAGAGACAGACCAGGCAGAAATCGAGAATCTTTGGTAAATGAGGTTTATTCTGGGCAATGAAACGTGGGTCACAGAAAATCTGGTTAAACCGATTTACACCAGGTTTACCTTAGGTCCCAACTGTTTGGCCACACGGTTCGGGTACGGCCAAGGACTCACAACACTCCTAGCTGGGTGTCAGCCCCACGGAAAGAGGGCTTTTTAAAAAATTCTTTGTTCTGTCTTCTTGTTCTGGCACACTTTGATAATCCTGTACATTTATAACTTGATTTCATGAATTTTATAGCTTAATTTCTCTGTTTTATGTTGCCAATAAAAATCGCAAGATCTGAGTAAGATTTCTCTAATTTCAACTAATTTCAAGCCTGAGTTTATAGCCTTGAAGTCTGTGTTCACCTAAAGACTCTTCGTCTCTGCCTGTGAGGCCAGCCTGCTGTCTGCACCCTTCCTGGGTGCTGGCAGAGGGGCAGGAGAGGTGACGCGAAGCCCTCCGCGGCTTTGGTCATGAGCTGGCCCTAGGACCCACCCCCCTGCCCTGACTTCGAGGCCAATGACTCAGGAGGAGCCAGCACCGCCCTGCTCCTGGGGCTTCCCCAACTTCCCAGAGACCCTTGGGGTGTTGGGAGGAGGGACGTCGGATTGGGCAGGTGGCAGCAGGGAGCGCATCACCCTAACTTTACCTGCAGGCCTGCAAGTGCAGGGAGCTGCACCCAGTCAAAGGACAGAGAGGTGACGGTGGCAGCCGGTGTGGTTTCTGTGGGACCTGAGGATGGGCCTTCTGCCTCTGTCAGGGAGGCCAGGGAAGCTCTGATGCCGCTTCTGAAAACCCCATGGGAGGGACGGCCACACGGGCCGTTTGCGAGGGGGTTCTCTGCTTCCTCTAAAGGAGAATACCTGCTCTCTCTACTTCTCTTTAAGAAAAAACATATAGACAAGTGTCTTAGAACTGGAGCATTTTAAAGATACGGATAACTTACATGAGCATGTAACAGCACTCCATAAATGTGACAACACACGTGTCATAAAATGCATGTCTGTTAAGTTCTAGCACACTGCTAAGTGTGGGGGTTGTGAATGGACAGTTTCATGCTAAACTGGGCAGAAATGGCTTAAATTGCTCTAACTGGAACCTAGAGAGAGAGAGACTAGTGATATTTTCTTGTTGAGAACTTCCTGGTTCTTCCTTTTTTTGGAAGGAACTGCTACAGGTTTTAAGAAGAGATTAGGAAGAAGTTTCCAAAGGCTATATAGCAAGTCTGTTTTGGGAAATGTTCAGTGATGCAAGCCGCAAATGACTACATATTTCACAGAGGAAATAGGAGTAGTGAACTGGACCATCCAGGGCCTCGGCTTCCTCAGATACCCTTATCTTAAATCCTCATCCGCCATTTAGCATGAAGGCCATCCTCCCATCTGTCCCTTGGAGGAGAGTTCAGAGCTGCTGGTCCGTGGGTCTCTGCCAGCGATCATCACCGAGTGTCCAGGATGAGGGACTTGAGGTCTGGTACCACTGGGAGAATGCGGAGCAGGGCAAATTAGCTCCGCATCTATTAACGGACCCCTCCCCATAGTCTCCTCCTCTCTGCCAGTCCCGTGGTAGTCCGCTCGCCACAGTGCTCTGGGGATTCTCACATCGGCTTGAGGCCGTGGCTTTTCTTCCCGAGGCGGCATGCACGTGTGTGAGGATGGGCCCCGGGCTGTGCTGAGTAAGATGCTCGATGACTATTCGTTGGACGGAGGAGCACCGGGCAGGAGGGCTCACAGGAGCAGCTCCTTCTCATCACAAGGACTGGGGTCCCTGCACCAGTGCCAGGAGAGCACGAGCTGGGGAAGTTGGAAACTGTCCCAAAGAGACTGCGTGGGGGTTCGCTAAACGCCTCGCTCACAGCATTGAAAAAGAAGGGTCGTACCGTTTGGAAACGCGGGGCTTCAGAAAACCCATCTGAAGAGCCAGACCCACTCGAAGGGCCACCTGTCAGAGCCGCAGGTCCCCTGGTGCGGACACTCATCCCCGTTCCCCGAGCCCTCTGTCTGAGAGAGTCGAAGCAGGCCTGTCGGGGCAACGCCACCAGAAGTCATCTTGCGGGGGTGACCACACGGAACCCAGAAACCCAAAGACCCTCACCCAGGGTGTGGCTCCACAGGATGCGTGATGCTGACTTTTAAATGCTGTTTCCACAGTTCAGGGGTGAGGACGGGTGTTACGTACACCATCCAGCATAAACACCTAACTCCAGCAAATGAAGTACCATTTTCTAAATGTTTACACAAAGACACTGGAGTTTGGAGAGATTTTCCTGCGCTTTCCTTCCCCTTCCTTCCGGAATCCATCCGCCCTAATATATGTTGGTTCTGCTGTGTGATACCTTCCCTTCCCAGCCCCAGACCTTCCCACGTCCCCCTGACAGGTTGCACCTGCTCAGCTGCCCCCCCCAGCACTCTCCGGGGGTCGCTAAAACCTGTACATATATGTTTGATGGGTTTCTCATCACCTGCACATGAAGTGAGACAGGCAAAGCCGCCATCGCTCCCCTTACCCACTTCTCACCGCCCTCCCTGGCCATGTGACAAACGCCTCATTCCTCAGATGTCTGTGCTCACCTCCTCACACTGGCCTCCCCCCCGCTGTCCTCTCTGGGGAACATCCTCTGCACTCTCCTTCCGGAAAATTCCACTTCTCACTGGGAAAGCCTCGCTCCACTACAGCCCTTTTCTCTGGTATTTTCTTAGTAATTTATAAGCCTGTTTCCGAGGAGCAGTAATGATAATAGTAACTCATGCTGAGTCGTGAATGCCACCTGTCCTGTTTTAGGGTGTGTGTGAGGTTTAGTGTAAGCACTAACTCACTTGAAACTGCATTGTTTTTCTAATACGGTTAGCATCATCAGGTCATTTTACAGGTAAAGAAACTGGCGATCACAGGACTTAGTAACTCGGGCAACTCATGGAGGGTTTACTGCTCGGCCTAACCTACATGTGGAGCTCAGTGCACGCACTAGAGCAACACCGTGGAAACGTCTGTGGCCCAGGAGACGGGGTCAGCGGCCTGGATACAGGGTGGAGCTTCACTCTCCTCGGAGCCTCACTCTCCTCGGAGCCTGGGCAGCTACTAGAGCATGTGCCGGGGGCCCCACCAGGGAAGCACGTGTCCTGTGCGTGGAAGAGCACTCGGGAGGTGGGATGGTCAATTTTATGGGTCATCTTGACTGGCCACGGGCACCCAGATCAGTTGGTTTCTGGGTGTGACTGAGAGGGTGGGCCTGGCTGAGAGGAGCCATTGAATTGGGGCCTCAGTAAGCGGATCCCATCCCGGATGTGGGCGCACACAAGCACACCAGGTGAGGACCTGAACGGGACCCATGGTGGAGGAGGGAGAATCTGTCTCTTTCCCGTTTCACTGGTGGAGCTGGGGCATCTCATGTCACCTTGTCCTGCCCTCGGACTGGAAGTTGCACGGCCGACGTCCCTGGTCTCCCTCCACCTTTGGACTGGAGAGGGGCTGCACCCCAGCTCTCCTGGGCCTCCAGCGCGAGCAGCAGATATGGGACTGCTCGGCCCCCACGGGTTTGGGGGCGTGCTGAACCGAGCCCTCCTTGCACACGCACGCGTACACATACCTCCCCCACACACACCCCGTTGGTTCTTTTTCCCTGGAGATCCCTGACTAGCACAGAGGGTGCGGCGGGCTGTGCACAGACCCCAGGTCTTGCTCGTTTCTGCTTGTCCCCGTCTGCGTGTGAGCTCCCTGGTTGTGAGATCATATGAACCGCCGGGGCCTCTGTGCCCTCCCCTGGAGCCAAGGGCCGGGCGGCGTCCTTCACAGGCAGGACCTGCTCCCCACGAGTCAGGAGTGAATGAGAGCCCTGGGTCACGGGTGCACCACATTGACCCGCGGCAGCTTCCCAAGGTAAGTCACTGAGGTCTGAACCTTCCACCCCACCCGTGTTGGTGTCCTGTATCAGAAAGCCTATATATTAGCTTTTCACAATTCTACAAGCAAATACATAGAAAAGATCTCAGATTCATTGATTTATAAACATCAGTGCAGTTTACTTCCATTAAAGGTAAAACCTGATCTAGTAAAACTATCTTAGATGATAACTTCAATAGCTTTCAGCAAAAGTTAAAATGTTACTTCTATTCAAAGGCAAAGAAAAAATCTTCAGATATATTTACAATGGTTACTCTAATCTTGACTGAAAATGCTCAGTGAAATACAGTTTTACTAGGGACAAAAATCCTTTTTGAACTGTCCCTAAATCCAAACCCCCATCCCAATGGGGGATGTGTCAAGAGGGAGGGAACAAGGTCCTTCTGGCTGGGGAGCAGTCCGAGCTCTGTACCCGGCAGACTGGTAGTGGGCAGCCCCGCACTACAGAGAAAAAGCCTTCAGTGACGCTCAGTTACCACAGAAATATTTTCCGAATCACCAGCGGCCGGAGCTCTATGGGGAACCAGCTAGCCTTGCCGCGTGCCTGGCACTAGTAAGGGAAGGTTAACTGAACCATGGCTACTAAAATGCCCACTGCATCGAGTCCCTCTCTCTGTAAATTAAAAGTGGAGAGATGCTGACCTAGGTCCACACTAATGACTGGTGATCGACCTCTTGGTGTTAAGACTTCAGGTTGCAAACAACAGGCAACTCTGCTGTCAGTCACACGAGGGTCGGCCCCCAGGGAGAGAGTCAGAGACACTGGTGGATCCGCACAAAATGCCTGCCTTGTTGCGTCGAAAGATCAGTAAATGAACGTTTTTCAGGGGAGTGTGTTTTGAAGATTAGGCATCGCGGGGGAACTCGAGTGCCTCGGGGGTGAAGGATAAGCCAGCCGGTCCGGAGACATCTGGCCTTTCGTGACAGGATCCACCCTTACACACAACTCCATTTCTGTCCCCACTGGCCACCATGATGCCACCCCAGCCTGGACACCCTGGTGCTCACTGTAGACGTCACCCCGGCCCCACTCTCCTGGGAGGGGGGGAGCGTTTCTAAAACCCCCAGCCGGTCACTTCCTGACCGGGGGCAGCTGCCTGGCGTCCTTGTGCGACAACCTCAGACAACTGCGGGGCTCAGAGCCCCTGCTGACAGAACGGCTTACAGTAGAGGAATTTTCTAGAAGGTGAGATTTCTGTCTGTCCCTGTAAGCGTGATGATGGCGAAACACCGGCCCACCGAGGAGTGTGACCCCGTGGCACAGTGGCAGTGAGCTAACGGGAAGCCGCCAGCCTTCACCGTGGCTCTGGTCTTGTCTCTAGTTTGGAAGCCCTGGGGCCTGCAGGTGGGCCAGACCCGGAGGAAGGAGAAGATGGAAAACCCAACCTGCTCCACCTAAAAAGGTCATATAAGTGAGCGGGTTGTACACGCACAGGGGCGGGGCAAGGGAGGGGAAAAAATAGAATAACTTGAGCAACCTGGCTTACAAGTGGTGGAACCACCCCTGCCGTGAGAAATGCCTAACGATTACAGACACAGTGATGCGTAACACTGTGTCTCCTGTGTTGCAATTACACTGTATGGCTTGCAAACCTTCAGTAAGTCTCCGCGCAAAGACCTTGAGTTAGAGATTGTCCTGGAGAAAGGACGGAAGGGAAATTGCCTCCCCTCTTTGAACTGTCCAGGCAGTGCGCCTGCCTGCGGCGGGGGTTGGCGAGTTGGCCGGTGGAAGGCTGCGCAGCGCCCCCTAGCTCTGCAGCGGGGTCCAGACCCCTATTCACTCAGGCACAGAGGAATTTGACACTGAAAGCAGAAAGCTCCATGCAGAAGTCTTCCTGTCACCTGCTCCAATTCCTCTCACACCCGTTATAAACACTGAAATGTTCGGAGTGTCTGAAACACCCAGGCTGCTTCGGACTACACACGCGTGTAAACCACGTGCCCTCGGAAGGTCGCACAATCACTGCCAGAAGAAGAACTCACTTACTACAGCGAGTGATTAACCGCAATTAGCTGCTGGACCTGGGGGACTAATAAAGACCCTCAGCACGATGGAAGATAGAGACAAACATTTCAGACGTGTATTAACGGCCAGAAGATGCTGAAAGTTCCGTATCTAGTTCAGCAAACCCCTGAGCACTCAGCGGACTGCCAGGCACAGGACTTGGAAGTTCCACTTCCCTGTTGTTCAGTCGCCGTGGGGACATAGGTTGTCACACGGGCCATGCGCTCCCCTTTCCCACGCAGGGTGACGTGCGGTTTCACTTGTCACCACGAACTTGTGGTGCCGTTATCACCGTCTGCAGTTTGTAAGTGAAGATCATCTTCCGTGTCCTCACACAGGTGGGCGGGTGTCCAGGGGGTCTGTCCTCACACAGGTGGGCGGGTGTCCGGGGGGGTCTGTCCTCACACAGGTGGGCAGGTGTCCGGGCGTCTCTGAGAAGCCCTCCCCTCTGACACCACTGATTCTGTGAGCCTCTCTCTCTGCCTCCTCGAAGTAAACATCTGCTACCCAGTGACACGTGACACTGCGTCCCCAAAGCATCCACCCTGTCACCTGGGACCAGCCCGAGCATGGCTCGCCAGAGGCCACGGTTGTGCCTTCTCATATATTTGCTTGAACTGTTGAATTGTGGAGTGCCAGCAGTAACCACCATCTCTCAACACATCCCCTCCCAGCGAGCCAGTGATGTCCTCGCTCTGGTCCCTCTTTCCCTGGTAAGGCCGTTGACATCCTCTCTTACCTCATGAAGGCACTGCCCAGGACCCCGTTTCCATCAATCCAGTCACCTCCCAGACAGAAGGAAGCCTGCCCTGGGCAGAGTTTCAGAGTGACCGCCTGGTCCTCTGAAAGCCTCTGTCCAGGGAAACTCAGTTTGTATGTTTACCCCTCTGAAGCCAAAAGCAACCATCAGATGCAAGTTATGAACCATCGCTGGACAGATGTCCTGCCTCCCCGCTGCCCGTGTCCCCCAGCAAAGGGGACACCTGCTGCCTCAGTGCTCTGTGTGTCTTTGGACACAAACGCCTGAGCAGGCAGACCTCAGCGACAGCTTCGCGTCCTGGATCACTGACGTCGCTCCAGCTTCCTGTAGGGTTTGTTTCTACTTTCGCACTCTGTCCCCTTAGGGACCACGGCTCCTCAGGGGACACCACGCAGGTGAGAGTGGGCATGCAAGGACATACGGATTCTGGACACACGGAAACAACGGTGCTTGGCAAGGAAACAACCTGCTGCTACTCACAGCTTCAGAGTCCAGTCGGAAGGACGGAGTGGGGGTGGTCCGTGGTGGGGGCATTTGAAGCAATGCATGGGATAAACGTAGATGCATTCAGCGGACACTGGCTTATTGCCTCAGAGACCTTAAAGTCGAGGGGGTCCTCTGCTGGGCAGCGGTCGAGCAGAATCTCAGACACCGTGCAGACAGGGCCCCTGCGGGGACAGCCAGGCCGGGAAAACGGAGAGCCCCAAGCTCTCCGCTGGGCCGTGAAGGACGTGTCTCCCACAGTCCAGTCGAGCTGCGAAGGGTGTGGACCACACTCACCCTGAGGACTGTGTTCTGTTTGTGGCTTCATCACGGACACCCTGAGAGGTCCCCTGCTGGAAAGGGTGAAGGAGACCCTGTGTGCAGAGCTCCCCCCCGCACAACAACACAGGGGAGACACCAACACACTGTTCACAGGGAAAATCAGATGGAGCCTGCAAGGCGGGCAAAGAGACACAGCCCCAGCCCGAGGGGTGGCTCCTGATTCTCGGATTCCCGCGGGATAGAGCGAAGGGAGTGAACGCCGGTTGAAGCGAGACTTGCTCCAAGCCCCGAGGCTATTTGCCGCATCGCCAAGATCGTGCTGGAAATTCAGTGGACCACTCCGCCCCAGCGCTGCCCTGGGAAGCCCTCCGCAGCTGTCTGTGGGAAGAGCCCTGATCCCAGCCTGTCGTGCTCAAGGGCATTCGCTGCGTCCAGGGTGTAGTGGGCACAAGCCCAGGCCATCCTCACAGAGGCCATGTGAGACCCTGGTCCCCTGTGAGGGATGGAGAAGCAGGCCCTGGATCAGGAACTTGTCCAGTGGTGTCCTTTCCGCAGTGGACGATGAAGCCCGAAGCCCGGGTCAGGCGGAGGATGGCCAGAGGATGGGGTGGAGCGTGGGCTGAGGTCAGGGGTCTGAGCTCCCAGGGCTGCATCCTGGCCCCCACAGTCTCTAGGACTCCAGCCTGTGTGAGCCTGGGCCACTCGGTGCCCCAGCCACACCGCCTCTGACCCTCCGCGGCAGACCCAGCCGCTTCATTTTTAAATTATAAATTCCCTCTATCTGTCAGGGACCTTGGTGGGGCAATGAAAGTATGATTAATAATTGTATTCTGCTAGTTAACAGGAGGAAAATACCAGTCTTAATTGCAAAGCTTAAATGGTTAAAAAATAAATAAATAAATCTGATGCCGCCTCTCATAATGGATGTTTTATCTTTGCGATATCAGTCATCGTGCCCATAAAGACAAGATTTGACTTCCTAACAGTCTTGACTACATCGTTTATAATACACATTGCAGCGGACAGGAGGGATTTTCAGCTAATTTCTAATCAAGGGAGGGCTACTTCGTCAAGTCACAACGGGCACCCTTTCGCGTCGGCTTTCATCCATCACCCGGCTCTTGGTACTAAATTGTGTCTTAAGAACCACAAATGGTAACAGACAAGGCTGCAAATTAAATGCGATCTTGTAAAATAGGACAAAACTGAAAGTGCCATTCCGGAACCCCCTGTGCCCCCGATACCTGCAGGGATGAGCGGGTGAGGTGCGGGCCGAGGAGCTCCGCATTTGCACGTTTTATTCCCCAAAACACCGCAGTCGGCTGATACCCATCAAAGGAGCGTAATGAAGGCGGGGACCCAGTGGCCCAGTTCCCGGGACGGGCTCCAGGGAGCCCTGCACAGGAGGAGCTGAACGGGGCTGGCTCAGGTTAATCAGAGCGTGAGGATCAGCTGGCCCTGAGATTACGACTCTGACACCCAGAGGCAGGTCCTTGAGGCCCAGCGCCGGGCGGGAAGGGCAGAGGGAGCCCAGGCTGCTTACCTGCCCCAGCAGCCCCGTGGCCTCCATGAAGGGACGGCAAGTCTTCGTTTTCGCTAGCATTTTAATTACGACTAAAAAGTTGACGGGCACTGAAAATGCTTTCTCCTCGCACCAGGCCTCCAGGCTCCGCAGTTATGGGGAAGCTGGACGACACAAAGGCCGGTGGTCAGGACGTCACGTCTGCCAGCGAGTCTTTGGGGAGGGGGTGCAGACAATACTCACACTAACTCTGTCCTCGGGCGTTTTTCTGCGAGCAAAGCAGCACACCGATGGCCCTCGGGCGCGTGCATCTTCCTTTCACTGGGTGTGTTCAAAGGACTCTGCACCTTTTTAATAACCTTGCTCGAGCTGTTTATCGTCTCTCTGCACAATAAAAGAGGGCTGTCGTTGGCCCCCTTCACTTCAAAGTGAAGGAATGACTTCCATCGGTGCTTCCAAAGGCTTTCAGTTAAGGACCGGGGCTGGGAGCACGAGGGACTGGCTGCAGATCATTTTTGCTGCTAAATGACACCATGCAGCATCTGCAGGTCCTCAGGAGAGCGTTTTGTCCCGTGTCCTGATCTTTGTGTGCTTTGCCGTCAGGCCAGAGGACGATCTCACCCGCTGGGCAGGAAACGGGGACAGGGTGGAACTTTGCAGGAACCTGGGGCCAGGCCCCAGCAGCCGGGACCGAGAGTGCAGCCCCAGGGGAGCGCTGGTCCTGCTCACATCTCCTCATACTTAAAGCAGAGGGGTGTCTCTTCCTTCCCAGAACTGTGTGAGGGTTATGCGTCTTTTATTTTAAGAGAATTCAGTAATACTAATTTTTGAACTTTTAAGATTATGATTTCATTAAAACTAAACTTTAAGAAAATAAATTTGTATCATAGATTCGGAACAAATTGTTTTTCTAAAGTCAAATGTCATCAGAAATAACAGGAAATATTCTGATTCCCAGAAGTTAGTAGATTTAGAAAACAGCTCTTCAACAAATACACAAACGTACCAGCAGTTAAAATCCTAGATGTTTTATGAAATATGGCCAACTTTGAAATTATGCAGGATTGTTAAATTGACCTATGTATAGAAAATAGTTAAAATTCAGGAAAAGGGTTAAGAATGAAGAATATATTTATACACCAACACAAGTGACATCCACGTGTCTTCACAGGCCTGAAATCACTAGTGGGAAATGAGCAACATGTTTTGCCTCTGTGGGTTCAATCCCACTGGACGGATGTAAATGTGCCCAGAACTCGTTTCGCGTGAAGGCCGAGACCCCTTTCCCCGGTGAGGCTGTTTCCGCCTCGCTGTGTCCACCGAAAGGTGACCCATGTGTGCACCCACACGGGTGCACAGGTGCGCGGGTGCACGTTTTTCAGCCTCCGCAGAGTCCCCTTTTAGGGACGTGGACAAAAGGGGGTCTATGGAAAGTGACCTCCCAGGTGATCTGACCATAAACTCCTCACTGGGTGGCAGTTCAGGGCCGGTAGTGATGCCCCAGGCACGTAATTTCTTTAGTGAAAGGCTCACCTTTGCCTCAAGCGAGCCCCGCACACTGTTAGTGCCCATCCAGGTGAACATACCTTGGCAGTAAACGCTGACGGCCCTCAAGCGAGCACCTAATCTCTCCTTCAGTCCACTCCCCGCCCGGCTTCCTCCCTCTTCCTTGCCTCCTTCTTAGGTTCCCTCCTGAATCTCAAACACATGAAAGAAACCAGGGATGGTTATTCCCGGGAGCGTCTTCCTCAGCCTGTTGAGACCTGGCTCCCAGGTGCGCTGTCTGTTCGGCTGAGATAAACTCTTACAAAAACCGTCTACGGGGCTGGGCATTTCGTACATGACAGGGAGCTGCAGTTACTTTCTACAACCTGACTCTGAACCAAATCAGTCTGATGGCAACAGAAGGCTGGTCGGGTAGTGTGGACATTGGCTAAGGAGAAAGATCGGGACTTCGAGTTTCAAACACCGTCTTTCGTAGAAGTTCTGAAAAAGATTGCACCGCGACGGTGTTCCACTGAAGACGTGGCGGGTGGGCGGCTGGATCTCAGCGCCTTAACCGTCGAAGGTCTGCGCGAGGTGGACCAGTCTGTGCGCACACCAAGAGAAAGCCTTCGCCCTTCCCAGGAAGCACCGCTCCTTTCCCGGGTCTCTTCCCGTTCGCAGGAGATCACAGCCCTGCTTGAAAATGGAGTGTCCTGGCCTCCAAGGAATGTCCCTGGCGTGGCAGATGACCTTGGTCCCGGAGGACAAGCCCGTGCAGTGCCCGCAGTGTGCTCTGCCCCACACCGCACTTCATTCTACCAGCAGCCCTGCGAGGCGGACACGCACAGCTGGTGCTGGGCCCAGGAACGTGACTTGCCGTACACACATCTGTTCAGTGACTGCATCGGGACTCACACCCAGGCCCCCTGCACTCTGAGAATGTAGGCTGGGAGCTGCAAACTGGAAGAAATCATAGAGGTAACCTTGTCATTCCTCCTTAATTTTGGAGAAGAGGAAATTGAAAGTGAAAAAAGCATTAAATGGCTTGCTCAAGGTCGTGCAGTTGCTCAGCTCAGAGAACAGGAACAAAATTCAGGTTGAATGTCCTGTTCTGGGGTTGCCCCTCCCCCTCCGCACGCTCCCCTGAGGGGCCATCACCCAAGGGCGCCTCGGGGCTCATGCCCAACTCGAAAACATCAGTAATCCTAACAGGCTCCTTCCAACTAAAACAACAGCAACACAAATCGCTACGATTTTGCAGATGAGGTCTCTGGGGCACTGTAAGAAAACGGCGTGGGCATGTTTCTCCCTGATTCTGATATTACTATCAAGCAAGTAAATTACAGCTTTGAGCTGGGTTGCGCAGAGAAGTTTTGGTTTTTACCTGTTTATGAGGAGATGTGTCACTGCCATTTACCCACGGCATTTATCCTTTGACCTTTATTTTGAGAAGATGTCACAATGTTTCAGTCACGTAAGGCTTCATCAGATTACTTCCCCTGGACTGAAATATTCAGTAACCACGGCACAGGACGTGCCGTAGAAGTAATTTCTTTATGGCGGCTTTTTGCGTTCTGACTCCCTATTGTACATCTTTATCCAACGTCGCTCAACAAAGCAATTCTCCTTAATGTCAACCTTGATGAACAAGCCAGCATTAAGGCAACATTTAAACACTAAAGTAATACTCGGCTAAATGAATCTAAATGAGCTAAGCCAGTGAGGACCTCCTAATCAGTTTCAGGACCTGCTTCGAGTAAATTTCTTTCCAAAACTCTGCATGTGATGTTTAATTGTTACTTTATCAGTATGCGTCTAAGAAACATCCCTCAATAAACTGCAGAAGCTTTTCCAGTAATAATGTTTGCTTAATAAAACTCAGCAGAGTTTAACGAATGTGCATTACTACAAATAACATTTTATTTATGTTACTTAAATAACTTTCCACAGTCTGCAAATATTCTCAGTGCTATCGTAAAAGGCAGTTCTTAAGAATGTAGAGTAATTGATAAGACGTCCATAAGTAAAGTGGAAGGTGAATTCAAGACTTACACAAATTTTTAAACCAGTTTGATTCTCCAAAATCGAACAAAATTGCCATAAGACAGTAAAGGGGGTCAAATATTAGGTGACAGAAGGAGACAAGACTCTGGTGGTGAGCACACAGTGGAGAATACAGATATTCTATTATAAGGTTGTACATCTGAAGTTTATACAATATTATTGACCAATATTACCCAACTAAATTTAATAAAGTATATATAAGACAGAAACAAAACAAATAATAAAACAAAATATGTTAAGTACAGTATGAAAAAGGATAATTTTTTATATTTTATATCATAAGTTAAACTTCATAGTTTAAATATTTAAAATTATTATATGACATTGAAATTCAGAACAGTGTAACAATAGCCAGAGGAGAGTGGGGAGGGGATAGTGGAGAGAGGGATCTATAGGAGCTACTATAAAGGACACAAGGACAAAATCAAGGGGGAGGGTGGAGGTGGGGGAGGGAGGTGGGACTGGCTGGGGTGGGGTGGAGGGATGGGGAGAAAATGCAGACAATTGTAACTGAATAACAATAAAAATAAAAAAAATAAATAAAAATAAAAAAATAAAATTATTATATGACTTTAAAGAATTAATATGGTCTTTTTAGAAGAAAATATGTTAAGAAACAGTCAAGATATTTGATATTTGAGAGCAGGTAGAAAAACAGAAGTTTTGAGCAAAATGCATAAAAACGATAGGAACGGAATACCCAGAAACATATTCATAAACTCATGGAAGTCATGACCCACCCGCGGCAGAAGGAGACTGGAGGTGGGTGGTTCTGAGACCCGAGAGCAGCCTGCGATTTCTGAAGGAGCAGCACCCGCCCCCTCAGAGCTCCCCCCAGGCAGGAAGGGGTCTCCCACCTGATCCCCGTCGGGGCCCCTAACCTCTGTGGCGCCTTGGGCTGAGGTTACGCACAAGCTGATGCGTACGCATAACAGATATTCACCAAATGTGTAAACTCTAGTTGTTAATTTTAATATTGATCATTGGAACAAACTTTGCAATTCCATTGGTCCACGAATCCTTACACCCATTTTCTCTACCTCATTCATTTGCGTAGGTTTTACTAACTGGATACCAGAGCTTTCGCTAATTATACACCTAATGATGATGTCATAGAGCAGTGATGTCTACTGAAAATACATGAGCCCGTTTGACCTCGTTTTAAACGTGCACTTGTCTCACTGAAAAGCAAATGCAAAAAAGAAAGTTCACTTTAATAATATACTTGAATTAACCTAATATATCCAGAATGTTAGCATTTCAATATATCGCAATATAAAAATGTATCAATGAGATATTTTACATCCCTTTTTCGTAGCAGGTCTTTAAAATCACGTGAGTCATATGGACGTGTAACACACCGCATTTGGATGCTGAATTATCCACAACCAGAGTGAAATGTGGTCCCTACTAAAATGACAAACCATGTTTACGTGACAGACTATTTTACAGTGCCTTTCTCTTTAAACATAAATTTTTCTAAATTAGAATTAAATAGATTTTAAAATTTGGTTCCTTGGTTACACTAGTCTCATTTTAAGGGCTCGGTTGCCTGGGAGCCTCGGGGCTACGATATTGAAAAGCACCTTCTGGAAGAAATGCCCCCTGTCCATCCCGACAGGTGTGAGTGCAACGACCTTGTCTTCTCCAGGAAAAGGCAGGGGAACGTTCGGGGCGCAGAAGAGAGAGCAGAGATCCCTCGGCATAGCGGCACGTCCGCGCAAGACACGGAGGTTCACGTGTGAGCCCACGACGCTACCGGCCATCGTTTCCCTCTCAGCCAGCGGGAGGGACGTTCGTCCAGATGACCTCTGGTTGGAATTCCTAGACCTGTGGCTTTGGGAAAAGATTTTCTTCAAATGGGAGACAATTCCACTTTCCTTGCAGCTTGGAAACCTTAGTTCTATAAACCTCGGTCTATCTCTCCGTAATACCTTGTGAGGTTCCGCAGAGACGACCTTCGGGGCAAGTCAGAGGCATCTCAGTGAGCCTTTGTAACATTGCCAGGTAACTGTAACTTATATGTGATCCTATCTTATACCTCACAGGTCAAAGGTTAACGTTCTGCCCACAATGGAATGAAAACCTCGGTGACAGAGAGACCCTGTTAAGAAAAGCAAGCATATGACATTTTCTAAGACTTATTTTGATGCCTCTGCCTTGCATGAAAGCCTGTTTTCTCCCCAAATCAATAGCAAATACTCCACTATGTAAAGACACGTGAGCAGAAGAGGTGCTGTTATGTGAGGACTGCGATCATTAGCCTGTTTGGAAGCGGCAGACTAGCTAAATAGAGAAGATATCAGGTTCTGTGACCAGCTTAAAATGCAGAATCACCTGGACTCCAGGGGCCGATTGTAACTGAGCGTGTTTACTTTTCAAGAACGTCCGTGACATGTTGCGAAGTCCTGTATTTTACGTAGTTGTGTAGTGGTAGTGGCTCTGCTCCAGGTGTAGTGTTGCTACAGTTTAAAAAACAATCGCATGCCCTCCTTGAGTTCACTCTCTCTCCATGGCCCTGCAGCGGACAACACAGAGGCCGGACCACGCTGCCCACTTTCTGATTCACACCGTGGCTCAGGGCTTCTCCTCCCTCCTGAAGCGGGAGTTCGATGAGAATAGACCCGTGTCTGATCGACTGTGCACCCGCAGTGACTTTCTCAGACACATGCACGCACCTGACGCAGTCCAGATATGGAGTGATACGTCGCCAAGAAGCGCCTCATCACCTGCAGGAAATTCCCACCCGAGTTCCCGAAACCCAGCCCCCAAGTCGCGGATTCTTTCCTGTGTAGACACGGTGGTGGGACATTTATAGCCAAGCTGGTTTGTTTGCCTTGGTATTTGTGTGCTGAGCTTCTGAAATTTCCATCTCTTTATGTTATCTTTTTAATTTTTTTTGCTCACAATCTAATTTGCTTGAGTAACTTCATTCATAAGACAAATCAACTAAATCTCAGTTTATTAAAAAATGCCTATTATGTGTGATTCTCTCATTACTTACATCAATACTCAAATGCAATGGTCTGCATGTTTTTACATAAATTATGGTGTGTGCATACACTAGATTTTGTGTTCTTTTCTGCATAATATGATAATCAGCATCCTGTATTTGAATATCATAGTTTAATACCACCAAAGAAATAGATAATGTTTAATACCTCCTCTCCAGAGCGGGCTCACCAAGGACGGTTTATCAGGCAAATCATTTTAGTAGGTGAGCGACTACCTAAGGTATAAAAAGATGAGCATAAAAGATGTGCGTGTGCCTTTTAACAAGAAAAACATTGCTCTACCCTGGCCACGTAGCTCCATTGGTTAAAGCATCGTCCCAATACACCAAGGATGCAGGTTCGATCCCCCGTCAGGGCACATACGAGAGTCAACCAATCGTGCATCAATAACTGGAACAACAAATCGATGTTTCTCTTCCTTTCTCTTTCCTCCTTCTCTCTAAAATGAATAAATTAAAGAAAAAATGCTGCTCCCGCTAAACTATAACAAGCTAACAGGACCTCCATCGGCAGTGTCCAAAGGGATCCCAGGAGGCCCCACAGCTGCATTGGGTCCTGGGCACAGGGGGCTGTGGGGCATTTGAAAGATGGTGGATGTGACTGAGAACATTAATTTCTAATTTAATTTTAAATACATTTTCAGTGTAAACGGTCAATGTGTCCAGTGGCTTCCACATCGCATGTCCCAGTTGAGTTCACTCGGACTCCACGGCATCCCCCACACTGCCTCACTCACTCGGCAGCAAACACAGCAGAAGGCGTGAGGACCAGCAGCATCCTCAGCCCCCTCGGGATTTGGCTCCGGTGAAGGTCCACACCAGCAGAGCCCCCATGTCTGATGACCCATGGAGCCCCACCCCCTGGCGTTCACCACCTTCTCTGACCCACATCCACTGACCATGGGCTGGACCCAGGGCCTCATGACTGCTCACCAGAACATGGCCCAAGTGATGGGAGTCGCTTTCCTGGTGGGGTGAGGGGAAGGCTGTGGCTCCCCTTCCTCCCATGTATCATTTTTCCTGGGGGAAGCTGACCTCGGTAATACACTGCGACCCCCTGTGGAGGCCTCAGCAGAAAGAGACAAGCAGCTGCCAGCAGCCGCGTGGGGAGCTTGGAAGCAGCCCCCTCGCTCTGTGTCCCCCAAGTTCAGATGCAGTCAAAGCGATAGGCCCCTTATAAGGTCCTAAGGGGTTTGATCTGCAGACACTTGCTGAAGATGGTAAGGAAGAATTTCGTGAGATGGGCAGGGGAAGAGCTCCATTGCGGGTCTTGCCGTGGGGGAGAGCGATCGGGCTCAGCTCCAAAGGCTGCTGGGAGGTGGAAATTTACACCCAAGTTGCAGGGCAGGCCAGGGGGATGGAAACCGACCAGGTGGAAACGTCAGTGGTCAGGGCTCCTGGCTACCCGAGGAGCTGACTCCTGCTGAAGGCAGGCCCGGGGGGTCCCTCACCGCCTGGGGACAGAGGCGGAGAGGAGCCCACCAGGTGTTGAGGATGCTCAGTTATTAAGGGCGGGGTTCTGATACAAACTACTGGGCAGGGTTCTTGCTACAATGAGATTTTACAAGGAAGGACGCAGCTGACCTAGCAGAAGGTTCTGGAGCCTGACCAGAGGTTGGTTAAGCAAACAGTCTTTGTCGGCACCCAGCTGAGGCTCGATTAGATTCCCCACCCACAGAAACTGCGAGGTAATGTGTGTTTCTTAGGCTCAGCCAGTGCTACCTTTTAGGGTAGTTGAGACGCGAGTAAGTAACTTCCCTCTCAACTTCCAGGTGTGCTTGCAAACCAGGGGCGTCAGGAGGAGGGGGGGCTGGGCAGTGCAGCAGATTCAGGGGCGTCAGACTCAGCCAATGACAGCACAGGACAACCAGCTCAGTTCACGTTTCGCATCACAGCCAGTCGCTTCTCAGTGGAAGTGTGTCCTGTGCGGTATTTAGGACACACTTATACACACGCACGCAAATTATTTGCTCTTTGTCAGAAATTTGAGTGAGAAAGCCCTGCTGCATCTGGGAACCTCAGTAACTATTCCGTGCTTGGAGCAGGGCCCCTCAGCAGTAACCTGAGGAGGCAGGCTGACCCCCTGAAAACAGCAGTCTCAGATCTGCTGCCGCACAGGGGGTCTTACATGGGGGGGGGGGCGCAGATCCAACAGTGACGGAGTTGCTCTTGCTAATTAGACGCAAACAGCTCTGTTACAAGTGGTAAATAACACCCCAGGAGGCTTTTGCTCCCGGCATATTATTTCCTCTGAAGCTAAAAGAAAAAAGATGCAGACTTCTTCCTAGTCACACAGGTGATTTAAAGCAGATCAGAATGTGGTTGCTGGCCGTATGCACGACATTTAATTAAAAATGTATGTTTTAAGACATTCCCACATTAATCTTAAAGTATGTAAATCGCACGTAATTCTTTTAAAGATGACGTGGGCAGAAAGGGCCCTTGAATTTATGTGAAACTTGACTCTGATGACCAGAGAGAAGGGAGCCGAACCCTGGGAGGCCGCTCCTGCCCTGCTGGGCACCGAACCAGGCACAGCCCCCCCACTGCCCTGTTTCCTGCTCCCAGGGGAGGGGCGCACAGCCTTCATCGTCTGCACCAGACCCGGTGACGTGGAAACCTTAGCATGTGACCCGAGATGAGTTTTGCAAATACAAGTTTGAAATAAAGCATGAGGGGCTTCATTCTAGAAGAGATTGTTAAACCTGGTCATGGCAGGGTTTGGGGGGAGGGGTTATGTATTTTATTTTGCAAAAAGCTTGAGGCTGTTTTGTAATTCAGGTAGGATTGGGTGGGAACTTGGACTCAATGTGATCTACAGTTAACTGTGAACTTCAGATTTGAGGGGTAAGATCCCTCTCATCCAACAAAGAAAATCACTCTTTAAAGCAACGGTTTTGAACTCTCTAGCCGTTATAAACAAGAGAAAAAAGTAAGTAAAATGTAATTGATGACTGACGTAAATAGTGTATAGAAAGGAAAAAACGCACGCTTTCATCAGGAGGGGTGGGGCCTGTGTTCCGGGGCAGAGGGAGGGGAAGGAGGCCAGGAAATGGGAGGTGTCCCCGAGTGTTGGTAGGTCTTCGGGAAGGTGTCCTCCTTGTCCCCCAGCCCATCCCGTGGACAGCGTGGAGAATGTATACCTGGGTCTGTCTGCTCCCCTCGCTCATTCAGATCCTCCTGCCACGTGCTGAGGGTGGGCGGCCAGACAGGGGTGGGCGGGGACGGAAATGGCCTTGGCTTGGTGTCAGCCACTGGCCAGATAGCTCTGGTTTGTTAGAACAGTTAGTGTTAATGACTTAATAAGAAAACACGTGAAAGCAACACTGCAGTTTACTAGAACCTCTCCTGGTAGGACTACACGGCACCCGTCCAGGACGAGGGGCGGACGCCTGCGTCCCAGGGGCCGCCGGGCCGTGGGCCCACCTTCGCACTGGAGCAGACAGCCTCAGCCTGTCTGTGCTCTAAGAGGTGATTCTGAGAAACTCAACGTGAAGCCCAGTGCCCCCTGCGCTTGTCAGTAATAAGACCAATGATGATGATGGTGGTGGTGGTGGTGGTGATGGTGACGGCAAAGCCCGTGTGGCTCCTAACTTTAGTTAATCCGTTAAAAGCAAAGGAAATATATAGGTATAGCAGGGTGTGTTTCTGTGAAATGTCCCTGCTGAGGAGAGGGGGATTGGCTTACTGTAAGTTTATATTAAAGCTGCCTTTAATATAAATCGTGATCGCCATCCCGCATCCCTCGAGAACTCGGTACCCGACGTGACTTGCGTTAGGTGAGGAGTTTTGAAAAACGGCCTGGGTGAAGCAGGCTCCCCCGGGTAGGTTCATGGGGTCACGCTGCTGTGTGCCCACGAGAAGGGCCAGCCGCTGACGTCCCTGACCCTTACTTAGTACGCGGTACATTATAACGGAATCACTGTTTAAAAGTCATTTTTATTCATCTCCCAATTACTACTTTTACCATGAAGAAAAATATCCTGATACATCATTAAAATTAAATTGGCACACAAAGGAAGAAATTGATCGTGTTGCCAGATATTAAGGTAGAATCAATTAAAAGAGCACAGCTTTTTAAAACATTAAAGTTTAGTCGGTACATGATCTATACAGCCCTGAATCAATTTTGAGGTATTAAGTCTGACCATTTCAAGAAACACGTTCTTGTTTTTTTCTCTAAACAAAAGATAAGACGCAGAGGGTGATGATTCAGAAGAGGTGATCTGGTGATTCTCACTATTCAGGTCACTCTCTCCTACACAGCACGGCTGTTTGGCTCAGCAAGTGACTTTCTCTGTGCCTCAGTTTCCCCACCTGTGAAACACAGCTGCCTCGCAGGGTGGCGGTGGCACTTAATGACATGATACTCATGGCACGGATCCCTTAACTGGAGCCCGACACACACACAGGACACTATGTAAGCGCCATAAGAAAAAGAATCCAATTAGGAATACAAGGTAACATCTGAAAATGCGTCTGGAAGCGTCAGCTTTTTTAACTGGAAGACTCGAGATTATCTGCACCCGTGTTCACAGTGACAGGACAGAGGCACGAGGTGGGCACACAATGACATTAGTTGGTGGCTTAACCTGTCTGCAAGCTCTGGCTTCATAACCAGAAAAAATGATTGTGACAACTTGTGAACGAACAGGTGTGGAAAAGTAACTGAAAGCCCTGTATGCAGATACAGTTAACTACTCAAACAAGATAAAAATAAAAGCTCTGTCCTTAATTTGTTTCCAGTGCAGTGCCTGGGGGTTGGGGGGCTGGTCCCCAAAGCATGCATCTTGCCCAGGCTGAACCTAAAATGATGCTTGTACTTTGGCCAGAAATCACTGTTCTCGGCTATGGAAGCTCCATATGCTGAGAGGAAACCTCAGGTAAATTGACAGAAAATGAAAAGCCGTAGGAAACCTTCACTGGGCTGATTTCAGTCCATGGGCTGGAGCCAAATGCATCAGCTCCCACGTGAGAGAGAGAAGAAGGCCATTTCATTTCCACGGTGGTTCGGTTCACTCAGAGTTTAAGATTGAACCGAACGGCATGTTCCACCAAATGACTGGGGATGTGAATCAGCAAAATCAACCGTGAGTGTCCAGACCTCAGCAACATCAAAGCCGGACAAAGATTCAGAGAAGAGCAAGGAAAATGAACAGGGGGCAATTCAGCATCCTCGAACCATCTGCACCTGTCTGCACAGGGCCACACAGCCCTGGGGGGGCGGTACAGAGGTGGGCGGGGCACTCTCGCCTCCTGCTGTCTCCAGTTCTCCCACAACAAAGGGATTCGCACTTTCATCTCAACAGCCGCTAGACCCAAAGCAGACCCGAGAAGTGGGTGGTGCGTTGGAGATGAGTCTTCCCGTGAGCATCTCACACTGCTAAGTCACAGCAGGTGACTAAAGACAAGAGTAAAATCGCAACGGCAGTGGAGTGCTATCAAAATATGGTTAGTTCATATCACAAACTACGAGGATGTCTGTCTGGATAGTGCATTCAAACACGCCTTCGAGATACCCTCGATAAAATCACCCCATCAGCTTTGGGAAGGGGCTCTCTCTGTTCAGCGAATCTGGGATGCCTGTTTGAGGATGCCTTTCTCTTGCTCTTCGGACTGAGTTGTCCCTGGGGTATCAGCAGGCTACCACCTGAACCCCACTTCCCCCCGTGTGACTTTAGGGGAATATGAATGTTTGCAATGTAGGGACTGGGGACAGCACAAACCAAAGGTGGGTTGAGACCACACCCCCAGGTAATGGCATTAGGAGGTGGGGACTTCGGAGGTGATTGGGCCATGAGGGTGGAGCCCCGTGAATGGGATCAGGGCCCAGAGAGCCCCCCACTTTCCACCAGGTGAAGATAGAATGAGTCAGCAGTCATGACCCAGAGGAGAGGGGCCTCACCAGAGCCCCGCCTCTGACTTCCGGCCTCCGGAACCGTGAGAAGTCGGTTTCTGTGTCTAAGCCAGGCAGCCCGCAGTCCCTCGTCACTGCAGCCGGACTCATTAACAGAGTTGGGTATGAAGGACCATGTGTTCATTGCATTGCAATAATTTCTACCATAAAATTTCAAGGGAGCCTGTTTGCTCTCGGACTCATCCTGCACACAGAGAGCCCCACGGCACTCACACGAGCCACCCTGCGTCCCCGGACCCTCCTTCCCAGGCTGCACCCTGGGGGCAGGGTGCTGTCACTCATGCAGGGGGCGCTGCACCTGTGCTGACGTTCCCCACTCCCATGGCATCGATTCAGAGCATCTTGCAAACCAGAGGTAATCACATCTCGAAGTCAACACTGACCTTGGAGTATTTGTAACTTAATGTCACGCACGTGTTTTAAAGTATTTGAAATGCATTGTGTGGGTACAGACATGCGCCTCCCGTGTCTTTGAAGTTCACGACTACCCGGAAAGTTATTTCTACAAGGCCAGTCACCGGTTACCCCGCATCCACCTGTGAGGTGAGGTGCAAAGCTGGGGGCAGAGTAAAGGTGTGGTTGGTGCAGGCAGCACAAGGCATGTGACTCCTCAGTGACAAGGTGCTGCTGAGTCACTGCATCCTGTCCCACCTGCATTCGACAACACCAGGCACCCAGGGAAAAGGAAGGCCTGGAGGAGTGCTGTGGAACAGAACGTGCTAATGTGGCCACTGGTTAGAATGTGCAGGGTGTCCCACGGATGCCATGCTTCCCGTGTGTGTGCCACCAGGTCATGTTCACGGGTAGAAGGGTGGACGTTAGGAAAGGTGACTGTAGCTTACGTCTGGCTGGTGTTCCCTTGGACGACTGGCTGACAAGGTCAGGGTGCCCAAGGCTGAGGGGAGCAGACAACAAGGAAGGCACCCCACAAGCAAGAGCACCCTGGGGTGGGGGTGGAATCGCCCCAAGGCTCTCAGTGGCCAATGAGCGAGATGCCATGCGGGGACCGATATCCAGATGTGCACGGCACAGAGAACCCCAGCCCTTCTGAGTTAGGAAACGGAGCCACAAGAACCTCCAGAGAGGCCATAACTCCCTCCAAAACGGGGGCAATCTGGCTCAGTGAGGTCAGCCCCTTGCACCAGACAGCGCGTCACAGGAGCCACCGCCCTCCCCTGTCACCCCTGCAGCAGTGGGACAGTGGCAGTGAGGGTGAGCTGCTGCGGTGACAGCGAGGAGAAGCCTGAGTCTGGGAGAAAATCAACACCCCTACGGGGCTGAAGCCGCATCTCCCCAGGGTGAGAACGCTCAACAGTGGAGCGTGAGGGACAGCCTATGGCTCAGACTGGGGGGACGTTACGGATGCCACGGCAGGACCCAGGGCCTTGGGCAGAGTGCGGGGTCACTGCATCCAGAAGATACAGACCCTGTTGCTTTCATACATCAACACAGAGATGCCTCTGTCCCACTGGCCACACTCACAGCAAGAGGACAAGACAAAGCGGGAAGTGGAATCCTGGGACACAGGAGTGCGGGCAAGTTCCATTCCTGTCTTCTCGAGTTACAGGGTCGATGAGAACTTTATGTTATAGTCACTTAATGTCGACAGCACTATGCTGTCACTCTGCATGCTGCTGAGGGCTCGCACGATGGCCTTGTGTCCTGCGATGCTGACAATTAAGTCCAACAACTAAAAGTTGGTGTATTTCAACAGCTGACACCCATTCCTGAATGTCACCCAGCGAAAAGCATGGAAAGAGAAGCGCGAGTGTAGAAATGATTCACAAAGTCATCTGTATAGAATGAACTTAAAGACTTGAGAAGACCCTCAGTGGCAAACGCTGGTGTTACTCATGTGGGCTTTGGCCGTGAAATCACGGGCACGTCCAACTCTGTAAAACATGTAAAGGATGGAGACACAGGCCTTATAGCCAGAGCAGTGCCTGTCTGTCCCCTCATCCCAGCCACCATGGTAACGGTGCCAGGAAGCATCTGACAACACACTTTCATCATCATGTAAATGGCATGGAGTACCAGCAGGCCCTTCCTTTCGTTTCCCCGCCCCCGCACCAGTGGGCTCTCCCTCCCCCAGAAGGGGAGGCGTCGAGGGTTCACAGTTGCCCGGTCAGATCGGCACTGCGCAAGAACCACACATACCACTGGCTCAGCAAAATGTGAATTTTGGGAGTGAGAAAAGTGGAGCTCATTCCCCATACTGAGATATGAGTCTTCCAGAAACCTGCGTGAGCAAGCCTGCAGCTGCTTGGATTCCGCATGGCGAGTCTTTCCGCACAGGGCCGCGTGGGTCAGGTTCCTGTTCGCTAGTGGCTGACTTTCCCGGACTGGGCTCTGGATCCCCTCGGAGCGTGGATGCCAGAGTATTTCCAGAGAGTTTGCTTTCTTGGTGATCTGTTTTTGTGTGCGTTCAGAAACAGGACGCTGAGAAAGAGCTCACAGACTTCCCGGGAATGGCGGCGTTCGAGGCACCGAGGCGTGAAGATGGTGTTTCTAAACAGACACTCACAACAGTACCACTCATTTCTCCTCCTTTTCTTTTAGTTAAAGCCTCGCCGCTCCTCAGGACTTGTGGATGTGTGTGCGTGCATCCGATTTGCACAGGGGCTTGTCCCTTCCCTCCTGCAGTCCTTTCTCAAATGAACAAAGTTGACTTTCAACCCCCATCTTGTAGTCAGCTCTGTCCCACCCAATTCTGGGGATGCCCGTGGGTGGCAGAGCGTGCGATTCACTCAGGTTCAGGGGCAGGCGGGGGTGGCATGCACCCCCGGCTCTGACACGCGGGTTTGTAAAGAGGGTTCAGGGCAGCTGTCTGACCTCCCTGAGAGTCGGCTCTCTTCCAGAAAGCCCACCCCTGTCCACGTGGGGTTTTGTGGAGGAGGCCTCTTATAAAACGCTTGGCGTGAGCCTGCAGGAAGGAAAAATCCACCCAGGGCCAACACCACACTTGAGGTGGTGTTTAACATGTGAAAAAGTAAAATTCACATAATTCCTGCATTAGTCATCGACCTGTAAGCAGTTTCTGGGGAGGTTTTTGTTAGTTGGAGACCTGGATCTGACGTTGGCTTCCCAAATGCATTGATGGTTTAATGCGGAAGGAAATCGTTTTAGACTGAAGGCAGAGAGAGATGCCGTGCAGGTCAGCTGTCAAGTCTCGATTCTGTCGCGAATCATCTTGCAGAGAAATATCAAATTAAAAAAGCAAATAAAAACATGGACTTAAGCATCAGCTGCCGTTCAAGTATCAACTCTCACCGCTCTGGCTTCCTCGCTCCTACATAAGCCACCAAGAACAGGCACACCAGTTAAGTTTTGGTTCTCCCACAAAGCTTTGAACGAATCATGGACTCAATCCATGTTCAGTGCACGAAGCAGGAGAGAGCCAAGTCCAGGTTGAATGTTGTCGATCCAATGCTATTTCTGAGGATCAGGTCCTTAGACCTTCTTAAAATATTTCCACAAATTCAGGGCTCGCACATGACACTCTACTTCAATGGAAAATTGGATGAATTTTTTGTATGTGTCACTAGAAAATGAAGAAAAAAAAGAAATTTCTGCTCAACCATATCTTACAGTAACAAAATTCGAAGCAGTCAGCACAAGATAAAACGCAAATTTGATGACCAAGGCGTGGTTGCAGTGATTCTCAAACAATGTGAAAAAAAATAAGCTGATTGAAAAATGGCGACTGTTAAAATCTCAAGGGCTCTGCGTATCTGGAAAATTGTCTTGATTTGCCATGAAACCTGAAAAATCATTAAGTCCATGTACCTACAAATCATCATCATTATAATTTTCCTGATAATAATTTATTTTAAGCCATAGCACCTTAATGAGATTTCCTTCCTCTATTATGATAGAAGCCTGAGATTTCAAATATTCCTCTTTTCTTAAAGTTTTTATTTATTAATTTCAGAGAGACAGGAAGGGAGAGAGAAACAGCAATTTATTATTCTACTTATTTATTCATTCATTGATTGCTCCTCGTACGTGCCCTGACCAGGGGTCAAACCCGCAACCTCGGCGTATCAGGACAAGCTCGAAGCAACTGAGCTACCCGGCCAGGGCTCAAATGTTTCCCTTTAACTACTCGAACAAAATGAGTTTAATACTATCCAGGGAAATCCATTGATTGCCCGAGATCTAAGACATCATGATAAACTCCGAGATAGAGGAATTTAAATTCCACCCACTTCCTTCTATGTACTTGACCTTGAGGCAGTACCTAACGAGCAAATGAGTCTTTAGACATAAATAATAGATCATCTTTCACAATCCAAATGATTGATGCAAGGATGAAGTAATGTTACTTGTGCAGAATAAGTAGCCCAGTGTTTGATACAAAAGAAACATTGGTATGTGTTCTCCTTTGTCCTGTGAGGTAAACAGACAGACAAACAAACAAAAATAGAATGCAATAAGCAACAACGGTAGAATAATTTGCAATTCAAATTAAAAATGAGGCCCTATGAGCCATTGGCCATGCATTTCTCTAATTTTCTCAAATTTGACTGAAATACATACCAAACATTTAAGGGCAAAGACAAGTAACTTTGAAAACAAGAGTGGATACGTGCAATGCTCAGAACTCCTCCAGGGAGGTTTGGGCGGGCCTTCGGGTGCTCCCAACAAGAGGGCTCTCCCTGAACCCCCGGCCCACGTGGGGACTAGGGGAAGGCCGCACAGTCCCTCGCCTCGCTCAGTAGCATTTCTGCGTGCTACCCTGAGCAATTCTGAAACAGAAAGAAAGCCTCTATTCACATGGAGGCGACTCTACTCGGGGAAAGAAGAAACAAAGACACGAGAAGGTGCAACTCCTGCTGCGGCCGGCTCTTCGCCTCTCCAGTTCAGTGTGAAGTGCGGTTTCCTCTAGAGGAAACAGCTTCCGTCAGGCCTTCCCAGGGCCGGTGGGCTGACCAGCTGTGTGAGACGGGAGCATCGCTCCTCTAACACACAGCGAAATGAGACGCGACCGCTGGGGGGCCGGTGCCTGTGCCTCCCCCTGTAGTTAGGGCTGCATTCATCCCGCTGCATATGTGCTTTAGAAGACGAAGCATCTGCCCGTTTGCTGTCCAAGAGCTCAGGGATAATACGGCATCTTCATGGCTTTCTCTTGGCTTTCTGTGTATCAGTTTTAATTTTTGCATGTCATTCTTAAGTTCTGTTTTCACCGGGATGAAAAGACGTAGAGGTCACGGAAAGTGTACAATGTTTGGTGGAGTGGGATTGAGCTAGGTATTCAAAAGCAAATTGTACATGTATACTGGAATGGAAAACTGATTTTTTGGTCAATATACAGTCTTCAGCATATTCCTGGTGCATTCACTCAAAGACGGTGGTTTGACGGAGCATCGTGGTGAGTGACGTACAGCAGGGGAGGACCCACCGACCCTCACACAGCCTCTGGTGCGGCAGGGTGGCCGGAAGCAAACAGAGGCCGTAGTTAATGAGTATTTGATTCATAATGTGATGAGCAATATAAAGGGGGGACCGATAATTATGAAAGGGAGGGCCTAAATATCAGAAAATGCTAATAAAGAAGGGGGCTTGCCGCCTGACTCATTACTCCCAGGTAGGCAGAGTGGCAAAATCGCTCTGGAGCGAGGGCGCAGCCCCTGTGAACACCCGAGGAGCAAAGGGACTGGGCTCTGCACTGTCATCCAGCATCTGTGGGGCCGAGTGACACCCCCCTGCAAACATGTCACACCCTGCCCGCTGAACCCGTGCTCACTGACCCGGCCAAAGGGTCTGGCAGACATGAGAGCTGAGGATCTAGAAATGAGGATCCTGTCCTGGATTATCCGAATGGGCCTAACGTTATCACAGGATTCGTAAACCTGAGAACATTTCCCAGCTGTGGTCACAGGGAGACGACCTTAAGGGGGGAAGGAAAAGGTTGCAAAGGCCAGCTGCTGGCTCTGAGGGTGGAGAGAGGGGGCCTGAGCAAGCGGAGGTGGGCAGCGGCAGAGCCGGGAAAGGCCGTGGGTCCTTCACGTTTCTTTCAGAAAAGAATTCAGACCTGCAACACCTCGACCTCAGCTCAGCGAGTCCCTGTCGGACTCCTAACCTACAAAACGGTAAGTAAACACATTTTGCCTGCTATTTGCAAACCGCTGTGTGTGTGGTAATTTATTGCAGCCGCCCAGGAAAACAAATGCACTCTGCTTTCCACAGTGCAGACAACACGTTTGCAGGGAGCAAAGGGATGAGAGCCGATCTCCTGTGAGCCAAAGGGTCTCGTGTTAAGAAGCAGCTGGGCCCACACGTGGAAACCGCTGTGGCCCGAGCTGGGGGCTTCGGATCAAACACGCCCTGCACCTCCAAGCTCCACCCTGGGTCTCCCTAGAGCGCGGGCGGGGGGCAGGCGGGCGGGTGGCTAGATGGGAGGACAGATGCACCCGCACACATGTGCACAGAGGCATGCTAGTGTGAGACGAATTAGAACTAAAGGGTGAAGTAGCTGCTGGTCCTTAACAGATTGCCGTGTGCTGGCTTGAACAGAATATTTGGTGAAGAAATTCTGTGATTTAAAAAAATCTCATTTCACATTTCTATTTGGTTAAACCCTAAGTAAAATACTATTTATAATAATTAATATTGTTTCTGCTCATTTACTTTTTAAATAGCCCCCGTCAAAGGGTTCTGTATTGTTTTTTACAAAAAATATTTTAGATTAAAGAGGAAAAGTTCAGGTGAATTTATTGGGCAAAAGCTGTGAACATCATTTTAGCTTTGGCATTGGCCTCATCCCTTTTTAATTAGTTTGATATCATCAAACTAATATTTTGGAAGAGTCTCTTACAGGGCAGACTCTTTGCTTATAAATTCAGTGCAGCTCCCCGAACACCCCAACCGCAGTAATTATCTGCAAACCATTTTGTGGATGAAGAGACTGAAACATGTTTAGTTCGGTTGAATTCATTGGTCACTGTGATGCAAACAGATGTTCTGGCCGAACGAAACACCAGCACTATCCCGTACCATGTACGGCAATAGATTCAAAACGGACGAAAGACTTGGGTAGAAGACCCGCAACCACAGAACTCCTAGAAGATCAGCAGCCAGTAACTCCTCTGACGTCTCTCTTAGCAGCGTTTTTCTGGACCAGCCTCCTCAGGTGAGGGCGACAAGGGCGGAAACAAACAAAGGGACCGGATCAAACTAAAGAGCGTTTGCACAGCAAAGCAACCCGACAACAAAACAGAAAGGCAGACTAGGAAAGGGTTCAAATGTTTGCAAGTCATAGATTTGATAGGGGTTAATATCCAAAATGCGTAAAGAATTTACCCAATCTAATACCGAGAAGACAAAGAACCCAGCTACAAAGTGGCAGAGGATTCGAAGAGACATGTCATCAAAGAATACGTGCAGATGGCCAGCGTGCCCCTGCCACTCATAATGGCCATTATTGCAGGGACAAAAAGTAGCAAGGGTTGGCGAGGGCATGGAGAAAAGGGAGCGCTGGTGGGTGGCCAGCGGGCGTGGGAACTGGTGCGGCCGCCACTCGAAACAGCACGGCATTTCCTCAAAAAACACAGAGTGAACTGCCGGATGAAGCAGCAGTTCCTCTCCTCCGTGTGTGTCTCCCAAGAAACCAAAACCAGTAATTCAAAACCATACATCCACCCTAGGCTCCCCGAAGCACTATTTACAGTCATAAAGAAAGGGAACGAGGCCATACTGCTCAGCCATAAGCAGAATGAAATTTTGACGTATTTGTCAGCATGGATGGACCTGGCGGGCCCCACACTGGAAAAGGCAGACAGAGGCACCTGGGCACCATGGGAAGCCGGAGAAGTGGAACCTCAAAGATGCAGATCCAGAGACGCAGGAAACAAGGGTGGTTCCCCGAGTGGGGAGAGGGGGGCCGGGGTGAAGCAGGCGAAGGGGGTAAGAAGTAGGGCCTCCCAGTTCTAACATAAGTAAGACACGGGTGTGATGTATAACACAGGGGCCCAGTTGATAGTACGTAACAACTTGTTGCGGTGGCAGATGGTAAATAGTCTTGTGGGGAACGTCGTGTGACACATATGAGTGGATGTGAATTTTGAGTCACTGCGATGTACACTGAAAACTAATCAGATGATGTATGTCGGCTACATGACAATTTTTTTAAGGGAAGGAGGAGAGAAGGAAATGCCCGTGCTGGATGTTGTTTGCAGGTGAACAGAAAATCCGTTACCAATAGCATAGTTCTACACATAAAAATACTTAGAACTGCCTTTAATTCCAGCGAGTCTCCAAGAAAGCCGCCACCTTTCCCGGTCCTGTGTTAAAACCACTGCTCTCTTTGCCCGGGTGCATGCAGGGCGCCTTCGTTCCCTGGTCTTCGAAGAGCGTGTCCAAGAGAGAGACGGTTCCAGCCGTTTTTCCTGCCATTATTGGTAACACAGGTCGACATGTTCAGAAAAGCTGAGATCTCCGTGAGATCTCTGAGTATTCGTAAGAAAACAATACCGCGTTAAAAATGAGAGCTGGTTATTTGTAAGTTGTACAAATGTTTGAGTTTTGAGGGATACTTTATGTGATTCAAGAGCAAAATCATTTGTAACAATATTTTCCAAAGTTAGTAAAACTAAATGTGTTATACTTTAGATTGTAGCAGATTACTGTCTCCGCTAAAAAGAGAGAAGGAACAGTATTTTATATTGATATGGGCCAAGCCATAAATTTATACAATTAATGTCCTTTAAAAGTGCTTTACTGAAGCATGGATGGATCTGGGGAGCATGATGCTGAGTGAAACAAGCCCAGTGGTGAAAGACAAATACCAGGTGATGTCACCTGTAAGTGGAACCTAACCAACAACACATACAAGCAAGAAAAATATGACCAGAGACACTGAAATTAGGACCAAACTGACAGTAACCAGAGGGGAGGTGGGAGGGGGTAATGCGGGGGGAAGGGAGGGTCATCAAGGACCACGTATAAAGGACCCACGGACACAGCCGAAGGGGGGAGGACGGAGGGCGGGCAGGAGTGGTGGGGAAAAAATGAGTAATGTTGAACTAGATTTAATGTGATGATCATTTTGTGATATATACAAGTATCGAATCATTACGTTATATACCTGAAACTAATACACTATGTTAATTTTACCTCCATTAAAAAATCCAAAAACTAAAAATGAAAAAATGAACAGAAAAAAAAAATGCTTTACCGGCTATTAACATATACACTATCCCTTTTTCAAATGTATTTCTATTTTTTCACATTTAGAAGAGGTGTAGTATTGACCCTAGGTTCATAAAGCATTTTCTCTTTTTCTTAATGATCTTAGCACAATTGGTAAAAATAATGCATCTACATAGTGACAGATATGAAATTACAGAATAAGATAGATGCGAATTAAAGTTACGTGATGAACAGACGTAACTAGCATCACTACAGCTTTGAAATGGCAGAATTGAACTCCACAGTCCCCGTCAGCCCGAGCTGTGTCGACGTTTATTTCAGCCTGTGGGTGGGGCGGCTTCCTGACAACAGGTAAACCAGAACAGCAATTTACACTATTCCACACGTTCAAGGGATATTTTAAAAAGTAAATCATATTTCCTCTTTGATCAACTTTCATGCAGTTGTTTTAGAAGTTGAACTCTATGTGGAAGTTAATTTCATTCCATTTATTAATCTAAAACTGTTGTCTAGCCATTAATACTTCTTAATTTGAAAATTATGAAACAGCATTTTTATTATGAGCTAGAGATTTTTATGTATTGCCACATAAATTATTAAATATTCACATCTTGGAGTCGAATAAAACTCTTTTACAATGAAGGTATTAATAAGTAAAAATCAATCCAGATAATGTAACATTTCACAATCTTTTAGAATAATAAGCCACTGAAATGGATAATGCTAAAGGCTAAAACAATTACGTTGAAATAGATGCAATCTCAGGCTTAAAGAGGTTGTGTACAAATTGATTCATATTCGAGAGTAACAGGTCAGAATGGAGCAAGAACACTATTATGTTCATACTAATTAGTCTAATTTTTCCATCCGCAGAAATTTATCTTTAGATTTTCTTACAGCCTGATATTTAAATGGAGAAGAGTATAAAGCTTAAGCTAAAATCCAAGCCATAGGGAAACAGTTAACCACATGAGAGTATTTCAGGGAACTGAGTTTTTTTCCACACTTAAAAATAGATTTCTTGTACATTGAGCACGATGTCAGAATATGAATGTCTGTGCATATGATGGTCTCATTAATGTAAAATACCTAAATACATGGGTGGGGAGTTTAAGAAACGGAAGCAGATAAGCAATCAAGCAGATATAACTTGCTCCTCTTAGAAGTAAAGGCTGCTGTTCTAACTGCTTTTACAGTCCGATACACAGAGGACAGGGGAAAGAAGAGATGAGAAAGAAAGACAGGAAAAAGCCAGAAATGAACTAGGTCTTATTGGAATCATTTCCAGAAAAGCATTTCCCCCAAGAATTTGAGTTGCTGGCCTGTTATAATTACCTTGTTATTAAAACTCTATTATGCGTGTTTTCAGAATTTGCTATGGCTGTAGAGAGCTGGTAATTGATGTTTCTATCCATTTGCCTTCTGAGGGGTGTTCATCTGAGATGAACTGTGAGAGCAGATTATGTTTTAACTTCAGCATCAAATTGATTTGACTCACTCTGTATTTTTTTACTTGCTGAAAATAATCTTAAGAAAATGAATGCCGAGTAATAACATGCAGGCTATATGCAACAGAACGAGATAAAACCAATTCTGCAAAAGATTAGGATGAGTCAAGGAATGGCTAAAAATACACCAGAACTAAGGACAGAAGAAGCAGGGAAGATTGAGAAATTAGACCTGTGGAAAGTTCCATCAGGGAAATGAGGAAAAGACCATCTAGAAAACTGCCCCACTGCGTGACTGTTGACTTTGACACTGAGGTTGCAAAGTGACAGCAGCGTGACGTGCCCATTTAAAATCCCAGAGAGGGTGGGATGGTTTTGGATTTCCTTGCTGATGCGAGGTGTCAATAGGATCGATGAAAACTCAGCCTCTTCCACTGCACAGCAGAGGGCAGAACAGCCCACAAGGAAAAGCTGCCTTATTCCCAACCACAAACCACAGTCTCCTACCACCTCTGACTCCCTGCTCTTGGATTTGTTTTCCTTCTCTCCTCATGCTTGCCTTCTAATGGCTCACACTATAAGCATCTGTTTAGATTTTCTTCATTTTTTCCCCCAGGGGCGCAAGGTCCTTCCCAGGTATGGCTTTATGCCTCCGGCTCTGGAGTGAATCATCTGAATGCTCAGGGCCCCCTTCCTCATTTCATGCCTTGCTTGTCCACGTTCCCCAACTGTGAGGCGAGTCCCCTCCGTCTTGCCTGCAGGGCAAGAGTGCCGACTGGCAAATACAGTCCCATTGCTAATGCTGGGACACTCCGGTGACCTCAACAGTGTTGTGACGGACTGTGAGCTCCTCCTTAAGTCACGCCCGGGGTTTCCTAAGCTGCCCCCCAATGTCTATCTTCTTCCCACTGAGCCACTTGCCATCTCTTCTCTAGGTACTGTGAGCGGCGTGGATGCCTCGGCCGCCCCCTTGGGGCAGCTCCTCCATCTGCTTTCCTTCCTCCCAGGCTCTCGCCGTCCTTGACAGGGCACCCCCTCGGGCACACCCGGTGCTGTCCCCCACCCGCCCGCTGTTTCCCCATCACCCCCGCCGACGCTGGCCCGCTGGGCATAGCTTTATCGTGGGATGGACTGGGGCTTGCTCTTTGCTCTTTCCTTTGTGACATGTTTGCACTCGCAGCCTCACAGACACGTTAAAACTCGGGGTTCCTGCCCTCAAACCCAGGCTCTGCGGATTATTTCGTTACAGATGCTGATGACTCTTAGCTCAGTCCTTTAAAACAGACGTTCTTAACTTTTAACTGTAAACAAATTAACTAGCAAGATATTTCTTCCGTTACTGCTCATTGTAAATACCAGTTTATCTTTAGATTTCATGAAGGTACAAGTAGGAAACCTAATGTGTATCTGGTCAATGTTCTAGAAGATTTAGAGTGAAACAAATCGGTAGGAAATTAAATAATATCCTATTAATTTTTTCGGTTTCCCAGAACACAATATTTGTCTGAATAAGGCCATTCTCCTCGTCAGTTTGCTGGCTTGTGTGCACGCTTAATTCACCGGGCAGCTTAAAGCAGCAACGATCGGTAGCTCTGTAACATAGTCCATGCAGAGAGATCTTTCCGATTCCGTGAGTGAACAGCCAGGAGCTCAGTCACCTGAGAGGCTCCGAGATATCACCACTGTCGGTGTGCGAAGGGGCGTGTGATGTATGACATGTGACATGTGCACGGTTTCCCCAGAGCTGCATGCACTGCCCCCTGACACCCCTTCCTGCGAGGGGGGGCTGTCTGCTGGGGGCATGGGTGCCTTGACCTGCCTTGGCCTGGCCCCGCAGGAAATACTGCTACAGACCAGCCCCACCCCTACCTCTGTAACAGGGTCACAGCTATGTGAAAATGTAAATGCATTTCCTGCTCTAAGAAATTCATATCCACATAGAATTGTTACTTAGATCCTGAAAATCTGCTTGTTTTAATTCATTCCTGAACTGTGCGTTCCAATTACTGAATAGGTTACAGAAAAAACCACACATTTCTTAGCTGACATGAATTAAGTACATAAAATTTTTTTAATTGAAGAAAAATCCAAAAATTCATACCTTTTTTTCTCTTGTCTTTTACCCACTATTATTACATCACACTTTCAAATACATTTAACTTCCTTTATTCCCTGGGTTTCTTTGAAGGATTAAAATAATTCATGTAGTCATTTTACCTAAATGAAGGTCACAGTGTTACCGTCATCCAATCACCAAACACAGAGCCCTTCATAACATGTAAGAAGGTTTTGGACCTCTTTGAAAATGTTACTTCATGTTTGGTTGTACTTGTTTTCATTTTTATCTTTTGCACACTTTTGGGCATTCAAAGGAAAGTTTAGCTAAATTGGATAGAAAGAAGCTCTGTTAAATTGGCAAAAAATAATCCATAAATTGCTTCCAAAAAGCAGCATCCCTCCTATTACCTTAAACTCTCCAAGAATGGCAGCATCCTTACTTTGAAAGGAAGGTTTTAGGCAAATTGCACTTGAAGCAAACTGACTTTATGAGCAGAGAGAACAAAGGACCGCAAGCCCTGCGCCTCCTTCGCAAATCACTTCCTCCGTCCTTCCGAGTGTCTGGAGCCCAGGTGGTTTTCAGAGGGGCTCTGAAGGTCAGAACCCCCCCACTCACTTTCACAGTCAAAAACCTTAGCCACAGGAAACATTTTTCTGAAACCAAGAATGTACTATTTGAAACAAAGAAGAGTAAACTCCATCCTTGTTTTGAGAGAGATTTTCCCAGCATATCTTGTTTAAAAACGGCAGTTGTAAAACAATCAACTGATACATTGCTGTTCAATTGTAAGAAATCGTGGGTGTTGTCTAATGAATATGCAAGGTGTACTCTCAAAGAGTGTGTAAGTGGACTGGACGGGTCTTTGTTTCACTTGAAATCCTTCTGTTACACAGTTAACTCCTTCTGTTGACACATTTTCTGTTCTCACGCCTAAGGTCATTTCTACCCGAGACCACCCAAGCACACATATCTACAGATAATTAAATAATTTCTGGAAAGTTTCAGTGAGTTAAAACACTTTCCCACAGAGAATCTAAGATAGGAAAATATATATATTGAGCACGACGTATATATTGAGCTACACTTTCCACGTTATGACATCAATGTTCCTGGAATTCTAGAAAACGGTAAAAATTGACTCAGAATGTGTCGTCCTTTCAGACTGGGAGACGGAAGACACCTTAAGTGCATGTAGATTAGAGGCTCTGGACGTTTTATATTTCATGGAATGTGTTTTTTCCAGAACATAAGACAATAACTCAGGGCCTGACACAGTCGGTGTAGAGCGTCCTCTAAACAGTGACACCTCCACTGCCGCCTCCGCCATTCATTAAAGGAGAACAAGAACGAGCGTAGGAGCAAAAGTAATCGCTCAGTTTCACATAACGACACAAATGTATATGAAATGTTATAGAAATCACCCCTCCGACTTTGGGGCGGGCGGGGGGAGGGGAGCAGGCAGAACAGGAGGCTTTTCTGCTGTTTCCAGCAGCGGTTCCTCCTTTCCACCCGCGGATTCACAGCCAAGTCGTGCTCCCTCCCGTCTTTGTCCTAACAGGGTGTTGCTGATTTGAGACTCAGTCTAAGGTCGCTTTTAGCTCTCCAGTGTCTACCAGGGAGGAGTGTAGACCCTTCCCACAGTTGGGCACAGGTGTACCCCAAAATGACATCTGGAAGCCCCCTTACTGGGGTACAAACGAGAGGGGGAACCCAAGTCAGAGTGCATATCATATTTCACGAACGGGACATGTGGTCTGTGACCCGGGTGGGCCACTTGGTGGTCCCATCAGCCACGGTGGAAGGTCCCGTTGGGTCAGCCCATTGGCACCACTCCCACGAGGTGACATGCTCCTGTCGGGAGGTTCTGGAAAGTTTCTCGGGGGCCCTGTGCAAAGCAGCTCCTTGTTTGGGACTGGAATGATCAAGCCCACGTCACAGACCACGGGACAGGCCACGGCGACCACTCCACCATCCTCCATCGGGCACACGTGGGTCACTGCCTCATTACCAGGACGAGAGGGTGTGTTGGATCTAACCCAGTGCGGCGTTAATATAGAAATGCTAGGCACAATGTCTAGAAATAAGACGCGTTTGCCTCCCCTCTTACAGTTGGAAAGAGAAATAAAATGCCAGCTTTCTCTGTTTTTAATGAATTTTAAAACTTGAAGGAGAGCCGTTGCTTGGCAACCAAGAGGAACACAGGCATGGGCTGTGCCTGGAGTGGCGCTGGCGTTTCTGTGTGAGTTTGGGGTGGGGGGAGCGGCAGGCTTGCCACGCTGAGATGGCCTGTCCCAACAGCTCGTGGGGAGGGGGCTGTCCAGGCAGTCGGACTGGGAGAAACAAACGGGGTGACCGTCTCGCACCCCAGTGCCGCGGGCTGGTGGTCAGAGGAGCTGTGTGTAAAAGGCTAGAGACATCACATGGTGCCAGAGTCCAGAACACACTGTTTCAGCCGCTCTGGTGTCAGTGAGCAGGGCAGCTTCCTGAAGGCAGGGGGGCGTGAGAGATGGGAAGGTCATTCCAGGCAGCTGGAACAGCCCGGCCTGCGGGCGTCATTTAGAGTCAGTAGCTGGAAGCCACACCTTGTGGAGAGCTGGTTTTGTTTTGCTTCCTTTTGCTCTCAGACTAGTGGGATGCTTTGTAGGCAGGGCAGTGCTCCCGCACACGTCTGTCTGCAATCGTCTGCTCCAGGAGCCGCCGGCCGCTCAATCACTCATGGGCGCCTCCGGGCACCACGGTCGTTCTCGTCTACCTTCCGTCTCCTTAGTGAGTTAATTCGGCTTCTTCTGAGAATTTCTTGTCTCCCTTCCCATTTTTCTTGTTCTCTTGCCATCATTTTCCATTTCAATTTCATCATTTTTGAAAAACATTTCACACCCACAACAATATGTTACAAAGAGAATATGGTAAGTCATGCAAATAATTGTTTTAAAAACTTATCCACGGAAAAAAACAATGGTGCAGGAGAGTCAGACACAGACTGGAAGCTACGAGACACGTCCACTTAGGGTCGCACATCACGGCTTCTATCAATCAGTAATTTTTGTTAAAATTAACAGCATTTATAGGCATTTATCCAGAGTTTTCTATTCAGTACTTTCAGGCATTTTCCTATCAACCCAGAGACAACAATTATCTTCGTTTAAAAGCCAAAAGGTTAACATTTGTTTCTACATAAACTCTTAAAAACCTATATTCAATGCATTCTATGTTGATCGTTTATTTGGCACCTACTGTGTTCTACTAAAAGAACCGAACATTTGGACTGGTCTGGGCCGTTCTGGGGCCGTGGGAACCCATGTGAGACAGGAAGTCCCTGTGTGGCTCTGCTTGATGGCAGAAGTACGGGGCTCGTGGCCAGGCCCCAGGGTAACGCAGGGCTTTGGGATGTGGGCCGCCTGGGAGGTCACCCAGCCTCCGGCCTGGGAAGAGTACAGTGAAGGAAGAGCAGGGAGGAGGCAATAGTAAAAGACCCAAAACTAATTGCTTGTTCCTGGAACGAGCCAGGGTCAATTTTTTATTTTGTTTTTCTTTTTATTTATTTATTATAATACATCTATAAATCAATGTGACATTTTGCTGGTGTGGCTCAGTGGATTGAGCACCGGCCTATGAACCAAGGGGTCACTGGTTCCATTCCCAGTCAGGGCACATGCCTGGGTTGCGGGCCAGGTCCCCAGTAGGGGGTGTGTCAGAGGCAACCACACGTCGATGTTTCTCTCCCTCTCTTTCTCCCCCCTTTGCCCTCTGTCTAAAAATAAATAAATAAATATAATATTTTTTACAAAACCTTTAAAACCAGGTAACACATGTTCTATAAGATTCCGGGGCAGCCCCACAATATTTCCCAAGTGGATGAATGGGTGAATGATTTATTATTTAAACAGTTACCGGTGACAAAGGGGCCACAGTGGATTTAATAGATATGCGGACAGAAAGGGCAGCGCTCTGGCGTTGTAACTGCTGACAGGCAACAAAGAAACAGAAAAATGACAAGTAAGTGTCTGACCTACCAACCCATGCGGAGCCCGGCCTCTGAACCGCACTGCAGTCGGCCCTGGCTTCTCAGGTCCCAGAGCTGAGTTCCGTGGTCTGTCTCACACCCCCCGCCATGGGACAGACCCTGTACACGGTGACCCAGCAGGTGGACTGGGGTGAAGCAAGGATCGCTTTTGGAGAATTTTAGGAGTGAAGAAAGTCTGCATTAGAATTTCGCACACAGCTTTCGTGTGTACGTGTGTGTGATACTATGTGAACTGTGTGTGTGTAGGCGTGTGAATCCGCATGGGTGGGGGGTGCATGTGTGGGTACGTGCATGTACAGAGGTCATGGGGAACTTTGGACTCGCACACATGCCACACTTCAGTCTGGGAGCCCCACATTTCACACGGGGTACAGCCTCCACAGAAGCTTATGCAATAAAAACACACTTTCCAGGAAAACTATAACCATCAGGCTTAAATTGCACTTTCTTAAAGTGTCATTTTTTTGTGTAATTTAAACAACACGCTTTCTTTTAGGCCTACCTGGAATGTACACAAAGGGGCGCGTGTCCCATACGCGGGTGCAGACCCACCGTGAGGACCGACAAGGAAGTCGGGTGTCGCTCTGATCCAGCACTCGACCAGGTCTCGGTCTGCAGGGTGCCGGCCTTGGGGGCACCGGGCACCCCAACCTCTCAGAGCAGGGCCCTGCACCCGCCAGCCCCCCGGGCTCAGCCGCCTACGGCCCCCGGGGGGAGACTGTCTCAGTTCCTTACTTCACTCCCATCTCAGCCCCAACCTGAACTTTCAAGAACACCCTCCCCGCCCCTAACTTCAGAAGTACACGGTTTTCTTGAAACTTTTTAGTTAAAACATGAATAATTTATCCAGACGAAGGCGCTTCTCTGCATCGTTATTACCATAAAGGAGCCAACGCTTCTAGAATATTCTGCACTGAGAAAAGGATCCGAGGGCCTCTGAGTTTCTGCAAATAGGCGGAGAGCGTCTCCTTCCAAGAACCCACGGTCTCCCACAGGGGCAGCTCTTCCCTTGCAATTCATACAGGGTACACGCAAAAAAATAATCATAATAAATAATAATGTTTAGGACCCAGCGAAGTTCGGATTATGCTGAGACTGAAAACTATTCAAGGGCATTAAGTGGAGTTCCTGAACACAGCCCCCTCGAGTCCTTAACATGCTACCGCCACGCGTGATGAATCTCCACGGTGACCCTTCCTGTCCTCTTCCCTTAAAAGCATGTTCTTTTTCTCCGTGGCACACACCTGCTGTTCCTCCCCGGGACTCGCGCTTCAGGGAGGGGCCGAGGGGACGGCTGGAGTGTACACGGTTAGCACTGCAGAGTTAACGCTAGTGAAGCTAGAGAAAACAGTCTGCGTGAAGGGAAAAGGCAACAGGCCCTCGAGTGGCTGAGGCAGCCAGCTTCATGTGCTGGGGGTTGAACTAGACTTGAACTTGGGTAGAGCGGCCCATCCTGGCCACTGGAAGCCAACTCTCTCAATTTGTGGTGGCTGCAGAGCCACCGGGCACCCTGCAGGGAGGCAGGGCGACCAGACCTTCCTTGGCACAGTGGGCTCTTGGCCTGGCCGCCACTGCATTTCTGGCGTGACCCCATTTCGTGTGTGTGGCACGCACCTATCTGTGACGGTGGTAGCTTCTTCAAACCTGTCCCTCACCCCCCTACCGGCCCCTGCCCACCTCTGTGCCTCTGTCTGCCGCGCCTCCCACCAGCCCTCCTCTAGCTCTTTGTTTGCCTGGTCACTTCTCTCCATCTGCCCAGAGTCACCGCACGCCTCACAAGGCTGTGGACGTCTCCTCTGACTGATACCACCACCTTTCACTCAGCCGCACACCCCCAGGATAGCAAGGACTTGTCTGCTCTGCGTGACTCCCACGGGACCAAGGGTCTCTCCCGCCACAGAGCCCCTCCCCAGGGGATCTCGGGGGGGCTGACGAGACTCCACGTGGGCACCGCAGTGCTCGCTGCATGAAGGCGGGGCAGGTGGCAGGTCTGAGAGTCCCACATGGTGTGAGGTTAAACTGGCGACAAAGAAGCCACTTAGTTCTTACTACTTCCTGCCACTATAGGCATCCTGGGACCATGGCCACAGATTCCAAAGGTCTTAATACTTTTAAAACTGTTTTTCTCTTTACAGAGAAGGCTCCAGATCAGCTGTACACATGATTCCTACAGAACAAGTGTAAGAGTGAGCAAGCGTCCTAGAGCACAGGGGCCTGGCCGTGCCCCCCTGCACTCCCAGTCCTGGCTGCCGAGGCCCCTCTCCTCGGGCCAGGGTGCCGAGGGACCTTGTGCGAAGCTACTGACACAGAACCGTCCCCAGCGCGAAGTGGCTTTCCCTGGCACTGACCAGCTTCTCTGGAAGGTTACATTCGCAGCCCGTTCACTCAGGCAGTCCCACGCGTGTCCACTACAACCAGTAACCAGATGCGAACACGCCAGCGTCGTGTGACGCTGGTCTACACAGCTTTCTGCAGGAAAGACAAGTAATAACTCCTGCGGACCCCCCAAGCTTCGTTTGTAAATGAAAGAGCGCAGGTAACAACAATTCCCCTTCTTGATGAACAAAAAGACCCATTTGGATGTGGAGTTTAGAACGTACAAAGGACTTTAGTACACACCGTATTCATGTAAGCGCCGCGCCCACTGTGTGCCCGGTCTGGCCCTGAACTCTGGAAGTCACCGTTTCCCCAGATTTTAAGGAACGCAGGGCCGCACAGGGGAGGGCGGATTCATCACTGGAACTCCGACGCCACGTGACAGATTTTATGAGGACGATTAGCATTTATTTCTTCCACAGCCGCACACAGCGGAGGTGAGGGAGACAGGGCACCATTGTCACCAAAAGCTGGGGCAGGGCAGTGGGGGGTGGCTGGGGGCATGCAGGCTTCAGGGAGCTAACGTCTGAGCAGCACTTGGAAGGACGACAGTTGGGGAGCAGATCGGAAGGCGTCTTCCCAGAGAGCACCCAGCAGACTGAAGGGACGAAAAGGCTGACCCTTCTTGCCCCCGCCCCAGAGAAAAGCCCAGTGGGAGCTGAGTCAGTCAACCCCCCTCCGTCCACTCCCAGGACAGCAGGGTGTCTTGGGCCAGCCCCCAGGGCTGGGCAACCTAGGGGACACCTCATCCTCCCAGCCCAGTTTCCCTGTGAAACAGGCTGGGTGGCAAGGGAACTGTGAAGGAGACAGGAGACGAGAGGGACCACAGAGGCTCCTGGAGGGTGGAGAAGAAGAGGAAGGAGACGGGGGAGCACAGGGTCGGAGGGAGTCGGCGTGGGAGCGGCAGAGCGGTCCTTAGTCCCCATGTTGTTTCGCTGATGCATTAGGGTTTGGCAATGGTGACGGCCACGGTACAGCCATTTCTCTGATTCATGTGAGAACAGAGACCCAACCAAGTTTAATTCTCTTAGACCAACTTCTCAGCCTGTTCATGGAGCCAGAAGGTCGAAACTCTGCATTTGCTTGGTCATTTCGAATCGCTCGCTGGAGTTCCCCGTCTCAATTCCAAGGTGACCTTAAATCTGAGCGTACGTTTAAGCTGCTTTGGTCCACGTTCTCCACGGGAATCTGAACCTCCCCCTTCTTTATAACATCAATTCCCAATAAATAACATCTGCTTTATTTCCCTAAACTGTTACTCAGATATGTTTCCCCTGAAGTCAAGGACAGTTGTCCAAGCTGCCGGGAGTGACAACCATGTCCACCCTTACTGAATGTTTGGTTCCCGGTAACAAGGTCACGTACATGCCGCTGGAGCCCTGGGGGGCAGGACATGGGGAAGCTCTGGCTTGGTGGTGACTGGGTATGTGCCCTTTCATGGGGACATCCGTGTCTTCCAGGACGGTAACTGCTTCCAGCATCGGTCGACAGCTCTCCTCCGTGTCCCACGGGGACCCGCTCACGTTCGCCCCTTCCCTCTCAAAGTCAGCCTTCCAGTCACGCCCCCTGAGAATTTCCTTTCCATCATCCAGAACATGGGCTTTCAGAAGGTAAAGTTGAAGTAAAGCAAGCAGACCACAGGCTCCGTGCACCAGGCACTGGGCGCCCAACACCACACGGAGCTGGCCCCTCCTGTCCCCTGCCCCTGAGACATAAGCACTTGAGCTGTGTGTGGCTGGGGGGGGGGGCCTGGAGCGAGGAGCCCCCACCCCAGAGGAGCTCCTGGGAGTCAGTGAAGTAACCCCCCCCACCCAGAGAGAACCATCAGGACGAGAACCAACCGCAAACAAAGTGTTGGTCCCTTGGACATTTATCTCTGTCTCCTGGCTGACATCCTGGGCATCTGTGCTTTTCACCTGGACACCCACCTCCAAGCTGGCGGGAGCTCCGAAGAAATACCATTACTTTAGCGAAGAGTTTACAGTCCTGTCTGTCATCCGTCTGGAGAGGGAATTCAGGGCTGTGAAGGGGAGTGGGACGCCAAAGCAACGGGACGAACAGGCCTCCTGGTCACGCAGGTGATGGCATGGCTGCCAAGGGAAACTGGGGACATGGCTTCACAGCTGCTCGTGGGTCAGCATCAGGGGAGCGAGAGCTGCTGGGTGGGACCCGAGTCACCTGACTCTGCACCTGCGCCAACACAGAGACAGGTGACAGACTGACTGGCGGGGAGGGGACGTGCAGGAGCCGGGTTGTGGGGTCCCAGCCCCTCCTGCGTGTGCTCTCTGAGGAGGCACCCCAGCGTCTTTGTCCTTCTGTCTGGAAAATGAGTGACTAGGGTTGATCACAGAGCACTCCCGGCCCAGGGACTAGGTCTCAGGCACATTAACGGGCCCCCCAGCTGGGGACCAGGGAAGTGGGCTTTCTGCTCTTGCGGATGGTGGTGACGAGCATTTAAAGGTCCCCGGGGTCCCGCGGGGAACGCAGAAGAACTCCTCAGAGTCCCGCAAACACGTGTCCCTGCAGACGCTCTCCATCCCCTTCCTGTCACTGCGCCCCCAGAGAGCGGCCCCACGCCAGCCCTGCTCCTCGGGGAGCCTTTCCAGTAAATTCTTCAAATTCTCTCTGCCCCACGTAGCTGTTTACAACAGAAGCCGCATCCCTAGCCAAGCAATCAGCTCCCCGCAGGTGCCATTATTACGGCAAAACACAAATGACGAAGAAGGACCCTTCTGACCGAGTTTCAGTGGCCCCGAGCCCATTTATACCATTGACCTTTGGGCATCCGAACACCATTTCAACCTCTGAGAGTCATTGAATAAGCTGAGTCGTTTCTCGAAAGCTCTTCCCAGAGCCCACGATGAGGAACGGCCGCTAGGACTCCTTAGCCCTCGTGGCAGTGTCCTCGGAAGGCCAGCATGTACATGCTGCCGCGCTCCCTGCCCACGGCAGGAGGCCTCCGGGGACTCCAGGAATGCCACCCAATGCTCTGAAAGGCTGTCGCTTCAGCCTGCACTCAGCCATGGTGAGCAGAGGGTGGGATGGAGCCCCCCGCTCCCACTTCCAGTGCATGGAGAGACGTGGCTATGTTTCTTCCCTCGGTGGTCCGGCATCCTCCCCATGCGGCGTGTCCCGGGACCCGCTCAGCTCCCAGCCCCGTGTGAGCGTGTGCAAATGGTGCTCCTGGCGGCGGGAGCACGTGTGTCAGTTTTGAACCTGCCGTTCGTTGTATTTGCTGGAGCTGGGGAAACTCCGCCCTCCCAGGTCAGCACCCGGCGCCACGTCTCAGGGCTCACGCTGCGAGGTGCGCCGGTTACCGCAGAGAGGAAACCAAGGCAAACCGCCGCCTTCCTTGCTTGGTCATGTTTGAAGCATTTTTTCTGAATCATCAACTGAGAGGCATTAATTGCATTTGAAAATTCAACCCAGCGAATGCAACCTAATATACATCATGTTACTTATAAATGTGTAATTTTGAGCTTCTGGATAAAGCTGTTTTTGCATCTCACCGTGATTACTACTTGTTTAAAAATAATGATAAAATGCAAAATGCTTAAAATCTACATAAATGTATACACATCCACTCATCTTTGAGTGACGTACTTCATTTTGTCCCTATTCTAGCTGGTCGTTCGTGACGGAGATGCCACCCGTGAATCCCGCTGGGGGAATCACATGCTACCGTACACCTTCCTCTGTTCCGAGTTCTCCCGGGCGCTAAAGTGGGGGTATTGACCTTTCCCTCGGGAAAGGATGCTACGGTGGCCCCCGCCACAGGGTGGCAGTTTCTCAGAGCCAGGTCTCCGGGGGCACCCGTGTGCCTGGCCCACGCCGGGTGCAGGGGGCAGACGTGGCATTCATTCTGCCCCGTGAAGCTGCACGGGTGGCCGACTCAAACTGAACCACGCCTGTGCCCACGCCCGTGCTTCCGATAGAAACCACAGTGCCTGTCCATGTGGGAATCCGTTCTGTGGTCGGGTTCCTTTCAAGTTGAATTTCACACTGAAGCTCCAGAGACGTAGGCGGCGGATATTTCTTTTCTACCTGCTCAGGTAACCTGGAGTCAGAGGGGAAGGACACACAGACATCCCACACACTTTTCTGTCGCTCGGCATCTCAGCCTTACACCCGGAAGGGGAAACATCCACAGCTGCTCCCAGGCATCCTGACGGTGTCAGCGCGAACCAGCAGTGAGGCTGTAACTGTGAGCGGATGCCTTTACCTACAGTTAAGTCTTTGGGTGAAAGATGCATCTACATTCAAAAGAGAATCGGTCCACTAACTACTGTTTCAAGAATATATTTCTCTCTCCGACAGACCATTTTACATGTACGATTCTATCCTTTCTACAATGATGCAGAAATAGAATGAAATATACAGGATTAATGCAGCAGACAACCTGTCCAAGAACACAAATATCTGTAACCCGCACATCGTACAGGCATCAGGCTTCCAGAACCTGCCGGGAGTGGCTGTGGTCTGCTCGGTCGTGGATCCTACAAGTAGAAAACAAATGACTTACGAGAAGGGTTGTAACTTTGCACCCACATCTCGTGCCATCATTTGCTTCACTAATAAGAATAAACTATGAATGACAGAAATCAGAAGATGGGCTCTTCTGAAACGCTTCCAGTGTCCAGCACCTGGCTGGCAGGGCACTGGGCCCGAATGGCAGGCGGACATGGACACGCAGCCGTCCACTCTCAGCGCCGACCTTCTTCCCCGAAAAGAAGGCACCTTCTAAGAAGGCAGGGACTCTGTGTCTGCTCTCTGTTCTATCCCCAGCAATGAAAACAGTGTGGCTTATGGTGGCAATACGTACTTGTTGATTGCATGAGCCCCTTACGTCTTAATAACAAGAAACGTTACAATCCTACAAGTCTACATTATAGCAATAATGGCGTTCATAATCAAGTCCCGTCATTCTCTTACGCTCTTCAGCCTTCGACACACCAGAACATCATACATGTGAGCTTCCTCTATCAGCTGGGAAGTGTTGCGAGAGTAGAGACCCCTCCCCTTCTCCAGAACTGATGAGGCGCAGCATCCGGGTCAGCGAGAGAAAGTGACAATTCTGGGCAGTTTGGAATTAACGTTATGTACCAACTATTCTAAGATTCAGGAGTCCCTTCTAATGTTACTGGATGTGTAAGTTGCTGCACAAGTGGTTTATGTCGGTTAACTCAGGCAGCCCTCACAGCTTGCGACAAGCTCTTCGTAATTCTCCGCCGTTGATGAGACCCACATGCATTGACGAACCCGGGCGACCGGCCCAAGTTCAGACAACTCCAAGCCCAGTGTCCTGCGTGCAGCCCGATGTCCTTCTCATGCCGACACCTGTGACTCAGCCTTTCTTTATCACCTCCCAGCCAAGGAGCCTTAGGGTCACACCACTCTCAGAACGATAGAATCGCACACACACTTTTTTGGATATATGATTAATGAGACTATTTGCTCGATTATGCTGGGTAACAGAGTCCGTCCTGTAAAACCCGTTGTTAACATTGGTGAGGCATGTCCCCAGATACTTTTAAATCCTCAAATTTCTGATTTCCAAGGAGCTTATGGTTTTCCCTATAAATCTAAGAAAGTGTTAACTGAAACAAAATTCGGTGGCTTCTCTAGACCTCTAAGGACTTCATAGATATAGAAATAAATCCAGTGAAAATGCTATTGAAATAAAGTTTGATATTTTTTTTAACTTGTACTTAATTTGTGCCTCTCACTTGAGCGGTTTTGCACTGTCACATTTTTTAATAAAAATAGATGATGTTTTCATTAACGGCATTCTGTAAGCCCCTCCACAGTTTGCTGCTATATTGTATGATTCCTCAAACTGTCAATTTTCCCCTAGTCATAGTCACTAGGGTGTGTAATTTTTGACTTTGTTGTCACCACTCAGCTCTCATCGCACACACTCACCACGCCCTGAGGTTTTCTGCTCCGTCCCCGAGAACAAAGCAAAAACGAAAAGCCTTGTTTAAAGTGTCTCCTCAAGTAAACCCCGTTGGCTGCGGTGGAGCCAGAGCAGAGGGAGAGGAAGACCAACAGAGCTCGAGTGTTTGTGAGCGAAGCACTCGGAACCCACAGGGTGTGGGCCCCACGGTCCGAGCCAAAGGCAGTCTGTTCCCTGAGGTGACTCGCCAGGACCAGGAGAGGACACCTGTCACCAGGGGCAGCGACACTGCAGGGACTGTGAGGCTTAGAATCTCAGGCCAGTTTCACAGGTGACCTTGGTAAGTCACGTGGCCTCTTGGGCTGGATTTGTCCTGTAGGAGGACTGTGTAAGACAGAGGCCGTCTGTCTTACATGTTGTGGCAAAAACGTCACACGTGTGATTCGTGTTCAAACAGGGAACCGGTCCCAGGGCAGCATGTGTGTGCTCGCTCTCTCTCTCTCTCAGATACTTGAAACCGGGAGAAAAGCCGCATTTTCAGTAAAGGCTGGGTGAGCACGACTTTCTGGGTTGATAGCATCATCTTACATTTGCACCTGGCTCCCCTCCCGGTGTGGACCCAGCCTCATCTCCTACTGCCGACCAGACCCTTCTGCTGAGTCTACGCCGTTTTTGCCAGCGAGAGCAGCCCGGCGTTCGCACGTCCACACTTACCAGTGGGTGGGATCTCTCGCGATGGGTCTGAGCCAAGGGAAACGGCCCCGGTAGACACACCTGGGCCTCGGCCCAAACACACACCCAGTGGAACTTCCTGTCCAGGAAACACACCCGGGGCAGGGACAGCACGTTTTATAAAGCATCTAACATGAGTTCCAAGCAGGTGTTCTGCTAAGATGTCTGGAAACAGTGCAGAACAGGTGTGTATGCCTTCCTTCCTCCCTCAAACCCTTGCCCTCTCTCTCCCTCCCTCCCTCCTGCCCTCCCTTCCTATTTCTAACTGTACTTTAGATTGGCTTGGTGATTTGGAAGTTGTCTAAATTAAAATAAAAGTTTCTTTCTCAATGGCTAATGATTTTATAGAGCAACACCATCCACAGGAGGCCTTGGTCTGGAGCAGCAGTTTGGCTCTGGTGCGGGAAAGTCTTAGAAGAAGAAAGCGGGGGGGTAGTGGTTTTCACACTTCTGAGCCTTTTGGGGTTCCCACTTCAGCACCTGATTGTTGTTTTCACCTCTGACTTTACTTCTTCTCCCCGGACTTCAGAATCCGATGTACTGAGAACACCTGTCCTGTACAGTCCGCGGGACCCCTGGGCTGCATTTTCCCCCATCAGGAGGGGCACGTAAGGATGACACCTGCTGTTCTCATCACAGCTTTGTCTTAAAGCAACCAGGTGCGGGGGGGTTTGGTCAGTGCGTCTTCCTCTTTTCCTTGACAAGCCCCCCTCGCAGCTCAAAGAGACACTGCCTGGAGGACGGTCCTAAGGGGTGGGCGTCTAAAGGGAACAGCTTCCAGGGAGGGAGCAGGTGAGGCTGCCGCTGACCGGAATCCCAGGTGCCATCACAACTCAGAGAGCAGCATCCTCTCCTTCAACTTCCTTCTTTCTTTGTGTCTGTCTGGGGGGAAGCTTCTCAGAGGAGGGTGGACGTTCACCGGGATGCTCTGTGGCAGGTGGTTTTCTGTAGCCAAGCACAATCTGGTTATTCATGAGGGAGAAGGAGTGGGGGAGGAGTGTGCCTCCCCCCACACTGCACAGGCAGATCCCAGCCTAGGGATGTGTCCGAGGGGGTCATTAAAACTCAACGTCCTGGGGGCTGTTCCTGAGACAGCCAGGAAATGCCTTCACCCGTCTACAGCCACCAGCCTCAGGAACAAAGGCACGCATTTCAATAGGAGGAGCAACAACATTCATATGGAAAACATATCGTTTCCACGTTTTCTTTTCTTTTTCTTTCGGAAGTTAACACTGCAGACCAGAGATCTCAGATACTGAAGTTAGAAGGCTGTCTTCCAGCCTTTCTTCACAGTTCCAGCGTTCGCCCCTGAGAGCTCCTGGCCACTCAGAACACAGGTGTTCTTAAGACCCCTGCTGGAAGGCACAGATTATGCCTGGAGGAGAGGGGCACCTTCCGAGTTCCTGCACTTTGTCAGCTGGCTCCTTGTCATTTCGCTTTGTGTAGAGAACCGAGTCCTGGGGGATTTTAGACAGAATGCCCCAAATGCCTGTTTAATCCCCAACAGTGCCCGATGAGGAAGAACTATTCGTAACCCTGTATTTCAGACAAAGCACATTCAAATAACAGAATTCAGTGACCTGTCCTTCTCCAGTCCAGTGGGTGAGCGATGGTAGAAGGGAACCCTGGGCTGTGCAGCCTGCTGGCTCTGGTGCCTGGGTGCTGAGCTGCACAGCTAACAGCTAACAGACCAGGGAGCTGCGCAGAGAACATTGACTTCCCCTGGTTGTCTGGGTTCCTTCAGGGTGACAGCCTGCGGCCCACCTGCACCACCCAGACAGTGTGGAAGCTGTCACCTGGAGCACCCTAACTCATGACCCAGGACCCCAGGGGGTGGGGGACACACACATTTTTTTATTGTTGTTCAATTACAGTTGTCTGCATTTTCTCCCCACCCCTCCACCCCACCACAGCCAAACTCAGCTCCTTCCCCTGCCTCCACCTCCCCCTTGGTTTTGTCCATGTGTCCTTTATAGTAGTTCCTGTAAACCCCTCTCCCCACTGTCCCCTCCCCACTCCCCTCTGGCTATTGTTAGATTGTTCTTAACTTCAATGTCTCTGGTTGTGTTTTGTTCGCTTTTTTCTTTTGTTGATTTTATGCTAAGTGAAATAAGCCAGGGGGTGAGGGACAAATACCATATGATCTCACACATTTTTTATGTGATGTCTGGAAAGCTGGCTGTTCCAAACTATGCGGAGGGAGTCATTCCTTAATAATTGCGGAGGGAAGCAGAGCCTGCCCCCAAACTATGCCAGAGGGGCTATTGATTTTAAGCTGGTCATCGAGAAACGAAAGACAGCCAAGGAGGACCCTAGCAAGGTCTAGGGGAGCCATGTCCTCCCTGGGTCCCAGGGTTAACGGTGGCTCAGCAAACCCTAACTGACCGAGCGAACCCTGGCTTCCCCATCTCCCTGTGAATGGCCCTCCTGCCCTTTGCAGCCCCGCCCAGCCCCTCTCTCGTGGGCTCTAGTTGGCACACGAGCCTCCTCTGCCAGGTGTCCTTGGGGTGCGTGTTCCTGCAGAACCTCCGCATGCGCACCTGTTTGGGTGGTGACTCCGGACATTTCCTCCTGCATATCTGTCACTGTGAATGTGGCCATTGGCCCACGACGGTAGTGCTGCCTTACTCAAGTGAATCTCATGTTCAGAGGAAGGATGAAGACGCAGAATTCCTGCTTGGGTCTGTCTGTGCCTCCTTCTGGGAGTAAAGACGGACAAAGGGGCTGTTCCCTTTTCAGGACTAGCTGTCGGCATATGTAAAGTCAGGTTAGATTAGCTAAGTGCCACTTTAAAATATGGATTTTTTTGCCCCAAGTATCTTTACCAGTGATTCTTAATAATAAACACTTGCCCTGGCCAGGTGGCTCAGTTGCTTGGGCATCATCCCGTACACCAAAAGGCTGTGGGTTCGATCCTCAGTCAGGGCATATGCCAGGGTTGTGGGTTCAATCCCCGGTCAGAGCGTGTATGGGAGGCAACTGATCAACGTTTCTGTCTCACACTGATGTTTCCTCTCTCTCTCTAAAATCAATAAACACGTCCTCTGGTGAGGATTAAAAAAGAAAAAAAACAGAAAAGAAAGTCTGACGGAGTGGTCTGTTTCTTCTCAGGAAGGACCAGCTCTGTCTCCACCATAAAAGCAGGCCCTTTATTATTGGATGAAGTTTGAATCATCTGTTATCTAAATAGCGATGCAAACATTGACAATAGAACGGATCTAATTTTCTCACTAAAATTAATAGGGACGTTATTGAAACAAGATTCAGGTAGCGTCGTTCTGGTAACCGTTGTTAGTGCTCACGTTTGAGTCGGTCAACTGCTCGGCCACAATGCAAGGGTCACGACAAGTTACTGGAAAGCATCCACAGTGTGAGAACCGGCCCAGACGGCGGCCTGCACGAGCCCCGTCCGTCATCTGCGGGCAGCCTGCTTGTGGGCAGCCACAGATTGTGTTACCCCAGAATGAATCGGGGACGATTTGGACGTCTGGTGCTGCTGTGTCGGTGAAAAGGGAGCCCTGTGCTCCAGGTCCCCCGACTGGTGAGAATCCCGGCCTCTGGCCTCAGCCTGCACTCTCCCCTTCCGCCCTGAAGGTCACCTGCGCAGCAGTCACTTCCGCACCCTCCGTGACAACCTGAGATGCCAGCCAACATCGCGGGCCTGGAGCAAGGATTGAACGCTACCCTGGTTGGAGGGCTTCCAGGACGCCTCTCTCCGACCTTCTTATTTTATCTTTTAGTGTAAAAAGAACCTCCCTGAACCCTGAGGGAAAGTATCAAATCCCATTTTCGGTGACTTTCAACAACTAATAGGCTTCGAAGTATCTGGGCCAAGCCTCCTAATGTTTTCCGAATGTTCCCACAGTTCTAGAGCACAGCTTATCCCAACATGTCCTGCCTCTTTCCCTTTGCGCTTTGGATTGCTTTCTTGCTGCGTGAGGGCCAAGCTTGACATGATGTTTTCCTCCCTCGTCTGTTCTGTGTGTGGGCAGACACGCATGACACAGAGTGGCTGGTTCCTTCACGTGAGCGTTGCCGCAACGCAAAGTGATCGGTAAGACCAGTTTACCTGTCACCGCGTTCTGACAGTCCCCCTGCTAGATGTACCCGAGGTCTGTTCAGTCCCCGGCCACCGGTGTCCCCGTGCGAACGCCCCTGGCTGAGGCCCTGCCTCCTAACGCGTCACCGGCAAGTCACCCGGGAGTGCTGCCCCATGGCAGCCGTCTCTGAGATGCAAAGACCCAGGGGGTGGCCTTTCCCCCCAATGCTGTCAGTGACCGCAAGGGCTGAAAGCACAGCCGGCCCCTGGATGCAGCCCCCGGGCCCTCCACCACCGCATGGCACCCCCGGCTGCTCCCCTCTGGGCTGCCCCGGAACCACTCGCTCACACTGTAGCCTCATTTACTTTTTTCCAGGTTGACTGCAGGGTGGTTGAAGGTGAACCGTGTGAGGTCTTGCTATCTGCCTACAGCGTGAGAGGGTGACAACCTCCCGGTCACCAGGGTGTGTGTGGCGAGAGCACTGGTCTCCCCTTTCAGCAAATTCTGGGTGTATAATCCATTATTAGTATCTTAAATTGTAAGAGAAAGTTTATGCAGAAAGTCACAGAGGGAGAAGAAGTGAGCCCACCGGGCTGCGTGGGCTCAAGAAATAAGTTCCAGAAGCAAAACAAGGGCCCGTGGAGCTCAGAAGAGAGAAGTGCAAGGGTAAGACACCTGGGGGAGGGAGGGGGGAGGGAAAGGTACGGGCGAGCTCCCCAGAGGGAGAGCGCCACGACCCACGGTCATTACTACAGCCTCCGTGCTGTGTAGAAGGTCCCCTATGGCGGAGCGAAGAACGCAGATCTCACGCTGATGGAGAGCAGAGAGGTGCCCCCAGGATGTGCAGGAGGTGCCCCCGGGGGAGGGCAGAATGGGTACACAGAGGTCAAAGGACACAGCCTTTAGGTGTGAGATGAATATACTTTGTCATGCTTATTTTATCTCCTTTTTATCTTTCAGTGTCCGGCCTGCAAGGAAGTGCTCCCTGCACATCCTAATTGATCGGGCCCCTTGCGATTCTTCCTCTCAGCACCTCGTACTTTTGGGGAGAGCCCCCCACCTGGGGAGGCCTTCGCATGCAGCCAGGACGCACCCGTCCGATGGCCCCTGGGTCGCCCCGCATGGCTAGTGCTCAGCTCAGTGGGCGGCACGGAGCGGCCCTGAGGGACTGCCGGGCGTGGGTTTAGAAGACTTTTACACAGAGGAGGATGAACCGAGTGCTCGACCCCTGCAAAGCATGGCGGGGTTTCTTCCGCCCAGACAACAGATGGGCTTGGACTCGGGGTGATTTCGAAAGATGGAGATGGAATGTGAGAAACAGCGAGGTCGTCTGTCTCTCCCACCAGTTGGCTGGACAGGTGTAAGTTGTCAACGGGACTGGAAGGCGGAGCGGAGTCGTGAACAGATGGGACAGACTCACTCGCCGCTCCGTCTGCCGGAAACGGAGGGCGACAGGTAACTTCCCTAACCAGGCAGCACTCCTGCAGCCGCGCGAATTCTCAGAACGCTCTAAGAACGATACAGGCCTTTGCTAGCGTACGTCTACCGAATCAGATATGCGTCTCAAGATGTTAGATTTAAAAATCTTGACTGGCAAGAATTGCAATTTTTCAAGGAAATTGGATAAGAGAATTGCCAGTCTTTTTAAACATCCTGCTATGCGAGTGTTTTAGGGGGAGGGCAGCGTAGAACATCGATTACAGCGGAATTACAAGTGGCTGGTAAACACAAAGATTGCACCGCCCTTGTCATCAAAGGGCTGTACAGTGAACGAGAAAATGCTTTCGTCTCTAGGAAATGAGAAAGAATAAGATCTGTCACAGTGTTGCCATGAAGTGACGTAGAGACACCTGTGGTGCCTGCCGCCGCGTGACACAGGCACTCTGAAAAAGCCACACACCGTGCGGTTTCACCCACCTCCGTGGCATCCCGGAAAATGCAAAACCACCGAGGCAGTAAGAAAACCAGGGGTCACTAGGAGTTGGAAAGGGTGGGCAAGAACAGGTGACACCCAGATGATTTTTAGGGCAGTGAGACTCCTCTGCGCGACACCGTAAAGACGGCTCGTGGACCGTACCAAGCGTGCTGCCCCCCGGGGGGAGGGGAGAACGGGGAGGCTGTGCATGTGTGCAGAGGAGCGGAGGCGGATGGGAGCTCACTGCGCCTCCACCTCCAACTTTGCTGTGAAGCAGAAACTGCTCTAAAACTGGTTCTAATTCAAAAATAAATGTTTTTTTTAGAAGAAGAAACCACAGGGTTGATTGGCAGGCAGGCAGGAGAAAGAAGGAAGGGAGGAAGGGAGGAAGGGAGTTAGTTGTGTAACATGAACCATATATGCATGCCTGTGGAGGAAGGAAGCTCACTGAGATTCCAGACGGTAGCCGCCTGTTCCTTGGCCGCGTGGGTTCTACACGGTTCATAGGTGGGTCCACGTGGCCCAGTATTCTGAGCGACAGAATGACTACTTGGGAGAATTGCATACACCTCGAAAAATGTCAACCCTCAAAAATTTAGACAGGAAAACCAGTTTTCTTTTAAAAAACCACACATGATTTATAATACGTGGATGAATTCATCAAAACGGTAAAATGGTCCCTTCTGCGCATGTTAATGCTATTCTAATGACCATTTCTAATCTTAGGTCTCGGTAGACACTTCCTTTTCAACACAGACCCTTTCTCGAGCAAATCTGAGGAAGTTTGGAAAGATAAAACTGTAAATGCGTGTGACTGTGCCAGGAACTCGAAGATTCGTCTTCTCTGTTAACAGGCTTCGTTGTGCCGGATGGAAAACTGTTCATGATATGCCAACACATTGTCACCGTTTGCCGGACGCGCTCGCTACCCTGGTGGCAGCAGCGGTTCCTTCACACGTCCTCCTTCCCCGCATGTCAGTGGCTGAATTGATTAGACACTGATCATGCTTAAATCGTAGCTAATGACAAGCATATTTTTAGCGACTGGACACAAGTTCAAGCCAGTAACGTGCAGGTGCTTGTGAAAAGCTGTGCTCACGATTTCCCTGCCAGTTTTCTGAAGGCTCCCTATACATCAATTTTAAAAAGAAGAGAACAGAATAATGGCGTAAAAGGCCAACAGAGAAGAGAACATATAATAGGAAAAAAAGAATCGATGAGTTTGCAATAAACAAAAAATGTACTGGCTGGCGGGTGGATTCCATATCCACATGGGATATGGAATCATTTTTTAAATTATGTTAAATGCATCAGTTTACAGGCATCTTTTTAGTTTACAACCATAATTTTTACAATATACCCTATGTGTTTAATGCACACATCACAAGAAGGTAAAAGGATTACTTAAGCATTGTGGGGCATCCCTCTAAAGCTTGAGCAGTAGAAAAGACCCCAAAGGCGATGGGGCCCCTGCAGCCCCAGGGCCCAGAGGGGCCCAGGTGCTCCCATACAGGACACAGTAGGTGTGTGAGAGTCGAAGGTCTCAAAGGTCTCTGGCAGGTGTCATCAGGGGGTTATTCCAAAGTCACCGCTTTATCCCAACCTGAAAGTGAGAGGACAGGCTTTCTCTCTCTAGCTAGCAGGACACTTGTCTCACCTATGATGGTATTCTGGGGTTAGAAGGGAGTATGGACCTAACCACGGACGGTTAGGTTGGGGGGCGGATGGGTAGGGAGGGGGAGGGCAGAGCAGTTTCACCCAGGTGAGGAGGTGGGGCAGAGGCTGGGGCACAGAGAACTCACTGACAGATGCGTCACATTTGTTTGACATGCAGAAGGCGGTCATCAGCACTGACACTGGAATTGATGGGCATGGGGACAACCCAGAAGGTAGAGGGTAAGCAAAAGGACAGTTCTGGTTTGTGCAGTGTAGGGAGGAGGCTGGGAGGAGGAGCATGTGAGGGCTTAAAACCAGGCACAGGTGCACAAATGCAGATGCGCCCTCCCCTTTCTGGGCGTCAGCCTGCCGCTTGTCTCAGCTGCGAAGGTGCGCCCACGTTCTAACGTTCACACAACATACTGTTTCTCTAATGGGGTGTATGAGGTATATACCTGGCCTTCTTACGCAATAGAGGCCTAAGTTACATATTCTCCCTTCCCAGCCATTAAAACAAAAGCCGGGATTGGGAAAGAAGGACACTCTAGGGATTGAATGGGAGAGTCTACCAGAGACCAGTGCCTCATCTTACACCAGAAAATGGGCCTAATAATTTAAGCACTTGTCAGAAACTGCTAGTTGTCTACCCAATATCCAGTCTCAAAAGTTTGGAGACATTTTATGGTGTTCTGTTCTTTTATTATTTTTTTAAGATTTCATTTATTTATTTTTAGAGAGGGGGGAGCGAGGGAGACAGAGAGGGAGAGAAAATCATTGTGGGAGAGGAGCATGGATCGGCTGGCTCTCGCACACCCCAACCGGGCACCAAGCCCCCCACCCGGGCTTGCACCCTCCGCAGGAATCAAACTGGCAACCTTTTGGTTTGCAGGGCCCACTGAGCCGCACCAGTCAGGGCCGATGTTGTCTGTTCTTGATGACAGAACACAGTTATACTCTGAGGACATAAGACCGGCTTACAAACTAAGCCGACTTCCATGTGGCATGGGCGAGCCAGAGAGACATCATCAAATGGCGCATTGGTGGTGGGAAGAGATTAGGAAGTGCTCCAAGGGGACTTCCAAGGCAGGCGGACACAGCATGACGCTTTGGCCTTTTCTGTTGACAACTCTTTTGGACCGAGGATGCGTCAAGGACGATGGGAGAGGCAGCAGCCCTGTTTGGACCATGAGGGAAAGTCAAAGAGAGCTGCAGGTCCCTTGTTCCAGACCAGGTGAGTCCCTCAACCAGCGGCAGCAACTTCTGAGACCTGGAGCTCACTTCTGAGGACAGCGCCCGAGCCCTCCAGTGTTTAAGTCGCTGTCACACGCTGGCTCCCAGCAACTGAACGAAACTTTTTGTGCGTCCTCAACGGATGATGATGAGATTGCCGACTCTTGGGAGAAAGACTCTACAAAACAGCCTAGCATTGCACCCAATATCAGAGAGATACGGACTAAATAATTTCTGAAAGCATGAAGCAATCGGGCCATGTTCCACCTGCCTGGCATGCCTTCCTGTCTCCTCTATGAACCCAGCACGCCCCTCCTTGCTCAGGACACAGAGCTGCTGACAGCTCTTTCTGCTGACAGCTCTGCCACTTGGGTCCTCAGCGCCCCAGGACAGAGCCGGTGGTCCTGACGGCCTCATTCACTCACCCAGGGCTCCGCCCTCTCCCTACCATTGCCTCTGCCATCCTGTGTTGCGGTTCTCTGTGTGTATAAATACATATTTAAGTCCCCTTCACTAGTTCTTTGAGCCCCAGACTCGAATTTGCATCGCTTTGTGCTCTCAGCCCCTGCACAGCTGAGCTGGTACAGCCAGCCCCCAATAGGCCTGGCTCGAATCAGTGAAAGCCCTCACTCTGCACCAGACACTAGGCAGGCTCTGGGGCTCAGAGGGAGGAGGGGAAGGGTATTTAATCTCGGTAAACGTGTGGTTTGGGACAATGCAAACCAGTGGAATGAGATGATGAGAAATACCAACCGGGAAATGGGAGTTTGAAAGTGGGACTGCGAAAAGCTCTGTGGAAGAGAAAACGTGCTCCCCCTGCAGGGGAACAGGGAGGGAACAAGATGAGAGGAATTAGAATTAGAATTAGCACCAGGGTGTGGCACCGCGGGGGTTGAAGGGGAGGGGGCGTGGCCAAGCTCATCCGCAGCTTTCCAAAACAGTCTTTGGTTCTGCAGGGCCCCGTCTGCCTCCTCAGTGCCTCTTAACCCCTCACAGCAATTTTGTGGTTCATAAACTCATGTGCGTGAAAACCCCAAAACAATAAGCATGTGGACATGCTGCCTCTGCGTGCTGGACAAACCCTCATCCCCATCCGCATGCTCGTCAGCAGGGTCTCCCTAACGACCTGGCGGGACTGGGTCTCCAGGGGAACCCCTCACCCTCCGCGCTCCTGCGCTACCCTCTTCCTCTGTCCCTTCCGGGCCAGCAAAGCCGGCCAGCCTGCGAGAGCCCCTTCCCTCTGACTGTGGAAGCAGGAATTCAGCTGTTGGTGGCCTCTACTCAGCCAGACTGGACTTTCATCCCAAAGCACTGGGCCCGCCACCGGACTGACAGCAGCCGGACCCTAGGGCCCTGCCAATCTAGCCCAGTCCTGTCCCAGACAGAGCAGGGGACGCAGGCCGCTCCGGCAGGGCTGGCCAAACCATGGTGGGGGAGATTGAATTTCACAGGCTCATTTTTCCCCAGTAGTTATTACCTTCATTTTTACTCCTGTGAATAGGTTCTTTATCACACCTTAATTATCAAAGACCTCTCATTCCGCACGTCCAAAGAGAACGGAGCGATTGGGATACGCGATCATTGTTCTTCAGCCTGGAGCCCGAACGCGAGCAATAAAATAAGTAGGGCACAGCACGCAGCAAGTACAAATTGACCGTTTTCCACTTAATTTGAAGTAATGACATTAAAATGATTCGATGCAGATTTGCTCATTATAGAAAATCCTACATTTAAATTCAACCTGGGTGAAACTATCCATCATGGCCCCTGTATCTTCTGGATGGGGCTCTGGCTCGGTGGCGGGCTTTGTGCGGAGTTGATTATATTTGCCTTTATCAACAGAGAAATCACACCGCATCGTTTATCTCGGACTTTGCAATTACTTCGGACAAAGACATTAAGAGTAAGATAGCCGAACAGTCTCAGACGCTGTAAGTTATTTACACGGCTTATAACATATATCCTTAGCAGACTTAAACCTAAGGTTGTTGGGTTTTGTTTTTTTTAAAATAAATCACACATACTTAAACAAAGCCCGAATTCGTTCCCGGGCCTACATCGCCCGGCTGCTGTGGCACTCGTTTTTCTTGCCGCGCACATGCGTAGATGGTGCTTCCAAGCAGCGCCCCTACCGCAAACCCACCGGCCCAGGGTCCGCAGCGATTCTGTGCACCAGCCCAGCCCCATGGCCAGAAATAAAAACACACCGAGTGGGGGAAAGGCCGCTTCGTAAACGCTGCCTGGAAAGAACGCTACCTTTCAGGTACAAGGAGGGTGTATAGTTCCGTGAATCTTAGGCATGCTTAGAGGATCTCTGGACTACCTTACTTCTCTACACAACGCTTTCTGAGCAACAATAATCGACACAAGCAACCTGTAGGCCACTGTGTTTCTTGTGCAAATGTTGCTTCATCTCTGCTGAGCCGTTACTGTAACCACATGACGGCTGAAATCGACCTTGGCTGGGTCTCGGCTTTGGGCGTCTTGCTCTGTGTTTGGCTACGTGGATACTTGGGGGTGAAATGTGCAACTGGGCAGATGGACTTGTGTCTACATCTGTCACTCCAGTTTTCAGCCTGAGTGTACGATCTTGCTCAAGTTGCTCAGCCCCCTAGGTCTCCATTCCCTCCTCTGAAAATCACAGAGCTGCGAGGACTTAAAAGAGATGACATGTGGAAATGCCTTAACCCACAGCTGCCAAATGGGAGGTGCCCAGTTAGAGTCCAAAATAAGTGACTAGGAGTGCTTGCGTCAACTGAGCATAGAACTCCATTTACTTCCATCTCTAGACCAAGGGGGAGGGGGTCACCTCCCACTTTTAGAGAAAACCACACTGAGGTTCTCTGAGACCAGTGGGTGTCTCGGGATGCTCGGGTGCCCTGACCCCGGGGAAACCCCAGAGCCGGGTGGGCCTCGCCACTCTCCAGGAGTAGGGCTCCAGGCCTGCGTCCGGGCAGAGGGGACAGACAGCGGACAGTGCCCTCCAGGAACTCACAGCAGGAGCTGACAAGTTAGCACCTTTGATAACAGGCTTGTGAGGAAAGGATAGATCAGACACCAAGGCCACGGTCAAGTAAAGGGGAGCAGTTTGGGCTGGAGGAGGCAGGTCAGAAAGAGTCTGCAGAGCTTGTCCTCCCCACCCGCCACCCCCATACGAGCTACAGGTACTCCATCTGGAAGACGCGTGTCATTTCCAAGTGACGCAAGCCATTGGGGCCCAGCCACCTAGGAAATCTGCCTGTGTCATCATTTTAAAATGGATCGTCTCTTAGAACTTTTTAATACCGTGTTCTCCATACTATATTGAGCCATACTCGCTGCACTTGAAACTTAAGGGCAAATTACTAAAAGTTTGACCTTGAGTTATAAATTATGACACCACGTTTTTAAGCATGAGAAGTTTTATTGAAAGAGGCTAATATCTTTCTGCCATGTATTTTAATTTTATTATACTAGTCTTGTGGTGCCCTTTCTGTCACAGCTTATTATTTCACCATACAATGTTAAATGATAACTATTTTTAACTATCCACTCAAGGGTTGAATAGTTTTCTCTTTTAGAAAATTAAATATTACCATTTTTCTTCATCTTCTGTACAATCACAGATTGGTACTTCTTCCTCTCTTTAAATTAATTAAGCATTCCTTCCTTAACAGTTTTAAGAATGCATATATTTCTGGCGATTTTAATGTTTCCAAGTCCTTTTTGGAATGTAGTTATGCATAAAGTGCTTTCAATTGCGTTTTTAAAATCAGAGATTAGAGGCTTATAAGAATGTTCCTGGTAGATAAAAAAAGTAGGTGAGAAGTTGGGTTTGTTTTTTAAGGGAACGCAGCGTGGGGGTTAATGCGTGGGCTGTGGAGGCTGCAGTCTCAGATATGAATCCTGAATTGGTTCTTACTCAATACTCAGCCTGCTCTCTATGCCTCAAATTTTGCCCCCAGATACTCAGTTTTATTGATGACATTCTTTAGCGATGCCTCACCACTATCCCTGCCTCATCACTTTGTAAAAGATGACACAGGGAACTTCTGAAGGTTGTAGGTCTCAAGCCAGTGTAATAAAGTCAGTATTGGCCCAAAATCTCCCCATGGCAGCTCCGCCTCGTAGGTCTAGTTCCTAGACCACTAGGCAGTGCCCTGAATCTGAAAATTCCTATTTTTTTAGAGCTCTGTGCTTTTCAAGCTCAGAATTGTACTCTGGAAAACTGGGTCCTTCGCGTACTTGGAGAGATGACTGTGGGGATTTTATATCCTTTCTTTCCTGCCCTGGCCTAGGAGAGCCGTCTCTGCCGAGGTCAGTCTTCCCCACAAGGTAGCCAAAGTCTTAAATTTGAGACCAGTTAATAGCCCAGAAGTGGGCGACATTTTCAGTAATACCCAGAACTCCCTTGGGCCACGATCACGTCATGAACTTGGGTAAGTCACCGTCTTTTCTGTGCCTCAGCTCCCCCCTGAAGTTACTGTCAGCACACAAACCAGGAACAGCACGCAGGTGGGACACGAGCAGAGAGCACGTACATGATGTGGGTCTGGGTCCCATTTACAAACTCACGGGTTGAACCAAACACTGGGAACAGGGCCGCATAGGCAGCCGAATCAGCACCAAATCTCACCCGGAATTTACGACGCCTAAAAGCAGACGTCGTTCACCAGGAGCACGCACCTACGTGTCGAGGAAAAAAACCGGGAACGGAGGTCCATCTGTTCATTTTAGGGTGCTGTGGAAGGCAAGTTTCTTCCGGAGGCACGGGGTTCCAAGGCTGCTTCTTATCACACAGTATTTGGGATTCTTAGGTGTCAGATGAAAAACCCAGCTCTCCCTTAGTATGACCATCATTATTACCAGACAAAAAAATTGTAGAGCGTTTCAAAAATTGGAGTAAACATTCCAAAAGTATGTTTGTTTCCTTATGAACTATATACATGGACTTCTATATTATAGGTAACATAAAATAATTATTATTTAAAAATAATAAGACTAAAACGTAATGTTTTCGGGGGAAAAGAAAAGCCAAGCACTTCTATGGGCATTTGAACGACTGACCCAGCCCCAGAGATTAGGGATAGACCTGTGATGTTGTGAAGACAGTCACAGAATCCTGCCATTTGGTGGTTTTAAATACAGGCAGTGAGAGCTTAGGTCTCCTGGCCACTTCTATAAGCCCACACCTTTTATGTTCCACCGAGGCCACAGTGAAAGCCAGCTATTTATACACCTCCATAATCTCTCCACAGATAGAGATCTCGGGGCAAATTCAGAATAAGCCTTGAAGTAATGCATCCGTCCCCCAGGGCCCGGGGTGGAGAACCGTGGAACTGATTCTCCCCAACATCTATCTCCTGGGTGAGTCGCTGGTTTTTCTTCCACCACCCACTCTCCTGGGCGTGAAGCATTATCGAGGGGTAGGGGTTACTCAGCTCATTTCAGCAACCGCTCTTCTATGTAAGCTACTCCAAGCACCAAAATTCCAGGGTTACTCAATATATCGAAAGCTTTTAATAGTACATTTTATGAATAGAGTAGTAACAGATTCCTACAAAATGGACAAAAAAGTTAATACCATAAGACAGCTTTGTAAAGTTCTTATTCTATTAAAAAAAACACCTAGGTCTTTAGGAATAATTTATTTGGGGGAAAACCACATTTTTTTAGTATAATAGACAACCAGTTTGAAAATATATATTGATAACTGATTAGACAGAAGCTAAATATAAAACATAGAATTGTGAAGAAGGGTCCACTCACTTTAAACATAAACAACTTTCATCCTCATAACCCTCCTTTAGAGAAGTGACGGTAAACACCGCGATCACACACTCTGTACTCTGTACTGAGAACCAGAAATGACCTGGTTCCACCTGAACCCTTTCCATCACCATTGTATGAACTAACAGGACATCACATCTTAAAAAAACACATTATCGAAAATTTGCAGAAGCCATTTTTTCTTATACGTAAGGTGACCAGTTTGCAAATCATTTACGTATGAATACACAGACTCCCAACAACACTTGAAATAACAACATCATGCATACGTGGCATTTATTCCAATACGGAAACTTTATGTCAATATTTGGAAATATTTTAATATAATATGTGAATATGGAGGAGAAAAAATAAAATTATATATGCAGTAGTAATCAAAGACATTTAGTAAAGTTTAAAATCCATTCTTGATTAGAATGAACCAATGCAGAAATATAAGAAAATGACTCTGCATGTGGTTTTACAAAACAAAAGTCAGGGTTAACCCTAACAATGAGACACAAGGCATTTGTAGGAAAGACCCCAAAATAAGGAGCCTACTTCCATTAACATTGTTTAACTTCTGCTTTTTCCTGAAAGTGCTTTCTAGTGCAATTAGATAAGAAAATGAAAAAGTATTTATTTCATTAAGTATTTCATTAAGAACTACGAAATAAGTATTGAAATGCTTATTTCAATACTTATACATAAATGCATAATAATGAAATAAGTATTTCTTTCATTAAGAAAATAAGTATTTCATTATGTATTTCAAATAATAAGTATTTAAAACAAAAAAATATTCATTGATTCCATAAGATAAAAGAATCACTGAACAATTACTCACTATAAGTGAGTTCTGCAAAGTTGCTAGTAAGAAAATAAATTATATTTTAACATATATTAGCCAAAACCATTTAGGAAATATAATGCAAAAAAAAGATCTCATGCAATAACAATAAGGATTAAAAAGTAGCAATTAGGATTAAAACAAAGCCTTAGGAATAAACTTGAGAACTAAAAGACTTCTGTGAAGAAAATGATAAACCTCTACCAAGGAGTAAAAAAGGCTTCAACAAAAGAGATGTGGGTATTACTGGATCTAGAAGTTTCCCTATCATAAGCACTATGGGCGTCGGTCCAGCTGCCTGACACCTCCCGCTGCGGCAGACCAGCACCGAGGCCGCAGCCTGGGTTTGCGAGCAGGGTGCCTTTTCACACCCAATATTAACACTTAAGCACGTATTTCTGCCTGCTTAGAATTTTGGCTTTAGTTCCAACCACAGCCACCCCCCAACTTATTGTCCTACCTACTGCCTTAATGTCCTCATTCGAGCTCCTGGGGGCCTTGCAGACTAGTCACCCTGAGTACCAGAGTGCCTAACTTTAGCCGGACAGTGATGGATACACTGATTGCCTACTGTAGCTACCTAAAATGAACAGTGTGTCAGGATCTACCTTCAATGATTCACAAACAGACACAACGTATATCGTGTTTTTTTGGAAACAGACAATACTCATTGAGGTTATTCTACGCCTCCACATTAAATATTAAAATACAGGAACATTTTTAGAATTTTAATGCCCAGCATGAGAAGGCTGTACTCATGCATGTTTGCCGTGTGTTCAAAGTCAGCTTCCAGGGTGCATCTCAGGGCAGGGACAGGGTTGGGACGATGAGGAGGAGGAGCAGCGAGACTTGAGTCCCAGGTGTGAGGTCACTCTTAAAACCCCGTTCAGAACTTCAGCTTCTACGCAGCCCTGACGTGGACACACTGCTCCCAAAGAGAAGATCTAAATGCAAGACCGAGGGCCTTCCCACTGAAAGATCTATCAAATCCGCACTGTTTCTACGAAACTACAATCCAGGTGCTTTGTCTGAAGTCATCCTAAAGGGACTGTCACTGCCTCGGTCAAGAGCGATGGGATGATGAACAAGACGTGTCGTGGACATCCGAACTGAGCGGACTGGGGACCACAGCTACGGGTAAAACAGTTATGACCCGAGGAAATACTAATTGGAGTCTCCTTGGCTACTGTTTCTCTCCCGGGTCAATACACGCTGCTAAGTCTCTCAAGGGAAAGTAATTACTGTTCTGGCAGCATGAGTATCACCAGCCTGCCGGTCCCGCGAGGTGGTCCTGGTGCTGACGTTTGGCAGTATTTCACACTGCGTAGAGGAACATGTAGTTTCAAAGTGATTTTTAAATTTTGTTTCATTTACAGGAGAGAGTGGAGGCAAGTATCCTCATTTCAAAAGACTATTTTTTAGAAGAATAGCTAGTTATGCGGACACCCAAGATCACAGGAAACCCAAACAGAATCTCCAAGTTGCAAATACGTACAAAAAAAGTAATTCATGCCTGCGAAGCTGCATTTTTTAAAGTATCCTAATCAAATGTCCACACTTTATTCAGTTGCCAAAAAAACAGGTACCTGCAAAGCACACCGCGTTTAACAGGAAGAGACTGCGGATTGGCTGAGGAGCCCGGCAGTGGTTCCCATGGGTCAGAGACCCCCACAACACAAATCCCTGTGCACAGAGACGCTAGTGCCCGTCACGTGCCGCCAGGTTCTCGCTCTGCGGAGAATAGAAACTAGTTTCTCCTCGTAGTAATTTATTCAGTATATTTATAAAAGAAACGTCTTCTTACTGAATTTCCTGGCTTCACAATAAAATAGGTGACTCAGTGCATTTTCTCCGGGGAGTCTCTTCATGCTAAATGCCTTCTGAACCGCGTTCCTTACGCAGCGCTGCCTGTGGTACTGATAGGGGAGGGTGCTTATCTGTTTCTCTAAAAAAACCCCAAACCAAACCTCAGTCTTTCTCTTGCATCTGGCAGCTCTGTTCCTTCCCCGTCTTCTGTTCCTTCCCTGTCTGCGGCAGGTCGCCTCCACAGATACTAGTTCCCCTCGGGCCCCCCAAATGTATCATGTCATGAAACCAAAAGTTTTCTCAAAAAAATAAAAAGCTTATTGATTAAGTTTGAGTTTATTCACTAACCAGGAGAGATTCAAACCCTAATATTTACATTCTAATGAAGATGCCGTAAATGCCATCTCTCTAAGCGTCGACCAGATCCCAGCTGCAGGCGGGTGATGTCTCGCTGAGTCTGTACAGTTGCAAGAACGCCCACCCGTGCCTCGCCTGAGAAACTCGCCAACATCACGGCGTCATCACTGGGGTTCCGAGCACAGAACCCTGTCACAGAGGGAGGACGGCGACAGGTCAGCCCAAGAAAGGGACACCCTGTGGCCCACATTGGGGGATGGACGCCAGAGCTGATCTACTGGGGGCAGCATGGGCTGCTGAGGGCAGGAGGCAGGGCTGGGGCAGGATGGGCAGAGCGGAGCCGGGAGACATCTCAGGACCCGTGTCCGACGGCCTGGACCTGTCCTGGTGGCACGTGGGCACCCTCTCTCGGCCAACCAGGGGCTACTGAGACCTCTGTGAGGTGAATGACCCGATCACGTTCATACTGAAGGGGGGCAGATGGGACCCCCCCAGCACATAGGACTGTGGCACGTTGAGTATTTGGAACCAAAGTTACTTAAGAGCTGTCCCGTGCAAGAAGGAGACTCTGATGCCCTTTGTCCTCCCGAGAGTGGGCACTAAATGTCCCTGTGAAAGGCCGCTCCCTGCACCAGGAGGGCAGAAGGCACCCTGGCACCCTGGCCCCACGAGGGACGGGGAGGCCCGTCACCTTGTTACGGGCTCACTGAATTCCCGCTCGAGCCCCTCTGTCCCAGCGAGTCTTCACCAGCTGTCTCCTTGTCTAAAAGGTGTAAAAGCTGCCTGCTCCCTCTCTTCCTGGAGTCTCATGTTTTGATGAACTCTCACATGTACAAAACTTCTTTTCCTCCCCTTAATCTGTCTGATGTCCACGTAGTTATCAGCGCAGCAAAGAACCTAGAGGGGCAGGGAATCGTTTTCCTCCCCTGTGACTCTTCAGAGGGGTGTTTCTGAGTTTCTGATTGTCGGGGTGGGGACAGACTACAGTAGCGAGACCGGGGGGAAGGACAGGGAGAGCGTGTCGAAGGGTTAGGGTGCTTGCGGCGGCCCTTGCCAGCCTTTCCCTCCCATTTCTCTTAGGACCATTCCCCGTTTGTGCTATTCTGTGTAGTTGCCCTTTTAAAACTCCTCACACTGGAGCTAAGTGGCGTCTTCAAACCACAGACCAGCTTCTGTTTCCCATCATCCTCTGCATATCCTCCCCTCTGCTTTTGTCTCTCGGACCTGCTGGCACTTGCTTCCCTCTCCTGGGGACACCTCCTTGCCTGTCAGCTACCAGCTCTGGTCAGGCCTTCCCAGGGTGGGGCGCCTCCCCAGGCTTCACTGCCTCTTCTCTCCCTGACACCCAGCTTGGGCGGGGCTGGGGTGCCCTGTGAATTCACGTCTCCGGTCACTTCCCATTTTCGGGTCCTGCCTCCTGCCCAGCCTTATTTCCACCCTGAGACCCTGTGGGGCTCCTCTGTGGGAGACGGGGTCCCTGCCAGCACTGCCGGTTTCCACTGCTCTCTCTTACAGTAAACACATAGGACTCTTGTTTTTATCTAGGAAATGAAAGCAGAAAACCTGGGTTTGAGCCAGCGTGGCTCAGAGGGTGGGACCTCCTGGGCCTTTTCCACCTCTGTCCACCGCAGGGGGGGAATGCAGGGGGCGTCACAGGTGCTGCAAAGCCCACCCCCAGGATGTCACTCCCTGGACTCAGGGCCTGATCTCTGTGGAAAGGCCGCTTCCCAGAGCAGGTGTCCTTTACCTGTCCCCAGGCACACCTTCCTCTTCCCTAACATCCAGCTTTAAACTCTATTCTGGGGAGCGGCCTGCGAGAAGACAGAGGCGCCCCACAAGCAGAGAGGGGGCCCGAGCGCAGGCACTAGCTGCAGGTGTGCCCCTCCAGCGTCGGGTAACTGCGCGGGGGGCGGACCCCGGCTTACGTGTCCATCGCGCTGTCTGCGTGCACTACCAGTGCCATTTCGGGCATCAGGACGACCGATGGTTCATTAGCTTGCGTGCACCTTTATTTATTTCTGCTTTGCACATAGGTGATCTCGGGACCCAGCGGGCCCTTTCTGAGCCGAGTAGGGCTGGGAATGCTCTCCCGGGACTCATTTAACCGGGTCCAACCCACGGCCCGTGGGCCGCGTGGGGCCCAGGACGGCTGTCAGTGTGGCCCAACACAGGATCGGACATTTACTTAAAAGTTTTTTTACTCATCAGTTTTTGTTAGTGTTTGTGTATTTACTGTGTGGCCCAAGACAACTCTTCTTCTTCCAGGGTGGCCCAGAGAGGGAAAGGTTGGACGCCCCTGCTGGGCATCACCTTCCTGGAGATTGTGAAACAGCTCATTAGTAATCAGTAGCTCATTAGCAAAACAAACAAACAAAAAAAGTAGCTGTGCTTGGAAAATGCCCAAAAGTGATAAAAATTAAACCCCCCTTACTTTTTTCCTGATAACATCTTTGAAATTTGGTAGAAGATTTTTATAGTTCAGTGGGGGGAAATCACTGGAATTCAATAAACTGCACAAAGAAAAAAACTAACTCAGAATCAGAGGAGCCAAAATGAATCTAGATGTTACCATTACAAGATTTGAAAAGAGGAAAAAATGGCAGAAAAAAAAACAACAACTCACAAGCCTGAACATTATCTCTTTTGTAGCAAAAAAAAGGAGTGAAGAAAGAAATTATGAAAATACCCCAGTTTCAAGCTGCAAATGACAGCAACGGCACCGAGCAACAACATCACAGGCGGCGCGTCACCAAGACCCTTAAAGACCCAGAAGTCCGAGGAGCCCCTGGAGCTGCACAGCTCGCGGCTCCAGATCACGGGGAGGCCACGCCAGCTGCCAAGGGATGAAAAAAGCAGCAGCAGACCTCCATGGGGGGGCAATAACCCATCAATTCATTTTTTCTGTCATTTTTGGAACAGTCCCTGAGCATCTACCAAGGACCACGCATATTTTCACTTTGGGTCCAGAGAAGGGAGATGAGGAAACGACGTGGCCGGGTTGGTTCAGAGATGTCACTTAGGACATGGCTCCACTCTCCTCACACCAGGAAAACGCGCAGAAATGACCGGCAAGGGGAGCTTCAGATAAGCTACCCAGTGAACCAGTGGGGACAGGAGTCTCAGCCTCCTGCACGTTTCTTTCCTTGATAACGAGGAAGGTTATAAACGTCCGAGTGTGTAACAGGTGGGAAATGCGGTATTTGTGAGATCTGTGCAGGCACGGAAAATGCACGGTGTCTTTTTCTACAATGTTTAAATTCTGAGGGTAGTGGACAGATAAAGGAGAATCAAATACTGATACAAGGAAATTGTTGTGAAGCTCAAGTTTTAAAATGTTGAAGGAATAAAGGGGAATAAATTTTCGTGCTTCAGCTGAAACTCAAAAGCAATACTCTTATAAGAACATGAACATTGATAATGAATTGTTATTATTATTATTATTATCGTCATCACCTTCTAGCGATAGCCTCACACAAGACCCCCAGGTACAGGTTGCACTGTTCTCGGCACGCAGTCCGTGTGTGTCTGCCCTTCAGTGAGAATGCACACAGCCGCACACGTTGAGCCGGGCGGAGTCCCAAGCCCGCAGTGTATTTTATTACGTGTCAGGGGAAAAGCAAACTACAATCGGGCTTCCATGAGCACTGAGCACAGATCCAAGCAATGCAGAATTAGTTTACTTATTGATTTTAGAGACAGAGAGAGGAAGAAAGGGAGAGAGAGGCATCAATTGGTTGTTCCACTTGTCTACCATTAATTGGTTGATGCTTATATGTGCCCTGACCAAGGATCAAACCCACGATCCGGGCATATTGAGATGACACTAACCAGCGGAGCTCCCTGGCCAGGACCCGACTTAATATATTTTTAAAATAATGGATGGAAACCACATGCATGTCGAATCCTTAGTTTCGAATCGGTGATATTGGTGACTTACTTGTAGCACGCCTTTATGATGGCAAGATACTTTACTGTGTTTCAGCTAAATCGGGTCAGCAATAAATACACTCTTTATAACACTTCGCAACTATTGTCGATTCATACAAACTTTCTTCGGGTGAAATTCAGTTTGTGATCGATAATTCTGCAATAAACTCTCGGTTGGCGAAACGAGGTTGGTATCGGGGGCGATGACCCCTCCTCCAACACTGCATGTCCCTGTTCACAGCCTCGTGTCCCTGTTCACAGCCTCGTGTCCCTGTTCACAGCCACGTGTCCCTGTTCACAGCCTCGTGTCCCTGTTCACAGCCACGTGTCCCTGTTCACAGCCACGAGTCCCTGTTCACAGCCACGTCAGTCGTGAATCAGTCTACACAGAGACAGACGATGGTGGGTAGACAGACGGCTGATAGAGAAAAAGTCCTTAAGAAGCTGAACTCTTTTCTATTCCGAAACCAAATGAAGGGTGTTTGGTGAGAAAGAAAATCCGTAGCCAGCACCGTTTGCATGTCCCACCGGGAAACAATACAAGCAGAGTGCGGCTGGATTCTGAGCGCCACCCACCCCGTAAAATAGTCGGCGGTCACAGCGCCACCTTCGTTTCATTTTGCTGGGAGAGGGTGCATAGAACAAGTCCACAAGCACACCCACAAGAACGCAATGCCGGAGAAAAATGACCACTTTCTCTTTCCTTCATCCTTCAAAAGAGAGATCTGAATAATGCGTTGTAGAAGATGATCTTGAAAATACAGCAGTCATTCACAATCAAAGAACAGTTTGTAAAAGTGCAATTAGGACACTTGTGTTAGTCCACAAATACATAGAAGTATATCTGTACATGTTTTCGTTTCTTCTTTAAAATCAGAGGTCATGAAATAACACTTTTGCCTTCACTGATATTTAGGGGTCACAAAGAAATGGGCAGGTTTCTGGATTTCACATGAGGTGAGCCATCTGCAACTTCTTTATCTGTAATAGGGGAGTTATACTAATGGCCTAATTTATCTTGAAAATTAAGTAGCAAATAAGAAATTGAATTTAATTATCAGACAAGTGACGAATTTTTAAGAGAAGTATTTGCCACTCATTGTTTACCTAACCTTGACCTGGCAATCCTAGTAAACCACGACCATCATGGGGAACTGCTTTCCACTAGAACCTGCCACAGTGAGTGTTCCAGCAGGAGGCAGGGCCTGGGCCTGACCGCGGGGTCCCAAGCCTGGTGCCTCAGCCAGGCGAGCAGACCTCCCTGAGCTGCAGTTTGCGGTGAGCGAAGTGGCACTAACGCCAGCCCCTTCGCCGAGGGTTGTTGTGAAGATGAAGCAGTAATATTCACGCCGGCGCTCGGCAACGTGCAAGTGCTGACGGTTGCCGTTGTCGCGGTTCTGCTGTGACAGAAGGTCCTTCAGTGGCACTTGGGGATCATAAAATGACACTTCTCGCTGCTGGAGACAACGGCACCCACTTCCCATTGTACCCGCGGCTTGTCACGGGAAAAGCAATATGGAGGGGACGTCTAAAACAGTGACCGTACCCTTGCGTACACTTTAAGAATATGTCAAACGTATTAAATGGTACCTCCCCCATCACTGTATTGGCTACTCTCATACAGACTACTGGGTTTTCTGCACAGTTAAACTTAGTGCCAGAATAGACAGAGGAGAAAACATTTGAAGGTCCGCAGTCCTGAAATAATGCTGTATCGGTACTGTTCTGCTGCAATCATTCTTCTAACTCCTACCACCAGGCACGTACCGTGGAACCCACCCAACTGGTGTGTGTGGGAATAACAAGTGTGTGTTTTTATATGTTTCAGTCTTTTAAACGGCGATCAGAAAGTCAGAATTTGAACCATTCGTAACATGTTCGAAGTTTTCTGGTGCCCAGAACTGCAAATGTGTCATTGATCGATTGTAAGCACATGGTATTAGCAAATCACCCAAGCAAATAAACGTTCTTCGAACATGCGCCTGTTTAGCTCACAGATTGGAGTGACAGGTCCGTGTTTACAGGGCGGGTTACTCCTCTGGCCAGCTCTCTCTTGACTGTGGAAAGGAGTCAATAGCTGTCCTCTTCTGAACTAACCTGAAATCGAATGTCACGTTCCTGATCGGTACATCGCGTGTGACGTCAACACGTGACATTTCATCACTTGTGTCGCTGAACTACCTCCGTAACAGGGCGCTGGAGATGATCAGGGCGTTTGCTGATGGAGAAACGCTGCCCCCTCTGCACACTTTCCACCTGCCTTGCTGTGCAAACCGTCTCACTGACATTATCCTCCGGGAGCGCAGAACCGCAGTGGTTTGCTCACAGGTTCCCGCAAGAGCTGCTCCCCCTGGGTGGGCCGCACACTGCTCCTCAGTGGGGGCACCAGCTACCGGGCAGGGAGCATGGTGCAGCTCATGCATGGCCGGTGGGGGGTGTTGGCACTGGGGGTCCATAATACTACTTGATCCAGGTGCTTCCTAGAACAACGGGGATTCAACTCGGAGCAGCCTGTAGGTATTTTCATCTAGTGACAAATGAAAGTAAAAACTGATTTTTAAGAAACATAAGTCCTAGATAGATTTAAAAGTTAAAGAAAGTTCAAAATATTACCAAAAATACACAAAGACAAATAAATAAAAAGTCCGTGGCCTCACAAAGCTAACAGAGAAGAGTCAACAAAAGATCGGATGTTGTGGCATAGCTGTATCTTCTCGTTTTTTTATTTCCTGTCAAGTTTTAAGTTAAATCCTTGTCTGGTTTACTTTCTATTGATGCTGTGGATCAGCAAACATGGAGGGAATTAAAGGAATTAAAGATTATAACCTCTCCTTTATATTTTATTAAAAAACAGAATGACGAAGACCCAAAGATGTAGGCTTGTGTGCTGTGCTTTTGCTCAAAGAAATTCTACACCGCGATGAAAGGAATTACCTGTCCACAATAACTGAAGGACGGCAAGTGCACTGATCTGCGTGCCCGATGGAATGGCCTTTGGCTAGCGCTGGGGACGCCCGCGGAGGGGGCACGCTGTGGACAAACCCCTGCCCCTGCACCGAAACTGCCGCGCAGCACTGCGCTCCCGGAACCTCTGCGCGTCCGGGACTCACCTCAGTGTGAAAGTAGCCTTGCACTTGACGCCTCAGTGTGCAAGGAAAAATCACACAGAAAACTCAGTAAAAATGCAAGCGAAAGGAAACTTGGTAAGCATTTTTGTCTCGATTCACAAAGATTTTTCCTAAGATAATATTCAGTCTGCTTTCATTCACTGCCGGAAAGAGTATGAATTTGGACATACTCTGTGGAAAACACTTTAGTCACAAAACTAAGAACTCCGAAGTGCTCTAACCTTTGACATTTTTAAAGATCTGTACTAACGAAATCAGACATTCTATTCCACAAAGCATCAAGTATAATTTAGGAATCCCAAATTAACCTAATGCATGGCAATAGAGGATTATTTAAATGCCAATTCACACAAAATGAAACTTCAACTAGTCGGTTAAAATAATTTTATAAATCTGCAATAAGAGAAGAAAATGATCTTGATATAATTTAAGTAAAAGTAGTAAGACAAAGTCTTTACGTACAGTGTGAAACCAATTTTTAAAAAATAAAGAGGGAGTCCCGGCTGGGTGGCCCGGTGGGTCTTCCTGTGCACCAAAGGGCTGCAGGGTTGATTCCCCTCTGGGGCGCGGACCTCAGCTGCAGGTTCGATCCCCAGTCAGACCGTGTACGGGGGGGGGGGGCAACCGATTGATGTTTCTCTCTCACATCGATGTTTTTCTCTATCTCCCTTCCACTCTCTCTAAAATCAATAATAAAAAATATCCTTGGGCATGGTTAAAAATTAAACTAAATAAATGAATAAATAAACAAACAGGAATATATACATATCTTGTGTCTGTGTATACAAGAAAAAATAACTTTGAAAGAAAATGACCTTTCAAAAAATACCCATGGTTTTCTCTGGGTACTAAATCTCTGTTAAAAAGTAGCAACAATAAGTTTTACCTTCCTAATCAGAAAATGATTTAATTTAAAACATTAACATCTATAATGAATTAAGACTAGGAAATGGAGAACTGGAATTCATTTCAGAGCAGCCTGTGGGGACTTTCATCTAGTGACAAATGAAAGTAAAAACTGATTTTTAAGAAACATAAATCCCAGATAGATTTAAAAGTTAAAGAAAGTTCAAAATATTACCACGATGCTGTCAGGAAGTCCACTTTGTACCACGGTATATGGTAATCCTGGCCCTATTTAAAAAATTGTTTCCTCTATAAACACTACTATAAAAAGTCACAGTTTAATTTAACATTGTATCTCTATCCAACCTCTCTCTATCTGCATAGATCTGGGTCAGTACCTCCAATATGCCATTCGACGGTACCCTGAATAAACTACATATGACCCAGGAGCCCCTCTTCTGAGTACCTGCCTAAAGATAGGAAAATACTGATTCGCAAAGACGTATGCACCCCTGTGTTCACTGAGGCATCACTCACGGTGGCCACGGCGTGGAAACAAGCAAAAAGTCCTTCAACAGAGGACTGCAGAAGGAAGACATTCATTCCATGGTGCATCTGTACAATGGATCACTACTTGCCCTTGAGAACAGATGAAGTACAGCCACTTGTGACAACGTGGATGGACCCGGAGAGTATCACTCTACACGAAATAAGTCAGACGAAAAAGTCAGGAACCACATGATTTCACTCCTGTGTGGGACATAAAACTGAAAGCAACGAGTGGACAAAGAAGAACAACAAACAAAAGCCCAGACACAGACAGCAGTAGGGTGGTGACCGAGGGAAGGGGCGGGGGAGGTGGGAGAGGGAAAAGAGGGTAAATATATGGTGATGGAAGAAGCCTGGATTCCGGGGGGTGGGCGCACAGTGCAAGAAGCAGACATAGACCACAGAAATGCGCACTTGATACCTTTATGATCTCATTAACCAATGTCACCCCAATAATTTTAATTTAAAAAAATGGTGAAAAAGAAGAAAATCCAAAGAAAGAAACAGGATCACTAGACAGATGATTTTAACTCCTTGACCATTTGAGGAGGACAACGCCCAGTGGGCATTTAAACTGCGATTCTTTCTCCACCTGCCCTGGCTCCCCTCGGCCAGCTGCCCCTTCCCACCCCCATCAGAACGCCTTCCCATCATTTCTCGATCCTTCTCTCCATCACATCTCAAACGAATGAGCTCTTTTCAACAAGCATATTCTACTTTTCTCTTTAACCATGTTTCCATCTATACCCAGATAATGCCATTGAAATTGCAGACCTGGAACCTCAGGCCACTAGTTGCCAGGACGACACTGGTCATCGGGTGGCTGCCGCGCTTCATCCCCAGTTTCCGCAGAACGACATCGCTCGTGACGCACCTGGGTTTACACACTAGTGAGTCCCAGGAAACCTTATACTTAAAACACGGTTAATTACACCTTTACCATGACCAACTCTATAACAATTTAAATCTCGCATTTATATCTTCCTGGCTGGTTCCATTTCTCTTAAAGCTCATAGAGCTTCCCCAAAGGATATAACGGGGTCTTGACTTTCAAACAGCAGGGCGCAATTTACATACCATTCCAGTGCTTAATGGACTCGGGGCTTGGTGAGTGCTCAGGGATGGGTAATGATTAAAATTCAGCTGTATTTTCAATGAATGGGGCTTGAAGTTTCGGGAGTGTTAAGAAGACGTTGAAAATGTCTAATAATCTGCAATGTGACTGACAGGTGACTCAAAATTAGTAAGTAAACTGATCTACTCAATTACAAAACATAAAAAATACACAGTGGCTCACAAAATAGAATTAAATGTGAGGCGACTATATACACATATATATAATATTACTTTTTGAAAAATAAAAGTAGATTGGTAATAGATGTGTAAAAAAGGTGATGTTAGGAAATTATGGCTATTTTCAGAAAAAGATTAAATAAAATCATGAATGAGGACTCGTATGATGATTTACACATTTAACATGAATAGGGTAGCTTTTGATTAACTTAGTGAACCGCCGGCCACCCAGGGGACCCCCATCCACCCACATGGCAACCTGGTGCCATTATCCTCTGGACTTGTGATCACGCCCCGGGCGAGGGAACACAGTGTGCTGATTATAGAACAGGTGTTCTCTGGCATTCATAGGTTGGCTCCTGGGCTATTTAAGGGGTAAATGATTTTAAGTCACATTCCTAAATTCAGCATAGTCAGAAAAAAGAAAGTCCCCGCAGAACCGTTCTGAAAGAGGCAGCACTCACTTCCTGTCACATGTGCAGTTGTGTGGTAAATCTCTGCTCACCGACGAAGTAAGGCGGACGCAGTGACGTCACCGCTTACTGACAGTTGCTGAAACTAAGTGAGGGACAGGCTCCTTCCCATAGCTACCACCTCTCTACTGTCTTTCTTTATGTTCTAACATTTTCATAATGAACTTCTTTACGAGACAGCCAGCATGCCGCCCAACTTCTGAGCGTCAGAGTGCAGACACGACGGGAATACGTGACCTGACTCAGTTTACCCTTCCCGTCTCTCTCTGCGGGACATCAACGCGGAGAAGTGCGCGCCCGCACGATGCTACGAATGCACAGACCCCGCTTTGCAACACTTGCAAATGAAACATCAGCAATTGCTTCAAACAGATCACAAACACACAGGCCTGGGGAGACCCCAAGTGCAAACAGACCTTTGAGCAGGTCAAATTTCCTGTGGGGTGTTAATCATACTTAAGTGGAAAATTCTGGAAATCTTGGCAGTATCGTCCTTTAGAATCACGAGGCTTGGGGGCCCATTTCCAGCATCTCTTCAAAAGCAGGAATGGGGGTTTATCACCGAATGCCAGTGTGGGGTCAAGAGCACGGCTCGAGCTGACTCTCCTCCAAAATGCTTCCTGCACACAGGCCACCGCCACCCCTCCCAAATGCGCACGGCTACCTGAAACATTAGAGACACATCCGGACCTGCGCCCTCAGGCATCTCTGGACATAGATTTTATTCTCTCTGCCACTCACAGCAGATTTTAATGCAGCACTTCTTTAAAGAAATTCTTGTCTGAGGTCAAGAAGGAGGCCAGGAGTGCCGGGCTGCCGGTTTTGATGATAAAAAGACTGAGATTTTCCAGCAATGACCTGCCGTCTGTAAAAGTGAATCTGAAGCTGATGCCAATGGCGTCAACAGCCGGTGACCCCTCTTCATGCCTTTATTGAGCAAACACACAAACCAGGAGAAAAGTGCGTCGGTGAGAACACGTCGCCGGGGGCCGCAGTTCACTCCAACACACCCTGTCCTGCTAACACCGCGACCTGGCTGCTAGAAAACTGAGCCTCAGCCTGGACAAAACACGGGTTCCTGCGGTCTGCATGCTCTCCTTATTTCAGCAATGACGTCGACTCCAAAATTCTTTTTTATCATTTTGAAACTGAATAAAAGAACTTAGGATAAACTAAGTTGGTATTTCTTTGCAACAAAGTAGACAAAGATTACTTTCTCCTTTTGGAATATATTTAGCTTCACATATCGCACATTTAATCCTATCATACTTTTTCACAATTTGCTATATAATACAAGCCTTTTGAATGTATACAGTCTACAAAAAAAAAATGGCTTCCAGTACGTAACTATTTAGTAGATGGTACACAATTTCTCTGTAGCCTCTGAAAACCTGAAAATAAACTCTAACTTTAAAATAAGTGGGAACATAAGCCAATGTCAGCACTTGCATTGCTGATACATCACTACTTCAGTAAACTCTCCATATCTTAGTGGAAAAAATAACGATCTATAAGAAAATTATTTACGGTTGTTGAGCTTGCATGTAAAGACACGTAGAAGTTCAGGTTGGCCCATTGTGGGGTGGGTGGGTTCTTGGGAAGGGAGACACACCTGACAGCAATTTTGGGGACACATTTCTAGGCTTTGCATGAAACAGGTCACAAATGACGGACACGGCCTAAACGAGCTCCATGGTGAGGCGGTGTGAGCCGCCTGTGTAAATATAATCTTCCTAAAGCCACAAGAAGAAAATCTAAAAAGTGATGACATTGACATTGATACCACTTACCTCGCCATATACTGACTGTAATCATTTCACAGTACAATCGATATGCTAAGTACTGACTGGGGGGTATGGTTTATGTTCCCTTTTTGGGCCACATGCCCACAGCACATCTAAATTTTCATGGAAATACTCAGATTTCATACACTTTGCAATTGGTAAGGTAGATCCACATACCTAAGTTTTTTCAAACACAATTAAAAATTGACAATGATGGAATCAAGTGTCAGCTTTTACATTTTCAAACTGATTAAAATGCAGTCACATTAAAAATTCTGTGCTGCAGCTTCCTGAGCTGCATTTTAAACGCTCAGCAGCCCTCTGGGCCGATGTCCCGCCCGCAGGCTAGCGCAGGGACTGGGGGTGCCCCCCCCCCCGCCCCGGTCCCTGGGTGGCACTAGGCTTGAGGGGAGCCCCGGACCAGGATGTTTGCAGGTGAGCTGGATACAGTCAGCCTGCGGAAATAAGTGTGGGCAAGATTTAGCTGCTGAAGAATGACCTCGGGGAGTCACAACCATCTCTCAACGGCAAGTTCGAGAATGAAGACGGGGAGGGCGCAGGGTGACTGAGAGGAGAACCAGGCTGAGAACCCAGAACCAACCCGGCCCACAGGGGTTTGGTAGGTCCCTGGTCTCGCACCAGGGCGACGGCGGGAAGCTTCGCACTGCCGGGATCGAGGGGTCGAAGTCTCAGCGGGGAGGTGGACCGGAGAGTAGACGCTCCCCCCGCGAGGCTTTGAACTTCTCAGGTTTAGCCTGCACTTCACTAAAATAATTTCCTCTTTAAAGCTCCTGTAAAGGGCCTTTGAAAGGGTTTCATTAGACAAATGTGAGCATTTATTTTCTGTAGCATTTTTTAAATCTAAGAAGTAGTTTAAGCCAAAAGTTTGAGCTTATAATTTACATATGGACTTTCTCACTTGATGTACGACTCTGTATAACAGCTCCCTGTTTTACATATACATATACATATATATGATATACACATGTATGTGATGTCTATGTATTAACCTGCAGTGCCATAACATGCATGTCCCTACTTTGCCTTAGAAACACTTCATGGAAAAATGAAGCGATCCTATTAAAGCTTAATTTAGTTTTATTAAAATTGTAAAGTGTTGATTTGCTGTGACAGCCTCATAAAGACAGCTAACGCGCCTACAACCTTGTTTGCAAGTGACAAAGGGAAGGCTTATGAAGGTTGAGTGGCCCCCAGAGGGGACAGTGGCCACCAAGCGTGGCGCACAGGGCCTGGCCCAGCTCCCCAGGGCAACACTCAGCAGCCACGACAAGGTGAAGTTCACATTTATTGAAATGGGATAAGCCTTTTAAAAAATCATGTTCGAATACTATTTTTTAAAGGAGATTATTTTTGAAGTTATTTGTTTGGATCAACAGAGCCCAAGCAATGATTTGCCTCTGAAGTAGAAATAGAAGAGGAAGACCTTAGAACTGTGCAGAAGTGCAAATATCGCCTCTTTGCCCTTGTCACGCTCCGAGCAGAGCCGGGGATGGGACCACGGAAGAAGGGCGCAGGGCCCGAGGGCCTGGCTCTGAGCACAGCTATGTGGCAGCCGGAGGAAAATGCTTCCTTTCTACTTGTCTTGGATGAGGAAGCCCATGGACGCCCCAAGGATGCCTTCTTTTCCAGCAAGGTCCTAATTCCAGGTGCCGAATGACTGCCATTTTTGCTGTTTTGTGTAGTTTGAGACATGATCTCCTTACGTTGAGTTTTGTGCCAGTGAAGAAACCAATGCATTATTTTGTTGTGGTTTTTACAACGCACCATACAAATAACGTTAAAGGGGCCACTCTTGGTTGGTCATAGCAGAGGGAGGGAGAGGGTCGTTGATCTGGGGTTAGCATCCATCGTTTAGGGTTCATGCCCTTGGGCACCACTAAGAATCAAGTTGAAGGTGACGGCATTGTAGCAACTCATTTATAGTCTGCGTGATGGAAGCACTTTTGATTACTTGGGGGGCAGGTAGTTTGTTTAAGTGGCAATATTTTGAAAGCTTTTTGTACTAATCGCACTTCATAATGGGGTCAAGTATGCTGATTCACTGCAGCTTCTCTGGGAACCTGACGGGCGTTTCCGTTTCCGATTCCGAAAGATCGAGATCATGTTCTAGCTAATGTCTGAACTTCCTGCAGCTCCCTGGCTACTGTTTAAACACCACGGACCTGCCATCCCAGACAGTGATGACCCCGCCATTTCTCCCAAAAGGGACTCCTTCCTTCTTGCAGTTTCTCTCTGACCACATTTCCATTTTCTAACTGCTCGATAGGTAAAAATGGGCTATTTTTTAATGGCAATATCCTGTTTTTAGAAGACTTTGAAAATTGCTCACCATCATTAGGGATAAAAATACTAAATGGCTGGCTGAGTGAAAGTTTGCTGTGAGTCTTTTCAAAAACATTAGCATTTAAATTATTTCTAAACAATGCTTTTCCCTTCCAAATTTAGTTTGAAGGTAAACCTTTGGCAACCTGTTTAGATGGAAGATTTTAATGCAAATTCTCCAGGCTGAACTGCACCTGATCTTGTTGCTTCCCTCGCAGCCTGAGGTCTTGATTCTTGGCATGCGCACCTGCGGACACCCTGGCCACCTAACGGTGCAGCTGCATCATAAACTGAATTCAATACAGGAACCGAGCCTTTCCACCCGGGCACAGCTTTCCAAAAGCAACCCCACATTTGCATGTCCCTTCCACTTTGTATAAATATATTTTACCGGTTTCATACCTAAGAACAACACTTTTTCTGCAATGATGGGTCTCCTACTTTGTTCAAAACCTTCAACCCCCAGCTTCCGAGACTCTGGAGGGGACATGTGACTTTCTCGGAGGCACGTAGCGAGCCAGTGACAATGACCCGGGGCATGTCTCAGTCTGTGGGCATTTCTCTGAGGTTTTCAAGAAGCACTTTAATTAAAAAAATTATCCAAGGTACAATTTGTCAGATTAAAGTTCCAGACAAGAATGCAGAATTAAACAAACAAACAAAAGCATCCATTCTTTCAAGGAAAGCAACTGACAACACTGGCAATCAGCAAAAGAATCTGCGGGGAGAAGCTGCCACTTGTGTTTTGTTTAACGATTTTATTTACTTTTAGGGAGGGGAAGGGAGGGAGAAAGAGAGGGACAGAAACATCAATGTGTGGTCACCTCTCGAGTGCCCCCTGCTGGGGACCTGGCCCAGAACCCAGGCATGTGCCGAGTGGGAATAGATCCCATGACCCTTTGGTTCACAGGCCAGCGCTCAATCCACTGAGCTACACCAGCCAGGGTGAGAAGCTACCATTTGTTAATGTGTGTTTCCCTGGTGAACTTGAGAGCTTCCCAGACTCAGAGACTTTCTGACGAATGAGGCAATGACAGGCCGGTGGCTCTGTGACCCCTGAGGCTCCATGACCTCTGTGACATGTGGCAGCAGATGGAAGGTGGGTCACTCATTGAACCAACATTTTTCAAATGACCAGGGCCCACTGCCACGTAATTCTCTGCGGATAAAAGGCTATTTCAAAGTACAGGACAGACCGATACCTTTGAACGCGTGGATACTGTTTCCAATGTCGCAGCAAACTGACTACAGTAGCGGATTTAAGGACCCAGCGGCTTCTGCACCATTGAGCCAGGAGTTAGAGATCTGGAAAAAGGTAAACCAATCCATTTTTCTAGAAGCTCTGTGGCTGTCGTTGGTTCAGAAAATATGGTGATTTTTTAAGAAAAAAAAGATTTATGTTAATGTGCAATGAGTTTGTGATTTTTATTTTAAAAGCAATCACTACATTATAAATTTTGCTTGGCTTTAACTTCTCATATGGTAAATAATGACTGAGCTGCCCGACCTGAAAGCTCTTGGGAGTCATCAAAAAGGTTTAAAACAAGCATTTTACTTTGTGATACTTCTAAATCTATAGAAAAGTCTCAACAGTCACACAGGGAGTTGCATACACCTCTCGCCCCGTGTCCTCTGAAGTCCACATCCCAGGTGACCGAGGTGTGCGCGCCAGAGGCGAGAACCAGCAGGGACGCATCGCCATGAACTCAACCCCGGACTCCGCCGCCTCTCATCAGTCGCTTCTCCTGTGTCCTGTTTCTGTCCTGGGTCACACAGTGCCATCTGTCACCAAGAGGTGGTCCAAGCAAAGGTCCGGAGAAGGACTCTGGGAGACTGCTGGCCAGGAGAACCAGTGACCACGTGTGCCCTCCGCCCACCTGCTCGTGCTCCCCACAATACCCCTGTTTCTCCCCATTTTCCCTGCTCCCGCGCAGGCAGCGGCCTGGAACAGACCCGGGGTTAAAAGACACGTGTCTGCCCCATTTCGGCCCCTCCCTCCCCACCCCCCTCAGGGCCAGTGTGACCTCGGGCGGGGCAGCCGGGCTCCCTGTGCGCCTCCTGCTGCTGTCACAGGGGAAAACAGCGGCAGAGGACCCCCCCCCCCCCCCCCCCCCCCCCCGTCCACAGGTAGCAATACGTCACACGCCGGGGGGTGGTTGTAGCGTGGAGCAATGTGCGTAAATATAAATGAAAGACACAGCTCCAGAAAGAACGGCTACGCGGAGGATTAAAACAACAGGCTGAGGGTGGAAACAAAGCCAGTTCTCTTTGGCGAAGTAGCCACCGAAAAGCTCTATAAGGAACTGAAGCGGTTAGTTCCAACTCTAGGGACAAGGGCTCGATGACCCACTGACGCCCAGCCCGGGAGACACCCGATGTTTGCGACAGAAAGGCCAGGAGAGCGCGAGAGTGAGTCCAACCACGCTCCAGTTCCCCACGCGTGGCAGGAGACCCCGCGCTGCACCAGTGCGCGTTCGCCGGCCTGACGTGCAAGGAACACTTCCTCCCCGCGGACCGCGATGTTTCACCACATGAGCCCACACGAGCCTCTGAGGCTTTGCACGGCTCCGGAGCCACCTCCGGGGGGACCCAGTGGAAGAGCATCGGATGCGGCCCAAGGGGACAACAGGGCGGCTTGTCGGGCAAAGTGGTGTCGAGTGGAAGCTCACAACAAAGAAAACGTGTGTGTCTGCCTGCAAAAGCACACCTGTTAGTGCCTGTGGGTGACGTTTGTAAGAAGAAAAGCATGAATTTTGTCCCCAGAAGCACAGATGGGAGAGTCAGAGACAGCACGTGTGAGTCACCCCACTGCCACGCTCTGTGACATCAGTGTGGGGCAGATGGGTCTGCAGGGGGCAGAATGGCCAGAGTGGAAAGGTCTCTCACTTGAGGTTCCAGCTTGGCTAATGTATGGCAGGCCAGCAAAAAAAAAAAAAAAAAATTCAAGCAAGCGAGTCGATTTCTGAGAATTCCAGAAAGCATCCTTCACAGCATATAAAACAGAGGCACAAAAATGTATCCCAGGATTTTCTATCCCTAACAGAAAATATTTCTATTTCCACTCTCCCTAGGTACAGAGAAAATAGAAACAAAGATTAAGGGAGATCAGTAACGACTCCTCTGTCTCCCACCTTCCTGACAGTTTGCCAAGACCAGGTGGAAACCGTGTTTGGGAACATTTTCTTTGGCAGAATTATATCCGCAATTATAGCCCAGGTTTAAATAGCAACTTCAATTAGCGAATAATGGGCATAGGATGTAGGCGATGCTCATTAACTTTATCTACATATCCATAGTTTCATTTAGGTTTCTCTTCTGTAAGTTCAGTGTTATTTGTGGCAGAAAACTGTAGTTTGTAATCAAAAAGGAAGATCGTAGAGCAAAGTGAAAATACCCCTCCGAGGGAGCTCTGCGACCGGGGGAGGGCGATGCATTTCTGTCCTCATTCTCTGGGAGGCTGGACTCCCACCCAGCCGCCCCTCATCCCCTGCTGCCGGGTCACAGGGGTGAAAGTTCACCTTCCTGCAGTGGGGACGGGTCACGGTGTCAAAATAAGAGCTTATTGGTATCTTGGTCTAAAATGTAATCAGAATGACAAGTGAATTTCACACTTTGTTACATGTAATAAAAATCTAGCTCCTAAATGTTGCTACAACAGGACTCTGTGTCTCTTTCAATGAACACGGTTTGGAGATCATCTAAATTCTGGTTAGTGTGGCTCTCAGCTGTGTTATTAGGGTCTTGATTAAAAAAAAAGAACATTGAAATACTTAGAAACATGTTTACACTAAGCTGTGAAGAAATGAATGATTAATGGGATAAACATGGATTAAAAGTCAAAAAACTTAAAACCAAGGATTAAGAAGTACTCATTGGCAATTAGAGAACAGTGACGAAGATGTAAAGGACAGCAGAGGGAGTACAGCCGGTAACATAGTGACAACCTGTGTGGTGTCAGAGGGGCCTCATCGAAGCGATGCCTTTGTCAGTTACGTGAGTGTCTAATCATTCCACTCCACATCCAACATCAATACAATGTTGGAGGGTTATCAGCAGGGGAGTCGGAGGGGGAGAGAGGGGGGAAAGGCACAGAGAATAAGTAGCATAAGTGGTAGGTAGAAAATAGACAGGGGGAGGGTAAGAATAGTATAGGAAATGGAGAAGCCAAAGAACTTATATGCATGACCCATGGACATGAACTATAGGAGGGGAATGTGGGAGGGAGGGGGTGGGCAGGATGGAGTGGAGTGAAGTGGGGGAAATAGGACAACTGTAATAGCATAATCAATAAATATATTAAAAAAAACAAAATCAATACTATGTTGCATATCGCCTGTGATGGAAAACTAAATAAAGAATTAAAGACTGAGGTGCTGGACATGATATTTTCCCTACTTTTATGTAATGTTAAACATGAAACCAGTATAGAAACGTGTTCTTCACGTAAAAACTTCCCCAGGTAAAAGCAGGCCCTCTGACTCACGGCGCACTTTGGACGGGCGGAGTGAAAGGGTGGGCTTCTCCTGGTTCCCACTCGTTTCCGTGGGCTGCATTTTAAGCATTCTTTTTTTTAATGAAGTATAATACACATTTTATTTACAAAACAAAATGGCTTCAGTGCAGACACTGAATTGAAGCTAAATGCCATGTTTTACTTCTTTGCTCATTTTTCATATGATGTGTTTTCTTCTGAAATGGAAAGTATTTTTATTTTAAAGTGAGTGAATTCGTTATATATTGGGTCGTGAAATTCATAAACCCTGCCGAATTAATCACAGGGTGAGATAAAGACTGTTAGAGTATTACCTTTAAGTAATAAAATGGAATGAAGTAATATTGACTTCTTACACTCTACATGTCCTTTGCCAAGTAATTGTGAGATTATTCAAACGCTGGAAATTATTTAAAAATCACTTCCATTATTGGAAATTAAGAGTTTTCTGTCCTCGTGCGTTGCGTTTCTGGAGTTCATCCTGAGCAGCGGCGGAACGTTCTGCCGCTTGTGGGGAAGTGCGCGGCAGCTGGGTGCCCCGAGGGGCGCACGGCTTGTCTCCCCTGTCTGCCTGTGACCCCGCCGCTCCGCGGCCAGGGGGCAGGTGTGGGGACCTGACCAGGTGAGGGGACACCGGGAGGCCGCCCAGGACAAAGGGAGCCCGTGTGCACAACAGCAACCGCGACGTCTGCAAGCTTCACCCTTTCAGCCGGGCCCTGAGCCACGGGCGTGGACTCCTTCCCCTTGCTTCTCAAAGAAGTTGTGATGGAATGGCTCCCAATAATTCCTGTGCACGGGTACGTATGTCTACAGAGGGAAACGTGAATTGAGGAGATAGGCCGTAGTCTGTTTTTCCCCACTGTCGACCTAAGGTCCTGCGTCTGAGCACCCTTGTCACTGTTCAAATTGAACTTCAAATGCCCATTTCAACAGTTCTAATAATGACATCAGAACATGTCAAGACAAAACTGGCCTAAGGGAAGCTGGACGCCGAGCTGCATCCTTCATCGCCCCCATAAAAGCGACGCTCAAAGGAAGACGGGGTTCCGCAGCGGCAGATTCTCTGAGCCAGCGTCCTGACGAGAACAGGGAGAAGCTCCAGTGTTCACTCGAGGGGACTTCTCAACTCACGACGATTATTTTAGGGTAGTTGCAGGTTCAGAGCTCACTGCTCTGCAGGAATAGAGGCTTCCCGCATAACCACAGCCACCGCCGCCATCAGCACCCCCCGCAGATGAGGCATTTGTCACATGAACCTGCGCGGGCACGTCATCGTCGCCAGAGTCCACAGGTGACATAAGGGTCACTCTTGTGTCACACATCCTGTGGGTTTAGACAAATGCATGGTGACGGGTGTCCGTCATGACAGCATCTCACAGAGCAGACTTACTGCCCTCAAACCCTCCGGGCTCCTCTGTCCATCCCTCCCCCCAACCCCTGATCTGTCCCTGTCCCCTGTCTCGCCTTCTCAGGGATGTCACAGGGTCGGACTCACACAGTGTGTGGCCCTTGCACACTGGCTCCTTCACTCAGTCACACGCATGTCAGGTTCCTCCATGTCTCTTCACGGCTCAAGAGCTCATCTGTTGTTAGTGCTGATACTGTCCCACTGTTTGGAGAGACCGCAGTTTGTCCACCATCTATGGAAGACATCTTGACTGGTGACTTTTTCAAGATAATTAATTTATTAATTCTGCAAATGCGTGGACAGGTTTAAGGAAAACCAGTGAAGGGCCCAGGCAGCACAGCTGAGTGGAGGAGGTGACACTCTACTTCCTTTAGGGCCAGAGTGGGGGTGAGTAGAGGCTGCCCCCAAAGAGGTCTGCTCAGCGAGAGCTGTACCCACAGCGACAGCTGCCCCTGGCCTGCACACAGGTGGGAAGGGGCTGGACGGGCCCCCCAGCCTCAATTTCTGCCCAGCACCTCCCAGTCACTGGTAAGGTCTACCAGCCAGGAAGCAGCGAGCGTGCTGATGCCATCCTGAAGGCCTCGCTCCAAGGTCACAGAGGACACAGCAAAGGAGAGAGGGAAGACGCGGAGGATGGAAATCAGCCAGCTCCCTGACAAACACGCTCTGCTGAAATCACTTCTGGGGAAATCACTGATTCATCACTAATAAACCAAACCTAACTATGCTGAGCAACCATTAAACTCCTACATTATTAGCCAAAGCTAGGGCCAAAAAATTTGCAAATGAATTAATGATACAAATATTTAGAAATTAGTATTTATATGTCCAAGTATTCTTTTTTCCTGTTGAAATTTAAAAGAACACTGTCTAAAAAAACAGACTTGTTATTTTCCAAATTAGAGATAATCAAAGAGTTTGTCAAGAACTAAGCAATGTTGCAATATTGTACTTTGACGATGAGGCGCATTTTCAAATATATCACCAATACGATAAATTATAATGATCACTAATTGTTCAGAATTCTGTCCTATATTTTAAAAGAGGTCTTCTATAAATATTCACATGTAGAGTTTTTACTACATATTTGTTCTGGGAATATGCAACTTCAGACAATACGAGCAAAGTAAACACGGATTCCTAAGCCATATTTACACTCAGAATCCCGAGCTTTTCTGCCGCTTTCGAGCTCAGTGTGGTTCCTGGGGACACGAGGGGCTTTGGAGAGCTGACACTTAATAGAGGGATGCCCTGTGCGTGTCTCCTGGGTAGGTTCCCAGAGCCCTGGATGCTCCCTGCAGATGTTGATGTCCTGTGTCCCGGAACTGGACCAACGGTGTGCGTGGGGCAGTCTTCGAGGACAGTCAGGGGTCCGGTCCTTCCGAAACAGCTGTGACAGGTTTCCTGACTCTGCCCCCAGGAGTCACTGGGCAATGAGCTTGGCCTTGCGGGTGCCATCTGCCTCCCCGGAGAGTCAGCACCCGCCTTCCGGGACGTCAACATGTGAGACAGGCTGTGGGTCTCAGGCTCACGAAGCATCACGTCACAAATCACTCCTGTTCGGTAGAGGTTTGGGCGCTTTGTCCCCTGGTGCTGAACGACAATCTCAAGGACGTTTTTCAAAATGAGCCTAACGCTATAAAGACAGAACTCCAGAGAGCAGAGCGAGTTCTATTCCCTCCTGATGGTGATAAGGGTGGGGGCGTTCACTGAGGACTTTCTGTGATAGGCGAGGGACCGCATCCTTGCTGTGTCCTGTCTCAGGGGTTCTCTTCACAGGGGCTCAGCTACTGCTGTCGCCTCCATTTGGCCAAGGAGGGGGAAGATACTTGTCCGAGCTCACCCTGTTAGGGACAAAATTAAGACTGGAAACCGCGCCTGACAGACTCTTCAGAATGACACGGCAGGAACTTATAGTTCTAGTTGTTAGAATATTAAAATTTTAAGTTATTTTAATAAGACCCTCTGTTTCAGCTTAATTTTCCTATAAGCAAAGAGGCTGATATTTTTCCTATTATAACCATTTAACTTTATAACATTGTTTATCTGTCATAAGCACTAGTGAAATAAAACCCTGAAAAAAATACAGTCGATCATCAATGGTGACTCAGTAAGTTCTAATACTTCTCGAAGACTGACCGGCCCTTCTTTCCTTTGCCTTCCGGACGCTGACACAGGTCTGCACAGGGAAAACCCACAGAGACTCCAACTTCTCTCGGACCCAGCGCCAGGGACATTTCTCCCCTTTCCTCTCAGCCACGCGGCTGCCCTGAGCCCAGCCCAAGGTGTGGCTGCCATCCCTCCTCCCTTGTCTGTTACCCCCACAGCAAAACAGCTGCTGCTTCGCCCCGCCCACTGCCCCCCCCCCCCCCCCCCCCCGCCCCACCACAGACTCCAGCTGCCCTCCAGACTGAGGATAGCACTTTCCTGAAACCGCACAAAGGAAACTAGTCTACCACCCACATCAAAACGGCCTTCAAATGGTGTGCTTTGTTCTTCTTCCCTTTGCAAGAAGAGGGATCTTAACCAAAACTCAGGGCCACCCCGTTCTTTTCTCTCCACCGCTGGGTCGCCGCTGCCCCCCAAGCCGGATCCCTTCGGAACTTTGCCCAGTGACTGGGATGGAGGGTTTACGCCCCCAGGTGCCAGAAGTTGCCACGGCAGCAAGTCGTGGGCGTCCACATGGTTACAGATCCCACGGTTCAGGTGCCTCCCACTATGAACGTGCGTGGGAATTCCTGAAGGCCACGCAGCTTCTTCCCAAACAATAACGATTAGAAACGAAGGGCTGTCACCGGAGCATGAAATTGCATGGCGTTTGGAGTCATGGCCAAAGGTGAAATATTTAAACATTTTAAATAATCTCTTTTCCAAAAGAGATTCATTATTGCCACTAAGAATTAGTCACTATTCATTATGCAGAGGACGGATGCATTACTATTTATAAAAGGCAGGTAAATTGAGTTCTTTTTAGTGGGATTCACTTAGTAAGCCAATATCTGTAATTTAACGAACACGTGCTCCGGTGGGGAGCCTGGCGGACAAGGACAGGCAGGGTCGGTTCGTGTCTCCAGGGCCCTCCAGTGGGTGTGTTGTGACGGCTCTGAAGGGTTCCAAGTCACAGCCTTCTGCTGCCGGGGGATGAGGTCAGAGCGGCATCACCGTATTTGCGCAGAAGTATTTATGGAAGGCTTTGTTTGTAATGGATCTGCTCTAGACGCTCGGGTTTTTTCAAAAAGCTGATGTCACAAAACTCAGTCACAGTGCCGAGAATGAAAACAGACGATGATACACGCCTAAGTAATTAGAATATAGTCTCGTACCTGAGAGGTGCTAGTGTGGAGGGGGCTGGTGCAGAGGGAAGAAGGACAGGGAGGGCCAGCTTTGCGAAGCAGAGAGAGAGGAGACAGGGTGGGGGGTGTGCTCCAGGGCATCACGGGCCACAGTCATAATTACTGAAATTAGATAAAAGAGTCATGAAACTATTCTAAAGGTGCAGGGACCATTACAACTACAGCTCCAAAGTCACCCAGGCCGCAGGAAAGCAAAGCCCTGTAACTCAGTTTGATGTTAAGAAAGCTTCTGTGAACCTGAATCTCAAGAGGAGATGAGACACCGCCGTGTGCACCTCTGACGTGTACCGGCGTTCTGGAACACGGCCTCCCGGACGGGGCTGCTTGCTCAGAGTGAATGAGCACCACACTCAGACCCTCGTTACTTCCTCAGCCAGTAAGGCCCCTCGGCTGACTCAGGGCGCCTGGTGGTTCCCTTTCTTTGACACTGAGAATGAACGTGTCAGATCAGGAGTCACAAGGTTTTGGGATCTGACTGCTTTGGGCTCCAGCCTCAGCATCATGCTCGAGCCGCTGCGGATCTCCTGTGTGCTGGGACGTCGCTCCGTCACCCTGTTGCTGAAAAGGACCCGCCCGCTGTGAGAGTTACTGCGTGTCAGAGGGGTCCCGGGTTCATCCTGTCAGGTTCAGGCTGGCCCCCGAGCGTGCCATTCCATGCACATTGCGAATGGCCTTGCACTGTTTTGCAAGTGACATTCACGGACGGCCAAGAGAGTGTAGCTAATCAGAAGGTCGTATTAGCAAAGGAAGGTAAGAAGTCAGATGAGTGAGGACCCAGAGAACTCTTTCCCTCCGTCCACCACGGACGGAGTTGTCTAGCTCCAAGGTCAACACCGGCAGCCAGTCAGCACTCACAGACATCCGTCCCCACTGCGCTGGCTCACGGGGGCCAGGCGTTTCCAACCCCCCTCTTACTAAATCACTTAATTCCTTGCTGAACATCAAATGCAATCCCAGATGATTCCACACAGAGCTGACACCACCTGCTTGTCCACAAGCTGGACAGTGACCCAACGGGTCCTGTTGACACCAGGTCAGGGCAGGCGACAGGCCCAGCTGTGGGATTGTTGGTCTCCGGCCGATTCACCATTCACACTGACAGGCAGATTTTTTTTTTTAGGGGGAAAAAAAAGCTGCTTCTGTTGATGGATGTGAATGTTTCCAGAACCTCACCACCAAGTATTGTCAAATGTACTCAGAATTCGAGAGCATGATGAATGGGGGCTTTCTGTGATAGATGAATAAGAGGAAGCAGGTATGAACTATTTTATCATGCTGAACAGTTTTGAGTGATTTAAAAGGAATTAAAGGGCACTGTGAGCCTCTCTAGGGCGGAGATGTTTCTCTGTGGATGACACAGGACCCGAGTGTCGTGGGCTCACTCATGGGCACATTAACACAGGCTCCATTTCTTCCACATTGGTGGTTTCTACTTGGAGGAAATATTTTTCACAGGCAATATTGATAACATTTGCTTAGTCATAGTTAGGTACCAAGAAAGCACTTTTAGAAAGGGCAGCAAAAACTAGCATCTTATCACGAAGGCCAAAAATCCTTAAGTGATTTGCTGATAAATAAAATTTTTTTTTTAAATCACCCACTAAGCAAGAAGCCATCACTGGGCTCTGAGGCTGACCTGCGCTGGTTTCCAGCATCTTTTACCCCTTCCCCGCCTCTGCATGTCACCAAACGCGCTGGGAGAGGAACACGCTTCCCTGCTCAGCCTTCCCTGCCTCCAGAGCGACCACGTGTCCCCATCTGGACCATGTGACGTGGAGAGAACTCTCCTGGGTGGGCTACGATTGGTGTCCTGTTGCAAGCAAAGGGAGAAGCCCAGCTGGCATGTCTCCATGTCTCTCTGCCCCCTTAACCCCCTTGTCCTTCCATGATCCTGGATGGGCACTGCATCCGTGAGGGAGCCGGGAAGGGGTGGCAGAGAGCCCGGGAGAACGGTGAGCTGCCATGGCCCGCCTGGCCCGCCACTCTAATGCCAGAGGCGTGGACCACGATGGAAGCTGTGATCTGAAGCTTCCAGCAGGCACGATGTGAACCAGCTCATACTCAGGAGACAATCCAGTTGGGTGGGAATCGGCTTTACACCGGCCTTACCTAGTTACAAAGGGCCTTCTTGTGTGACAAGTTCAAAAGGTTTTCTTCATTAAAGGGTATCATGTACACTTTAGAGGGTATCATACGAACTGTTGGCTTGACGTGTTGAACTTATTTATGAACACATCCCGATTATCACCGTAAGCTTGTGCAGTAAAGGGAGCCGTTATTATCACCACGGTGTTATGGAAAATGTGCGTTCCACACGCGCGGACTTTCTCTGGGTGACCCTGCCAGCAGGCGGGCAAGTCCTGGTTCAAATTTAGTTTTATTCTTATAATTGCAGGGGCTTTGCATGAATGTTACTTTCCCTTTCAATCACACTGCCTCTTTGTATATAGAAATAGACCCCTCTAATTGCCATGCACACCCAAACAATGCACCTGTCAGCTGGAAAACAATGCACCTGTCAGCTGGGAAACCTCTCCAGTTTGAAGCTAATAAATATCTCTACAAGGAGATTCCAACAGAACATCTGAAAAATACTATCTGTCAGATGAATACATTGTAACATATTGAAAAAGTATTCAATAAATGAACATTATTCACTTATTCAATAAGCAAATATTGAATAAGTGAATAATGTAATTAATAATAGACATGACAACCCAATAGTATCTTTAGCCACAACTTAGTTTTGATTATCCATATGGAACTCATGTGATTCTTTTTCTTCAGACTCTATTTCACCAACGATTTAACAAAAATTGCCTCTCAGCCCATCAACAGTACCCATTACATTAATGTCTAGTGGAATGGGGGGCACCCCTTTTCACAGGATGCTGGCTTCTTTTTTTTAAAACTGGCTCCATGAAGAGGATGGCAGCTGCCCTTTAGGACCGGGGGGCGCCCACGCCGCCCTGTACTGGGCTCACTTCCAACACGGGGCACTCGCTTGAGGACATGCGGATGGCCCTGGAGGCTCCGTGGATTCCGGATAAAATAATAGTACAAGAGGGATGCCCTACTGATGTGCACTAGAATCTACTTTGAAAAGCAGTTTTCTTTTTTTCATCCCAAGTATGGCAAGTACTTTTATAAATTTGCTCCCCAAATGGAAGGACAAAACTCATCGAAACGTTAGGGCGCCGTGGAATTGGCCATTTCCAGTGCTGGGAACTGAGCTGAAATGATGCCCAGCATTGGCACGTTAGGCAGACCAGGCCGGGCAGTGGCAGCCTGGGACTGGAACTTCAGTCCCAAGACCCCTGCCGTGACCACAGCCTACTCCTTCATCAGCTGAAGTGAAAGACACACTCGTTAAACTCAAAGTGGGTGGAGCCACTGGTCCCTATCATCCCTGAAAAACCGAGGGGCTGCTGTGGGCGGGCAGAGTTCTCCCTGAGAGCAGCATCAGTTCGAAGAACACTTCATAGCACTGGCGGTTGCTCCAGAGAGAAAGGAGAGGACAAAGGGGCAAGAGTGAAAAACTGGCCGTTCCGTACAGAATCTGCTTAACTGCTGAAGATGTGACATGACCCCCCTGACCACAGAGAGGAGGGAGGCATTTATGCAAATGGCGCTCCGGTACAGACAGAAGAGTCCCGGCACGTACAGGTGTCGAGTACGTTTTGTAAAGTGATACTGCCCAATGTATTAACTCTGGCATCGTAAACTTAACATAGGGAATTCAAAACCTGAGAGAGAGCTCCTGACACTCGGCCTTGACCACCGTGCCCTGTGTGTTTCGTTAGGGGCATCCTAGACAGAAGATTGGTTGGATTTAATGCCTCCCAAAGCTGTCTGGGATAAATGCTAACGTGCTCTCCACAAATGGTAACCAATGACAGAGGGGGACCACATGGCCCGAAGCTCAAGACAGGCCTCGCTGAGTCGGGGCTGGGGTTCCCTAGAATGGGGTTGCCACCGAGAGACAAGTACTTTCAGAAACATGTCCCCAAACGCTAAGGCCCCTGGAGCCCGCCTTCTGCTGAAATAAGACCCACTTTGAGTAGATCGTCTTGTGCGGTATTTTGGGTTCCTGCTCTAGGGATTGTGACTTAGGCCACATACCTCCTCACAGCCTCCTGGGGTCGGGGTTTGCGCTTTGTCCCGAGCAGCGCTCCTGTTCTCATACAGATGCCTTAGCTCCAACAACTTCTCCACACGGTTGTCGTATTCCTTCTGCACCCACAGTGCCACAGCAAATGGCCTGACATTTGTTTCAACCATAAAACGTGATCTAAGAAACTTACGAGAAGTGTGGCAATCTGCTGTATTTACCCCACTTCTACCCAATCGCATGTTCTTCTTTCTTTCTGAAACGTCAGGCTTTCTTCTGTGATGTTTTCATCAGTACAGGGAGAGTCGCTCACAAGCCCCCTTGGTTCCCTCTGCGGGAGAGCTCACCCATGTCCCGTTCACTCCGGAACAAATGTCGGCTGATAGACACTTGGCTGGTGACAGCTTTTCTTCTTCAGAGTGTGAGCGACACGGAGCGACTCCCCCGTCGGCTCAGGTGACAAGTCGTTGTCCTGACCTGCTGCCCCTCCTGGGAACACAGCGTCTCGCTCTGGCTGATTTCAGGATTGTTTGCTTATCTTTTATATTCACATGGCCAGTGAGGATATTTTTGATGTGGTTTCTGAGGGGTGACTCTCCTGGGAGTTCCCTCAGTTTCTTGAATCTGTAGGCTTACGTTTCTCATCAACTTGGGAAGGTTTCAGCCATTTCTTTGGGTGCTTTTCCAATGTCTCTGCCTCTCTTTGTGTGTCTGTCTGTCTGTCTATTTCTGTGTGTCTGTCTCTTTGTCTCTCTGTCTCGCCCCTACTCTGATGATATGAATGTTAACTGGTGTTTTCTCTCCCTCAGTCCCGAAGACTGTTGATAACATTAAGCTTTACCAGAGCTCTGGGAGCCTGGAAATGGTGGAAAGTTAAGAATCCCCCCTTGTTCCTTTCGTGTGTAGAAATGACTTATGACCAAAACCACCCTCCTCGTACAAGCTAGATGGGGTTCACAAAGTCTTTGTGATTGGCTACAACTAGGCTGGACGCAGACCCTCCGAATTCTCTTTCTAGGCCTCACTAATGGTTAGATCAACTGTTTGCTCCCACTGACCAATCAGAACAAAGTATATGTGAACCCAGCACCAGTCTCTCCTTCCACTGGGTTCTTGTAACCCGGCCCAGCGCCCACCTGGGTCTGCAGCTGTTCCTGCTGAGAGGGCTGGCCTGACACACCAGCCTCTGCACTGCTGCGGCTCCCCCAGTGGAGCCCCCACCTTCCAGCCTCGTCTGCTCCTCGACAGAGAAAACCACTTTTGCCTAATCTTTGAAAGGACACTGTTCTTTTTTCTTAAGGAAAACTTCTTTTTCATGGACTCACAGAGTGGGGAACACAGACATTATTTTCTCCTTTTTTAATCCATTCCATTCTTTACAAAATCAGGCATCATTTCTTTTCCAAACTGTGCCTTCCAGATGTGTCACAGAGAACCAAACAAATGCACATGCAGAAATGAACAAAAACTTCTGCTCTCTAAAAACTGGGTTTTGTGTAATTGAATAACAATAAAAGATTTTTAAAAATAATAAATAAATAAAAAAAACTGGGTTTTGAAGGAGGAGCAAAAATATGGCTGCAGGGTACATAAAATACACTCAATTGACGGAAGGCGGGAAGTGACGTGGGTGTGTGAGTGTGGGGTGTGCGTGAGGATGAGGAGGCTGCCCGGGACGCGACGCCTGAGGGTGGCGGAGGAGTGGGGGAGCGTGGCACAGACAGAGCTGCACTCGGGGAGCACAAAGTGATCGGCAACTTCTGCCGGGGTGCACGTTTTATTGTTACGCACCAACACTTGGGTGGGGGAGTGGGGCAGTCTCCCTCCTCGAGAAAATAAAATCAAAACATCAAAATTTGAAAGCTGGCCTACACAACAAAAATACAAGGCGTGCCAGCTAATTCTAAAACTTCAATGAACACAGCGTTTCTTAGATGAATTCAAACAAAAACATTGCCGTATAGTTACAGAGACACTCTCTACGCACACATACATTTCCTTTCTAAAAGATGGTTCACACTCCAGGGATCAGTTAATTGCATTTGTGTGAACCATCGTATTTAAAGTGCTTTCTGTGTCAGGCCTGTCACCCAGGTTAGCGGGAAAAGGATGATTCAAGGAAAAACGCTCAGTCGTGTTGCACAACAGCTGTATCACGACACAGCTGGGTGACCTGTGGCCCGGCGATGGCCAGGCGGGTGTGGTAGTCACAGGAACAAAGAGGACAAGCCCATGACGGCCTGGACGGGAGGTTCTCAGAACTGGACGGTGGGAGACAGGATTCCGAGGAAGAGGACGAGGCTTCCGCACACATTTCCGGAGCAGAACCCGGAAAGGAATCTAGCCCCAGGACAGCGATGGAGCTAATGGGCAAAGGCAACTTTCACACGGCTCCTTAGACAGGGAGGGAACCAGAAATGGCCATTAATTTCTAACCCAATGGATGGGCAATTTTATTTTTCATCTGGGGAATAATATCGGGAAAAGGTTAACAACCTTGAAATAACTGCTTTGCCAAATTTCCCACCACTTTTCTCTGGTGCCCTGAGCAGGGACTGAGAGGGAGTCACTTAGAACTTGCCAAGGGACATTCAAGGTCTGAGCCTGGTGCGTCCGCAGCATGACCTCGCTGTCACCGAGCACACCCGCACTCTGTGCAGGAGAAGTGACCCAGGGTGGACGGGGCAGGCGGCACCACGGACGGTCAAGCGCACTTGTTACAAATGTCAGCAGTGCAGACCCCGGAGAACGCTCCAAGGTCTCACACGTACCAACGACCAACAGATCAGAGGGACGCGCATGTCACATCAGGAAGCGTTTACTGCGGGAGGGACCGCAGGTTTTTGAATTGCCTTGTAGACCTTTGCTACGGGCTGGCCGACGCTTTCCTCAGGTCCAACACACGGAACCCTGCCCGACCCCGAGGGGATGTGACGGAGTTCATTCAGAGACAGGGACTGGCATTCAAAACAGTTCTGACCTGAACTCACAGGTGCGTGACCTGAGAGGCAAAATCGACGTTTCTAGTGGTTTTGTCCACAGCAAGGTCGTGTGTTGACAAGCTGTGTTACGTTTTTTGTGGGAGAACAAAAACGGGTCTTTTCACAGAGAAATTTGTATTCCCTTGAATAGATAAAGCCCTCGGAGAGGACTTGGTGCAGGAAGAATGTAATGGAGTGTGTGTTCAAGCACCAGCCCTTTGAGAGCCTGTGATTGCCCGTAAGGATTCGCACAGAAGAGTCCCGAGTGCTTCCTGAGGACTGAGGGCGCTTCCAATGGGAGGAGCCAGGTGCCCAGCTCCTGGCCCTGGGGGGAGCGGCGGGGTACAGGGGGTAGCTCTCCTGGAGGGGCCACCCTCCCAGTTTCGACTTAACTCATTCTTTCTGTTTGGTTATCGCTGGAAATGACTTTGACCCAGATCTCCCAGTTTCCTTCATTTCTTCCCTTAAAGTCCTAGTCCCTCCACAAAGCCATTCGGCGGTCACCAGAAGTGACCTGAAGTTTCTCTCCTTCCGTTTTGACTTCTCATCCGGAGAACCACGCTTCTGATTTGCCATCTGCTCTGGTCAACACAGTCACTGCAAAGGAGCACGGACCAGCGTGCAGGGTCCAACCCTTCAGGGTCTCGATTGAGTTCCGAAACCAGATGGCATCTCGTGGCCGAGGCCTTCCCTTCAATCTCAGACCCTCTGCAGAACGTTCGTTTCTGGTCAGAGAAGAATGAGGGACTGAGAGAGAAGAACAAACTGCCCCTGACTGAGTGTGCTCGGCGCCCAGCTCTGATGAAGCTGCCCCCCCAAATCAGTCAATACTGGCATCTCCGATACCCATGCAGCACCTCCCGGTCTGCGGCTTCGCTTTCCGTGACCGCAGTTACCTGCAGTCAACCACGGTCCAAAATCATGAAGGGGGAAATTCCAGAAATAACTGGTTCATACATTTTAAATTGTGCGTCGTTCTGAGCAGTGAGATGACACTTCCTGCTGTCCCGGGACCTGCATGCAGAAGCAGCCTGGGACCCGTGAATGTGAGACAGGCGTCCCGTGGAGCAGCGCAGAGCCTCCGGAAGGCTGGACAGAGCGACGCGCTACAACACGAATAAACCTGAGGACTCCGTGCTGAGGGAAGTGGCCAGTCACGCAAGGACAAGCAGTGGATGGCCCCCCACCATGCAGTCCCCATAACAGTGACACAGAAAGGCTCTAAGCTACAATGCTTAAATGGAACAAAACGTCCATGATTGGGTAGGTTTTCTTGCAAGAATGATGGATTATCTGGTTTACTGAATCTACAGTGATGACCCTGCTTCTGTTCCCCACATTGCCTGCTGGGTCTGGTGTCCGTGCCAGAGGGCTGCCCGGGCTCGTGGCCGCTGGGCAGAACCAAGCAAACACCCGGGCCCTCCCCCTTGTCACTTCCATTACGACTCTGTCCCCACCTGTGTCTTGACCAGGTTTCCCTCTGCAGAGGGGACTGGCTGGCTGTCCTGACCCAGGGGGAAGAATACTCTGGGGTTGAAACAACTTAATCACGGCAGCAAAATGTTATTTTCTCCCTGAAGATCTTCTCCACCATCAAGGTCAAAGTTCACCTCAGTTCTCACAGCAACAGACAATGCTGCACGCTCCCCACTAACTCACCCCCACCCCAATCAACGGACCATTCTGTTTCACAACGCTTTTCTCCTGCAGCCTGCTCTTCGAATCCCAGACCAGCAGCGTGGGGCCGGGGCAGGTCCTTCGCTTATCTGTGCAGCCCAGCACTGACTGAAGTCCTGAGCTTGGCATTTGAAACGGTGAACTCGGCTGTGAAGTTCCCATTCAGCTGCCTACAGATTCCTCAAACTCAGACTTGTTATGAAAAGTCAAGTACTTTAGACTGTGTCTTTCTGAACTACTCAGCTGATGTGCGGCAGACTGTTCTGGAAGCCTTTCCCCGGAGGCATGCCGATTTGTTCCAGGGCAGACTCCAGCGAGGACATGAAGGTGGGAGGGGTGCCGTGCAGGCCTGGCCTGGGGCCGGAGGTCCCGGGATACACGCTGTGCTGGCACATGGCTCACCAGCAGCATACGCAGAGGAGTCACCGATGTCTACAAAGGCAGAGTGGGGCTTTTCCGTTCTGTAACCTTACAACAAAGCCATCCCGTCGCTACACACACAGTTTCTGCATAATAACCTCTCACTGACCCCCTAACCGTTACATTTCAGGGTTCTCAACTGTAAGGTGGCATCATTCCCATGAAAGAGAGGCATTCTGAGTATTACATGGGAAAATTTAGGTAAATCATCGGCTTCAATAAAGACTCATCAAATTATTTCCTTCCCTATATGCACATCCATGTTTAATTGGGGTCCATGATTAACCTGAGAGTCACTATCACTTTCATGCCACTGTATGGCAGTAGAGGGTGACAACGGTGCAGGTGCTAGTGCTGAATGCGGCATCAGAAACCTGCACACACACGCATACCTGTATGTATGAGATTGCACTTCTTGTATGTTTCAGTCCTGAATAGAAATAGTCGCAATATTCTATCGTTGAATAAATGTGATATTTGAAGGCAACAGTTGAGTGGAGCTGTATATACACTCATCACACACTTGGAATATTCAGCGACTCTCGTAAAGAGGAGGAATACAAAAATAGCTCACATTTGCAAATTGTACCCAGCAGGCAGCTCCCCGTCATGAGTCATCCAGGCCTCTCTCGGGGCCTTGCATGGGCCACGCTCATGACTCCAAAGTCCTTCCACTCCTTCCAGGCTGTTCTGTCCTCACAGCGCATTGGATGAGGCATCCGATGAACTCACAACAGGAACAACAGACAGAAACGCCACGCCAGCGGGACGAGCGTCGTGAATGTGGCTGTCCCGAAGGGCGCGGGGTCTCTACTTGTCAGCCCAGACAGACTGCGTACCTTAGATTTCTTCCCTCCTAACCCACAGCCAAATGTTAAATCTCCTGAAACCCGATTAAACCATATTTACGCTCTTTCTACGCCGCAGTGTCTTGTACTATCTCAGTGCTTCCTTTTCCTGCACTGAAAGCTGGGGTGTCATAAAAAAGTAAAAAGTAAACATCCCTCTGAATTTAGGTCTGGTCACACAGTCGGTGCTCAAAAAGCAATTCCGCTTCTGGGAGCCTCTCCGAAGGAACCCCCAACACAGATTTGAAAGACCCTGAGCACCCCTGTGTCCACTGCAGTGCTATTTACAGTCGCCAAGGTCTGGAAGCAGCCCAAGTGGCCATCGGCAGGTGAGCGGGTAAAACAGCTATGGGACATTTACACAGTGGGATACTACTCAGTCTTGAAAAGAAGAAAATGTTACCCTTTGCAACAGCATGGATGGAGCTGGAGAGTATTATCCTACGTGAAATAAGCCAGTCAGAGAAAGGCAAACACCATATGATCTCACTCCTGTGTGGGATCTAACCAACAGACTGAACTAACAAGCAAAACAGAGACAGACTCACAGAAGGAGAGCAGACGACAGCTCTGGGGGTGGAGACATAGAGCCAGAAAGAGAAAGGACTCGTGGATACGGAAGACAGTGTGGTGATTTCAGGAGACAGGATGTGGGTGAATGTAGAGGAGGGGATAAGGGGATAAATGGTAATAGGAAAAAATGCAATGAAAATAAACAATTAAAAACTACTTTGAGATTGTGGGGGAGTGGCAGTGAACTCAATTAATGCAGCATCTCAGAGCCCCAAACCTATCGGGGCTCCTCTTCAGTGTCGGGGCCTGGCCACCAACTGCTCTCCCAAGAGCTCAGCTGCCTCTCAGAAGCACACTCGACCTGCGAATGTTATCAGCCACAGGAATGAATTTCTAAGCCAGGCTTTATCTCCTTCAAGTGAGATCCACACGAATACAACAGGCAATAATCTATAGGAAGTGATTTAGTCACGGTGGGGCCTGGAGACAAAAGTGGAGAGCTGATAACTACTTCAAACCCTTTCGGTTCCTACATTTCGTGATTTACATTCACCAGCTCTCCTGCCAGTCTTGTCAGCTGGTCAAATAATGAATCTATTTTTTATCTTGTCCTGCCCTGTGCTAATCTAAGAGCGGGCTCTCTCTCTCATGCAAATGAGAAAAACGAGAGCCTGCTGTTTGAATCAGCTGCAGGAGGCCAAGGGGGCAGCAGGAGCTCCCAGAGCCCTGCGAAGGCTGAGTTTAAATGGATAGGACTTCACTCTTAGTCCCACATTTCTAAGGACTAAAGACAACTTCCTTGGTCACTGTGGTTGTGTAATCGGAGAGCCGAGGACAGTTTGGGAATCTTGGGCAATGAGTAGCTGCCCGATTAGGAAAACGTTTATCAGAATCTTCAATATGTTACATGTGGATGGTGAAAAGGCCTCCAGGTCTCAGTGAGTGAGACAGCAAAGGAGAGATGAAGGGTAAGATGCTGAGAAAATGAGACCTGGAAGGGAAGTAACATGGGGAGAGTGGAGTCTCAGACTTTCTAATCGGCAGTGTCCCTGATCCTTCCCAAACGAATACAGCCTGAGCTTCCAGAGGCCAGGGCAAGGAGAGGCAGGGCCGCTTACACCGTGCAGGGCTCAGGGAGAGAAGAGCGTGAGCCACACGCGTGAAGCAAAGACGTCCTGCGTTCGTGGTCACAGTGGAAATTCCTCCCGGGGCACTGCACGTAGAGACACTAAGGAGTTGTCATAGTCACATCTTCCGAGTGTCTGACTCATCACGATGGCTTCTCTGTGACGGTCAGGTTTGAAAACAAACTCTCCCTCTGTCACAAGGTGCTGGCATTTCTGTTTACAGAGCTCCTCTCCATGTACGTCCCGCGGACTCTGATGTGATTCGCTATCAGAGTCCGCTTGGCTCAATGGCTGAGGAGCGACATGAACAACTCAGCGTGGCTCGCCTGGCCCCAGAACTGCTTCCTCTCGGATAACTTTGCTGTTGATCCACTCAGCGAACATTAAACAATGTGCAGCCTCAGCACTGGGGACTCACCCGTGAACGCACCACAACCCTGGAGAAACGCGTTCTTCTTTCTCACCAGGAATGTACAGCTCCGCCGAGGTCTTTGCTGTTTAGCTAACGGTCAAAGCAAGCTCATGGCCACAGTCTTCGCCCAGAGTGGCCTCACACCCCTGGGAGCCCGTGTCCCGCTCGCAGCCCAGGGCAGACTGGGCGATGACGCGGTGGAAGCCGGACAGCCGGCCTCAAGCACAGTGACGCAGAGGAGAGGAGCTCACAGGCTTTGTGGCAAGGACGTCATCGGACTCTTTACCCAGAAAGGTGGTTAAATGGAAGACGAGAACCCTGAAAGGGGAAGCTGGCACAAGACCTCGGAGACAAACTCTACCTGCATCGCTGCTTCTCCGTGTTACCCGTGTCGGTCCTGAACCCGAAGGGTGTCGGTCAGTGCGACACAGTCACTTCCAGAATGAAAACCACAGCCCAAGAAAACCTCAGCCATTCTACCTCCACTTCTGAAGTCTCCGTGATTCGGCCTCCAACTCGCCTGCTGTGTCTGGGAGGGACCGTTCACCAACACAATCTACAATTCAAAGGGAGACTCAGAAGGAGAGACTTCTGGGCCTGGGAGGGTCTCGTCTGTACATGAGGGTTTCATTTCAAACCAACAGATTTCAAGCTTGTCATGATCATCCTATTTTTCTGAAAATTACACACGCAGCTTTACAACGCGTACTCTAAAGCGATGTAAAAGGTAGAACTTGGAGGAAAAATGTGTGAGAATGCAGATATCTCATTTCCAGTACACTGTTGCCTAGGTAACAGGCCTAGCTAAACATTCTGAATGGGTAGGCGTTAATTATCTGTATTTGGGGACTGAAGTCTGCGGTGAAGGCAAGTTTCCATGGTGCTGGCAACGGCATCACTGTTTTTCTAGTATTTTTTTTTAGAATGAACTCGTAGGTTAAATCGGCATATTTCAGGCTCAAATATATTAGCCAGTCAATCCTACCACTAGGTGAGAGTCTTTCACATTCGATTTGGAGATGAATATGCAACTCATTGTAGGAACTTTTTAGTGCTCAAGGCCTTGAACTCAAAATGTAGGGGGAAATTATTGAGTAAAAGGACAGATTTTTTAGGTTAGGAAGTAACATCCTCTGTGACCAAGGCAAAAACGAAGCTCTGGAAGACAGTAAGGAGGCTCCTCAAAAAATTAAAAATGGAGTGACCACATGGTCCAGCAATTCTACTTCTGGGCATTCATCAAAGGAAAACAAAAACATTATTTCAAAAAGATGTGTGCACCCCTAAGTTCACTGCAGCGTCATTCACAATAGCCAAGATGTGGAGGCAGCCCAAGTGCCCACCAATAGACGCGGGGGTGAAGAAGATGTGGTACATATATACAATGGAATATTACTCAGCCATAAAAAAGAATAAAATCCTACCATTTGCAACAGCATGGATGGACCCAGAAGGTATCCTGCTGAGTAAGATTAGTCAGACACAGACAAATATCGTATGATCTCATGTATATGAAATCTAAAAGGAAGCAAAACAAGTGAGTAAACAAAATAGAAACACCCCCCCCAGATACAGAGAACAAGCTGTTGTTGCCCAAGGGGAGGGGTGGGGGATGGGGGTTCTGAGAAGGTGCTACCTCACCTCTAAAAAGAGCAGCGCTTGTGCCAACAAGGCTGAGGTTGACTCTCCGTCCCCACGGAGCACGAGCTGCGTACGAGCTGCGTCCGCACAGCTAATTCCTCTTACTTTTTAAGAACGTGTTTGCAACGACGTTTTGAAAATAAAGTTATGGGGAAAGGAGCACAAAATTTAATCTATGACATGGAATAAACCAAAAGAAAACCTCAGTCATCTGAGACAGCATGTCTCATTTTCCATGCCCGTGGGCCGGGGAGGACTTGAACTAGACGGTGTCTAACATGCATTCCGATGCTGACATTTTCAGGTTAAACGCAATGTAGCCACTTTCCTATTTTCACTCGTCTTTGTGGGAAACCACGTACTGATTTTCCTTTCTACGCAAACTCGATAGTGATTTTATAACAATAATGCGGATTTCCTGATGATAATAATAAACGAGCACCAAACAGTATAAATTCAGCAGACGGGACAGCGGCCCTAACTCCTTGTCTGCAGCCAACCGTGTGGCGAACAGCTGAGCGCTGATGTGTGCGTGTGGTCGCACGTGTGTGTGGTCATACGTGTGTCTGTGTATGTACGTGCACACATGCACTTGCCATGACGCCGGGAGCGTTGCTTCATCAAATTACTGGAAAAGGAGTGTTATGAGCCGTGTTTCTAGTTGCCTGACCTCTCTGTGTGCTGACCTCATCCACACGTGATTTGGAAACGTGTTTCTCTCATGATCAGGGCTGAAACGACCGCCATCGGACGGTGCACACGTGTTGCTGGTACGTGGAGAACAACACGACCCTTCCCAGGAACATGCAGGGAGGGAGCTGAGACATCTTCGCATATGGAAGGCACAGAGCGATACCCGGTAAACCATTCACTCACGGTATCCTCCAAGAGAGAAGCCTTCCGTCCTAAGAAGTAGTTTTGGAAAATAAAATTCTCCTATTTAATACTAAGACCAGAAAAACCTTTTGGGGCCGGGTGAAACTCAGCGAGTGATGGTGCTTCCATTAGCGTGTGGCCCCAGGAAAAGACGACAATGTTTTCCAAAAACGGTATCAGCTACATTGTACAACAATGGGTGTGAAACAGGAAAAAGAAAAAGTTCAAGAACGTGTGCCTTGAATATTAGCTCGCGTTACAAGACACAGTTAAGCTATGCCAGTAACACCTTAAAAAATAAAAGATCTCAGAGCCCTTCTGGCACCTGAGGAAATCATCCTTAGGCCACTATAAAGTTTCATACATCATAGCTCTACTGCTCTGAAGAAAAATTAGTGTATCTTCCTCATCTGCCCTCACAAAGCCTTTATTAAATCTTCTAAGTTTTAGCCTCTTCGGAGATGACAAGTATTCACACACCGGAGCGTACAGCGGGCCCGGGCTCGGGTACGGACTCAGCTCTGCAGGGCCACGGCCCGCTGTCCGCAGCCTGAAGGCCAGGCTGGGCCCCCCACACAAGGGATGGCGGCCCCAGAAAGGACGGGAGCTGAGTCACTGCTATTCATGTCAGGGTGGTTTTTGTCTGTTTGCTTTCCCATTGCTGCTCTGAATGACCGAGACTTGAGTTTGTCGTGGAAGCCGGTGGTACAACTGTGTATGGAGCGCAGAGTAGGAGCGCAATATGTGCCCTTTTTTTAGCCCCACTTTGCCATCCACGCCCCCCCTCCCCCCAGTAGAAACAGAGCAAAGTACAAGAAAAAGGAAGTTACAGAGTGGTTGACATGTTCAGGAGGAAAACCCGTTTTGTGACATGGTTTTGCAACCCCTTTTTCTTTATTGAGTATTTTAGTCTTTCCATTTGAAAGAAAGCCATCACATACATGTGTTCAACTGAAAGAGACACTTATTTATGGGTTTTTGAGTTGAATTTTAAAACGAAAAGGAATCGTTTGGCAAGTTGAGTTTACGATATGAGATATTTCTCCCCATGGCAAAGCCCTGGCATCAAGGCTTCTTAAATCCATGGCTCAGAATAGTTACAAAAATAATTTTAAATGCTTACATAGGAAGCACTGTTTCTGAAACTATTAGAAGAGATGTAGTTGTATAATTTACACTAAGCATCTAAAAATTAGACCAAATAGCTCTGCAGCGACCTTTAAACGTCACTGTGATTGTAAATGTTCGCTTCCCCTGGCGTGGAGAGGACAACAGTCGGTTTTCTCTACAGAGCGCTGGGCTGTCCCTGGGCCCCAGGGTCAGTCAGATCAGCGTCTTCCTTTCCGGTTCCTGCAGAACGCATGCTAGGTGAGAGGCAGTTTCTGATAGGCCGGAGGCATAACTACAACTTCCAGGGCGACCCAAGTCAGCGTTTCTCAATCTTCTTCTTCAACTCCTTGTCACCCCATTAAGGAGTCTTTTTAGTCATGTTTTCCTAACCACCCATCTGTAATTGTACCACCGCACAGGTACAGCATCCCTGTTTATGTACTGTGCGTATCTGATTTCCACATTGTTCCATCGTTATGGACACAAAACTGACATGCACCCTTGCGTAAGCTCAGGAAGTACAACATGTTGATTTGATACACCTCTATATTGTGAAATGATCTCCACCCCAGCCTTCACTGGCACCTCCATCGTGGCACCGAATTACCATTTCTTTTCTCATAGTGAGAATATTTACGATCCGTTCTCCTACCCACTGCCAAGGGTGCGGTATTGTGAACAGTAGGCACCGCATGGCACATCAGAGCCCTAGACCTTGTCCACTTGGACCCACGTCTCCTCACCTGCCCTGCTCACCAGGCCCTGGAAACCAGTGATCTGCTCTGAGTTATGAGTTGGGCCTTTTAGATCCCACAGAGAGGCGACGACTTACAGCATCGTCCTTCTCTGACTCATCTGACGTGGCCTGAGTCCCTCCGGGTCCGTCCATGCTGTTGCAAATGGCTCGGTTTTGTTCATGTGTTGGGCCTGCAACATCCCACTGTGCCTACGCACCACTCCTCCCTTACCCACTCACCTGCCGGTGGACATGTATGTTGTTCCCATGCCGTGGCTACTGTGACTGATGCTGCAGTAAACACGGGAGTGCATGCGTCACATCTGCATCCTGCTTTCCTTTCCTTGGATAAGTGTGCAGAAGGGGAATTGCTGGATCGTAAGGGGGTTCTGGGATAAAGTGGTTCCACTCCCTGGATGGTCCCATTTCAAGGGGTAGCTCCCAAGTCCTTCCGAAAGGCAGTCCTGGGCTACAAAACTGGTAAGAGGCCTTTACACAGATTTACATCTCAGAGAGGAAGAGAAAGAACTCACAAGGACAAGATTTATTCAAACTGAGGAGCACATTAGAGCCCTCTTGTTCACATTCAACCCCTTGAAATAACCAGAACCCTTACCTAGGAAAATCTCACTGTTCTTTACAGCTCCAGTTACTAGTGCACCTGCTACCATTATCCTAGTTGATATAACAAAATATAATTTGCATTCCATAATTTTTTTTAAAACAACACATTTCAGTAATGCAATCTCTTGTTTTGCTTTCTAGGTGGTTCTGCACTTTTTTTTTTTTTTTCAGCTTAAAAACATCAGGACAAGAATGCGCTGCAGGTTAGAGAGACAGTACGGGGACTTGGGTCCGGGAATGGAGAAATACCAGGTGGCCAAAAGGAAAGCCAGAGAAGATGACTAAAAGAACGTCACCACCCCTCCACTCCCCACTCAAAACCCCGGACGCCTCTGACGTCATCTCGCTCCCCACTGCCTGCTTCCTTGCTGTCCTGGGAGCTGCTGACCGATGCGCACCACTGACCCAGGTTCCCACTAAAAGACCTCTCTAGGGCGGAAGGGGTGAGCAAGCACAGTTACCAGGGGACGCAGCTGGGAAAGGAAGTTGACCGACCCTGAAGTGAACAACTTCTGAAAGCGTGTCTTTTTCAAGGAGCTCTCCTCCCCCCACAGCGTGCTTTGCCCAGCTCTTAAAAGCAGCCAGGCAGAGCCAGCCCCCAGGCCGATTCACAGGACCCCCCTGCCCTCTGTGCTGCCTCCCTTGTGGGTGGGCCCATGCACAGTAATTTCTGACTAGACATTTCTTTGGGATTCCCTCAGGGTTTCTGTCTTAGGGACCCCAAAAGCCCCAAATGCTGGTAACGAGAGAATGCCCTCAATAAAATAACTACCAAACACGGGAACTGAGTCAAGGTCCCCCAACTCAAACAGGCCAGGGGGTGTAACACATTCAGGTTGAAAACACCTTGACTCTGATAGAACTCCGGTGATACTTCAGTAGATTTATTCTCTTTCAGTTGGGAGGACGTTTTCCATTTTAATCAGTGGCTTTGGGAAGTTTACAGAAAGAACTCAAGTATTTTTCATAGTTTTGGAAAGAGGAAATGAATTTGTACACAGGCTGCTCATCGCTCATTTCTAATTCAGTGATTTGGCTCCAAATCCATACGCTGCACCTTGTATGTAAATAAAAAGAAATGAATATCATTAATGCTTTATCCCATAAGTAGTCTGGACTTTAATTTGACTTCCTTAAAGAAAAGCAATACATCCAAATACATTTAGGGTTATAACCAACTCTTGAAAACTGCACAGCTAATCACCATGCTGAGATAATCAAAATTGTAAACCTTTTTCCCGCCACATTTCTCTACCTTGGGCTTGGGCTTTCTTTCTAAAATTTGAACTCTGCCTGGCTGGGGCCTGGGGAGGAAGAAAAGAGGACAATTCTTGCATGGGTGGCTTCTGACTTTCCACTCAAGTGGCTCAGTTCTGTACTGCCTGGCATTCCAACTAAATTCCCTGTGGTACCAGTTACTTATAACCTCGCTTCCCGGGGGAAGGTATCAGGTGGACACACTCGTTTCTCTATTTCACTTGCTTACCCCGAACACAGTGGAGAGTGAACTCAGGCCCCCATGGTGAATCCTGAGCGAACCCCAGCCTCCCACAGGGCCCCCACCCTTCTGTGCTGGTGGTGCGGGCTGAGGTTCAGGGTGGAACCTCCATTTGCAGGGGCCGACCTTTTCACGGCGGTCCTCCTCACTATTCTCAGAAATTCCACAAGGATCCTTTCCCTTCTAGGTTTTGTCAAATCGATGTCCCTAAGAATCTGTGTGTGTGGTAGTTTTTATTTGGCATGTGAGTCTTTTTCATTTAGCATTTTACCTGGGAGATTCTAAACAGCCTTTTGCTATATTTTGTTTTCAACACATTTTTACTCTGTTGAGTGAATGAAGTCTGGGGTTTTTGTGGAGGAATTTGGAGGAGGATGCACGTGAGGGAAAAGACACAAATATTTAGATATGAAATACTTCCTTTGACAAGAAAGGGCACACCACAAATTGTTGAAACAATACATTTTTCATCCATAGGCTGAATATGTTTATTTTTAACTCTTCATAAAAGAGCATGCTATTGGTCAAATGAGATTATTGTCTTTCTTATACCTTAAAGTTAATAGAATTACAAGTGTATGATTTTCAAAATTGTGTATGTCTGTGTATATGTGCATTTTTCAAAGGCCTACGGCTTTGTAGCTCCGCAGGAGGCTAATGTGGGTCGTCCGCCCACGCGGGCACCCTGCACTGTGTGGGGCAAGCAGACGGGTTCAGGAGGGCACTGAGAACTTCAGGAGAGGGGTGACCTTGAATGTGGCCGGGCGGAGAGATCAGAAGGCATGCCTGTGATGGAGGTGCTGGGACTGAAATGCTTCCTCTGAGCTGGGCCTTGGAGGCCACCGTTTGGGACACAATGCAGAGGTGGGCCAGGCAAAGTCTAGGAGCCCAGGCAAAGGGAGGCCTGGATGCAAGCGCAGGTGCGATGCACCTGCCTTCCACTCATCGCACCGACCTGCCGGAAGACAGGGGGTCACAGAACATTGCTGACGGCAACAGAAGTGAAGTCAGACCGCTTGATGCGTGGCATTCGATAAACTGTTTTCCGCCGCGGCTGCCTGGGGCATTTCCATCTCCACACAGGGAGTCCGCCAGGTCGGTGTGCTGGCGATGGACGGCCACCGCAAACAAGTGTCACCAGCACACCCAGCACCCAGATGTCGGTCTCCTTCCCCAGTACCAGGGACCAGAGACGGCTGATTCCAGGTGGGCAGGACGCACACAAGGTGAGCCCGGCGTATTTTACTGCGGATGGGCGAGGAAGGGTCCCAAAACCACAAAACAGAAGCAACAGCAGCAAACCCACGCGAAGGGGGTAAATCAAACAGCACAGCAGCCTAAACTCACCCCTGCCCAACCCCACCGTCTCGAGCTAGAACAATCAGAGGAAAAAAGCAATCGTGAACTTTGACACAAAGTGTAAAATAAATATTCTTGAGTCCATACTCAAGATGTAAATAAATAAACTGGGAGGAAAACAAATTTCCTACTCAGGAGAATATGGGATCGTGCACGCAGACATTTGGCCCTCCAGGAGGTGGATGGGCACACCCTCCCCCGGTGCAGACACGTTCTGAGGAGTGAGGCAGGGAAGGGGGAAGAAGCAGAAGGGGAGGACCGAACACGCCTCCGCCCGGCGAGGAGGCGCCGACTGACCTCCACGCTGCCTCCGAGGGGCAGGGAGGTCTCACAGGTCATGAAAACAGCCCTTTATCCCTGCAGCTCCCCTCCCACCCCAGGAGTCCTCCACCCCAGACTCATCACAACGAGAACATCAGACAAACCCTAATCCAGGGATGTTCTACAGAACCGCCACCTTCCTCTTCAACACTGTGCGCCACCAGAAGACAAGGCGGGCCTGAGAAACGGGGACAGTCAAGGGCTGCCCAAGGAGGCGTGAGGACCAAGGTAACTGACGTTCCAGATGGGGCGCTGGGGCAGACGGGCGGCACTGGAGAACAGGAAGGGACGAGGGGAGTGAGCATGAGTGAAGAGTAGTGTATTGTGTTGGTTTACTAAGTGCTAATGTGAGAAGTTAATGGGCGACAATGAAGAGGGAGTATATGATATCTCTGCACTATCTTTTTTAAAAGTTTAACTTATTTTTTAGAGAGAGGGGAAGGAAGGGAAAAAGACAGAGAGAAACATGCCCCTGACCTGGGACCTGGCCCACAACCCAGGGATGTGCGCTGACGGCGAATTGAACCTGCGACCCTTTGGCGCGCAGGCCAACCCTCAACCCACTGAGCCACACCAGCCAGGACAAAATCCCTGCACTAGCTTTGCAGTTCTCTGTAAAACAAAGCTTTGGCTATGTAAATGTCCCCTTACTCTGCTCCGTTTGGCACCTCCCCCCCATAAGCTGGAGTACAGGGCTAGAGAGGACAGAGGTGCCTCCAGCACCAGCCCTGTCGTAAGGTGTGAATCCAACACTCTTCTAAAAAATGTTGATTGAAAATAAAAACTTCGAGGACTACTCCATAGCCTGCTCCCTTCTATTAAGTACTATTATCATTGAATTTCATCTTATTTAATTTTCCTGTGTACAAGAGTGATTCATGAACATAGCAAGTATTTCTTGTCTAAACATATTCCAGAGCTATGAAAGTTTAATAAGACATTTCATTTCAATTAAGTTAGAAGGAAATTCTTCTCCTCTCCCCTGCAGGGAAAGGACTGAATAGCAGGGTTTTCCCGGGGCCCTTGTCCTCTTTGATGAATTTGCTGTTGTCAAAAAACCCTGGAAGCTGGACTCACTAAAGGATATTTCATTTACATATACATGCAAATATTTTTCATGTCTTTTAAGTCAGAAGCTGTTAACGAGGCATGAAGAAGGAAACCCTCGATTTCTATGTTTGTTTAGAAGACTTTGATGTCTCTTCTTAACAGACTCGATAAATACTATTAAGGCAAAAGCTGACCCACGGGATTAGAATCCCGAAAGCATTCTCAGCGAAGAGACATGACCAGATGAAATTTGAACAGGAGGAATCCAGCCAGTCATCAAGGGCACAGTACACACGACAGAACCAAAGCTGTGGCTAGCTCCGTGTCCCCTCACCCCACTCCTTCTGGGCCCCCGTCAGCTACAGTATAGAGCCCACAGGACAGAGGCCCCCCCAACACCGCCCAGCTGTAACATGTAAATCACCAGTCTTTTCTAATTGAGAAGGGAAGCCAAAACAAACCCTGACCCAGGCCAAAAGATTAGAGTCAGAAATAAGCATTTTCTTGTGAAACTGTTAGTTTCCAGGCACAGACGGGCACCAGGAAAAGCAAAAGGAAGAGCCCCGCTGGGCTAAGATCACCGGAAGCCCTTCATGGGGGAAAGGGGAGTCGGGCTCTGGGACAGAAACAAGGAGAGGGCCCCCTGGCCGGCTGGCCTGAGCACGTGGCCGTGACCCCAGCAAGACAAGAAACACTGGGCTGCTCAGCCTGGTCCAAGCGACGTGTGCTGTCAGGGTGTGAGGAGACACACCGAGGAACAGGGGACAGGGAGAGGGTCCGGGAAGCCAGACAGGGGAGGTGGTTTTCACCTTGAACGTTTCTGAGTAGGGGCTGGATGACGGAGGCAGTTTTAAGTGAAAATCAGATCACAAGGGTCAAAGTCAGGGGCGGAAGTAGAGCCGGTAGAAAGACTGCTGAGGATTCTTCTCTGATTAACGACAACCTGGTCTAGGGTGGCCACAGTGGGGCACAGTGAAGAGAACCCAGACACGGTGGAGATAGCAGGGTAGGGGACAGAGCGGGTGGAGCTGAAGGAGGGATTCGCCTGAGGATCTTGGAGAACCGTAAAAAGGCAGAGAGAGAGAGAGAGAGAGAGAGAGAGAGAGAGAGAGAGAGAGAGAGGCGTGGCGGTGCGCAGCCCGCTGTATGAAGCAGAAAGCGGGTGACGACCATTTTCGGGTGAGCTCACTGTGACGAGCAGATTACCCACAGTGCCCGTGAACGGGCGGAAATGCAGCGACACGACTTAAAACACGTATGAGCCGCCATAAACCCTAACTACACTACACCAAAACCACAACGGCACAAAACGAGAGCCCAACCGTGAGGAAGGGCGACGCTCCAGGTCTCCAACTACAAGTGCGCGAGGCAGCTAGTTCAGGGGCCGTTGGCACATAGACAGTGTCCGTTATCTAGAGAGCGATTTGAGAGACACACGGCGTCATCTCGGCTGGTGTGTCTCCCCCCGTCTGCAGTGACTTTGACTTGGTTATGGTTTCCTGGCTGCCATATGGATTTGTACGGCGCTTCTGCGGTACACGCCAGCGTCTGGGTGCCCACGGGGGTGAGAGGGCACCCTGCTGGTTAGAGAGGTCAGCGAGGAGCGGGCTGGACCAGTTCCTGTGAGACCCTCTCCTCTGACCACCGATTCTCCTGCTCTCACACCTTTAGCTCATCTCCCTTCTACATTTTGATATAGAGGCACTTCCTTTTTTCCTTTGCACTGTTGTGGGTTTGAAAGAGTGGATTTTAATGTACGGAACCAGCTATCTGTCTTTCAGAAGGACCCAGAAGCCAAAAGGAGAATTAATCAGATACTAGTAATTACAGAAAGCAGCTATCGCCCGTGAGGTTGTGCGGAGGGAGGAGAGGAAGTGGGGTTGCAGAGCCTGAAGCAGAGTGGAGGGTGCTGGGTGGTGGGGGCTGGGGGTGCGGGGGAGGGGACCAGGTCAGAGCTGGAACCTGGAAAGGGTACCTACACCACAGACTGTCCCAGCGGGTGGTGGGCACAGCGCACCTCCACTCCGCTTTTAATGCTTTTGTTCCTTTCCTTTTCATCTCATTATTGTATCTCGACCACCCTGAATCTACTTTGGCCTGTCTTGTAAAGGGAGAGGTGAAGCTATCCCCCCAGCCCCCGAGAGGGAGTCGGCTTGAGTCTGTGGCACAGGCCCATGAAGATCCCACTTGGACACAGGGCGCCTGCTACGTAACCAGAGCTGTGTCAGTAACTCCAGGCACAGGCCAGGGAAACTCTCAGCATTTCGATTTTATTATCTGTAAATCTAAGAGCATAAGGAAATTATCGAGAAGGCTAGCTAAATACATACATGTAGTTCTACTAAGCTTTTATTTATTTTTTAAATGTTCTCCCTTTTCACACATGGGCAAAGCCAAAGGGGGTTGGATCGAGGGTGGGAGGCGGGGACGAGTAGGGGGGTGGGGGGGAAATGGAGACAACCGTGCTTGAACAACAATAACAAGTAAATAAAAAATAAGTGTGCTCCCTTGTCACTGAATTTATTGGGGTGACACTGGTTAATGAAATTACACAGGTAGCAGGTGCTCACTTTCACAACCCGTCACCTGCCCACTGTGCTGGGTGGTCACCGCCCAAGTCGGGTCTCCGCCCCCCCACCATTCACCCCCTGTACTCACCATCCTTCCCTCTTAGTACCTCTACTAAGCTTTTAAAAGTTCCATGTACTATATAATTTTGAGTTATAATACTTCTTAGGCTGCCCATAATAACTACAAAGCTATCAGAAAAAAAAAAAGTATAGCTTGGCAGCTACTAAAACCCAAGTTTTATGAAATTGTCCATCTACATGAATGGAGATCTTGGCCCCTATTAGCACATTTCGACAACTGTGGTTAGGGCCGGGACGAAATGGCCGAGTTATCATGCATTGCTGTGTATAATGTTAAAGAGAAAAGCACTTAATGACTCTTGCAACATGGATAATGGCGAATGCTGATAGCAGTGTAGCACTCTGGGCAACATTTAAGTACCTTTGTAACTCCCTTGTTCTCATTCTCTCTAAGCTCCAGGAAAGTGTAACTCCCACCAAGCATTCGCATTAGATTACTCGCCCTGCAGGGGGAGGTGGATGCAAAATGCGGGTGCCCACCTCTGCGGGTGCCACAGGCTTCCATGTCCCTGGGCGCCGACACGCTGGATGCTGTGCATTCTGATCGGCTTCCGAGAGCCCCTGGGTTATGTGCTGAGATTTTACTATGAAAGTGTCCTCCGCTCACTGTTAACATTGGTTAATAGATTGTTTGTTCCAAAACCTTTATACCACGTAAAGCCACACACATTTAGCTGCTATAGATTACTTAGCACACATGTAAGCATTACATACTTAATTAACATAAGGCGAAATGTAGCCATGAGAAATTGGTTGCATAATTTGCCTACATGTTGATCTAAAAGAGAAGCTTAAACATAGCATCATTTGGAGAAATTCCTGGGAAAATTAGTCTCTCTCTCTCTCTCTCTTTTTTTCTGTTGCCCTGCAAAGCGAAAGGTCATCCGTTCGATTCCTGGTCAGGGGACGTGTGAGAGACCACCAATCGATGTTTCTCTGCCCTCTTTCTCCCTCCCTTTCCCTCTCTCTAAAACTAAATAAATAAAATGTCTTTTAAATGCTGAGAAAAAACGTTGAAGACAAATAGGATAAGTGCACAGTAATAAAGTGCATCTCCCTCTAGATATTCATCGATTTCAAAGCAAAACGAGTGACTTTACAGTGGAGACACTTCCGACACCAGCAGTCACGTCACCGCGAGGTCCTGTCACCTGTGAGTCACACTAAAAAGGGCTCTCGCGCTGCGTTGTTCTGCCCCCAAAATGCGTAAGTCAGCCAGACGGCAAGAAAACTCCCGTCAGACCCAACCCGAGAGACAGTGCACAGAATAGCTGCAGCCTTCCACACCGTCACGTCACAACAGAGAGGGGAAGACCGAGAAGCTGCTGCAGGTGGGAGCCCAAGGAGATGCAATGGTGTCATGGAATGCGGGGCCCCGGGTGACACTCCGGGACAGGAATGTGACAGTGGAACTTCTGGTGGAATCCCGACATTTAACTCATGACATTGTGTTGACAATAATGTCTTCATTCCAATCACGACGCTCTGGGTGCGTACGACGTGGAGTCTGGAGGGAAGATGGCACAGGTTGTGTGGGATGTCTCAGGTGAAATCTCCACAGATAACTTGCTGCTAAGCCCTGAGGTGTGGGACGTCTGGAGTAAACATGAGTTTGTGGACCTTTGATGAGGTCCGGGAGGGAGGACAAGGAAGCAGGGGTGGCCGGGGAACCAGCGAGCCCAGGTCTCTGAGCAGGAGAGCAGACCCAGGCCCTCCAGACACAGAGCCAAGCATTCTGTGTGAGTTACGCTGGTCACCTGGGCTGTGACCCCTGCCAGGGCACAACGATGTTTAAACGTGCCCTTATGGGGGCACTGATGTGCCCCTCCCTCACAGTGTCCTTGACCGGCAAATGTGCACTGTGTAGCTGGGAGGGAAGGGCCACCGCTTTGGAGAAGGCAGATGGAAGGACATCCGCATTAGTATTGTAAAGAGGATGGGGGATGGAATCCAGGGACCCAAAGCACAAAATAACTCTCCATGAATCCCCATTGATAGAAATAAATGATTGAAAGACAAACGGGGGGGCAGAGAGGCGCCCCTGAGCAGAAGCACTCTAAGGGACATCCATCCCGCATGGACGTCATTCCCCACGCCAGGCTGCCCACAGCAACTGCCTCCCAGGGACCACACCTGAGCAAGGAGGACCAGGGGAGGAGCTTCACAGTGGGGACACCCAGCCAACTCCCCCTCAGCCAGGGGGTCCAGGTCCCCATCAACGGCAGTAAGTCTGCAGGTGGAATGTCCCCTGGGAGGAATGTGCTCGGAAGGGCACTCTCCTTCTGGGATCTTCTCCCCACACGTCGCCCAGGTGCAACCATGAGAAGAGTATCGGACAAATCACAGCTGAGACGCAGTTCACGAAAGACCCGACCAGTGCGCTTCAAATCTGCCAAGGTCGCCAAGGACAAGGAAAGTCTAAGTGAGAAGCTCTTGGGGCCTGGAAGAGCCCAGGGAGAGGTGATGTGCTGTGGGCCCTGGGACTGGAAGGGGATGCTTGGTGAAGACTGGGGATGGGAAAGCACGGACTTCGGTGAATCATGGTGCATCAGTGCTGGTTTAGGTGGGTGAGGAATGCACCCTTCTAACGTAAGATGCGCTGGCAGGGGAAACTCAGTGTGAGCTATTTGCAAATGCTCTGTAGTATCTTCACAACTTTTTGTAAAAGATTTGAAATAAAAAGTTTATTTGAAAAACTAGATCTGGGAAGCCACATTTATTTAGAGTGTTACTATATGTTTAATACATTATTTAGTAATATGTAAGTATTATTACTTTATAATAATTTGAATTAACTAATTTGTTCATTTATAGACTATAATTTTGTCAATGTATTAATAAATTATCATTAATATTGCATTAATAAAGTATTAGTGGATTATTTTAATATACTTCAACTATTACATAACCGATAACCTCTGGCTAATTTTAAGCAGTAGTGAGTATTTTGGGTCATAAAATTTCAGTGACTTACGGGTGAAGAGTTTAACGTTTCTTCCCACTTTCTGAGATTTTGATAAAACTGGGAGCCTGGAGTTAACAAGCTGCTCCAGGGAGCTTTCAGGTTGACCCGAGGGCGGGATGGGGAGGCGGAGCTGCGGTCCAGGGGTTCCGGGAATAAACTTCCCAACTGCTGCTGGGCGGTGAGCTGCTGTGTCTGTGGCTGAGCCCTGGCCGGGGTGGCAAACCCAGGACTCTGTCCGTCACTGTCAGTAAAGCTCCCTAGAGGGGGAGCCCAGGTGGGGCGGCCCCCGTCCCTTCACTGTTCGGCCCGACACAGACCTCGTGGTCACTGCTTCAAGGTGGGACAGGGGAAGAGACAATGTTTGCAGAGACTCCCCTGCAATTCTTCTGCCTAAAAACATACAACCGTTTAGTTCACGCCTCACGCTTCTCCTTCTCTGGACCCCTCACGATCAGCATCTCCTGCCAGGACGCTGGTCCTGCCGTTTTGTTTGTGGGAAGACGGAGGACATGCTGACGTTTCCAGTGTCCACACTCTCAGGTGTCGAGTCCAGGACTGACTGTGAGGCTGAGGTTTTCTGGTCGGTCTTCACCTGGGGGCACAAGTCCCACCTTCCTGCCTCCCGCCTCCCTGGTGCTCCGCATGCCCCTGCCTCTCACTGGGCGGGCAGGTTCAGCCTGACTGACTCTGTTGGGCCCTCATTATATGGTGCGGGGACCTCAGGGTCACCATGCAAGAGGAAAGATGTGTAAGTGCATGTACAAGTATTTCCCTGCGCAGACACCGGAGGATGACGGGGGAGCATCCCTCAACAGAAAGGGGAAGAAAGGAAGTGGGGGTGGGAACTCCTGACCCCAGGACCAGAGCCAGTACTTATCTCCCCCCGACCGACGGCACGATAATTAACATAGGGTCAGGAAGGCAAGGACACACTTGGGGAAGGGAAGGATGTATTTTAGGGGTCCTACTACGGTATCACTGGGAACAGTGACAAAGTCCCGCAAATAGAAACTCAATCCCGCTAACGAACACTAAGGAGACATAAGGCTGTTGACTTAGGAGCGCCCGGAAGCACAGAGCTCTTCATCTAGAAAGCGCGGTGGGGACCCCCTGCCCACTAGTGGGCCCGACCTCGTTCCTCCCAGTCCAGACCGTTAACGCCACACTCAAACCACCTCGCTCCCTGCTCACAGCCGTCACTGGAACGGCACTGCGAGAATTACGATAAATCAGCTTTGAGTATAGACACTCCTCATTGACAAAGTGAGAAAAGGCAGGTATCCACTCAGTCTCAAACACGTCGCATGCCATTGTTTTTACATGTAGAAAAAGAAATCTCCACGTCAGCTCTCAGCACACATGACGTAAATTAAAATGGATCTGAATTTACTATTTTTTGTTGTTTGACACTGTCAGGGCCACTCACTTCCTGGGTACACAGGCTCCTCAGTGTCAAATGCTTCGGAAGGGAGCTCAGCAAAGCCTCACAGCAACCTCACACATTCGCCCGTGCGGAGCTCAAGGCTCAGGAAGACTATGTAAGCTGTTCGAGACGACACCGTGAGTAAATGGTTCAGTCCACGGGCTTCTGACCATCCAAACTGCACACGCAGAGCCTCGTACAAAGAACAGAGCGGTCCCCAGCGTCCGCGTGCCCGGCAGCGGCTGCAGGGAGACCAGAGGCATGTCCCGGACCCTGATTAAGGGTAGCTTTGGAGTAACGCCTGCTCCACGACGCACCAACGCTACCGTCCGCTCTTGTGTGTCTCCATGCGACTGAACTCGACAATCCGATGCTTCTGCAGTCCCCTGACACCTCGCTTTGGTTCCAGATGACACACAGGGCCATATAATTCTGATATGCATTTGGAATGTTAACGGTGGCTATGGAAAAGGTTTCCAAACTCCAAAGTCCAATAAAGTCCATGTGCCTTTCTAAGGGAACGAGAATTTGAGGGTAGGCGTGGGGGAGTCACCGTGTGGAAGAAGAACGGATTGCAGTGAGATAATTCCTTTTCTTACCCACGGGACGTGTGAGTCAGAATGGCCCCCCGGGAGTGACCTCTGAGATATCCATGTCCCCGTCTCAGGAAGTCTACCCAGAGACCACGCACTCCCCAGCACTTCCTAGTGTCACATAAGCTAGAGAGTAGCGTGTCTTCTGTAATGTGATCCCAGGACACCCGAAAGCCATGGCTAATGGCTCACCGGGCCCTGGCACTGAGGGCATCAGTGCACCTCAGATGCTGAGAGACCGCCCCGGACAAGGCGGATTCAGTGGGCGTTTGCTGCATGAGGTTGGGGGGAGCCAGCTCCGTGTTCCAAGCGCACAGAAGCGTCCCCAAGAGAAACGGAAATGTTGCATTGTGGGGAGTCCAGTAAATACCATACCCCAGGAGCAACCCAGCATGGGCAGTAAAGCGACTGTCTTCTCAGGGATAAATCACTGTTTTTCCAAAAGTCAAATGTGTGAATACCAAGTATTTGCACAGGCGGAACTTGAAAATAGCACTGATGTGAGCCGAATTTCAAAAGGAAGATCTCTTCCTGAGTCCATTCCAGACACTCTCCGACTGTTTATTAAAATGGCCCTGTGAAGAAAAACACCTTTCTTTCAGGAAGCAGCCCTCCATGACACCCTGTTTACGCAGCTCTGCTCTCGTAGCACGGAGGGCCACCTCGGCCCAGGGTGGACGTGTGCTGTCTCAAAGTGACCTGCTCTGTCCACCGCAGACGGAGCGAATGGCGCTTCCACCCTCCCTGCACCATCAGACCGGCCCTCGGCTTCCTGTGCACACGCCTGAGCTGCCCATCCGGGGAGGCGAGATCCCCTCAGAAACACACACACCCAGGTCCCAGCTGGTTCCTGCAACTCCGAAGTGTGCCCCCTCCTTCTGAAATTCAGGCATCCCCCTCGGACCTCAACCTTCTTTCCTCTCAGCTCATTTGTCCCACGACTTCCCTCGCCTTCCGAGGTCACAGTGACTCCTCTGGTTTGGTACCCACGGCCGACCCCCTGGGCCCCTCTCTGTGACACTTTATTCTGCCGGCTGCTCTCCGGCCTTGCCAAGAATCTTGACTTATGCCCAGGTATTTGGCATGTTCTCATCATGGTCTCCCCTCCCAGTAAACCAACGCCCACTACCGCTCCTCCCCACTCTGTGCATCTCCATCAGGTCCACCGGTGGCCGGAGGAGGCATGTCCGACCCAGCCTCTCCATCCCAGGCCCGCCTGCCTCTGCAGAAGAACAAAAGGCAAGTCTGGGGGGAAACTGGGCTCATAATAGAGACAGAACGTGGCAGGCACACGGTTTACAGGTAATCGGAGACGTCGGAGACCACGGGAGGTATTGAGTCTTTTAGGAAGACGACCCCGATGGCCTTTGAAGTCTATTTCAGACAGGGTGCCCAGGCGCGAGGCTAGTTAGGAGGGAAGGGTTAAAGAAGGTTTTCATGAGGGTAAAAACAGCTGGGATGGAATTTAGAAAATCTTCAGGGCTCTTGGAATTTAAGAAAAAAGGCAAGATGGAATCCAATTTTGAATCCTGGTTGACCAAAAGAAAGGTGGAATTATTAATATTAAAAGGTATCTCCCAGGCGTGCGGTCTCACTAACAGAAGCAAATTACATGAAGAATAACGCGGGAGGTTCTGATGTCGCATGCAGGCGTGGAGGGGCCGTAACGGGCTTCACCTGTAAGAGATGCTAAGATGCTGATGGGGTAGCTATTTAAAAATGAAATGGCCGGGTGAAATTAAAAATGCATGTGCTGGGTTTAGCATGAATTGGAGACTTTTGTAAAACAGACAGAAGGGAAAGTTCTTAATGAGGGAAATGAACGAACAGAATGCCGTCTGGAAGACAGGAGGCATCGGAGGGGGGTGTTCAGTGTGTCTAACAAATTTAAATAGTGTGTGTTTCAGTTCTTCTTTGTCCACGCAGTCCGAGCAGATTCTTGTACAAGGTAGTAACTCTAATGTTTGATGTGGATTCTTTAAAAAATGTTTGGTAAATGGTGTATTAGCCTATAATCAATGGTACACATTTTCCCCGTGGTTTTTGCCAAATAATATTTCAAAACACTTTACAACAGTTAATTTATGATTCCAACCCAAATGCCAAGATGTGTTTGACTTACATAATGAGAAAACTGTGCCTCCTTTATTACCACATTTGCACGGGCACTTACTGAAAATCTTTTCCACGTGAGTTCCCCTTTTACGACATTCAGGAGAGGCTATAATACAAGTTGGTAAAAAAAATGGAGTGTTTAGTAGTATTTCTCAAGGATTTAATGGGAAACACTATTCACAGTGACGAAAAATAAAAACCTACATCAATTAAAATATTTCCCCATGAGGCACCTTTGAGGCAACAGTACGTATTTCAGCCAAACTGGGTATATTTATTCAACTTATCTGGAAGGGTATCTGAAAGCTTACAAGAATTAAAAAGAAGAGCTTTGAACACATACTTCAAAAACTGTAGGTTCCTTTTTATAGTCATCAGTGACAGCTGCCAACAAAAACCCTTTAAACCCTGTCTGCCAGGGTTAGATAAGTACAAAATGTGAGTAACGAGTAATGCGCGTGGATTTTTGTCTGGTAAATTAAAAGTTTGGAATCTGAGATGGGGAGGGACAGTCACGGGTACCAAACCTGAATCTTTCCACGCCAAGCAGCCTCGGTCTATGCACAGCTGAATCTACGATGGAAAAGCCTTCCTTCTGGGAATCAGAGACTGGCCTTCCTGTGCCTGCCCCAGTCCGCTCTCGCCCTCCGAGACCCACAGCACGCAAGCCTGGCTTTGGCGCGAGAACCACGTACAACCTCGAAGATGGCTGGAGTGTGTCTTCCCCACCTCGTCCTGTCAAGTGGTTCGTTCAAAGGCCTCGCAGCCTTTCTCACACCCGTCGCTAATCCCACACACTTGAAAGTGACCACGGTCTCTGTCACAGAGCTCAGAGGGTCAGGTGGGGGTGCGGCCCCCACTGAGGGCGCAGTTTCCCGGTTACGTGGTCATGCACTTGAAAATAACAGTTAACAAGGTCCCTGGAATTAGAACAAAGGAGGCAAAGTAAAGTGTTGCAAAGAGAACAAGAAAAACATCATTTGGATAGAAGAAATTTAACAGAAAAATGCAAAGTTCCTTCTATTGCACTCAAAAGAAGAAATTTAAAATGTTACCTTTTCATCAGAAAGGCACCAGATATTTTTTAAGAGACAAATTCTCGAGGTCAGGTCAGAATGTGCCAGCCTCCTTTTGCAAATCCTACTTTTCCCTTTCCCTGGCCCGAAACAATGAGGATGCAGTTACAGCTCTGTTATTAATTGGGTGGAAGTATATCCTAAGTGTTTTTGATTTTATTCATAAAATTCCTAACAGTCCACGTATGGTTCTGCCATTTTTAATTTTTTTGAAATCTACTCAAATGGAAAGCTATACAACTACTTATTTTCATGGCTCCAAAGTACGTGCATGTGAATATTATGGGATTCGCATGCCTACAGACTGGGGACAGGCACGCGGGTTGCTTCCAATTTCTCACTGCCGCGGCAGCAGCTCTGGGGTGAGCAATCTCGTCCACCTCTCAGCACGGATGAGGGGCTCACCGGTTCTGAAGGCACGCTGTTAACGCTAATAGATAGCGCACCAAGTTGCTTTTCAAGTTGCTGAACTAATTTACACTTCCATCAGTGGCTGGGGAGCTCCTCCTCCACACATCCCCCTACACATCTGGGACTCCGTTTTTCCACACATTCACTGTTTGCCAATTTGATGTTAATTAAATGCTCTCTCACTGCTGTTTAAGTATAGTCGGTGTACAATATTATAGGAGTTTCCGGTGCACATTATAGCAACAATATCTGTACACCTTACGACGTCGATATCACAGTGGTATGGACTGTATTGCCCCCCACCTGTTTTATCCTCCCCCACCCCTTCTAAACCTGCATGCCCTCAGTGGGGAAAGTAACCATATTTTTTGTTAGTCAGGCTTCTTGTTCCACGTCTTGCTCTTTTTTCATTTTTATATCAGAATTTTTCCACTTTTCTTACTGACTTGCAGCTATTTACATCACACACACACACAACACAATACACACATGTATAACATATAACACAGCACATGCACACATGATATATGACACAATACATGTGTGTATAACATGTAACATAATACACACATATAATATATAACATAATACATGTGTGTATGATGTATAACAGTACATGTGTGTATAATATATAACATAATACATGCATGTATAATACATATACATTGCAAATCAAATATCATAGACTCTCATTTATCTTTTTTATCTTCTTATTTAATTTAAATTTTTTGATGTACCCCAATTTTATAATATTTTAATTATTTGTATTTTTATAACTTCATTCAACAGTACTTCATTATCCACCCCCCCAGATATTTCCCCACATAAAGGGAAAACCCAAAGAGAAAATTATTAGTCAGAATGTCACTAGTAAATTCAAAGATGAAAATCTGTAGACATTGCTCCCAAGCAAATTAGAATGTGCTCTGCTAGGAGCGGAGCAGGTGATGAGAAAAACTCGAAGGCAGCCTTGTATCAGAGGACTTAGTAGAAGTGAAAGGGAGATGAATAGCAGAAGGCAATGGAAGAATCAAATGACGCTTTTTCTGAAACGCAAAGGCCAAGCACTGAAGTACGGACCCACCGGTGCTTGTAAAATCACTGATTTGTAGGGGAAACACCCAGAACCGGAAATGCCGTTTCACAAACATTCCGCGTGTGGTTATGCGGTTGTGACATATCTCAGCAAGTTTAGCCCCTCCGGGAGGCCGGCTGGACCCGGGCTTGACTGGCTTCTTGGCTAAACACCAAGGGGACACTGTCTCCCTCAGCTTCTCCAGTGGACCAAGGTGGCAAAGGCCAAGGTTTGAGTGTATCAACGACAAGACAAGACATTGGCACATACATGATTCACCGAGAACTTGGAACTCCAGGGCGGGCGTGGAAACGACCCCCACACCATGTCCTCAAATAACACCGGCAGCCTCAGAAGGAGAATGAGCTCTGTACCTCAAGGTGGCACCTGTGGGTGCTGTGTTCTCCTGAGGCTCAGCAGCCTTTCAGCAATTACAGACACAACATACAAAGCCACCGTGGGTCACAAAATGTAACTTGCGGCTTCATAACGTCTCTTTCATGAAGTTGTGAGGTGCTGCCTGAATCACAGGGCGAAGCACGGCACACCTGACCCCTGCTTTGCCGGGTGACAAAGCAACAAAATGCGCCAGCCATTCTCAAGGAACTCCCGACGGAGGACTAACAGGCAGCCGTTTCCACCTGAAGCAAACTTCTCCACCTCAGGAAGCACTGGAGGTGAGGTTCCCAAAAGGTGTACAAAGACCTGCGACTTGAGAGTGAATTAGTTTAAAGTGCTAATGTGGATGGACTGTGTGATTTATGAAAGAAGGTGTCCTTGGTTCTGGAAAGAAATCATACTTCTATTTTTTCTTTCAATACTGAAGAAGAACTCAGTTATTTAAAAAAAGCCCTGCCATACGTAATGATGTAGCTAAAATGTTTACCCTCCTGAACTTTGATTTAAAGAGAGACGACAGTCACTTTGTCGGGTACCAGATGCCACTGGCTTCTTCGTGAGCCCCACGACCAGACGAGAGAACTGGTGTCGTCCCGGCCGGTCACCCACGGAGGGCCTCCCCCATTGGCGGGGAGAGCTGCTCAGTTCTTGTACATCCTGAGGCAGGTGTGGTTATGGCTGGGAAAGGCTCAGGTCCCCCTTCAGTCTGAACGGCCTGCCTGGGGGCAACGGGCTTTGGTCCAGCCACTGTCCTGGGATGTGTCCCTGTGTAGCTCCTGGGCAGTTGTCCATGTCCCCGAGGCGAGGAAATCCTGTGGTACCAGCGGAGTGTCTCCTGGTCCCCCCGTGTTCCCTGGGGCATTTGGCTGGCGGCCACCGTTGCTCTGAGCTTTGGAGAACAGCCAGAGGCCGTCTCTATGTTTTTCTGGCCTTAGTGGAGATCCATCAGCCTCTCCCTGCTGACTCAGCCGCCCCTGGTTTCCAGTGGCCTTTGGAGCATTCTGAGGCCCTGCCGGGCGCTCTGGCTTCTCCTGCGCCAGGGAGCCCATGGCCACGTTGGCTGTGATGTCCTTCCTACCCAGTCAGGTGCCCCTGTGGCAGGTGCTCGGAAGGTAGCCTCACAGGAACGCGTGAGGGACAGGGTCTCCGGGGCAGAGTGCCCTCGCTGTGCTGGGCAGAGCTTTCCGTGAGAACTCTGGACAGGACGCCTCCTCTCTCGGCCAGAGATGGAGGAAATCACACGTCGGGCACATGGTCTTCTGCAAACGTTGTTTCTTATCTCCTCTCTACGCCCTTCCCCTGAAACTAATTTCAGAAGGAAATTTTAAATGTTGTCCTCGTGGCAGTAATGCCGGCATCGGAATGCTGGGGTGAGGAGCCCGTGCATGGAGCGGGCACAGCAGCGTGGATTCATGGGTCAGTAAGGCATCGAGGTGCAAAGAAAATTAACTAGTACAAATGAGAGCGCTGTCTGAGCATTTGCTGAAAGCAGGCTAACGGAAAACACAGACCACAATTCAGTTGTGTGTGTGCGTGTGCGTGTGTGTGTGTGTGTGTGAGAGAGAGAATGGGTATCACTTCAAAGCGGATGCATACATTAACTTAGAAAATGGTAGCATAAAGAAGAAAAAAAGTTTTTCAGTAGCCAGTAGAGCTAAAAAGCATTAAAATTACAGTTTAAATAATACTCCATCAAAAATAAATGCAGTTGAAAGGAATTCCTTCCCAGTTGTCCCAACCTTGCCACTTGGAAAATGATGAAACATACCCAGTTGCATCATTACTTAGATCAATATTTTTGGCTATCTTCTGAAAATTTAAAATGAAGTAATGTTTAATCCTGAATTTTGCCACTGATTGTACAGAACGGGGCCGAGAATCTGCTGTTAGGCTGACGTCGGTCACTCACTTCAGCCAGCTCCGTGTGCATTAAATATTTGTCGACTTCTACAACAGCAATCGACACTGAAGTTAAAAACCACTTAGTGCTCAGTTAGAACAGCACTGATGTGGTGTTTACTCTGCATCGGGGATTCGGTCATAAAACTGAGCGTGAATGGCTTTCGCGCTAAATTGTTATATTCGAAGTATAAATGTAAGCGTATTCTACTGCAGATTATTTGCCCGTAAAACAGAAACTCTACAAATATACTGTGTTATGTAAAAAGGAAAATAATTTCACGAAGCGCAAGCAGACGTCTAGGGGCACTGGTGAAGAGAAGTCTCACCAGCCTGAGGGTTGGGCTGCTCGGGTCCTGGTCCAGGTCTTCCCTGACCCGCTGTGTGCACTTGTGCGAAGTCACCGCTCGTCGAAGACTCGCTTGCTTGCAATCAACCAGAGACAAAACGTATCACTCATCCTAAAATTATGCTAGGAATTGTGTCACTACAAAATGAGGAGGCAGATATGAACATATTTTCCAATTAGTACCTCAATCCAAGTATAAAATGCGAATGTTTCAGAATACATAATAAATACATGAATGAAAAAACCTTTAACGGTCACATGTACCTAGAAATTCCATGGAATCGTAAAATAATGTCAGAATGTTTTTTTCCAACGAGAAAAGTTTCCTTTCAATGCAATAACGGCATTTAATACTACAACTTGCCACTATTTTAAGGTGCCTCTTTCAAACCCCCTACAGTGGGACGAAGGGATGGTCACCGGCTCCTGGAATGTCTGGGACCGTTTTGCGAACATTCCCAGGCTTTGGCCAGTTTGCACACAGGTTGCCGGTAATTTGTGAGTCGGCATCTTTCTGGAATTACCAAATAGCTGCCGTGAGCATCAGTGTCACTCAGGCAAGGGGTTTGCGATCCGCCATGCTCCTCCTTCCTCATTGGCCGCATGTGGGTAGCAGGCGGCTCGGCGGTGACCAGACACCAGACCCACAGCGGTCAGGTGGAGGCGGCCCACCTGAAGGAGGGCGGAGCCATCCAGCTAGGAAAGGGCAGGAGAGCTCGCGTTAGGTCATGGGGTCTCCTGCCGAGTCTCCCTGCTCTCCGTGGAAGCCTTCAGTACTGGTTAGGGCTGGTAGCTTCAAAAATCTTTAAGTAGCCTCTTTTTAAAAATTATTGCTGCACCACGTAGCTGTCTTTTCACAACGAATCCTAGCAGAGTCATTGTTCAATTTCTCATTTATTCAGTCCGTGACTACACAGATATCTCACCTGTGAATCTACTTTGCACGGGCGTTTCTTCCATCTAGAAGTCTGTGTATATGAAGTTTGGAAACTTCAAAACATTAAAACTGGCACTCTTATCAAAACAAAGTGTCCAGGTCACAGAGGCATTTGCAAAGCTACAAAATGTATTCTGGGAGACTTTGTAAATACTTCCGTCAGGTGTAGCCAACATTATTTGCTGGGCAGCAAATACTTACACGCCTTAGGAGCTTTGCTGCAGGAAGCTGGGAGCTAACACGCACCAGCTCCCGACTTTTATTTTGCTCTGTAAACTCTCAGACTTGCAGAGGTTTTGTGTTTCCAATAAGGAGAAAGCCAAAGCCAAGAATTATTATTATTACGGAGACTGATGAATCGTGGCTGTAAAGGACCCCGCCTGGAGTTTTTCCTCCTGTGTGTGACCTCCCTCTATGTCCACAAGGACAGGGACAGCAACCCCACGGCTGACCAGAGAGCTTCAATTCTGCCCGGGAGACAAAACCACCCCCGGGGGCAGGGCCCAGGTTCCGGGGGCAGAAACACTATGAAAAGTACACAATTTTCAAACATTATACAGTCAAGTAATAAATAAAATTACCGGGTGTTTTTTTCTGTGTGTGATTTTGTTTCTGACGACTTTGGTTAGCGCTTTAAAATGTACTTTCTGTTGTAACTTATCTCATTCTAAGGGAATATTTTAGATTTACAACCGCATTCTTTTTCTTAAGAGGAGCTCCAGGTCAGGAGACCTGGATTCCCAGCGCCACCCACCTCTGCGTTTCGGGGCAGGTAGTGTGGTGTGCTGGTGTAGGAGAAATGAGGGCTGGGGACCCTGGGACAATTGTGTGTCTCATTAAAAAGGGACAAATTGTCTTTCTTGTTTTGTGCTTTAGGTTCTGATGTTTGCCAGGATGAGTCTATGTTGAAAAGACGAAAGCATTCGGTGAACTGTTAAAGTAAGTTTTCCAAGTTAAGAAGGCGAGGGAAGGGGCCTGGATCAGAACTTCTCCAGCCGAGGCCTGGCTCCTTGGTCTGTCTCATGGGGCGAGGGGAGGGGGGAGCTGGCTCCGCCCCCTCAGCACAGTCCTCTGCACCAATGACAAGAGCACGCCCTTGGTGAGCGTGGCTTTCCAAGTGGACTCCCCCCCCACCAGTGGAGCGGACGGGCCACTGCATGGATGACTTGTGTATGTGATAGCATCATGCCACACAGGTGTGATTCGTGTCTGGAGCACCTACCGCCACGCTTAGGGCAGTAATTACTGGGTACAGACAAGTCACAAGGCTGCTTAGAAGGACAGCAGTTGGAAATGTGAGGACTCGGAAGAAGTTAGGGCTCCCTGGTTCTAGGAATTAAAATAACCACGGTACGACCAAATTGGATTTTGTGGTTCCTGGTCTCACTGAAAGTGGTTTACACACTTCCACGCACTCTAAGTGTGTCAGAGCCTCCTGATGACTTCCAGGACGCGTGCACGCAGGTCTGAGCACATGCGGCTTATGCACACGCATGTCCGTGCGGTCTGGACCTGTTCGCTCATCACGGTAAACTCTCCGACCCAGCGACTGGCCCAGTCAGTCAGTACACGGGCCTCCGTCTGCTACCACGCGGGGCGCCGGGCCAGCCATGTCAGCAGTGGCTTTCACCAGAGCTGGGGGTGGGCGCCTGGCCAGCACCCAGATCCACCTGTGGGCCGAAGTCATTACCTTTCTCTGTGGCGTGGATGGAACTGGGGAGCATTGTGCTGAGTGAAATAAGCCAGTCGGTGAAAGAGAAACACCGTATGATCTCACCTATAAGAGGAATCCAATGAGCAAAATAAACTAATGAGCAAAATAGAACGAGAGGCAGGGGAACATGGAACAGGCTGACAGCGACCAGAGGGGAGGGAGGAGGGGGTAACAGGGGAAAGAAGGGGAAGGACTAGTCAAAGAACTTGTATGAGTGACCCAGGGGCATGGACAACAGGGTGGGGACTGATTGTCAGAGTCGGGGGAGGTGGGATGGGTGGAGGAGGGCAAAGCGGGAAAAATTGGGACAACTGTAATAGAGTAACAATAAAAAATGTTAAAAAAGAAAAAAATAAATTTAATGGAACCCATCTAGTAGGCTGGTTCAGACTGATTTGCCTTTTATTTCAGATTTCTTAATGGAGTCTGTTCTGTGAGTACCTCTCTGATACAGAGCTTGCAAATTTTTATCTTTTTAAAAATGTCTTGATGTGCAAATGCTTTTAAAAGGTCGTTGGGTCATTTGAAGTGCAGTCTTCACTTCACTGCAGGAGGGTGGACTCCGCACGGGTTGCCCGTGTGTCTGACTTTTGCACAGTGAGATGCTGGGTGCCGAAGATAACGCCGGACTGTATTTTCAGTAACATTTTAAGGTTTGTGTTTCAAAAGCGTTTAACAAGAGACAAGACCCACCAACAGAATGCACCTGATTCAGAGGAGGGCTTTGGTCTTTCGGTTATGCAAAATGGTTTTGCACGAGCTGCGATGCTTAGCTTGGAAAAGAGAAGAAGGGAAATAATAATGACCTTAATAGATTGGAGGAATGTCACCTAATTTTAGGCTCAATATGTGTTTTGTTTCTCAATTTTCTCGGAGCAGCAATGATTACACATTTTGGCACCAGCCGCCTACACGCTGTGTGAGCGCAAACAAGTTACTTAACTGCAGTTCCTCCCGTGAAATGAATTTACTACCCATCGGTGTCAGTGTGTTTAAAAGGGTGATGTGAGGGGTGTATAACACCTAGTAGATTAGTGAATAATTATCATATAAATGTCATGGCACCATCTGCCTGGATTCAGATTACTCTATACAAAACATCCATTCTTTTCGTTCACGATCAAGAGTCATCACTTGGCCTGGCACCGATTGGTCCCATTCCTGTGTGAGACACGTGGCCCTGCTCCTGAGTGGGCTAAGTGAGGCGGGACATGACTGTGTGGATTGCACAAAAGCGCCCTGGAGGTGAGCAGGCCAGCAGACGCACAGCGATGTTCCCGACGAACCTGAGCTTCACGAGTGCCGGCACCCAAGACTCCCCTGGGTGGGCAGCCACAGTCCTGTGCAGACACATGTGGGCTGGTTTTCTGTTGGGCCTGAGTCGGGTCCATGCCCGGGGGCTTCCTCTGTGAGCCTGGGTCTGGTCCGCCCGTCCTGGGCAGGCCTGGCCGGGACCGGGGACAGCGCTATCCGCTTGGCGGGCTCTGCAAGAACGTGGCTGGACTCGGTGCCAGCGATGCTATTTGTGGTCTATTAGTGAAATGAGAGCGCTAATTCATTGCACAGAGGAGCCGAACAGCTGTCAGATGGCAGGCGGCTCCAAAGTGCCCGTCACAGCTGAGTTCTGCTGAGTAGGCTTCTCTTCAGGCTCCGCCTTGGACTGGGAAGTGCTCAGCGACCCTCCCAGACACAGGTGCCTTTGTCCTCAACTAGTGACCACACTCACTGCCCACCATTGGGCCTCCAGGGGCCTTGTCACCGCACTCAAAGTGACACAAGGTAGGGACGTTTAGGTGACAAATACGTGGTCTGTGGAAATTATTTCTGGAACTCAACTTTTGTCTTCCCTAGCCACATCAAGGCTGTATCTCAGCAGCCACGTCTTCGTGATGCACCGCCTGCTGCCCGCTCTCTGGGCATTGGCGAGGTGGAGATGGGGACCTGGGCTAGGTGGCCTCACAGTTTCAACCGAGAAGTTTAAGGAGGGCCTTGGGGTTGAGCTCAGGGAGCAAGGGACACCTGGGACCGGGCGGGCCCAGGGCAGGACGTGCACGCCAGCTGGCCGTGTCGGGCACACAGACACAAAGGGTCACGTTTGAAGCAGACTCCGTGCGAAGTAACGCTAGGGACTGTGCAGACCGCCAGCTGGAAGATGATTTCGTTCCCCGACACTCCCGAGTCGCCGGGTGTGGGGCTCGCATGACGAACAAAGTCGTCTTCTCAGAGACAGCACGGCAGTCAGCCCCTCCTCCCGTCCATGGCTTTCTCGACTGTGTATGGAGATGACTCCGGCCCTTTGCAGAAAGAGCTGGTCTGTTCCCTGCAGCGACACCACACCTGGATCCAGCTCCCACACAGCATCGTGACCAACAGCAGGAGAAGCGCCTCGCCTCTTGGGGTAATGCCGCACAAATTAAGTACCTGCTTACCAAGTTTTAAGGATTACATGAAAGTTAATGTGTAATGAAGTCGTTTTTATTGCAAAGTGTTAATGGGACTCTCTGGTTTAATAGGCTCAGATGGCACCTTGCATCGAGGTTCTTGAGAACTGAAAGAATTGTATGAAATGAGGCTCAAATTCTGCCTAAAGCATGTTACAAAGTGTTAACGCCCCTAATGTGGCCACAGGAGGTTGTCTTCCCTCCGCTGTCTACACCGAGAGGGCAAATAGTTTGTGCTGATTTCATACAGTAGTTCACAAATGAAGTGATACCTCATTTAACTTTTTGGAAACTCCGGTGATACATACACTGTACAGGATTCATTGTGAGCACACGTTAGCTAGCCCCTTTGGCCCGGGGAATGTAAAATAATACGACAGTGATTTCTCACCACGGCACTCAGAGGAAAAGCCAAGGCTGCTCTCCCGACTCCTGCGTCTGAGCTTTCCTGCCGCAAAAAGCCAAGTAAATAAGTGAAGTGTGGAGCGCGCGTCGGGGCCGTGGACTGTGGGGAGGCTGTGACCGAGTGCGAAAGCCTTAAAGAATGGAAACGAAAATGTGGAGCATCGAAACCCCGCTTTTCTGAGTTAGGATGGGCCACACATCGGAGCTGAAACGGGTTCAGGATTTTGGACCTTGTTCCTGCCCCAAAGCAACCACCTATCACCTCTCATACCCACCGGGCAGAAGGCGAGAGGAAACCGAGGTGTCCCACTCCCCAGCTGTCAGCTCCCCTCCCTCCTCTCCTTCCCCAGGGTGGCTTTCTGGTCCATGAGTCTAACATTCAGAAGCGTACTGTAGAAAACAAAACATATGTCCGGTTGGAAACAAGTGCACAAGGATTAAAATGACTGTTGGGGCTTCATCGGACATGTACAAATTCACCCGGCAAGTCCACAGCCGGCAGGCCCCTCTCCTCTCACTAAGTGGTGTTTTCTCCTACCGAAGTTAGGCAAGAATATAAGGTTACATTTTGAGAGAAGCGAGGTCAGGAATTCTGGGAAGAAGCTTGTTAAACAAACCAGGAGGCCGCCCAGAAAGGGCACCTCATTCTCTGCAGCCACAAGGCGGCTCGGATTCTCCGTCGTAGTTTTTAGAGAAAAGATTTGGGAGAATACAAAGAAATGCACAAACATTAATTTTCTTTATTTGAAAGTTCAATGTCACTTCCTAATTTCATTATTCTGATCAATGTTTGGGCACAAGGAGAGATGTTTCATAGTTCGGTTTACATTAATAAGCACTAAAAAATAAAAAGGGAAATAAGCAATTAAAATGATAAGAAATCACCGATTATAGAAGAGGCAAACTCATAGTGCAGCTCTATAGGGTGCCTTTCCAAGTGAATCGATAAAATCTATGTCTCGTTTTGTTGAAACTGAAAATAAACCCGTAATCGACCAGCTCCCAGAATATGAACCCTATACAGTCGGCCTCATACCTATCACTCAAAAGAGACAATAAACTGCTATTTTCTGGCTACATTTAAAGAAAACAATAAAAAAGGAAGAAAGAAAAACTACCTTAGACGTTTGGAAACTTTTTAGACTAACATACCCTTTGAAAATAAGCTTGGATTTAGCAACAAGGATGCTTGTTTGACCTTCAGTGACCCATTGGCCTTCGGTGGCAAGAATAGCAGAGATGGCGGCGCATGCCCTTGCAGATTTGATTTTGAAATACCTAAGTGCACAGTTAGGGATGAAAATGAACTCTGACTCTCCTGCAGACGGATTTGAGAACTCTTCGGACAGCCAAACAGCTGTCTCTCTCCTATCCTTTTCATCTGTATCTCTCTTTATCATGTGGCACTGATTTCACTGTCTCAGAGTGAAGCGTTTGCTAAAACTCCGCTCTTTACATCTGGCTGCGGACTGATTGCGGTTCCCGTGATGTACACATCTCTCGCTCACGGCCTGAAGAGGGGAGGTGTTTCTCTGATTCTCCAGAACTAAGAGGATTTTGACTTGTCTGTCAAATTGTGATGTATTTTTGTCCTGATTTAAATCGTTAATGTTCGCCTCCAGCGTTCTAGGGTCCTTTGTGTTTCACCCCAGCAGACACCTGTGTTTCGCCCCACCCCCCACCCCGGTCCACCTCATCTGTCGCTTTCCCTGCCTCGCCTCACACGACCCATCTACAACCAGAAGCAAGTGTAAAGAACGTGATTTCCCTGTTCCTCAGTGAGCTCTCTCCTGTAGTCTCGTTAGGTTAGAATAAAGAATGAATGAATCAAACAGCAGAAAAAACGCCTCCCTGCACGAGTCGAGATTTGAGAAGAATACAGAGCCACACCAACCACAATGCGTGGCTCGCTAGCCCGTTATGAACCACAAAGCTCCATTCACACGTTGTTAGCTGGATGGATCTTCTTCTTCTTCTTCTTCTTTTTTTTGCGTTCTCACTTGGAAGAGCACAGAATCATCAAGAATCGGTCATTATTTTTAGCAACATAAAAAAGACACAGTGACCCAAAGCATGGAGAGGGTGGGCTGGAGGCAGACAGATACAGGTGTCCCAGGAGTAAGACAGGAAGGGGGACCTTAGTGCCAAATAAGAGGGGTGTCGGCATTAAAGATGAGCGCCCTGTGATTCTCAAGGTGGCAGGAAGAGCCAGACGCTACGCCTAACGTCGCCATTGTCTGGGCCAACACTGCAGAACTAGAAGAACACATTCAAAGTTTTCTACACCAGGTGCGGAGCCCAACGGTTTCAACCACTGATCTGCTGTGCGTCCCCTGACAGCTCAGAGGGGGGTCCCCTGCCTCCTTCGTTTTACAATGAGGAGCACGATGCAACACACACTGGACTGACCTCCCCAGGGGTCCTCAGGGTCGCGTACACAGTGACAGGAGAACTGGATTATCCAGATTCGGCCCCACGCCCTGGTCTACACACACAGATTCAGATTATTCACATCCCCTGACACTGTCATTTCCAGCATCCACGTGGCAGATAGCCCAGGCTGGTGGGGGTTGAATGGAGAGGCCCCCGAATCGCTGGTCATTCATGGTGCCCTCCATTATGGATGCGTGGTAGCAGAGAGGAGAGAGGCCTAAACAATCACCGCATCTCATTCCTTTTGCCTATAGAAGTCCACTTGGAATAATAACCAAGTTTTATTTTTCAAACATTACCTGAGAATACTTATTAGCAAAGGCATATGCTTATAAACTTGGAGCAATTTGTCTAGGACACAAGATATTTTTAAGAAAAAAAAAATCAATGAAAAGTAAGAAAACAATCTTGACAAATGAGTAAGTACAAAGGCTAAAACTTGAATTATGGCCCAGAGGAAATATTCTAAGAAATTCAACTACAATTACAGTGGCACCTCAGTCCCACTCACGATGGGTTCCAGAACTCCAGGTTCCAGAACTCAGGGACTAGTCGCGTGAATTCACTCTGGAACTTGTTCTGGAACTCGACGAGCACCTAATGGTGAAGGATTTTCTCCTGCACAGCATCGTGGGGACTCACGTAAGTTCTAGCAAGTGAGGCCGGTCCCAAGCAAGCACCTCGACCTGAAATATTTTTTTTTTCTCATCAAAACGCAACAAGTACAGGGTTTGACGCGTTCTGAAGCCGATGAGTACCAAGGAGTGACTGCACTTGCTTTGGGAATGATCTCCAAGGACACACCTCAACCCATACTTACTTTGTTACTGAATAAAGACTTGGAAGATGCCTCTTCCATGGAATTAACTTGCCTGCATTTCATGGAGCCAGGCTACTGTTTTCATGAGGACATTTCTAGTGAATACGCATGGTCTTATCTTATTTTCAGCGGCAGTGGTGGCCTCAGAACCCATGCAGAGCTACTCGAAAGCAACATCGAAGGACTCGCCCTACCTGTTTCACTTTTCAGTTTCTGGGTAAGAGCCAGAGGTCCACGGAAGGACACTAAGTGCCCCATCACCTTTAGACATTTCTTTCTTTAGAATGTTCATTATTTGGGTTTTTAATGCTCACAACAACAAGCTACATAATGCAATTTTACAAAGAAACACCTCGTGACCTTCTTCCTAACCACTCCAGTTCTTCCCCAGAGTAACCATATATGAACACTGTGGGTAGTCCTCGACACTCTTCTGAATACTCATGTAATTGTATGTGTGTGCGATACACAAGCATGCACACACATATATGCATCTACATATTTGTGCATCACTCTTAAAATGGTTGTCCTACAATAGCGTCAGACTGCATGTGTGTGCCCTGGTGTGTTGCCGAGACAAAGGATGAACTCCCTGTGTCAGCTGTGTGTTGACACGGTCTCTGGTGGACAGCCGCCCTCTGCTCCTTCCCCGTCACTGTCCTCGGGAGGGAGCGTCGCTCCGCCAGGTGGGTCAATCCTGCGTCCGCCTTAATTCAGGTTCAGTTTGGATAATCACCTCAAGGGAGAAATAAACCAGTGCTGACATTCTAAATACAGCTTGGAGCTTGAAGGGTAATCATCTAGCTGCTTTTTTTAAATCCACAGCCTTGGGTGTGAAAAAAGAAAATTCTGCCTGTGAGATGTGTCAGCGGGAAATGCCAAATACACCCAGCAAACAAGAGCCGTGTTCCTGGGAGAGACCCTCACCGCCCGCCCCCCACCCCATGTCCCTGCTTACCCAGGGTCTGGCTGTGGACAAGACTCATGCTTCCTGTACCGTATGGAACGTGAGCCACTGGCTTACATAAAGAAAATGTGTAATCAATGAAACTAATTCATTTTAGGTTTTTACGGTTTAATTTAATGACCTGCATAGAGTCTGTTTTTTTGCGGGGAGGCAGTTGACACATACTGTGGACCATACAACCTCTTTGTTCTGACCTAATTTTAGTGCTATGTTTGGAGACTTCTGGGTAAGAGGGGCTATTAACCCGAGAGGAAAGTCAGCTTCACATTAGGTACTGGTGGCACTTACGAACAGGGTTCCTTTTAGGTTTTCAGGGGAAGAAATACCAACTACCAGCAGATTTTCTTTTTAATCAAAAAATGCTTTTGAATATTTGCTTTGTGCCAGATACCAAGGGTTGGACGCTTTCCTGGAGCCCCTCACGGCGCTCCAGGGTGGGAGGAAAGTGACCCTGCGAGGGCGCACCTGCGGCAGGAAGGCCGGCGCTCAGAGGGCGCAATAACTCAGAAGCCACTTAAGTCGGGGATCCCCTGCCCCCCATCACTGCTTACATTTCAGACACCACGCCACGATTCCAAAGCCCAAAGGGGACGGAACTGTGAAATGGAAGACGCGCAAACTACAATGCCACCTGTCATTCCCTAGTCCAGGCACCCGGGGTCAGCCTTTCCTTGGCAGCTGGCACAGAGGCGGGGCCCCTGAGCCCCAGCAACCCTGCCCTTGAGGGTGAGCCAGGGCCCGGGCAGGCCCCCCGGACGCCCCTTGAGCCTCTCTTCTGTTAACGCCCTCCTGTCTACATGCCCTTCCCACCCAATGGCTGACAGTCCTCGAGGCCAGTCCCTGGCTTGTCACTCACCTTTGCCCAGAGTCATCCTTCCTGGGAGGATGCTCCTGGCACCTCTCTTTCCCCTGGGGACTTCGATTCAGGGCCCGGCCCAGATGCCTGGAGGCGCGGCCCACGCATCAGCTCTGTGGGATCCCTCCTGGCCCGCGCAGACCCCACCTTCCCTTTTGTCCTTAGCTGGTCAGGCACCCTGTCTGCTATCAGCAGCGATGATGCTCCTCGCCCTTGCAGACTTTCCCACTTGCCCTTCACCAGCCCTTCAGGACGGGCACCGCTGGCCTTTCCATTCCCATCACTAAGCTCGGTGCTGGGTCTCTGGTAGGAGCTCAGGGGAGAGAAGGGGCGGACGCTGAGGGCTGTGTGTTTGCCTGCAGAACCACATGTACCCTGGGTGTACACACAAGCACACGTGTGTATTTATCTCTGCACTGGCATAGCTGCGCATACACAAGTGAACTGAAGTATATAAGAAACACAGTGATTGGTTAAGAATGACAACTTCTGGGAAAAGAACAGACTTGGGTGTAATTCCTCCTTTCACTATTTACTAGCTGTGAGCTCCTGGCAGTTAAATGACGGCAAAGTCACTCCCTCACTTTCTCTAGCTGATAATATTAGGTAATTTTACTTCGCTTATAGAAATCTTGTGAGGATTGAACAACAAAATGTAAATAAGATTTCATATCATTCTAGGTATATCTATCTATCTATTTATCTATCTCTGTATTTATCACCCACAAAGATACATATGCCTTAGTAAGCAGAACATAATGCCATGATTGATGGAGTGAATAATTTTAAGATTAAAAAAAAAACACTGGAGAGAAGAATTTGTTGCGGAGCATCGTTAACCCCGGGGAGTCTCCTAGGCCGTCTTCACGGGCAATTGCTTTTCTCTCTCCAACTAATGAGCCTCCGAGCGTGGAGCGCAACTTCCTGCCACAAGCAGATCGTTACAGCTGGGGGTGTCTGACTCCCCCTCACCAGGCCTCCAGTGCTTTTCCCCCCATTAAAACAGATTTGCATGCTCTCACATTCTTACAGATTTCATGCAGACAATTTAAGGCCAATATAATCAAAGATGACACCTGGGAAACCCGAGACAAATGTTGAGGGTGTAAAATTAATATTTTCTGGTCAAAATATTTGACTGCTACATGTGCAGTTAAAATTTCTTCCTTTTTAAAAAAATTTTTTTTTCTCCCTTTCTAACTATCATGTGTGCCAGCATTTTTAAAGAAATTTTAAAGATAATAGATTTCTTTGTTTCTTATCAGCTTTGTCTTAATAATCTAATTAACCTTCCTCCTGCCCTGCCAAACAATTATTGCAAAAGTGAATATTTATGTCAAAATATGCATATGATTTTCACTCCAATTTCTTTATAAAACCTGCTTTTCCAAGGAGAAAGCCTTTGGTGAGTGTTCAAAGACAATCTAGCCCCCGCTCCATGGCCCTGCCCGCACCGCCGAGAAATGCACTATGCAAGGAGAGTACTGAGCCTGGCGAATGCAGATGGGACTCACTGTTCGTTCCACGGAGCTGGTGCCTTCCGTGCGCACCTAAGGCGTGTTACACGTAAAAATTATACTTCACACAAAATACTGCACGATAAAAATTCAGTCAGTGTCAAAGCAAAGTTATTTCACCTGAACAAATCTAAAGAGTCAACCAAAATTATGGTGAACAATTCTTGTAAACTAAATTTTTAAAGTAGAACCGTTTTATTAAAGGTCAATGTGTAAAAATCACCAAATCGTTTATGAAACATTTGAAGTGATATTCAGGACAAAAATAATGATATGCGTTAACCAAATGAATGTCACCTCAGAGTGAATCAGACTTCAGAGCCAAAGTGACGAAGTTTGAAGTTGGAGAGACTGCATCGTGTATTCACTGGTGTTTCTAACACTCAGTTCACTTTTTCACTAGTAAGAAAGCGGATTAGGAAATTGAGGAATGCTCTTTGTAAAAGTGAAGAAGTAAAGAGGACAGAGTGGCAGGTTCTTTGGGGCACAATCTCTCAATGAACACGCGTCACCAAATGCACCTGTTCTCAAGTCTACAACAGCCACGGCTTGTCATGTACATCTGTTATGATGGCACTCTCCATGTGTGGACATGTCATGCCAGTTCCCTGACCTACATGACTTTTCAGAATCATAACCTTGATAAACAAAACTAACTGTTTCATAATTTAGATCTTGGTAGAAGAAGGTCACCGAGTAGAAGTACAGGAATAAATGTCACCTACGTGCATTGCACTTTAATATTGGGCAAACAGAGGAATTTTGGTAGCACTCTATCTCACTGTAAATTACGTATACCGTCAGTATTTTCTTTTATAAACTTATCGAAGAAATTTTGCCAATTCTTTGGCTTACCATGGAGAATAGTGATTAATGGTGGAGCTAGTACATAAATTAATATAAAACACTATTAAGTTAGTAACATCAATTTCATTACTCTTATGTTCATTTCACCAACAATCTATAAACTTTCTCAGTGAGACCCTGAAGGGCTCCCTATTTAGTAAGTTAGTGTGAAACTTATAAATATTCCCGTTTGATTTCCAGGGATAAATTCAATGAATACATTTATTAGAATATTTTATTGTTTGCATGCTCATTATGCAGATTAATGTTTCCATGAATCAATAGTAATTAAAGTAAATAATAACAATTCCGAAGTACTGCCAGAGATCTAAAAAGGTCAGTGCCCAGATTAAGTTTGTTCCCAAGCTTATAGTGTTTAGACCGATTTTAAGTTTGAAAGCTTTTCTCCAAGTCAAGCAAGTAAATTTAAATGAAAAAATTCAATATCAATCTGATAATATTAAATAAATTCTAACTTCAGTTGGAAGAAAACAATACTAGATCAAGGAGTAGAGTAAATTATATACATTTATAAATACTGATTTAGTATTTTCTGGACAAATTAAATTTCCTCCAGACGTCTTGGGTGGAATAGCAACATTCATTGTATGATTCAGCTTATGTTAGTTATTGGCGGGCAGCCCGTCCCCATAAAGCCCGATGTGAAAGCAGGAAGTCTGAGTCATCCGAGGGACCCAGGGCTTTGCTTCTGAAAGAATTGCAGATATTCTTCTGACAATTATCATCGGTTCTGCTTTATATTATGTTTAATGCTTGTTTTACATGTTTTGTACGTACTGTTTGTAATAATATCTCTCTTTCTCCAGTGACATTGCCTTGATGCATTATAGTTGTATCTAAATTCACTCTGGGGGCTGCTATATATAAATCAGCTTTGCTTACAATGAAAGTTTTACACCCTTCTGGATAAATTCCCTAGTCTTTAATCTTCTGTTCAGACTATAATTACTGTTTTTCTCCAGATAGTACAAATTCATTTTCTCAGGAGACCTTTAAGCTAATCAAGAAATACGTTAATACCAATTTTAAATATTGTAAACAATTTTGGTTTTGCTGATGAAGCACTTTTTTAATTAGATTTTTCCCTTTCAAAACAAAGGCTTTCATTTACTTGTAAGTAGACTATCTTTGAGTGTCCCTATTTAAATATAAATTTCAAAATAAAAGCATTTTCAAATGCCAACTCTTGAAAAACACCTTTAATTTATGTTCCTCTTCACTTTTCAAGTTAGTTTTATAATTTTTTTTAGGAAACTGATAAATACTTTTTCAACCGAGATAATGTCCCCAATTGTCCCTGTTCTGTCGTCATGGTGAGCAACAATACCCACAGCAATAGCTCAGCAAGATTCGATAGAATCGCTCCTCTGGCAACCACTCACTCATCAGCAGTGTTCCCACACGGCTGTCTTAGGAACCCAGCAGACAGTGATCCTCAAGCACCAGCCTCCTGCGGGGGCGGGGGGAGGGGGGTGTTGGGGAGGAGGGGAATGGCCAGTCTTGGCAAATTCGGCACTGTCACCGCCCTTCTCCACATACAGGTCACATGTGAAAATCTCACAAATGACGTTTGCTTCACTGCTAACTGGGGTAGGCTGCCTTAGAAACACTTTGTTTTTTTGTAGAAAGGAAATTGTGTGAAGTTAAGGTACACAGGAAGTAGCAGGTACAAGAGAATTTGAAAGAGAACAGCACTTAGGAATCTTAAAGGAGCCTGTTAGTCTCCAGACGTTAAATGACTGCCCACAGTCAATGACGGCCTTAAAGATGATTGACCCTTTCAGGCCAGTGGCGCTGGTTGCCACAGAAACGCCACGGCCCGGAAGCCACCTACCATCCTAGGGATCACCCGTGTGAAACTTGAAACAGACGGATAGGTGGGTTTGTCTCAACGCGTGCAGAGAGGACCGTCCATCCCGATACTTTCTGTGATTGCACAGCAGCTATGTCCAGGTGTGCACAGCACCTGGAGACCTAACTTTCTACAGAGGACTTTGCCCAAGTGCACCAAGTACACGGAACAAGGACTCGCGGATGAGACTTCACCCGGGAGACACCCAGAGGCAGAGGTGTGTGTTGTGCACAGGGAGGCCCAGAACCCCTGACCCCGCCTTTTATCAAGTCTTTTGTAAGCTCTGCTGTCACCGGAGTTTACTCATGTTCACAGTCACAGCCTGCGTGTCACGCGTGAAAGAACTGTGATGACATCTACGTGAAACACGACTAAAATAGACTCGCCTCGGCACTTGCATGCAAAGTGTGACTCACATCGTTTCTGAACACCGAGCGTTGGCGTGGTCATCTGTATCCCTCTCCCTATCAGAGGGTGGACCCTCTTTTATCTTTTCAAATTTTTGGTCCAAAGTAGTTCAAAACTGGTAGCATGACCCCAAAGTTACCTCCTAGACACAAACCCCGAAACACAGAAACAACCAAAACACAACCCTGAGGCCTCACAGGGACTGGGCAGTAAAATTAAAGTAATCTTCTCAATGAACAGTTTCAACTGTGAACACAAACACTCATGTCATAGAACTCCCTCTGCTCAAGCACTGTCGGCTTTATTACCCAACACAATTCCTCAGAAAACTCATCTGCATTAGCAATAAATTCTTCATGGAGAGGGAGTGCCGTCACCTAGTATTCGAAGTCCTCCAAACTTCCCTGCTGTGTGTCCGAAGAAAAACCCCTTTTCCAATAAAAAGAGTTCTATCAATAAAGGAACATTGTAAACACCCGTTTTGTGCTCAAACGTTTGGCAATGATAGCAAACAGTGTTCTCCAATCATCAATGTATGACACAAGATTCAAATGTTTCCACCATTAGGTCACCAGCAGAATTGCAGCTTCTGTGCGCACTAAAATCTTTAATCCAGACCAGTGGCCAAGCGGGCTGCGGGCCACGGGCCGCACAGAGGGCGTGTGCGAAGCACAGCGGAGGGCCTACCTTCGTACAGTGCTCTGAAGCCCTGGGCGCTCACGGCGAAGTCGGTGGTGAACCACAGGGTGAGGATGGACCCCGTGCTGACGATGGAGGAGGGCAGCTGAAATCCCGACAACCTGAATTTAAAAAAACACACAAAGACCGTTAAAAAGCAGGAATGTGTTACTGAAGCTAATCCGATAAACACCTGGGACTCCTCTTTTCACACCGGGTTACCTATTTGAGATGGGGCACTGGACAATGACGCGGCCCGGGCACAAGGCCTGGCTGGCTCATTGAACGTCTCCGATCATCAGAGTCTGCACTTAAACGAGTTTGGGGAACGTTCTTTCTTGAAGGAAGTGGACAACACACCCCGGACTTAAAGAGAGCACGTGGAACCGCAGGCGACGGGAAGTCTGCTCGCATGTGCCGCAGGGACCAAGACGCTGCTGCGCCTGCTTTCGCGTCTATGGTCTCCCTCCTGAATTATTGGATGGCGGGTTGTCACAGCTCACAGTGAACGTGCTCACTCGCATCATCTCCCTACAACAAACCACGGTTCCTCTTGCAAACACGCTGTCCCCGAGTAGGAAGCGAAAATCAGTCACGACCTTGAGCAGAGGTCAAATAAACTGATTTTAATGTTTGGATTTCGTGACCCATACTTTGAATTTTAAAGATGTTTTTCACGTATCACTGGGTTTGGATCTGTTTACAAATTTTAATGATGGTAAAGTCAGAACTCTGAATGAGTAAACTAGTATAATAATATGCATCATACTTTAATGACTAACAGCTTTTGAAAAGGTCAAAGAGATGCTTTATCAATTTGTATTTTACCCAAAGTTTGCTAATTAGGTAGTTTGTCTACAGATGTGTGGTTTAATTTAGTCTGAACACAAGCCTCTGGTGCCAGAATATGTCAACCTGAACGCTCATTCCCCACAGGAGAAATTCGGGCTTGCCGGTTCGGCTATGGCATTGAACTTAATTACGGTCTCTGTAGGTTGCAGAATCAAAATAGAAACTAATAAGAAAAAAATGAAAGGACAATCACCGATCACTAAACAGCACACTTCTAAATCCCCTGTGCATCAAAGAGAAAGTCTCCAGTGAAATAAAAAATATATACATTGAACTAAATAAAATTTAAAATATAAGATATCAAAATTGGGACTCAGCTCAGCAGTGCCGAGAGAAAAATTAATAGCACTAAAAATACATCAGAAAAGAAGAAAATTTCATATTAATAATCCAAGCTCCATTTCAGGAACTTAGAATAGAAAGAATAAAATCAATGTAAAGCAAATAGGAAGCAAGAAATAAAAGATAAGTGCAAAAATCATTAAAAATTGAAAGCAGGGAAAAACAATTTTTTAGAAAAGAGCTGACTCTTTGAAACAGATTGACAAAATAATGAAGGGCTGGGAGAAGCTACAGGTACCTGCTCTCAGGCGCACAGTAGCAAATATTACTAGCGGACCCCAGACACAAAATAAATACGAGCAAGCTGCAAAACTGCACCCGAAAATTCGTCCACTTAATCCAAAGGGGCCACCTCCTTTAAAACCACACGACCCCAGGTTACCTACGAGGACACAGAAAACTGGAATAGCCCCGTGACTGTTAAGCTGCCCCCAAAGAAATCTCCAGGCCCAGGAGTTTTATAGGAGAATTCTACCACCATAGACTGAATGTTTATGTTCCCTCAAAATTCACATGATGAGACCCCCAAGGTGGGGCATTGGGAGGTGATGAGGTCACGCGGGCCTCATCCCTGGTGCTGGGCAAGGAATGGAATGGAATAGGCTCCAGAGAGCACCCTTCGGGCACAGGACACAGCAAAGAGATGCCACTGGTGAGAGAGGAGGAGACCCTTCCAGACACTACGTCACCGGCCCCTCGGTCTGGGACTTCCCAGCCTTGAGAAGTGTGAGGAATACATTTCTATTGTTTACAGGCCGACAGTCTCTGGTGCTCTGTGAGCGGCACTAAGACAATGGCCCACGCGCACTAAGACGCCTACCGAACCTTTAAATAACGGACTCCAGCCTCACAGAGTTCCGTCCAAGGAAGTAGGAGTGGGCGGAACGCCCCCGTGCGTGTTTTGTGGCACGGATGTTACCCTGTGCCATGAACTGAATTGCTGCCCCTGCATCCACACAGCGAAGCCCTAATTCCCGATGTAACTGCATTTGGACACAGGGCTTGGAGAGGGTCAGTGAGACAAAGGAAGGTTGTGAGGGTGGGCGGCTAATCCATTTAAGACCGGTGGCCTTGAAAAAAGAGGAGGAGAAAGAGTCCTCTCGCTTGCCCCCTCCACACATGCCCTGAGCAAAGGTCCTATGAGCCCCCGGAACGCAGGTGTCTGCCAGCCGGAAAGGCCCTCAACCGAACTTGACCACCGTACACGCTGGTATCAGATGCCCAGGCCCCAGAGCTGGGAGAAAATAAATGTCTGTTGTTGAAGCCCCCGGCCTATGGTATTTTGTGGCAGCAGAGCAAGCTGACTAAAACATCTGATGCTGAGACCAGACAACAACGGTGCTAAAAATAAATAAATAAACCAATATCCTTAATAAATGTAGATGCAAAAATCCTTAACAAAATACAAGAAAATAGCAATGAGCAATGTGTAACAAGGGATCATCAAAATGACGAGTGTTGTTTATTCCAGGCATGTAAAAGTGGTTCAATATTTGAAAAATCAATCAATGTAATGGCCATAATAACAGGCTAAAGAGTAAACTCAAAGGTTGTAATGAGCTATGTCTAAAAAAAGCACTTGACAAGTGTAACTATCCAATCATGAAAACAGCCTTTCAGTGAAATATGAGTGGGGGAAAACTTCCCCAAATTGACAGTGAGTGGCTACAAAGTGCCTCCCGCCGGCACCACACTCCGCGGGGAAACACTGAAGCCTCCCCCCGAAGACGGAGAACAAGGCGCAGGCCCAGGCTGCCCGCCTTTACCAGCGCGGTGCAGGAAGATGTGGCGGTGCCACAGGCTGGGAAATGAAAGCAAGCGCACGCGGTCGGAAAGGACGGGACACGGTGGCCCTGTTTGCAGGTGACACAACCGTCTACATGAATTGTGCCAACAGACCTGTAAGGAAACTCCCAGAGCTAAGACGGGACAGAGGCAAGTGCACAGGAAAGGCCACGAGCATAAAAATGCGATTGTCTTTATGTTGTACAAAAAAATAAAATAAAACGCTTAGCGGTAACAACACATGTACAAAACTGTATCCAGAAAATGGCAGATGCTAAAGAAAGAAATCAGTAAATGACTACATAGAGAAATATACTGCGCTAATAGACTGGAAGATTCTACATTGTAAATATGTCTATTTTCCTCAAATGTGCATATAGGTTTAAGAGGTTTCATTAAAATCCCAGCAAGTTTTTGGCTGATATAAAGATTCTCCTAAAATTTACATGAAGAATAAAAAAAAAGAAAAGAAAGAAAGAAAGAAGGAAAAGTTTAATTAAAAATAACTGGGTAGAATCAGTTGATCCAATTTTAAGATTTATTTCATAGCTACAGAAATTAAAACCATGTGATGTTTTTTGATAGAGGAATAGACCGCACCCCAATGGATCAGAACCGAGAACCCAGAAAAGGACCCCAATAAATACGCCCAACTGCAGACACTGGGCAAAGGCAACTCCATGGAGTGAAGGCAGCCTTTCTGCAAATGGCGCTGGAACCCCTGAATGTCGGCAAAGGCCAGCAACAGTGAGCCCAGCTCCGGGTCAAATGTATAATATTAACTCCACATGGGTCGCAGACAGAAACGTAAAATGTAAACACTTTCAGAGGAAACAACAGAGGGGGACTTCTTTAGGTTTAGGACCAAGGAGTTTCCAGACTAAACAGCAAAAGCCCAGCCAATTAAAGCAAAAAGTGGGTACATCAGATTTCATAAAAATTGTAAGAATTTGCTCTGTGGAAGAGCCTGTGAAGAGGATGAAAAGGCACGCTGCAGACTGGCGGAAAATCTTTGCAGACCGCAGAGCTGACAGAGGACACGTGCTCGCGTACAGGAAGACCTTTAAACACTCGACAATAAAAGAGCAGACAGCCCAATTAAAAAAACAGGCAAAAGACACAGAGTCATCTCAACAGAAAGGATATGCAGAGAGCGAATTAGTGCCAGAAATTGTGGTCGACATCACTAGCCAATGGGGAGACACCTGTGAAACCACAGAGGAGTGGCACTGCACCCCGGTTCAGAACGGCCAGAGGAAAAACAGTGACCACACCCAACACGGGCCAGAACCTGGAGAAGACAGTGGGCCCCGCCCCTCTGGAACACAGGTGGACGGTTCCTCGAAAAACTGAATATGCATCAGCCTTATGGCCACGTAGAATCCGGATACGAATGTCCATGACAGCTTTAGTCTTAATAATAATGAAGGAACTAGAAACAACTTACACACCGGTAAGGGGGAGTGGTTCACCAGCTGTGGCACCCCCATACCTGGCACCTCCCAGCCATAAGGAGAGAAGAGCACTGATGTGCCCCACCTGGGTGAATCTTCAAAGAATTAGGCATCATGAAAAAAGTCAGTCCTGAAAGGTTACGTGTTGTACCACCTGATTTTCTTAACATTCTTGAAATGGCAAAGTTATTGAAAGGAGGAACAGATATTTTGCTCCCAGGGGTTAAGGAGGGGGTGAGTGCAGGAGGGAAGTGGGTGTGGCTATAAAAGGATGGCAGGAGGGGTTGTCCTGGCAAGAGAAACCGGTCTGTATCCCCCCTGCCCCAACGCTGACACCCCAGTGGAGTCTTTGTCCGACAGTTTGGCAAGACGCCGCCCTTGGGGACACCGTGCCGAGAGTACCCGGAATCTCTCTATTTCTCACAACTTGGTATAAGTCTACAATTGTCACCAATTAATATGCTTAATAAAACAGCAGACTGGAGGGGCTGGGACTCTGCATCTCTCACGATAATAAAACAGAGATCACAACAAGCAAATCAGTAGAAAAGCCAAAAAACAATGTTTAATATCAAAACATTTCCTCAGGGTCCATAGTTAAGTGGAACCCAAATCGTTGTCATTTATTTCATTTATCAGTGATCTATTTTGTAGCTTCAAATATTCACTAGCATAAGTGTATGTATCAAACAATGGGAGGGCACTTTCAACACAAATTCATCTTTTTTTTAATTACGGTGTTTCATAGAGAATTGCGATTCAGAAGAGAGAAACTGTGTCAGGAGCGCTGACACTCCCTTACGTGACGGCTGGCTAGCGGTCAGGGGTGGTCTACTTTAGCGTGCATGACCGCAGACAAAGTTCACACACCGGATCTGCTGACAGGGTCTCACTCATATGGGAGTGTAAAAGCGTGGAGTGCGGCCTGCATCCAGGAGGGAGGAGAGGCCGAGTGGACCTCGCAGGTCCCAAAGAGGCGCGGAGGGCTGAGCCTGTGCTTCCCATCCTAGAGACATCAGGAACCTGATAAACACGCCCGGTGGCTGCGGATACACCGCTGAAGGCGCTTTTTATTGTATCACTTACATTCTTTCCCTGGGGACCCTTGGGACACATTTTATGGTCACCAAACTTTCTTCGAGGAAAATCTATTCTTTTGAACAACGGTTTGTCTTTAACACCCAATAAATCACGGTGCTGTCCAAATTTCTCTCTCAGTGTCGACTACAAGAAAATGCAGAGCCACGTGTCCGGCTTTTCCAAGTGAGGTGCGAATTTGTCGAGCAGCCTCAGCTTCCACACGTTGGCGTCCCCTCTAATACCGATCTCGCTGAGTCCGCAGACCTTGTGTCTTCACAAGCCACTCTGTCTCCAGGTACCACTAGCCAGGGTGTCGGCCAAGTGGGAAGTTAAAGAAAACAAAAGAGAGAGAAAATACAGCCAGCTGCCCGCTCCCCACCTCTCTCCATTGAACCGAGCGTCACTGAGGTCTTGGAGTAAGATGATAAATTATTTAAACCACTTGGAGATGACAGGAATAACAATCAATCCACTGATACAGATGTATCCATTTACCATGTATTTTCTCCAAGACTATGGCCTAAGAAACGAAGCTGGCATCCCCACGTGGTTGGACAACTGGAGCAGCAGCTGGCTCCAAAGGCCGAGCTAGAAGAGCGGTCTGTTTTACGCCAAAGCTGTGTCTCTGTACCTGACTCCCGTCCATGGCCTCCCCGTAGAAAACACCCCTATGTTACCCTATTCAGAGTATTAGGGTGTCACTTGACACCCTCACTGAATTATTGGTGGGGAGAAGAGGAGACTGCTTAGAGAGGGCAGTGGAGTTCCGGAACAGCAGAAACAAACCGTAGTTCTATCTGTCCATCCCGCCTCTCCTGCCTTTTCCTGGTGGCATCCCTGGGGGCCTATCGACTCTCATGGACTGTATTTTCTGCAGGAGGAGGCGATCCAGGTGGACGCAAGGGCAGGCCTGTCAAAGGGAGCGATCACTAGCGAAAGCAGGGCCGGCGTGGACGCACTTCCACTTTCCTGGGGCCGGGTCATCCCGCGGAAACCCGAGCTTCAGAACTAGACATGCTTATTCTCCCCTGCATCTCAGGAAATGACCCGGGTGAGTTGCACCGAGAAAAAGCTGCAAAGCGTTTTGCTCTGTGCTGCTTTCCTGACACTTCGATCCCTGATACCACTGCGATTACCCTGACGTTGCATATGGGCATGCGGAAGGAAAAATAATAAGGAACTCAGGGAGCGGGGAGCACCCCCAGGAGGCTGGCGCGAGTGTGGCGCACTTCACATAAATGAACGAGGGAGACCTAATCCCATTAAACAGAGTGCCCTCCTCCTCCTGGTACACAGTGCATGATCTACAGCGTTGGTGATTTTAAAATGTCAAACATCGTTAAAACTGCGGTTCAGTTAAAATGTCAAGTGTACATTTTAAGTAAATTAGGAAAAAAATCACTAAGTTAAATCTTATTCCAGTGAACTAATTGCTTTAAAGGAAATCGCTGTAGAGCCAAATATTGCCAAACTCACACTAATAGTCAATATTTAATAGCATTGCCTCATACCTAGTGCTAATGTTGGTACCCTCACATTACAGCTTCTAAAACGGCTCCGCTTAGCATTATGAGTGAGATTAGAGTCATACCCTTAGAGCTAGCAGTCGTGTCCAATTATCCAATCTTTACTATCACATCAATTTCCTCAACGAGATCGTCAGGAAGCCACTGGCCCGGGCCGTGTGCATGCTCACCAGGCTACAAAATGCAGACCCGCCAGGTACTCCATCCCACTATTAACGATTAACCGAGGTGTTTAGGGAGCCATCTCTATGCATGTGCAAGTATTGGTCCTGTGACCAGAAACTGGAAGAGTTTCCAGGCCATGGAGTATAATACGGGGCTTACTGTTTTTCAAAAACTACTTATTTCATAGCTATTATTACTATTTTAAGAAATGTGGTCTCTCTAGTTGCTCTATTTGCACCTGAATTTTTATATTGGATAATCAGAATTAACTTTTCATTCATTCCAAGTGTTTACTAGGCATCTGTTAAAAATGTGTTAATGATTAATACATTTTATGCATTCAAGGAATTCAGTGGAAAGTGGAAGCCAGTGAAATGACTAGGAAGATTCTGGAAGTACGTCAATGAGGACAATTCCCACAGAAGTTTCCTGGAAGCTTTTCGACCTCCCGCCATCCAGCTTTGGCAGTGGGGATCATGCAGAGCTCCTGAAAAGCTTTGAATATTTGCACCAGCTACGGAGTTCTCGATCCCCTCACTTCCGTGGTTGTGTTTGAGGAGGAGGAACGCAGGGGTGACATCTGGGGATAAAATCTCTCCAACCCAGAGCGGTAGGCGTAGCGCCCAAGTCACAAAGGGAGACATGGAAAAGTTTGAACAGAAGCGCATTGCCGCGTCACCCAACACTGGTGCAATTACATTACTGTAAGAGAAGAAACCTGCCCGTGGCCAGAGCGTGGCCACGCCTCCCACAGGCAGAAGTGACCACTGCAGGACGAAGCCCCCCACACTGTGACGCGGGCGTAAGGAGGGCCCTTGCTGTGCCACCCCAGGAGGACGGAGGTGCTGGGTGTCCTTGTTGCCAGGGTGCACTGCGCGGCCCCCCTGGATGGAGATGGAAGGAGAACATGGGCAGCGCTGAAATGACCGGGTTGTCCTCTGATCCAAAAGGTGCAGAGAGGGTCACGACGAAGGCACAGGCTCGGCGAGACGCTCAGCCAGCTGTCTGGGGACCTCGCTCTTGAAACACTCTTCCCCCCTTGCCTCCTGGCCCAGCTGCACGCACCAGGGCCCCTGCTCCACAGGCCAGTCTCCAGGGCAGTGGTGGGGAGTGGGGCGGGGGCAGGTCTAGTTCCTCAAGAAAATGCTGTTATTTTTGTCATGATGTTACTCTGCATGCTGAAAAACAGCTACAGATGTTACAAGCACCGATTTCCCCTTGAAAATGTGTATATTCTAAGCATTCATTTTTTCACACTTTCATCTATTCCTGAAGAAATATAAGGACCCCTTACTATTGAACATAAGTATAATTTAGATCATGTTCTACTAATATTTTGTTGGTGTACAAAATTGTAGGTGCTAGAAATAGGAGGGAACAATGAGTTTTTTTCAAATTAGTGACCTATTCGTATTGAGTAACAGATCATAGGACCCCAACACAGGATGTAAATTAATGGGCAAGTATCAGCCACTTGGATTGCTGGAAAAATAAACCTTGAAAAAACGTATCTATGAGAAACTTCCTGAATTTACTTGTACGTCTGCCGATGACTGTCTCAGACCTGGTCTCGGCTCCGGGACTGAGAGTGCGGCCCACGGGTGCCCGACTGTGAGGTGCTGAGGCTTTATCTCACTGTCAGACCCACAGCTCTGGGGAGCGGGGGTGAGCATCTGCAGTTGTGTATTTTGTGAACTTAATCCTGGGCACCCACAGAAAATCTCGGAGACTCCTCGTTTGGGGTGCGAATCCTCAGCGCCCTCCCCCCTGACTTCTCCTGCTGCCCCTGTGTGCTGGAATACCAGCCTCACTCCCCGGCGTCCAGCAGGTGAGTCCATCAACCACCCGCCCTGTACCAGCAGATGATGAAGAAGGCGCTCGCCCTGGGGGTGGGGGCTGTCTAGGAGGGGACAGCAGGGGAGCTGATGGCTGCTGAAGGGACTTCGAATGTCCCCATGGCGTGGTGGGTACGCCTCCACACGATCCGGAACAGGCACCACACTCTTGGGGTACCAAACGGCCTGGGAGATACCATGCATGCCCAGACCCCCCTTGGGACCCGTGGGTAACTCCACAGCCCATATCACGGTGGGAGGGTGGGGCGGAGTTTAAATGGGAGGTCCTCCCTTCAGTGAAAGCATGTGCCAGAGGGAGACGTGGTAAGAAACGCTTGGAACTTTGCCCACAATCTGTTGTTTCCTCGTCTTGAGCCCCACACTCCACCATCTACCATTTCACCCTTTTCCTGCCACAAGGAACATTGCATTAGCAGCGTATGTGACAGCTGCTCAAAATGCAAGTTCAGACAGAGATCATTCACAGATGCACAACGCCGACCATGGAGGCCGCAGCGTCCCTCCGAGGGGGACGCGTTTTTCATTTCAGGACTCCAGGGACAGGCGCCACGGACACGGAGAGAATTTAATTTCCGGATGCCACTGCTCCACAAGACTGGCCTTCGGGGACGTCCGAGGCCCCCCCTGCCCAGTACTGTTCCCCTGCACGAGGCTCTGTTTGGAAGGCGCCAGCATGCGAGTGGGCTTGGCGGGCACGTGATGACGTTGTCACCCTCTCCGGCTCACAGAGGTGATCACCTGGGTTATCAAGTCTGCTGCCTGGCCTGGGTCTGGCCACGGACAGAAGACAGGCTTCTCACTTCCTTGTTCACACTCTGCCACGGAACCTGGCTCGGGGCTCAGTGTTCCCAAGTGTTGTTCTCAGGGCTGCGTCATTTATCTCTCATCCTCACCTGAGCACACGCTTGTTGACTGAGAGAGGGGAGGGGGAAGGTGGAAGGAAACAAGGAGGCATCGATGTGAGAGGGAAACACCGATCAGGTGCGTCTCGGTCGCACCCGGACCAGGGACCAAACCCCCCACCCAGGCATGTGCCCTGACCGGGAATTGAACCCACGACCTTTCAGTTTACGGGACCGTGCTCCAACTCACTGAGCCACATGGCCAGGGCCCAGGGCTTCTTCCTCAGGGCCCTTAGACATGACATTCTAGGAAAGGGCTAATAATAGAAAAATTAATGTTAGCGTTTCCATCCAGAAGGGTTCTTTCTGGTATTTTATTTTGGAGATAAAATAAATATCTTATTTGGCAAAAACAGTTGAACAAAACAAAGCAAAACTTGGCTCTTTCAACAAAACAAATCAAAATGAATGATCGACCAGCATCTAAACTAAAGAAATGTTTCTGAAAACAGAAAGGAAAGTTCATCTTTCTTTCAAGTAACTAGATTATGAAGGTTTGTTGGAGAGAAAAATCTCAGTGGATTTTTTAAAGGAAATATATTGTAGGGGATTTTCTGGAAACCCTGCGAGTAAACAGTACAGAAATTCAGCCACATTTCGTAGATATGATTGAATTATCCATAACATTGGCCACATGTTCCTGATAAAGTAAACAATATGAAAATTGTCCTCTCAGGTTTACTGGACCAGGCCCAATACACATATTTGAAATTTTGAGCAGAATAGCTTCAAACACAGTCCTATTCTACAACCTAACACGTGATTCGGGTCTCATTTCTGCCATGGACAAGCCGTGTTGAGGACTCCGGGCCCCCGTAACAGGGGTGTGGGTGCAGCCCACCCACCCCCCTTACAGCTCACCTGGCCTCACCGGAGCCCAGGCGCTGGGATGGACGTCAGCCTGCCTAGCCTAATTCTCCGACTCTTCCCCATAGGACCTCCCTGACGTTCTCATGGAAACCCGGTGGAGTGGCCCAGTCTCCCGTAGCGAATGGCCCGGGGATTGGTCTGAAGTTCTCGGCGGTGGAGGAGAACAGTCATTATCCACGCCCACCTCACCGGCTTCCATGCTGGTGTTTTCTCGGCCATGCTTCGTTGGAGAGAATACTACTCATGTGCTCGTTCATTTCAATGCTGCTGATTTATAAAATGCGCACGGACATTCGGATAGATGTTCCAGGGAGTCCTGAAACAGCTTTGCTCAGCAGCCTTATTTTTTACTGCTCTTCCCCTCGGTTCCCCTAGGATTTCAGGGGCCTATCTTTTGCCTAAACGCTCCCAGCTTCAGCATCTGAGACAGCGCCAGGTCTCTGGACTGTGGGTCCCTTCCTGCATCGCCCTCTCCTGCTGGGACATACTGCCGGATAATCGGATAATCGGCACCGTTCACAGGGCAGATATTTACAATCAACCCCTTCACAGAAGCCCAGCCCCAGCAGGAGACCAGGCCCGGCCCCCCACCTGCCCCAGGAAGAGGCGAGCGAACACTCCAGCCTGTTTCACGCATTGTACTTTCCATCCCTAAGCAGAGAGGAGTTTGGGGAACCCTGCAGAGCGGCCTGGTGGGTAATCACTCTGCCATCAGTTTATACCCACATTATCCCATCCAGCACTTACTGTTTGCCTGGAGCTCCTGGAGGCTGAGCCACTTTGCAAGCTCTCCTGGCCTTAATACTCAAGTGAGATTGCCTACAATTAGCTGCAAATATTTGGCGACAAATGAAACCATTCACATAATCTGCCCTCCTTCGCGAGGCATTTTAAGGATCAAAAAGGCTTGCTTACTATTCAAGGCCTAGTTTCTGAAATTAAATTAAAGGATGCATTATCTGAATCTATAGTCTCTTAAAAGCATTAAGATGGCAAATACTTGTTCGAGTAGAGTTTAAGTATGCATGAGTAGCAACACATGCTTGAAAGTTTCGATACGTGAATTACTGCGCAGTGCTGGACACTCCATCAGCCCTAGGAATCGGAGGACCATTTTCATCTTGGTGCTAAATCACAGATGCCATCCTCCTTAGTAACCTTGGCTCCTACAGGGCTTCCCGACGCCTTCCCCATTACGTCAGTCCGATGTGCGTCACGCTAATTCATCAGTCGAACAATCAATTCTTCATTTACATCCCCTTCTTTCTGCTTGGCTAAGAGTTTTTAACTCACTTAATAAGATCATATTTTAGAGTTATTTGAATTATATCATTTTTCTTAAACAAATTACAATTTGAAAATAACCTTTCTTGGTGCCAAATTTAACAAAGATTCAACCTGTAAATTTTTTTTCCAAATTATAAAAATTATAAAAATAATGCTAGTATACGACTTTATGGCTTACTAAATTATTTCACGTAAGTTCATTACTTAAAATTTTGAATAATCCAGTGATTCTCTTCATCTAATTTCTTGCTAACACTCCTGTAAACTTGTCTGTCTTCGTACGTTTGAAACAGGGATGCCTCACTTTATTGCCCCCAATGTTGTGTTTTGTACAAACCGAAGGCCAGACCTTCCACCAGCCAAAGGTGTGTGACATGCTTTACTGCGACCCTCTGTTACGGTGGCCTGGAACCAAACCCGAAGCTCCTGCCAGGTCTGCCTGTACTGATCCGAGACTGCTGTGCACAGGTATACACACATATGCAGCGATGTCAAGGGTGTACTTAAGTACCTGTATATACATATGCAAATATTTAAAAGAATATATCTTTCTTCTCTGTATTTTTATTGTAAAGAAGTATGTATTTCTGCCCTGGCTGGTGTGGCTCAGTGGATTGGGCACCAGCCTGTGACCCAAAGGGTCACAGGTTTGATTCCCAGTCAGGGCACAGGCCTGGGTTGCAGGCCATGTCCCCAGTAGGGGGCGCATGAGAGAGGCAACCACACACTGATGTGGTTTCTCTCCCTCTCTTCCTCCCTTCCCCTCTCTCTAAAAATAAATAAAATCTTTAAGAAAAGAAATGTATGTATTTCTGAATTTATCTATCTCAAGGTAAGGGAAAGGTAGTGTTTGTAAGGCGCGCTAGAGCAGGAGTTAGGTCGAAGGGCACATCGCCGAGACTGGCCTACTAGAGGCAGGCTGCGACCTCAACTCCACATTCCCAACTGGGAAGCAAAGGGAGGCACAACGGGAGCCGTTTGGTTACTGATGGGAGAGCCTAGAGCCCTAAATACTGACTTGGACCAGAGCTATGGATCCAAGCCACAGAGATGGAAAGAACTCGGAGGATATCATCTCTCAAAGATAATAAAACCATAGAATGAGATTGTAGGGAAAAATGCAAAATGATTAGCAAACATAACAGTGGGCAAGAATGCGTGCTCGGAAGTTTCCGTAGATGAATTAATATGCAGTGGCGGTCACTTCTTCAGCACCCCTCGACATTGCGACCCATTTTTATGTTCACGACTTAAAAATTTCAGTGTGAAAATAAGGTGCCTACAGGAGCGCTGCCCAACAGTTCCAGACGCAGTTTGAAGGAGGACCTTGGAAAAGAGACCCTCCTTCCTGTAGAAGGGCCGTTTGTACGTGAGTGCTGTGTGTGCCACAGGCACCCCCACGAATCATTGCCAGTGCACACGCGTGTGCGATTCAGGGAGCTGCTGAGCACACTCTCTAGCCAGCGATCGGCTCCGAGGTGAAGAAGGTAGTGGCGGGCACACTGGGAGACACTCTATTTGTGCTGCATTCGTTTCTTGCTGCTTGTGAAAAATTTCATCAGGTGAATGTATTATTTTAAAGACTAAATATTTGAAAATACGCATTAAACATGTATCTAGTTTAAATTCTAACATGTACAACATTTAACAGTTTCCGTGACCGCGTGACTGTGCGGAACACAAGCTATCTTTAACATGACTTTCTTATAATGAAATCAATGATGACGGACGCCTTGCCATTGATTACCCACGAGCTACTTTGCAAGAAGGAGAATGTGGCTTCGCATTATGAAAAACTCTCTTAATTTAACTGTAGAAACGTTGATGGGAACATGAAACTACTCCAATTTCTATGCAGTTTATGTAAGCAATTTCTATGGAATGCCCTTGATAATGTCGTTAAAGTTCTTCATTACCTACATATTTAATTTTGTCTCTCAGGCAAGTCACAATTTGCTCTAAAATAAACTATTTACAAGAGTTATTAAAATACTAATTAAGACATCAAAGGCATATTAAAGGAAAACAACCCTTTATTCAGATATGGCAGCTCAGCCTGTTTCGCTGACCCCCTCGCAGCCTCTCACACTTCTGGCCAACAGCAGGGTTCCCCCAAACGCCGAGAGGGAAAGAGCAGAAAACCAGGGAAGAACTCTGAGCCAACCATGTCGTTCGTGTTAGAGAATGTCTTTGTAAGTCTTATTTTCAGCCCCTGACACAATCTGCCAGTGCGCAGACAAACTCGGTCACAAAATAAAAGTCTTCAACAAAAGAATAAAAGCCAAAGTGAGTTCAGCCTGAGCTACCTCCGTGGACCTTCCTCTTTGGAGGAGGCTCTGGAAAACCATTTCGTTTATAAACTGAGAGGAGTTTGAGAGATGGAGGCGTGTGCCCGAATTCTTTATCTTTGCACGCTCTCTGCCCTGCTGGCCCCGTTCAGCCAAGGCGCCTGGGCCACAGCCCGGAGCAAGCACGAGAAGCCGGCACTGGGATGCACGTTTCTTGCTGTGCATGACACCGTATGCAGAGTCGGGGCCATTTCCAAGCGCATTTAAAAAAAAAAAGTGGTACAGCTCCTTCTTTATTTTTATAAGAGTGCTACAAAACCTTACAGAGTTAGAAAACTAAGGTACTGAGTAAAAGGTGGAAGTTCTTCAAAATCGGCCCCACGCCCCACTGCCTGTGGAGTCCTCCTATCAATGGTGTGTCAGGGCCTCACACACCCCTGCATGGATGTGCACGCACAGCTCATTGTAGTCAATACACGTGCTCACATGCTTATGCATAAGCGTGTTACACATTGACCGAGAAGACCAGCTCCAACCTACGTGCCTAACGATATTTCATTTTACTTCGCTTGCAGCTCTTCCCCAACGTTACCAGAAAAGTAGAAACTCGCCCTCTGATTGCTTGTGCGCAGTAGAATATTTTTATAACCGGGTCGATACTCCCTTATTCAATGTCACTAAAAGGCAGTTCCCTAAAAATTGTCTTTCCTGGTACCAGACTGAGTGAATATGTTACATTTGTACACACCCCACAGACAGTAACTTGTTGAATTTGATGTCTGAACTGGAACGTATCAGTTGCTTTCCTTTCAGTGAGCTGCACTGAGACCATAGAGTGATACAGTTGCTAGGATTAAACTAAGCTGAGAAGTGCGTGCCAGCTGTCCCGCACAGCACCTGACATGCAGCTACACGAATATCTCCGAAGTCCAACCTTTCCGCCCCCCGAAAACCACAATTTTTTGTTTCAGTTCTAATTTGGAGTGTATGGCTATTTGAAAGAAATCTTAGATAGAATTGGCCCTTACTTGTTGCATACAGAAGGACGGTGGGAGGCGATGGCCGGCACAGCACCAGTATCTTATTTCCTGGTCTGCAGCGTAGGATTCTTGGGGTGGTGATCTTTCCCAGACTCATCACTGGGGGTGTGACAGGGGGTCACCGTGAACTTGTAACTGATACGCGAACCGAGACCGGTTCACACCCAGTCACCAGCTCAGATCTCTCCCTCTGTTTGGAGGGTTTGCATTTACTAGAAAGTAAAGTCAATTTAATGTAGCTCAAGTCTACTATGCACACACACTGGTCTTCATCCGAACGGTGGGTTTCATTTTATAACAAAGGGAACAAAACCCTCTTCCAAGAAAACTGCAGCAATGATTTCGCGTCATTCCCTCCTGCTGGGTTGTGCGGTGTAGTCAGGGCTGATCTGATTCATCTTGTCCAGAGGTTTCTCTGCATGCTGCGTCCGTCAGGACCAGAACTCGGGGGAGGGACAGGTCAGTCCCAAGGGGCTACGCGGAGGGAGAATTTCATGCTTGGAGACGCAGCGTGCCGTGCTGGGGAACACAGAGACTCGGTGGCAGAGTGACTCAGCGTTCCTGCAGCTAAAGGAAGAGCATTCCCACCACTTGTGAACAAAAGTCTAGGTTGGCGCCTCCTGTGGGTCACTGAGTCACTGGGATAATTTCCCACTTTAAGGGATGCTGCGCACCTTCCTTACTACAGAGTGAAAGAAATTTCCACTTGGGGATCATTTTGTGTGACTTAATTGTTCAGACAGCAGCACACAGGGGCCGTATTCATTTTCTTAAAGTTCAGAGACCTATAATTACAATAGTAACATTCTAATCATGCAAATATATCTCCCAGATCTCTGACATTTTCCCTCTCGTGCATCTTATAATTTAAAGTCCTGGTATCATTCAACTGATAAGTGTAGCAGCTGGTAAGAAATAATTCATCCAGCCCCTTTGATCGCTGGATTCCTCTTCCCACGCCTGTTGACTGCCCACTCATCCTCCGAATGTGAAAGATAACATACGCTGCCGTTGACACTCCTAAAGCTCCTTCCCACTTAATCCCCCCTTGGGTTTTCCTCCTGGACGCCTGCTGGCAGCACCGTTTAAGCCTTTGGCGGCCGTCACTCCCAGATGGCAGCAGGGTGTGCAAACCAACACCGGAACAGGGTAGCGGGTCATGTCTCCCTCTTTCCGGTAGGTCTCCAATTTTCTTATTTACTCAGCAAACACTCACAAGAATACATAGGTCGTCTGTGTAATTTTAAAACTCACTGATAAATTACTGGTTTCCCTTTTTCGCCTCTGGATCTTAAGCTATAAATTGATTTTAGTCTGTGTTATTTCCCTGTGTACATTTAGTTTAATTTATGGGTCTCAACTAAAAAGGGCTGCAGTGGGGATATTGTAAACCTTTTTCTAAAGAGGTTGAATACTTTATAAGGGATTTACAAAAAAAGGGGGAAAAAGCCACAAGCTGATGAAGTCTATTCAGACCCTGCAAAGCAGTATGTTCTTTCACAATAGAGTGTTCTTCCATCTCCTCAGAATTATAAAGAGAAAATATGCTTTTTCAAGCTGGGGTTGTAATTACTGGAAGGAAACTCAGCAATGTTTCACCAGAAAACAGTAGGGAAACATTGGAATGGGCTTGTGCCTCATTGGCTTTCAGCCCCTCCCCCACATTTTTTTTAAGGAGATTTCTAGCCTATTAGAAGATAAGGATGCTGTGAACACCTTTAGCACAAGTGCACACAAATTCACCACCTTTTCTATTTTTACTTGCAATTCAGCCATTAAACCATGACCAAGTGCAACATGAACCAGGTTAATTGCTACATTCTGTCCCAGGGTTCCTGTCTGAGTCCCTGGGCTGGATAGGGCAGCCCCCATGGAGTCATCAAGCCATCCGCATGACAGACGTCACCCATCGTCACAGCTGTGGCCAGAACACATCTCTCTTAGGGCCATCTGCATAAATCATGGAGGTAATCAAAAGGAGGGGCTTGGGAGGAGAGGGAGAGAGAGAGAAAGAGACAGAGGGGGAGGAAGAAATAAGGAAATAAGAGGGAGGATGGAGAAGGAGGGAGGGTGGAGAGAGAGGGGGAGGGAGAGAAACAAGGGTGGCGAGAAGTGGGAAGCAGCTATGTTTGCACAGTTTACATAATGTATCTTTCGAGCTTTACGTCCTACATTGCCTATCTCAGTGAGTGACTTCATCGTTCCCCAGCTTCTTACTTGGACACCTCAGCCTCCGTACCAGATGGAGAAACCCTGGGCACCACCATCCCCAGCAGACAAAAGGTGCCCCCCCAACCACCGCCGCTTCACTCCCCGCTGCTCACATCCACGCTCCCTGGGCCTGACCTCCTCCATGCGTCTCCCCTGCAAAACTGTGGCCTCCTGTCCCAGGGCCACCTCATGTCTCCAGGGATCCCCACACCTCCCGTTTCTCTTCCCTCCAACCTGTCCCCCATGCCAGCGTCTCTTAGTCAACTGCCTTCCAAATCCCGAGCAGCCCGCCCCAAACCCTCTGCGCACACACACCAGGCGGCAGGACTGGGCAGCCAGCAGCAGGGACCGAGGGCCCACGTGTAAGAGTGACAGGCCAGGGCCGAGGCAGAGGGAAAAGCTAGAGTCTGGGGGTCGGGAGCCCAGAGCCGGGTGGAGAGCAGGGCCCGCTGACAACACTGGAGCAGGTGCTATGCTTTCCCCTCATTGTCGCTGAGGAGACCTGTAAACATGGCCTCCATGCGGGGAGGGGCCTGAGGGCCGCAGGAGGAGCTGCATCTGTCGGGAAGTTTGGGGAAGAATCCAGAAAGCCGCGGGAACCAAATTGGTCCCAATGACCTTGCAGGGAAGATGGTTAGACTCATGGTGGGAGGCTGAGGGGACAAAGGACACTGAGGCCAGTCCCTACGCCAAGGTGCAGGTACAATATGGCCCTTCATACTGTGGACGCCTAGAATGGACATTGGTCAGGAAATGCAATATTTTGTGTGTGATTCAAAAAAGGACTTTTTCAGAGTAGTTTTAGGTTCACAGCAAAGGCAGACTCCTGCCCCATCACCACATTCTCTCCAGATGGCAGGCACTTGGCTTACAACGGATGAACCTACATGGACTCATCGCGGTCACCGAAGTCCACCGTTTCTGGTGGGGTTCGCGGTGGGTATGGGGCCTTGTGCGGTCACGTGACGACATGTCACCAGGACAGTGATGGACGTATTATCGCAGCCTTCAGAGTCTCCTGGGCTCTGCCGATTCACCCCCCTCCCTCCCAACCCCGGCCACCTCTGATCTCTTTACTGTCCCCGCAGTTTCGCCTCTTCCGGGAGGTCACAGTGTGGGAACCACGCAGCATGCAGCCTCCTCAGGTTGGCCCGTTCACTCGGTCACATGCACTTGAGTTCCTTCCGGGCCCCTTCGTGGCTTAGTAGCTCATTTCTGTCTTCCTTTTTTCTTCTTTCCTCATTTTTTAGTGGTAAATATGTCCTCGTTTGATATGCGCAGTGTATGTGCTCAGTCACCTACAGGAGGTCATCTTGGTTGTTTCCAAGTTCTGTCAATTATAAATAAAACTGCAACAGATACGTGTGAGTGGTTTTTATATAGATACATGCTTTCAGCTTCTCTGAGTAAAGACCAAGGAGTCTGGTCGCTGGATCTTAGGGTGGCGGTCACCTTCATTTTGTAAGAAATCGCAGAGCTGTCCTCCGCAGGGCCTGCCCTGCTTTACTCCCCGCCGGCCAGGAAGGAGGGGCTTGTTGCTCCACATCCCCACCAGCCCCCCGTGACGCCAATGCCCTGGCTTTCGGTCCTTCCAACAGGTGTGCAGACACTTAATGTTTGGCCTAAATTATCCTCACACTGAACATTCTTCCAACCAGGTTGTGCTAATGTGAAAATGTAAGTGTGAACTCAGGGCGAGGAAAGGACCGGTGTAAGTGTTCCAGAAGAAATTCTGAAACGAGGCATCTCACTCGGGCCCTCCGTGGACAGCCAACACTTCTGGTGAGCGAATCCGACAGGGAGTGGAGTCTGTTCTGAGGGCTCCCGCCGTCTGCCAGCCACGGATATTTGGGAGTGTGTCTAAGGAGCATGGACTCCAGGCAGAAGCCACCGTTGGGCACAGTGGGAACAAAGGCATGGAAACATCTGGAAGTCCTGCCCTCAGAGCGATCAGAACGCGGTACAGGAGAGATGGGTGGCACAGTATGGGCTTGAGAAAGACCCCGTCGCAGTGAAGGTTCCGAAACTGCAGGGAGCGAGTGGCAGAGGACGAAGGGAGGGCAAGGGGGCGGTTTTAGCACACGGGCAAAGAAGGGCTCTTGTCATGGGGGACGGCAGGACGAACTTACGAGTAATGGAGTTCACTGGCCAGGGTCGACTATGAGTGAGCTCTCCCAGACAAACTGTTTGCACTAAGTAACCTTAGGAGAACAGGGCACCGATGACGTCAGGGCTGTCCTCAGAGCCTGCCAAGGCATCTCAGAGGATGTGAACTCAGTGTAGTGAGGGCTTTTTTTGTTCTGGGTTGTCTAATTCACTTTTCGATACTTTTCATTTCACATCTCATGTGGTTTAATCTTTTCTCCACACCTTGGTGGGGGTGGGATAGGGGAAGAGAATGGAGGTCAATGACACTGAGAGCCGGGCCCAGATGCTGCAAAGGGCCGAAAAGAGAGAAGCAAGAACGTGCGCTGTGGGCGGCCTTTCCCCTGTACTCGAATAGCGAATAGCGTGCGTTTTCAATTTAAACGTTCAGTTCTGGACTCGCACCGACGGTTTCTCACAGTCCCCTGAAGAGTAACATTTGGAGATAAACTTATATCAGATTGTTGATTTGCAGGGGACCCGGCCCCCTCCAGGGCAGAGAGAGGGGAGAGAGGGTGGGACGTGATTCTGAACCCCGAGCACATTGGTCCCCACCATTCCCTGGGTGTCTGTCAGATGTGGAGCAACAGTGAGCTCCCAGCCTCATGCGCACTCAAAACGGGAAATGCCTCCGCTGGGAGCCAGCTGTCCCAGTTTCCCGGGGACTGAGCGGTTTCTGGTGCAGGACTCGGTGCTGAAAGCAGGGAAGTTCCAGGCAAAACGGGCCGGGTGGTCCCTGCTGTGTGCGCAAGACCGCCTGACTCAACATCTAGCTGAATTGAACGACCAGCTTTGCTCAGGCCTCCACGAATGACGGCTCCAGAGTGAGTGTGATCAGAAGCAGCACTCGGTCACACTCGTCCCTTCAGCTGGTACAGTCATGGATTTACAAACTCAGGTGCCCCGGCAGCCCGAACGCTGCCTTACACCCAAGAGCTCACGGTAGCCCCGCTGGACGACAACCTCGCAGGGTCTAACCAGGACGCCGTGGCCCCGCCCCCAGCGGCTCCCCTGTGGCCCTGGGTTCAGCGAAGAGCCCCCCCTTAATGGGGACGGCCACCCAGGCTGCAGCTCTGGTCTGGTGCCGCTCCCTCCCTCAGCAGATCAGCGCATCATCGGTTTCTAGCGGGTTCTTCTCAAACAGGAACGGCACGCGGCGGGCAGGGTACCTTGCCAGGAGCTGAGAGGCTGTGCCCCTCTCTCTGGAAAGAGCGGCTCTGCACTTAGTGAGACTGGGAAGCTTGGGGTTATTCATTCAGGAAAGCTGCTTAAAATGCAGGCAAGACTGGGCTGGTGATGGAAAAGCTGCAGACAGTGAGGCTGGGGCCAAGGCAGGTTTACAGTTGTTCCTATGGAAAATCATACAACTGTTAATACATAATAACACAGGAATGAACTGTGTTTCATGTGCTCACAGCTGTAGGCTTACTTTTAGAAAGACCACACTAATATCTAAAAAATTCTGTGTGTCACGGAGTTGGGACTCCTGGGTTAAAACATTTCATCTGCCTCTAACCAAATGGATAGGAACCAAGGATAACAGATGAACTCATGGTAGACTCTCGTTTATTCTTGGCTTGTGAATAAAGTGAGAGCAGTAAAATAATTGCCTTCTTTCATCCAGAGGCAGTTGTTACAAGAAGGTGAAGGGATCAGCCAGAGAACGTGTGTGCATGTCCCACAGACATGCATGTCCCACAGACAGGGGAAGGGGGTGGGGGTGCAAAGGGGGTGGAACGGTGAGATCTGTAATCTTATCAACCATAAGAATAAAATTAAAAAATCAAGTAAAATACTTTTTAATTAAAAAATAATAATAATTGCCAACACTTATTGGGCATAGTCCTTGGAAAGCTGTGGGTTTTTAATGTGTCCTTAATGTGGGCAGTTTAGTAGCTACATTGCCTTGGATGAAATCAAAAGCAGAGCTATTTTGTAACAAACTGCTATCCTGAGAGCTGAGAGCTGAGATGTTCAACTTAAGTCACGTGGCAATGGGATTTCTGCCCCCCCAGCAAGCCACCTGCAGGCCCAGAGCCCAGTAACAAGAGGGACATGGCGCCGCCTGCTGGCCAGCCTGTTCACTCCTGGCAGGGTTCCATGGGGGAGGGGATGGGACTGGAGAAATATGGGGGTGGAGCTAACCTAAGACTCAGGTACTTTACCACCTTCTTAACTGGAAAGGCAGCCCCCATGGGTACCACTGAATACGTTCTGACCTCTGGGCTCATGGCCACAGACGTCAGAGTGAGCAGACCCCCCTATTGAAACCTCTTTCCACCGCCAGCTCTTTATGCTGAGCAAGGCAATTCCTCCCATTTTCAGGAGGTTTTTAGGAGCTCCGTCAAAACCCATGTGATAGCCCTTGATTCCCAGGGCTCAGGGGAGAATGAAGCACCAAACGTCCCGCAGAGAGCAAAATTAAATGATGATCAGCGCTTTTAAATGTTTACTCTTCCAAGGCGATCTGCATCCGTTCTAAAGCTGCGACTTGCCTGTCCCAGCCATGGGTTTGAGCTGTGCTCCGAGGTGGACGTGTACCGCCTTTGCTACCTGCACAGTTATCCTCCGTGCGTGGTGCTACGCTTGATCTCAGCCGAGAGGCCGAGAAGCGATTATCCTCCATGCGTGTTAACATGCGATGCTTGGGGACATTTCGTTCACTTTAACAGCTTTGAAACGCTGGAGGCGCACAGGATATCAGCCCACAGCCATGGGTGCAAAGGATGAGGAAGATATTGTTAAAAGTCTCCAGAAATCGTCCTGTAAACATGAAGCAGCAGAAGAAACATTTAATCAAGAAAAGCTGGCTTATTTGCAGAAATAGGCAAGATGACCCTAAAATTCATGCACATATACAGAGAACCTAAAACAGCCCAAACGGCACTGAAAAATGGAAAAGAGATGTTGACGCATGCCTCTGTATTTTAATACGTTCTAAAAAGCTGAGATAATCAAGACTGTATTCTACTGGCCTAGGAGCAGACATGTTGATTAACAAGTAGATTTAGCTCTCAAAACTAGAGCTTCCCATTAACAGTCCATTGGTTTGACAAGGGCACCGAAACCATTTGGTGAAGACAGAACGGTCTTATTAACACACGTTCCCGAGACTGGTGGGCATCCATCCACAGGAAAGAGAGTGAAGCCGACCCTCCGCGCATCAGCGCAAACGTGAATGCATGATGAATCACAGGCTGGAGTGCAAGGAATAAAGCTACCCACCTCTTTGAGAAAAACACACGAGTAAATCCTGTAACCTCAAATTAATTGTCTTCCCAGACATAACATCAAAAGCATAATAACAAAGAAAACAAATTAACTGGACTCTTCAAAATTAAAGACTTTGTGTTTCAAAGACTATCATCAAAAATAAAAACATACTCCATTGAAGAACATTTTTTGCAAACCCTATGATAACAGACTTATACCCCAAATATATTACGATCACTTACAATGCGATAATAAAAGAGCAAATTAATCAATTTAAAAAGGGGGCAAAATATCTGCATAGACAGGGCTCCAAAGAAGGTATACAACGGGCACAGGACAAGTGCCCACGGTCATTAGCTATTACAGAAATGCAAGTCAAACCCCCGATTACACAACAGTCCACAACCACCAGAATAGTTACAATGAGAGAGATAGTCACTAAGAAGTGCTAGCGAGGATGTGGAGAGAATGGAACACTAATACAGAGCTGGCGGAACTAGAAAACGGTGAAGCCATTTTGGAAAACACTAGAAGTTCCTCCAAACATTGCCATAGGACCCAGCAAGGGCGCTCCTAGACAGACTCCCAAGAGGATAATTATGTCCACAGAAAAATGTGTGCACACACGTGTTCAGAGGGGCATCATTCATAAGTGCAAAAAGTGGTAACAACCCAAACATCTACCGACAGATGAGCAAATGTGGCACATATCCATAAAACTGAACGTCATTCGGAAACACACACACAAATAAACTCCAGAATAGGCTCGTGAACAAGCTAGTTCATATGCTTCCACAATGTGCCCACTGCACACGTAGCAATACTCTGGTTTATTGAAGTGCCCATCAGCAAATGAGTGGATCAAAAAACTACGGTACATTTACACAATGGAATACTACACAGCAGAGAGAAAGAAGGAGCTCCTACCCTTCACGACAGCATGGGTGGAACTGGAGAGCATGATGCTAAGTGAGACAAGCCAGGCGGTCAAAGACAAATACCATATGATGTCACCTATACGTGGAACCTAATCAACAACACAAACAAGCAACATATAAGCAGAGACACTGAAATTAAGAACAAACTGACAGTAACCAGATGGGAGGTTGGAGGGGATAGCAGGTGCAGTTCTTCATCACATTTTCTCTCCTGCTCCAAGTAAACTCATGAGGTTGCACAGTGACAGGCCGGCAGCCTCGGAGCAGAGGCTGCACCGAGCAGTGTGGGTGAGCAGTGCGCTGGACCACCGGACCACCCGCAGGTGCGCATGCGCCTCTGCAGTCCTGCAAGACCGTGAACTTGCCCAATGACGCCTTTAGCAAAAGGTGTATGGGCCTTACGCGGCTTGTGAGTGGGTGCTGGCCTCTCTTCTTTATTGCAACGGTCTTAAAGAAAGTTTTTGTTTCACTTTGCTATAATTATAGCTTTGACACCAGACTGGATCACATAAAACCAATTACAGAAATAATGTAAACCTATTTTTTTCTGTCAACTTTTCCTATAGGAACTCAAAAAACTTCATTCTGGGAGTATTAACATTAGAAACACTTCCAGATCATCGTATAAATGTAAACTTCAGGATAAAAAGTAACACACAATTACCTTTTTTGCTTTATTACTATTTGATCTTATTAAAATGTGCAAAATATAGTATTTCCCAAGCTATGAATAGGCTGAAAGTTTCTTACCAATTTTCAGTATTCTCTCTCTTTAAAGGGAATTGAAACAATTGATCTCATTTTTTTCTTTTTTAAAATTTTTTATTGTTATTTAGTTACATTTGCATGCCTTTTCTCCCCATCCCTCCACCTCACCCCAGCTGAACCTACCTCCCTCCCCCACCTCCACCCTCCCCCTTGATTTTGTCCATGTGTCCTTTATAGTAGTTCCTGTAATCCCCTCTCCTCACTGTCCCCTCCCCACTCCCCCCTGGTTATTGTTAGATTGTCCTTAACTTCAATGTCTCTGATTATATTTTGTTTGCTTTTTTCTTCTGTTGATTATGTTCCAGTTAAAGGTGAGATCATATGGTATTTGTCCCTCACCGTGTGGCTTATTTCACTTAGCATAATGCTCTCCAGTTCCATCCATGCTGTTGCAAAGGGTATAAGCTCCTTCTTTCTCTCTGCTGCGTAGAATTCCATTGTGTAAATGTACCATAGTTTTTGGATCCACTCATTTGCTGATGGGCACTTAGGTTGCTTCCAGCACTTGGCTATTGTCAATTGTGCTGCTATGAACACTGGGGTGCATAGGTTCTTTTGGATTGCATTTTAAGAGGTTTGCCGTTTCTATTATTCAAGGCTGCTGTGTCTGGTACTATTACTACTCTATGGTAGTCTACACATAAACTACTTTAAAATACTAGGTATGAGGTTTTTAAAAGTACACCTGAGAGGAGAATAAGACTGGAAAACAGACATGCCAAACATTAAAGATCATATAGCTGATAATAAATACTATTAAGAATGATAGACTATTTTCTAGAGTTAGTATTACAAATTACCTTTCTAATGTGACAATCTGATATGCAATAAATGTAAAAATTTTTATACTGAGTATAACAAATACCACATAGTTATACTATATTTAACATCATATCTTAAATTTTATCATGTGTGAAGTTAGCATCATATGTTAAATTATAGTAATGTAATAACCATTAATTCAAATAAATTAAAATATGCAGAAAATTAACTAGCCATTCAAAATGTAAATCCAAAGAACACATTTTTTTACAGTAGAAATATTATTTCAGGATTACTTCAGCAATGAGATGTTCTGAGGTTATTCTTTTAATTCTAATGAAATTTCACGAGGTGTTTTCACATCACTGAAACTAGAATTTCATGTGACAACTTCTGTCATCCCTTAGCTGTTGGGAAACATTCAGCCGTGAGTGACTTCTGAGCATCTCTCCACTGGCCTCGAAAGGCAACTGAAAGTCTGTCTCTTGGCAGAAGAATGAAAAGAAGAAAGTGATTAGCTTTGATTTCTTTTCACATTTGTACTTATTTTTGCCCCAGATTCTTAGTCAAAAAAAAAAATATGAAAGTTTCACAAGTCATTCTGTAAACAAAGGTGGAAGTCCTTACCCACTTCCTCATGTCTGCACAGAGCTGCCAGGAATTAGTTCCAGCTAATAATCGACTTCATTTCATATTCAATTAAACCAATTCATGGCAAGGACATGAGGATTCACTGTACAGATTATATAATTGACCCATCAATGAGCGTCTGATTCCCGCACCTGGATCCCATCAGCCGCCCTCTCTCCCTGCGGGCCCCTCCCTTGCCCTTCCCCTCGGACTGCAGGGGCTTCTCCAGGCTCACAATCCAGCTGCATGTGCCAGAGGGTCACTGGGCCCTGCCCAAGGGGACAGAGCCCCCGCCTCGCGCGGACAACTTTTTTCTCCATTCACACACCAAACCCGCCGAGAAACTGTACATTTAAAGCCCTCTTCTCCCTTTTCCTCCTTCCTCAGCCAGTTCATGGAGAATTCTTTCCTGTTTTCTGAAATATCCTGTTATTTCACATTTCTCTTCCACAGTAACCAAACCAGGCACAAAGTAAAACATGGTAGATTTGGGTAAACTTCTATTTATTTTTTAATATCTCAAGCCTGGTGCTTAATATATATGTGTGTGTGTGTGTGTGTGTGTGTGTATATAATACATATTGTATATAATATATATTTATACATAATGAAATATATTATATACATTATATACATTCTATATATCTTAGTATTTTATACATGTTTGGACATTTCCTTCTCCTATATAGCTGTGTTTACACACTTTGGAAAAGAACCAGAGAAGAAGCAGGGAAAAGCAGCTGGGAGAGCAGGAGGGTGTAGCGGACTGAGCACCACAGCCTTGGAGCCAGAGCCCCAGGTGCTGAGAGCTCCTGAGCTAATGGTCAAGGGCACATGACTGGCCCGAGAACTCTGGGCCACGGGTGTCTGGTGTGAACTCCATCGCTCACGTGCGCTCCTGCCCAGCCTCTGGTCTCGGCTCTGCACCCGCACCCTGCTCTGTGACTCAAACTGGGCTCATAAACAACTACCTAAGGCGCCCATCTGTCAAGGGCGCCCCTCTCCCTGGCAGCCCGCCTCCCTGTCTTCTGCACCCGCCTCCTCCCCAGGCTCAGGGAGTGTGGAGGCTCCACCCAGCCGAGGCAAGGAAGAGACAGGCAGACTTCCTGCAGGGGAACCGGAGACAGGATCTCCTCTGTTATTAATTGGGTCACAGTTCTCTTTTAAGGCATTATCAAGTTACACAAAAGCATTTAAAAATCATTAAAGAACAAGAGACTTTCTGAAGTCTTCTGCACAGCAGGCTAGACACACTTTGATCAGGCTCCGGCTGAAATTCAAACCCCATGCTGTAAGATCTGGGGGACTGATTTGTACCCTCCGAGCTTGAGGTTATCAATCTCTCCCTTCCTATGGGAATGCATTTACCCACTCTTCCCACCCCGCAGCTAGATCCGATTTCTCTTACTCATTCATGCGGCCACAAATGACTTTCTAAGACTAAATTTGAGGAAAATTAAAAAAAAATCGGTTCATAGGTTTCTAAAGGTGAATGCATGCTTCTTCCTTCACCGCCTACCTCCATCTTCGTGCAGTTTGGAACGGTGGGTGCTAACGGAGCTTAGAGCGAGCCGTGCTTGGGGAGAGTCTCCCGCAAGGCTCCTGCTGTGTCCTAATGACGTTAGCATGTCCTGTGTTTTGCACATAATGAATAATCAATTGTTATTGAATTGAGTTTAGCCCAACGGGTAACTCAATTATCAATTGAGCCAGTTATAAACTAGAACAGTATAAGGGGTGTGGAGCACTTTGGCTGATAGGGAAGGATGCCTGGACCAATCAGGTGAGCCCCAAAACGCGAGGAGAAGGGTCTGGGTGTCATGGGGGCAAGATGCTCTGGGCAAAGACTCTGCCAGAGACATGGGCAGAACAGACAACACCAGGCTCAGCCACTGGCTCGGCCACCAGTGCAACCACAGTTGCTTCTTACAGAGAAAAGGGTGACCTGTTTCAGCAGACGGGGGCGACCCCCACCCCAGAGCCCTCTGAGGTGCCCAGACTGCCAGGTCCAGCAGGAAGGAGGAAGGACCCTGCTCCCCTGGAAACCAATCCAGGAGAGGCCAGGGACCTGTCCGCAGTCTCCAGGGAGAGGAGGGGGCATGGCCCACTGAGCAGCCTGGGAAGGAGGGTGAGACAGCCTGTTGGGCTCATCAGGCAGTGGGGTTGAAAAGAGGGGCGACGCTGTGCTCGACGTTGCTCAACATCAGGGACGTGACTGGGAGAGAGAAAGCAACACGGCTGGTCCCCAATCCTGCAACACTGTCAGCTTAGTCGTGCCATCCGGGCTGAAAGCTGTGACGTTGGCTACGTTAAGAGCAAGTTCAGATCAGGACAGGTGAGCAGCTTGAGCTGGTCCCAGCCTCCCCCCTGCACAACCCCCTCTCAAGCAGTACAACTCACTCCGTCCAAAGCTTGTTGGAAACCTGGAAGTCATCCTTGATCCTGTTCCCTAGCATCTCAAATCTAATTCATTCGAGGTCCAAGTTCTTGCCGCTCCCCCCCTGTCAACCTGAGGTGAGCACTGTCATCAGCAGGCTGGTCTGTCCCTGTGCCATTGCCCCTTCACAGAGGATGCACAGAAGTGTACTCAGAATATCCCTTCAAACACACGGAATCATGGTACTGCCTCCTCCAACCCGTGGGGCTCTACCGATGTCCTCGGTGTGACTCACGGCGCCCATACAATCTGGCCCTTGGTTTTCTTCATCTCAGCTTATCACTCTCCCCCCATCCTTCCTGCCCACAGCCCCTGGCCTCCTTGATCTTTTCCAGCCCCATCAGGCACACGCTTCTACACGGGCCACGCCTCCCACAGCCCTCTTCCTCCGGGTGTGCAACCTCGTGCACCCTCATCTGCTGCCCTCTGCAGTCCACAGCAGCTTCTCCAAACAACGTGGCCTCACCCGGTGGCCGGATTTTAAGTTAGCCTTTGCCGGGGCTTTTCTCTCTGTAGAATCATGACCTGCAAATAATCCCCCCAAAAGATTAGAAGGGCCATGCTTTGGACGCGTAAGACTCAGTGGGCACTCCGTACATCCTTACTGACACGATGAACGAATAAAAGCATGTGTGGGTGGAATTAATTAATTACACCAAATGAATTGAAGTCCGTCCAGACTTAAAAATTGCATTCCAAAGTATGGAGAGTGTATGTAGAGCCAGGTAAGAATGCAGAGAGCTACACTGGACTACATGCAGCCGCTCACAAACTACTCTCCCCCCCATGAATCATCTTCACAATGAGACTCCTCACGGGGAAGAATTACAGAGAATAACAGAAGAGGAAGGGTGAAAGCGACAAGAGATAAAATGAGAGAAAACTGTACATGACTAATGTGGACGCAGAGGACAGCCAGCCGTCCGGGGTCACCTGAGCCAGCCTTGCTGGTTTCTTGGAGCCCCCGGGGTCCCTGGGACAAGTCCTGTCACTGCTTTGAACGACTTTCAATTGCAGATCAATGACAACAATGCGAATGATTCTGTCCCCCACACACGCAGAGACGTCCTCACGGCTCCTCCCTCTCTCTCTCATAGTAAACCAGTTTTGTATACATTTGTAATTAGTGCAGCATTATCTCCTGCTTATGTACCCTTGGTTCTTTGACTTCTCACTTGAATAATGTACAACATCTTGTCCATTCATTCATTCATAAGCTAAATAAAATCTTGGGCACAGTCATTTCACGTTTGTATAGAAGCATGATTACATATTATTTTTAAAATTATCTGTGAACAGAACTGAACCCTTCTCACATGACAGATCTTACATTATTTAGTCCCAACAATACCGTGCAGAAACAGAGCCTAAGGAACACAGCCGTGGTCCCCGAGCGCACCAAAGTGGTGTCCCACTTCAGTCAAGGAGGAACAATGCATTTTCCCAAAAGCCAACTGCATCACTAAAGGCCCAGAGAGGGAACCGCAATCGTTGAGAGGAAGCTTGCCTCTCAACCGCATCCAGGCCAGACAGCGATTCACTATTTTTGGGAAGGTCCCTAGACAGGCTGACCAGAGAATGACACGCAGCTCATCAGCGGCCACTTGACGCTGTTCCCGAGAGGCACATGCAGAGGCAGGAGACACGGCTGAGGAGTCCCATGGTGGCTCGGTTCCGTGAGAACAGAGTGAAGGACAGTGTCTCTTAATGAAGGCCTGCTCAGAAGGAGGTCCAGTAATGGTCCGGGGAGGGGTCCCTCCAGAACCAGGCATCTGATTACGTGGGAAGTAGTGGATGGCCCGGGAAACGCTCTCCCTGACAGTGGAGGGGGGAGCCAGGGAAGTTGGGGAAACGTGATCTGTCTCAAAAGTTGCTTGGCAGTCTGGGGAGGGGGAGAAAAAGGAACCGTTTGGAGAGTAAGGAAGAACACTGAGTGGCGGAGAGGGTGACAGCCGTCTCCCGTGATGGGAACGCAAAGCTCTTTCCTCTGAAGAGGGACACCAGACCTCTGCACAGGGCCTTCAGAGAGGATGCAAATCGCTGTGCGGGAGTTCTTCCACAGGGCCAGGGCGGTCTCCTCCACCTCTAACATCACCATCTCCCTCAGGTGTGTCAAACTGAACCTTTGGACACTCAGATTGAACACCTAACCGGGAAATCTGTCCTACGTAGTCAGAAGCAAATGGCTTTGGAAGAGTTCCCTGCTTCCCTCAGCGCTGGTGAACTGTGATGAAGCATCACCTGTGGTTCAGATTTACTTACACTGTTATCACATTAGATAGTATTTTCCTCTGCTACGTAGAAACTCTCAAATTATTTAAGGTGCAATAAAGCACTTAGTGTTTAATTACGTTTTTGCATAGCCTAAAATACCTTCTTCTCTAATAACTGAAAATATCTAACTCCCGCCACCTGGCAATCTGTGCGTAAGGAAGGCAGACACGTATGTGTCAGGGTCAGTCTGGCATCTACCTGGTCTGGTGACAGTGCGCCATTACAACATTCTATCAATTCCATTTTTTAAAGATTTCATTATTTATTTTTAGAGAGAGGGAGGGAGAGAGAAAGAGAGGGAGAGAAACATCAATGTGTGGTTGCCTCTTGAGCGCCCCCTACTGGGGAACCTGGCCCACAACCCAGGCATGTGCTCTGACTGGGGATGAACTAGTGACCCTTTGGTTCTCAGGCCCGCGCTCAGTCCACTGAGCCACATCGGCCAGGGCTCAATTTCATCTTAAGTTTTCTTTATTACAAGTTTATATTTCGTTTGTTATTACAAATTTACTACAAAATTTCAAGGCCAATAACACAAAAATAATTGAATAAAATAAAAAGGGTTCCAAGGATCCCAATTGATCTTTTTAAAATATTAGAATTTCTAAATTAAGAAAAAATCTTAATATTATGCAGTACATTTAACCTTAGTTGCTCACTAAGGAAACTGAAACACCCTTCTTTCTAAACATGATGTAGAAAAATTGGCGTCGATTTTTATGATAATAATTTGATGATGTATATCATCTTACCCGTTTATCTGTCTAGCTGCACAAGTGATTTCTCTCTCCCCTTACTGAGTGAAGTGTGTTCTCTGGGAGACACGAGGGATATGCAGCGTTAAGGAGGAACATTTAACAATATATTTGGAGTTTGGTTTAGGATGAATTTATTTTGCTTTTAATCTTACAATATTAAAAAACATTGTCACAACACTGTGACAAGATATTTCTAATTTTGGAAACATTGACAAAATTCGGTGATTCATAGTTAAGGCATTTCACAAACACTAACAGGAGAAGAATTACAAAAGACAAACTCTGCAATGGGCGCTGAGTCTCCTTTCTAAAGAGCCAGGAGAATAAACACCTGAGGAAGGGACACGGCCAACGCCACACACTGGGCTCACACTGTCTGGAGGTGCACCCGCAGCTCCCGCGGGGAAGAGTCCAGAGCTGGGCCCACCCACGCACGGTGCTGCCCTGTGCTTTTCACGGTAACCGAATGTTCTCCACCGTTCGCCCGATGCTATGAGAGTATACACAGTTATCTCAGAAAACACAAGCAGGAAATCCCATCAGACTCTCGGAGCTTCACCCCGACCCCCCAATGAAGCCGCACGCCTCACTTAACCTCTGCATCCCGGCGCCTCGGAGGGACTGGTTCGCTCGATCTCCAGAGGAAAGTGCAGTCCCCAAGAACGTCTGAGTCTCTGCTGCGGTTGCAGAGAACGATGACAGCCCTCTCCAGCATATGGCGAGCATCACCTTCACTCTGATGAGGAAGCAGGGCCTTCGGCCGTTCCCTTAGACACCTGGGCTCCCAGCCCAGGTGAACGTTGTGGCTGGCGTCCCTGTGTCCCCAACGCTCCCAACCCTCTGGGCAGCAGCAGGGAGCTCGGCACCGCCGGGAAGCCAGGAGGGCTGTGCAGACGTGTGCGCATCCCCCAGGCTGGCTCGGATTGGCTCACCGCTGTGGGGTCCCGGAAAGGGGATGTACCCATGCGGTCCTGGGACGGCCTGACGCAGAGTCAACCTTCTGAGATTTCTGACCACACCGCACCGCGTCTGGCAACCAAGAAGGGGCCTGCCAACCAAGTAATGCTCAACGCTGTTTCTTAACAGCTGATGGAAACTTCTGGGTTCTCTGGCACCACGGTAATCACCACGCAGGCCACCAGTTAGATGTCAAGGTTCCTGGGGTCAACCCCTGGACTCTGAGGCAGGATCTCTGTAGGGACTGGACCCAGATTCTGGGTTTAAACCGGCGTTCCACGTCGTCCGCACACCGGCTTTTGGAAGACATTATTTACTCTGCCTGCAGGTAAAACAGATTGTTCTTCTTTCTCTTTCTCCCTTAACCCAAATAATATTGTGTGTGTGTGTGTGTGTGTGTGTATTTGCATACTGTGGACTGGACATTGGTGCCTCCACATTCATGGGTGGAAACCTGACCCCACTGCGATGGGGCCAGGCGGTGAGGCTGCTGGCAGGGGTCAGCTCAGAAGGGCGCAGCCTTCGTGAATGGGATCAGTGTCCTTATAAAATTAGGAGGCCACAGAGAGCTCCCGCCCCCTTCGAGGTGTGAGGACACAGCAGGAAGATGGCACCCGTGAACCAGGAAGCACATTCTCACCAGTCAGGGGCCCTTCTGCACCCTGAGCCTGGGCTTCAGCCTCCGAAATGGGGAGAGATGCAGCTCTGCTGTCGGTGAGCCGCCCCGTTGGTGGTCTCCGGTCCCGGCAGCCTGAGTGGGCTAAGTGTGCGTGCATGTGTCCTGAATAAAAGCTCCTGTGACCCTTCAGCCTTCGCTAACACGGGCTTCTCGGGCTTGGGGACGCACCTGTAACGTGCAGGACGGGCACCAATTCTGGGTGATGCTCGGCTGTGCTTTCTGGTCCTGCCTGCTCGGCAGGAGAGTTCAAGGTTAAAAACAACAAGTCCCAGTTTTTATTTGTACCTGGCTGTGTGTTTTCCAAATGTGGCTGCCTGAAGGGGCTGACATGTTTTTTGCTGTTATGTACACACAAATAATACGTTCAAGTCTATGTCTTAATCTGAAAAAGTCATTGCAATAAATATAGAGGACGAATCTCGGTGTTAAGAAAACGCTGGGTCAGAGTTTAATTGACAGCGGTTTTTTTTTTTTTTTTTTTTTTTTTTTCCCCTGTAGTGGGCGATAAAATAATGATGTATTTCTGCACAGAAGACATCTCGGCTTTGATCAAATCACCATTGTCTGCTTTAAAGAGAGAAGGAATCGTCCTGCTTTGCTGTGGTGACGTTCTCTGCTAACCCTTTTCTTGCGTTCTCTCATCTGCCACAAACAACGTTTTAGCAACCGGGGAAAGCGCAGGGAGGTTAGGAACCGAAGCCCACGGGGGTTGTGACTGCCACAATTCAAGACCCATCTGCCCGCTGGGCTTCTGCCCAGGGAAGCCGCGGTCTCTTTCCGCCTGAAGGTGACAGACGGGCCCTGTGCCCACCGCAGGTGGGACACTGTTCTGATCACCTGACGGAAGGGAGTCACTGTCAGTTAACGAGCTCTGTTTCAGAAGGGAGGATATCACGGCACAAAAAGACGAATTTGCTGGATGTGACCACGTGCAGAGAGGTTGGCACTGGGGTCCACGCTCCAGGCCACTACACTGTGCGGCCCTCATCAGTGGAGCTGTTTCCAGAGACTCACCAGCTGTCCCTCGGGGTTGCTCCCGGCAGGTGTGACTGTCCACACTGTTAGTTGATGCAAAACTACATCACAAGAGTCTTAACTTGCTACTTCTTTTAACTCTCATAGTGGGAATGACAATATCATTGTCAGGAAAATGTCCAAATATGTACTTTTTTACTGTTTTCAATAGTGTAATAATAGTATGATAATTTAATAGCATCATAAATAATGGCAATAATAATACTTAGAAGAATCAGGTAAGAATCTCTGTAGTAAATAAAGTATTTTAATTAATGTTGTGTGTTCTAATGTTAGTTGATTACATATGAAGACAAAATAATTATCATTAAAAATTAATTCTTTAGTATAACAAACTTCTAGCCATTAAAACACTAATGCAAGAGATATAATCATAAAAGTGTGTGTAACAAGGAGAACTAAGCTGGTAATTGTTTACATCATGAATACTGAAATCAAAGTGTTGATGCATTTTCAAGAGAAGCACAGGGTGGAGATGAGAGTAATTTCAAACAATGAAATATGATTAATGGGCTAAAGGAGACATCTAATGCATTTTTTACCTGAAAACAGACTGATCTGGGTTGTCATGGAGAAAAAGAGAGAAAGGATCACACAATTCCAGGAGATGCTCTTGAAGAAAATAAATAGTGGATAATTGCTTTAGCATTTAAATCTTCGATAATGTGGTCACATGGTTTGTGAGAATGTCCAAAAACTTCAGATAATGTCAGAAATATTGTCTAGACATGTACAACCACCAGGGTGAATGGAAAGTTAGCGGAAGTGAGCTGCTTGTTCCGGGGAGGACTTCGACATACTTGGGGCTGTACCGCGCTGTCCGGCTCTAACTCCGAGGGGCCGCATTTGCAGTTTGCCCACCCACTCCCTTCGGCCCAGCTGCCCCGCAGGAGTCCCTGGGCCCAGGCATGCACTTCCCGGGCTGCCCCATGCTGCCTCCATGTCAGTGCTGGGTGAGAGGGTGCTGACCCGGAGGAGCAAGGGCCTGGGGTTCTGCCCGTACATCTGGGGGCTCTGCAGCTGGCATCTCAGCTCCTCCCAGAGAGACTGAACAGAGGCCAAGGTCACGAAAGGAGCCCTGATTCTTGTTTGCTCACTTGTTTGTGATATTTATGCAAATGTGGGAGTGTCCTCCTGTTCTGGTAGAGTTTATGTCTGAAATCTGTGGAATTTTAAAAAATTTAACACATGGTAAGAAAAATAGTGTTTTTAGTAACTAATAATATAATAACTGTTACTTATTTTATAGAATAATCTCTGTTTCACTAAATGTATCACAGCCAAAAATCAAGAGGATTTAAAGTTTTATTTCCTTCCTTCCTTCCTCCCTCCTTTCCTTCCTTCCTTCCTTCCTTCCTTCCTTCCTTCCTTCCTTCCTTCTTTTTCTTTCTCCTTTGCTCAAAAGATAACTTCAAGGAGGAACAAAACAGAGTAGAGGGCTCTTAAGCAAATTGTCACAGTTCTTCTCAACTACCTTCCACCTCTGGAGTGATTCTGAATAAATGGGTGTGTCACCCATTCACTCAGTGATTAACTTCACGAGTGGAGGTGCCAGCTGCTAAGACAGTCTTCGGAGAGAAAAAATAAGTCTTCCTCATGCAGCTCGTCCCAGACAGGCACGCAAAGGGTCCTGCTTGTAGAGCTCCCCCCACCCCTTTTTCCGATAATTTCTATATAAACGGACTATCCATGCTGGGGTATTTCCAAATAGGTCTGAGGCACAGACTAGACCTTGTTTGTTTAGATTTATTCTGTCTACGGAAGAGAGACTGTCTCTGAGAGCTCTTAACTGGTAGGATGCTGGTTTTTGTACACATGAAGCAGAAGGTATCGGTTACACCCCTCTGTCTCTGAGAAATGATTCCCAGAGCCCCCCGAACTTCTACGAAACAAACAAAACATCTCCACAAACTGAGCCAACTGTAAGAATTAGAAATTCACTAGATTTATGCCCAGGTAATATTTTTGCCAACCAAACTTCTCGAACAGTCTATCCTCATTCGAGTTTTTCACGCAGAAACCCTGGCTGGGGGGTTCCCACGCTCACTGTCTGCACCGGTTAAACAATGTCTCTTATCCCTGCAACCAGGGTACTCTGTTTCCCGCCCCTCCGCTCCCGGGGCCGGGCACCCTGGGAATGGGCTACCGTTTCCTCTACCCACCAGGATGAGTCTGTGCGCTACGGCTTGGCCAGGATCAATGAGGCTGATGGCAATCGGGGTGCTGAGAAATTAGCAACTTCTCAAACTAAGTCCATAACCTCTGTCCCAAGCACTTCACTAGCTTTCCACTTCCAAACTTGGAGATTTATGAGTGTGTGCGTGCTAACCTTGTACACACACGTCTGCTGGTGGTAAAGGAAAACAAATTCTAAAAGGTGGTCAGATTTAGACACAACTGTAAAACGCTCACCAGGGAGACATTTCCCTCTGACCAATAGTCAGAGACTGACTTCCTGCCTGACGAGAATTTATTTCCGAGTTTTTTTGTTTGCTTTTGTGGTCACAACATTCTGCACCCTGGTATCGATAGATATATTGGGGATTCTACTTCTGAATGACTTTGTGATGAAGCACAATTATTGATTTCTAGCAATCCTGATTGGGCCAAGTAATACCTAAATATTAAAAGTAAACGTTTCACTCTAACACACGCATACACACCTCTGTCGAGTCGCACGGAATGATAGTGTGATGTGATTCGTGCCTGGTGTCTCCGGTCTAACCCTTCCCACTTCACTTCCAGGAGTCACAAACACACACAAAAATTGTATTCTTTATGAAATAATTATATCATATAGCTTTAAAATGTTCTCTTCTTTCCCATTGATGTTCATTTTAAAAGTTCTGATTTTATGTTTTTATACACATTCACTTTAAAATGTTGTTTTGGAGGCAACATAATAAAAGACCACCAATGCATACATAAGTCGCCAACCATTCTTTTCAGGATTGGGGTCACAGAAAAGCAACTCAGTGATCTAAACATTGTGAAAGAACTGTAGATTGGGAAACTGCAGCTTAGACACTGTAGAATTAAGAAAAAATTGTGATTCAAAGCAAGAAGTCCAAAGAAAGTTGCACAGGTGGAAGAAAGCAGACCCCCTGATACAAAGAACTGGAGTGATGGATGATGCTAAAGCTTCCCTTGCTCACTTGAGAAGATGTAGCCCAAGTTTCAGCTGGACATTGTTGTTAATTACACTTTAAGCTTACAATGTTGCATCCAAGGGAGGAAGTATTTAATTACAGCTGGTCCAGTGGGTGGGGCCCTAGCCACTGGCTCATAAAGAGATGCCCGCAGCTGATGGCTGCTCCAACTTTACTTTCTGTAGCTGCCCTGTCGATGGGTTGAGACACCTCAGAAAACTCGATGGAAGGAAATTTTAATGCATTTCCCCTTTCTAATGAAGTTGGGCATTTTTTGGCCATTTTAGCCTCACGGAAGATCACATAAGGAACTATGATATAAAGATGCATGCTTCCGAATTAAAGTTGAAATAAGGCAAAACCATGATTTTGTTTTAGAAAAGGTTTTTTTAAGTGATGAGACCAATTTTAAAAAGTGTCTTACAGGACCTGTTCAAAGAATATAAAAATAACTATACTCAGCCCCACTTCCTTAGCACTCTAAAAAGATGTACGTCCTCATATACTCACAAAAATAATGAACCTACGCCAGATAGAAATAGTAAGGCAAAGCGTACATTTCCATTTATTATAAAACCAGACCCTTCATGCTGGAAGTGCCTAAATGGAAAAAATGAAATAAAAAACAGAAAGTCCTATGGACTGAAATGCCTGGTGGATGACTTTTACTTAAAACAACCATAAATGTAGTTAACATTTGTATAGCGCTTAACACAGGCTAAGTACTGTCTAAATTCTTTATACAGAGCAACTCAATCTTCATACTAACTGTTTTGGGGGATTATTTTCCCTATTTTGTGGAAGGATAATGTTAATAAGTAGCTGATCTAAATACACACGCAAAAAATAAGTGGCGGAGACAAACATCGAGAGCAGACAATTTCTCTGCAGATTTGCGTCCCTAAGCCATAACACAAACCAGCTGATAGCAAGGATCTTCCTTCTGTCCTCCAACCCGGAAAGCCGAGGAGCCGCACCAGCACATGGGGTGGAAAGTGTGAACCACGGGCTCTGCCCTGCCTCCCGCCTCTCCAGTGGGACCACCCGTCCTGCCACTTGGGTGGAGACAGGGGGCACCGTGTGTGCTGCCTGAAATAAGTGGGACGCATGAAGACAGAGCCTATGTGCTCCTGCTTCTACGAAGAACTGGAAACAGTAAAACTCACAAGCCCAGAGGGAGCAGTGGCTGCCCTGGGGGCTGTGGTGGGAATGAGGAGAGGCTGGTGGGCCATTCGCCTTTCAACCAAAAGATGACCGAGTTCTGGAGATCTTCCTAAACGGCCTGGTGACTCCAGTGAGTGAAACTGTGTTGTTCACTTGCAATTTGGGAAGAGGGTTGATCCTAAGCCTTCACCCACACCACACATATAACCATGTGAGGTGAGAGACATGTTAATTAACTCGATTGTGGTAATCATTTCACAATATGTGCGTATATCAAAACGGACACTGCACACCTTAAACATGAATAATCTTCGTTGTTCAAATATACCTCACTGAACCTGGAGGAAGAATGAAACGGGACCTCAGAGGCCGCCAGCAGCCTGCCTCTTGCTCACCCAGCAAGGCCACGTGCTGTCCACCTATTTCCTGTCCGCAGCCTCCTTTCTGCGCTGGAATCCCAGCTCCCCCTCCCTGGGACACGGGAATACAAATACTTCCAACGATAACTCCTTAGCCAAACATGTTGGAACGTGTGCCGTTGAAAAAGCCCTCGGTGTTTAGAAGGACAGGGATAGGGCTGCAGGAGGCCTGGGAAAATATTCCAAATGCTCAATTTAGACGGAAACACTTCTGTGCATTTCGGTCATTGCCGTTGTTTGCTTGAACACATCTGTGTATATTTCAAGTCCATCATCACCAGCCTGGCCGGTCGTTCTGCCAAACAGTGCTCATTGGCTAGAAAGTCACAGAAGGGGGGCGCCACCCACTCTGACAACCAATGAGAGGATGTTGGGCCAATTGTGTTAAAATTACTCTCAGCGACTGTGTGTGGTCAGATGACCAGAACACTGCCCTTCCTGTCCCCCATCATGGGCCTTGCAACTTTTCCATGACATGGCCGTGATGTGCTTCTAATCAACAGAACACGGGGAAGGTGCAGGGACAGGTGCGGTCCCTCAGCCAGCCCCTCCTGGCCGCACTTCCTTGCTGGCTCTGGACAGGGACGCTACCATGGTACAAGTGGCTTATGCTGTGACCACCCCCACCCCAAAGGCCAGGGCCTAGGGTAGCCTGAGCACGAGAGCCAACAGGGAGATGCCACCCTCTGACCTATGACCGAGGGGAGCACCATCCTGCCAAAGGAAGTCAATTCCCCTACAACAGAGCCTCCCGTGAGACCACAGCCCAGCTGATACTCTGACTGCGGCCTCGTGAAACCCAGGGCTGCAGGCCCAGCCAAGCTCCAGAGACGGGGGGACACTACGTGTTGGTTTTAGCCACTGTGGCAGCCGCAAGTTGTTCACTGGCAACAGAACACTGATATAGACCGTCCTTGCCTCAAAGTCCCACAGCCTTTCTTCCCGCCACTGTCCCATGGTGCCTCTGTCTCCACGCAGCTCGGCCGTGGCTTCACGTGCCCCAGCTTCGTCTGCAGGGAAGGAGATGCGTCTCCCAACCTAGTGCAAACTCCTACTCGACTAAGTTTTTATTTCTAAGTTTTTCCATTACAACCTAGTAAATTTGAAAGATAATTTTAGGTTATGTGTTCATTCATCATGTTTTTAAACACCTACTGTGTTCTACGAACGGAACAGATGGTAAAGAAAGGAGATTCGGAGTTCTGCTCATGACCTTTCTCTTAAAGGAGAAAGCCAACAGAAAGAAGGAGGCCAACACTGACTTGAGTCAGGTGGGAAGGCTGTCAGTTTGACAGGTGTGTGAAGTGCGCTACGGGACAGAGATACACACGGGAGAAACTCAGCTTCAGGTGCGGCGTGGGGCCCACGTTACCTTGGGTCAAACCCTGAGGCTCTTGCTAAGTAGCTGAGTGATGTTGGACATATCAGCTCACTTCTCTGTGCCCCTGTGTCCTCTAAAATGAGTTTGGAAAGACATTATCCCTTCCTTTAGAGAGTCGTAGCAAAGGAGGCAATGGCTACCAAGTCCCCCAAATGTTCGCTGTGACCATAACCTGTCACAGGAACGGTTTCCAACCACCTGGGGAGGAAGAACCCCCAGAGCTGCTCTGTCAGCAACAGTGACGAGTTTGCAGGCACAGGTGCATCGACACAGGAGCGAGCAGGGACCCGCCACAGCTCTGTCTGGAGCGGGGGACAGGGGAGGTTCCCAGAGGCCGTATCTGACCTGTCAAGGAACGGGGCTTTATCTGGAAGGAGACAAGTCTAGATGCCTTTGTCTCGGCTTTTCTCAGCAACACTTTTTTTTAGCGATTTCAGCCTTAAATGTACAATGTAATTAACCTTGTGTCCCATCTGGGATAAGATCAGCAAACCGCCTGTGGAAAGGATTGTTAAATAGCTACAGATTTTGTCTGGTGAGCTGCTTGCTGGGTTCCTTCCGCTTCTTGGCTCTTTCCCACAGCAAAACAACATCTAACCAAAAGGGGGCGACAGACCTTAGCAGACACCTGGAGAAAGAAGACATACAGGTGGCAAATTCACCTGTGGAAAGTCGCTCAGCAGCGTGTGTCTTTAGGAAATGAGATGCAGTGACAGACCTCTTAGCGTGTCGAAAATACGTAACGGAGACAGCACCCAATGCTGGCGAGGACGTGGAGCAGCGGGAACTCTCGTCCCCTGCCGGTGGGGGCGCCGGTGGTGCTGCTGCTTCAGAGGTCAGTTTGGTGGTTTCCGATCAAGCTGAACAGAATCTGATGACAGGATCCAGCGATCACACTCCTGCGTCTGTACCCAAAGCAGCCGCAAATGATGTGCCTACAAAATCTGCACCAAAATATTTGCAGCAGCTTTCTTCATAACTGCCCCAAACTGGAGGCGACCGAGGTGAATGAATAAACAAACCATGGGAAACCCAAACAGTGAAACACTCAGCTAAAAAAATGCAATGATCTCTCTGGCCACAAAAACACGTGGAGGAAGCTGAAATGCATTTTTCTAGATGAACAAAGACTGTGTGATTCCAACTCTGTGACATTTCGGCAAAGGCAACACTGTCGAAAGGTGAGTTCCAACTTTATTTTACGGATGTAAATGAGATTAGATTTCCCAAGAGACGTAGCAGGTTGATGTCTTTCTTCTTTAACTGATTTGGATCGTTACAATATCGACCATGTTTCAGTAATTCCCCACACAATCTGCTTCTATTTCCTTTCTGCGCAAGGAAAATAATTAAGCATTTTAATAGAAAGATTACATACTTTTATTTAATGGCGCCCACTAAGCACTTTGCTTTTGCACTTATGTTTAACCAAGAACAAGACCATTGAGAGGTGACGAGATTTTTGGGAATAAGGCAAATGCAGACGCACGAGAACGGCCGACAGACCCCGTGCCGTGCACGTGCTCCTGTGTGACCTGAAGCTCGTTCCACAGGGGCCCCTAACCCTTGCTCAGCTCACGCAGCTATTCAGTCCAATCCCGGCCACCAACATTGTGCTCCGCTATGGAGAACGCGCCTGGAAACACATTTCCTCTAATATGGGCCTGTGCCATCAATTAGAAGAAACTGTCACCAGCAGTGAAGACTCTTATTAAAAATTGATTTTCGTCTAGTCAAGGCTTAACATACAGCCACAATCTTAAGATCAAAGTTGTGTCAGAATAAAGGCCAAAGGAAGAGAGATCAATATCAAGTATTTTGGTCCCGAGATTAACTGGCTACAGAAGCACAAGGAACCGTCTCTATATAGGAAGAAGGCAGGCTGGCGCTGTGACAAGAATGTAGAATTTTTTGAAGGGCAACGATAATATTTCTTGGCTCAAGGCAGTAATAATTATATACCTTCATTTGATGTGCAAAGATACAATAAATAAAATGTGTTTAAAATTGCTTTGACAAGTAAATCATCATTATATATTTTTCAAGTTAATCTAGAAATTTTTAAGTGTGTCTGAGTGTGCATATGTGTGTGTGTGTGTGGGGGGGTGTTCACCTGAAGGATGGTGGGTGGTCTGTCTGCTAACGTGCCTCGCCCGATACAAACACCTTGGAGAGTCTTAAACACGATTTAAATAGAGCTCACTGCGCCCTAAAGAGCGCGTCCCTGAGCTGAGGAGTCTTCACTAAAGGATGTTTCTCAGAATAGGAGTCGTTTTACACTCAGTGACCAGCCCGTTTCCTGAATGCCGCGCACAGAGCCACCAACCGAGAAACGCCAATGACAGACGTTACAGGCTGACGTGATTTTTAACAATGATTTTGGTTAAAAATGAGTCCACTTGACTCTATGTGGCCCTTTAAATAAGTCTAAAGTTACCTCCAGCAGGTGCAGGTAAAAGAGGAGACTTTGGAGCCTGTGGGAGCAGAAAGGTGGCTGTTACCCTGGGTGCCATCCATGGAGCCAGTTCCAGTGGGGGTCAGGAAGGCGGAGAGCGGGGAGAGGGGCAAACGGGGGAGTCGGAATTGTGGGCGATTGCACATTGCTCCTGAAGAGAGTACTCTCGTCAGCTGCGTGCGTGTTAAGGAACCAGCTCTGACTTCCTAACCCAATAGAGATTTCAGTGTAAACTAAACAAACAGAAAGGAAAATGCCATCTCCCCTACTCCTACAACTTTCCTGTACCCGGACACGTAGGTCCGGGCGACATGCATGCCCAGCGTAAGCTGCCCAACTCAATTTCAGAGCTTTCAGTGTTAAATACAAAAGGCTGTCATTTTCAGTCGACACAAGTCAGGCTCCCTAAGGTTAGTTTATAGCGCGTGTTAGTTTCAAAGATTAGCGCTGCTTTCATTTGAAGACAGTTCTCTTCAGATTTGATCAAAATAAATTATTCCTACCTACTAGGCATTATTGGAAATTTATCTGGGCTGTGGTTTAAAAACATGAGAAGTTGGTAAGACTTCAGAAATTGCATTAAAATACAGTTTTTAAAAGAAAGTTTACTTTATTCACAGTCACACCACTCTTCTTACTACATAAAAAAAATAAATTTGTTGAATCCCAATCAGTTGAGTTAAACATGCAAGAACATTGCATGCATTGTCTCGTTGATTACGTATTCTCTATGGTGAATATTTCTTTATACAATTTTGAGGAAGCAGAATACATTCAGGAAAGAAAGACAAAGTAGGTAACAATTTTACCAGAAATATGGAAAGAAAAGCTTAAAATTCTCATTGTTAAATATGAATTGGCAGAAAAAAAAACAAACGCAGGTATATACGCATGATGAAGACGGAAAGGAAACAGAAAAAGTGGGAGGAGTGAAGGGTCGGGATGCTGAAGGGAAGAAAGGATAAAGTGAGGGAGAAACCACAGACAATGGGATAGAAAAGCGTAAACCGCTGGGCGCAGTGAGGCTGCAACACAGGCTTGGGTAGCTGTTTAGCGGTGCTTGTGAGCCACGCAAAAGACCGGGGGCATTAACACCAATAGATCGGCCAGCGATTGATATAATTTCTGTCATATTTAACGTTGCCCCAAATTGCATGAGAATCCCCTGGAACTTTTAATAAGAGGATGATACTTCAAAATCTCTCATGGATGTCGTGAAAATTTGACAAATACAAAGGGATTCCTGTGAAAAGTAGAGGAGAAAATAGACCAATGAGTACACACACGTCACATGCCCGCTGTCCCCCCCTGAGTTTGCATCTCGCCCGCTGGCCCGTGTGCAGCGAGGGTGCCCACCAGGGCTGAAAGGGCTGAGCCTGTGTTTGCAGGAGCCCGGCCCCCTGCCCCAGCCCACTGGGAAGGGGGCCTCAAGACCACACCCCTGTGTCTCTAAACCAAGATGTGTGGGCATCCTAACCAGAGAACTTCCCCTGGGGCCTCACGAGAAAATAAACCTCCACAGGTGTGGTTAAGGTGAGGTCATGCTGGATGGCCCCTAATCCCGAGCCTGGGGTCCTTCGGGGAGAGCAGTGAAGACACGGAGACACGTGCCGAGGGAAGGAAGCCATGGGAAATGCAGACAGAGACCGCAGTGGCATGTCCACAAGCCAAGGAGTGCCCAGGATGGACGGCTGGGACCAGACGCTGGGACTGGGGAGGAAAGACCCCCCCCTTGACCTGCCAGAGGGCGTGTGGCCCTGAAAACGCAGTGATCTTGAGCTTCTGGCTTCCAGATGGTGGCAGAACGCATTTCTATTGTTTTAAGGCACTCAGTTTGCGGTACTCGTGCGTGGTTGGGTAGGCAACGAAAGACAGGTACACGTTTGCTGGGCGGAAGAGAAGGAGGAGGCATGTCAAAGCTGAGAGGCAGAGACCCTTCGATCCCAAGGCATCGTGTGGATCATCAATATTCTCGGCGATAGGACAGGGTATCTGTGTGCGGCCACTTGTCTTAGTGATCGGGGTGGCCTTGGGACAGAGGGAGGGCTGAAGACGCAGACATCTTTGACACGTAGGTGGGAGATACTGGGAATCACAGGAAAGGGAGAGTAACACCACAGGATCTACAGGAGGGGCGCACGGGCACCCCCGAGCGAGGACGCTGAGGACCAAGCACTGAACTGTTCTCAGTCACACGTGGCACCCTAACTGTCTCCGTGGACAAGCCATCTGGAGATGGAGCTCTGTCTAGAAGGGGGAGGGGACCAGTGAAATAGCAAATCTAAAACACAGTGGGAAATAAATGAATTTTCTGTGGTCACTTCCTCGGAGGCGTCCTTTTCATAACCTCTCGGACATGCTTAAACTCAGTGCATGTAGCAAACATTCATTTTCTGTCAGCTGTGTACATCTCTTTGCCAAATGCTCTGGGGTGCAGAAAGAAGTGCTCTGGGGTGCACAAAGAGGAAGAAAGCAGAAGGCTTGGTCTTCAAGGAAGCGACAAGATTGTGTAGGATGTCACTCACTCTTAATTCAAAGAGCAGTGTTCCTGATTTTGATATAGAATCACACATAGAACACTTTGCTATGCTTCAAAGTCAAAAGAACCCAATTCAATGCCAATGAAATAACTAAAAAAGTTTCCTCTAGAATGTAATTCCATAATATTTTCTTTCTTTTTAAAAAATATGATCCAAACCTTGTAGATTTGCAAGCTGGATTCAGCTGCACGTTAAAGGGAACTGAGAGACAGGCCATCTTTTAGAAATAAGTGAGTGAGAGATTGGGAGATGCCCCTGGTCCCCACCCTGAACGGATGATCCTTATTCCCATGACAGCTGGCACTGGGTCTGGAATGGTTTTCTAGCTGCTCCAAAGAGGGATCAGCTGTAATCTGATGTAAGTGTAAGGACGTAAAACACTCACGGATGATTTCAGTGGGATTTCGAAACAGTGAGTCATCCTATGTCCACTATTTAAATATGTTAACTTTTACTTTCAGTGTTTTCAGGAATGCAAAGCTTTCTGGAGGCTTTCAGCAGCATCTCTTGTCTTAAAGAAAATACCCAGATGTCAAGAGGGGACCTGGGGAGCCCATCCCACAGGACAGCATAAAGGTCACCTGTAGGCGGGTTTAGGAGCTTCTCAGGGTCCTGCCTGTGGCCCAGAGAGATCCAGACGACCCAGCATGGCTGCAGGGTCCTCCCGCAGCCAGACCCCGATAACCCAGCTAAAGGAGAAGCCACGCCCTTCCCCTTCTGCAGAGTCTTCGCACGAGGGAACAGCCTGCTTAGCAGAGGGGCTGGCCTGGTGCGAGCCCTGCATGTGGCAGGATCCAGGAGAGAAGACGAGGGTGTAGAGTCATGATTGAGAAGTGGGACAAGGGGGGGGGCTCTATGGCAGGAGAGGACAGTGGACAAAGGAGCAGAGGAAAAGGGGAAACAGGTACTGGAAAAGGTGGTGCCATGGAACATCACACGGCCTTGTTTAGGAAGATGGACGGACGGGAGAGCTCCAGTGACTTCAGGCCACTGGGGTTCAGCCTAGACAGCCTCTCGGTGGCTGTCACCTGCCACACCAAGAGGAGAGGATGTCCCAGAGATGAGAGGCTGCTCAGTGGGCCAGGACTCAGGAACAAAGGTGGACAACCACTGCCCACCTCCTTCCCCACTCGGGCGGGACACACTTCGAGTCCTATGAGAGGGGACTCTGCTTTGGACTCGGATGCAACGAGTAGTGAGGTCGGGTGTCCAGAACAGCCGTGGATGCGAATGTGTCCACTAGGTCTCTGTGTCTGTCGTCCCTCCTTAGGACAAGCAGACTGAAGATGTGAACCTTGATGACCCTCTGGGGCCTGGGCTGGGTCAGTCTGGAACCATGTGTCACTCCTGACGAAGAGCCATCCCAGTAACACTACAAATAGACGACTGGTTTTGAAGACTGTGCGGCATCGCCCGGACATGTAAGCGCCTCCCACCATGCTTTGCTCCAGGAATTCCTCACGACCTTCCCTGTCTGGGTCAGTCCTCTTGTCCCTGCTGTCGGCCTTGGGCAGAATTATGACCTGTGGGTCACCAGGTCATGACCTGGTCTGAGCATTAACTGAAGGCCATGCCCAGTACAGCTTCTCAGGCCACCCCTTTCTCTCTGATCAGCCCCAAATCCCTCACACTCTCTACATCTGTGCCAATTAGTGTCACATGACCAACCAGGGACCTTTGCATTTGCATAAATCCATGCAAATTTGTTGTTGATCAAGCCAGAGTATGTTTATTAAATGCATTTGTTCTGGGTATTTTCAGCAAGATGTAGCAAAATTCTTCCCTTTATAGTAGCTCCAAGGTGAGTACAAATATAATATTTTTATATGAATTTGAATCTCATGACACAGAGTTATTCATTCAGCCTACTGCTGCTTTTCCTGATGAAAAATGAAAACCTAGGAAAAGCAAAACAGAGTTTATCTGATACAGAGTTTCTGAATGCTAATTATTCATATTCTTTTTTTTTTTTGCATTTTATTGTGAATGCAGAAATTCAGGTTATGATTTGGGCTTTTCTAAAAGACTGCCAAAATAAAGTTAAGAAAAAAATGAATGACCATATAGTCCATTAAATAAAATAATTCATATAAAAAAGCATCTGTCAGAATGGCCGTCATTAATAAATCAACAAACAATAAGTGCTGGTGAGATTGTGGAGAGAAGGGAACCCTAGTGCACTGTTGGTGGGAATGCAGACTGGTGCAGCCACTGTGGAAAACAGTAGGAATCTCCTCAAAAAACTAAAAATGAAACTGCCTTTTGACCCAGAGGTTCCACTGCTGGGATTATATCCTAAGAACCCTGAAACACCAATCCAAAAGAACCTATGCACCCCAATGTTCATAGCAGCACAATTTACAACAGCCAAGTGATGGAAACAACCTAAGTGCCCATCAGTAAATGAGTGGATCCAAAAACTATGGTACATTTGCACAATGGAATTCTACACAGCAGAGAGAAAGAAGGAGCTTATACCCTTTGTGACAGCAGGGATGGAACTGGAGAGCATCATGCTAAGTGAAATAAGCCAGTCAGTGAAAGGCAAATACCATATGATCTCACCTATAAGAGGAATCCAATGAACAAAACAAACTATCAAACAAAATGGAACGAGAGACATGGCAACAAGCAGCAGACTGACAGTGGCCAGAGGGGAGGGGGGAGAGGGGAAATGGGGGAAAGAAGGGGAAGGGACTAGTCAAAGAACATGTATGAATGACCCATGGGCATGGACAACAGGGTGGGGATGGACTGAGGGAGCTGGGTGGGGTGAGTGGAGGAGGGCAAAGGGGGGGAAATTGGGACAACTCTAACAGAACAACAATGAGAATGATTTAAAAAATAAACAAAATAAAATATTATTGAATATAAAAGAAGAAAACATATAGCTCAGGGAACATAGTGATTGAAGAATAGAATAAGGATCTGTACATTCATTGTGAAAGAACCAGTTACAATTTTAGACAAATGCAGGATGGAGACAGCACGCCTTCTTGGTGGGAAGTAAAAGTGGCTCTGGGTCCTGATTTCATGGGGGACGAACTTCCTGTCAGTGAGATCGTGGGCTACATAGTTAATCCCGGAGCGCGGGCTTCCTCCCCTGCACAGTGAGCACAACACAGCGCCCCGCCACGCACCTGCCAGAATTCCCTGGGTACAGAGGAGATGCCCTTAAAAACAGTAACTGGGGCATGAGAAGTGCTTAGTAAACACTGACTTCTCACTCCCTTTCCTCATTTGTTCTAAAGCATTTCCAGTTCACAGAGTGGGTCCCGAACATGTGTCATATTTAACGTGAGTGAGCTCTTACACACCTAAGGGGCCAACGTGCTACTCAAACTGAATAAATTGGTATGAATAGGTTTTATAACATCGTCGCTGTACAAATATCCACCCTTAAATGGCAGCTTTATACAACACAGAAAGCCTCTCAATGCTTCAATGCATTTCTTATCAAAGCTGAATTTAATCTACACTATAGAACTCGAGTTCTAGAGCGATTATTAAAATATGTATTTGTTAGCTGTTAAATAAAACGCACATATATTGCATAATTCATAAAAGTTGCTTTGGGGGGGGCTTATTTGCATCCTAAAACCATGCATGTCACATGCATGTTCTCATGCGCGCATTTTGAGTTGCTCCTGTAACATTCCAATCCCACGTTTTGTGTATTTTTACTTAATGGAGCCATAACCAGTCTAAGAAAGGGAAATGCCGCAGAGCACACTGGAAACCTCACTAGAATTTGTGAACACCTAAAATCACGCAAAGTCCAGTGAAAACTTCGCATTTACAGTCATGCCTTTGAGGGACGGTGCGCTGCTACAGGACAAGAAGCCGGGGTGTGGCACTGCAGGCGTCCCTGTGGGTACACCCAGCCTTTCCCTTCTCATTCCCACCAACGCAGAGCAGCAGCCACCGCCCCAGGAGTGGCAGCGTCAGAGGCAGTAAAGCCGGGACCCTCACCACAAAGGAGCCGCTGGCCAGGCACCTGGGACTCTCGAAACATATACAGGAACAACTGCGCTGAGCTGCCACTTCTTGAAAGGGAACCAGGTAAGTTTGATGAAAAGAAAAAGATAAATCTCACCAGATGAAAACACCACTAACGTTTTCGTATCCAAACACAACTACGTAAACTAGAGACGGTTGTTCGGCACCGTCTGCAGGGAAGGAAAGCTCTCGCTCTCCCAAACTCTGTAAGTCGATTTTCTCAGTCTAGAACAAAAGAGTTCAAGGATGTTTCTGCCTTAGAGTTAACATTATTCATTTCCTTATTAGCAAGAAGCTCCCCACGTTCTCTCTTGCCAAACTGCAATCCGTTTTTTTGGTGAACATCCCCTATAGGTAACCTTTCCCATCTGTTTGAATGCCAAGAGCCCATCCACATCGTCTGTCTGAGCAGGCCGTCCTCACCCCGGAACCCCATGTATAACCTCCATCGTGGCTGATATATTATAACATTAATGGTTCAGCTATTTATGTCCTGACCATCAGGGTTCTGCAATTGATTATTAGTTCCTGGAAGGCCAGGAATGAGGCTGTTTCACTAGGTAATGCGTGCTCAGTGCCTGCTGATAGATAATACCAGCTCCAGAGAGCATCTATGGAAGGGAGGAGCACATGAACGCATGGAGGAACCAGCTCATGGTTCGGGGGTGAAGATGCTATAAACAGAAATAATAAAAATGAACAAGAAGAAAGCATGAAAACACGTACACATACAGAAACAATCCACGTGTAATAAATCGGAAGCAGGTGCTATAAGGCTCTTGGCGGGCATGGGGGAGGGGGTGGGTCTCTGCTTTCTGGAGCCAAGCAGAGCTCAGGGTAGAGGACTCCGGGGGGGCAGACCCTGAGGATTCAGGTCTGGGGCAGAGCGTTCTGGGCAGATGTGCCTTCTCTCACACCATGTCCATTTTTTGTCTGTACATTTTTCATTCCAACAAAGGTTGTCATGGAAATAATAAAGGGAATGCCTAGAAATGAATTAGAATACATTCTATAATTCAGCACTCAAAATTTTTCTTTTCGATAAGTTTAAAATAAATCCCACTTGCGTATGATATTGGGGCTTTTATTTTTACATTCGTCTACAAGAGTGAAATTGGTAGAGCTGAAATCATTCAGCTCGGCTCGGGTTCCATATTCATACCTATGCTCAGGGACAACTGTCCGCTTTCCTATTTCATCCAGGCATTTGGGGCTTTTCATGGGAGACCCTGCAAAATGATACTCCTGAAATTTAAGTTCCACACAACTCTCCCTGAGAGGATTTGCTACAGATAACTGTCAATGAACTTGGTATTTCACTCTGCAGCCTAGAGAACGATGTTCCCTCATATATACGCCTTTGACTGGAGAGGGGTAACATCCAGCCTTCCACGGCTCTCCATTTGCAGGGTCAGGAGACAGGGCTATTTTCCACAGTTTCCCTAAAACGAGTGGCGAGTCTGAGCAGGGGGTGGAGGGAAGGAGGGCCAACTACAGGTGATGGATTACCTGGTGGAAGCTGAGCCAATGCCGCAGGGCGTGCGCTGCAGGCTCCAGCAATAAACCCTCCCCGTCTACGGAGTGTCCGCCGAGGGGAAACTAAAGACAAGGGCAGTGGGAACATTGTCCTCCCTGGGCTCAGCCACAGCACACTGCCTTTGCTCCTGCGCGCTCTGCTTCTTTAGGTTGTCTGTTCATTCGGCGTGGCTTACGGAAAGATGCAGCTTTCCGTGGTCTGATTTCTCCAAAACGTTAGCCTCATCTATTCCTTAGGGTGAACCTTCTGGTACAAGTGCCGTGAGTGGAGTTTCCAGAAGTAGAATTTAAGGGCAGTCTAAGGACATGATTGAATAGGTAGATGGTGACATGCATAGACAGAGATTATTATAACCTGAATCTATCACTCAACTATCTCAAAAGGCATTCGTGGGGACTTGTGGGCTGAAATGACAGGAAGAGCAGGATTCACCAGGAAACCCCATCAGTCGGCCACACCTGCGACTTCGGAAAGAAGGACCTTCTGTCTGGGTCATCTCCCAGGGCGGCCAGGGAAGGCAGTCACCCTGCCTGATGGACAGGCATTTTATGAGTATGTGAACTAATTCATGAGATGCTACATCAGAGCTACAGAGCATTGTCTGCTAAGACAAATCTAGTTTTCAGCCATTCCCTGCATGAAATACTGATTTCTGGGGCTAATTTTGTTTGTCCTTTCGATGTTATGCTTCTATCAATATAGCTCTACATCTAGATAAGGATGCGGGTAGATGCACGAACAGGAATGGGCATAGACAACAGACACGCCCTCACCCTTCCTAGACGTGCAGACTCATTCCCACATACGGCATCCCCATCTTGTCAGTGTCAATGGACAAGTCTGGAATATCACAACGCAGTAGACACACTCCGTGTATCTTTTTAGAGCAGAGGACCCTAAGAAGCAGTCCTTCACTACCCGGGAGCACACCCACAGGGGAGCCCTGTGAGAGGGAAGTTCTCCGTACTGTAAAGGAGGGCTTTCTGCATCACACCATCGCAGACGCACTCTAGGTTGCTGGCTCTGAGAGCGGGTGTTTAGAATGCGCTCAGGTTATTTATTAGCTGATTTATATGTTGCTCTCATAAATAGGGCTGGGCTGGAAAGCCGTGAGTACATATCGGTGTTACTGTCGCCGGGATGCACCCTGCTGTACCCTCCCGGGAGCTGGCTATGTCAGAGCGTGACGACTGTGCGGGTCTGGAAGGAGGCGCCCCATGGCCTCTCGCAGGGGTGTGGCGTCTGTTAGGCTCCACAGCCACGTCTGAGAGGGCTGGTGTTTGCAGAGCCTCACCTGCAGAATATGTTGGCAAACTGCCATTGCCAATCAGGTAAGTAAGAGATCACCTGTCCACCTTAATCTGCATTTCTCTCAATAGACTATATACATTTTGACAAGGTCTTTAAATACCAGCAGTGGATTATTTCAACCACACGTGGCAAAGAAAGACAGTTTAATGAAAATAAAGAAATATGACATTTTTAAATGTGCATTTATTTGTAGACAGCATTTTATTACACTGTGGGTCCTATTGCACTTTTCAAAAGTAAAACTGCATTATTTAAGTGTAATAATTCAAGGAAAATTTTAATTTACTGGAAGACGTTTGATTTAGAGGCAACTTAGCATAAATGCAGCACGTATTTATGAAAATAAAGGAGCTACGTAGCACCTTGCTCACACCTTCACAAACACTGTTGCTGATAGGGTCCAGTAAGTGTGCGAAACACAGAATATTGAGTTAAGAGATTCTGTCCTATTTCTGGAGGAGAATGTAATATATTGTATAGTTTTTTCTGTTTTTGTATTATGACTCTAATTGTTACTGTTATTACTAATGATATTCTCATTACTTAGTATGTGGCTAATTTTGTACTTTCCAGAACTACTGTATGTGAACTCAGAAGTGTTTAGTTTCCTCTGACAAAACATTCCATTTCCAGATCCTGCTGAGGACTTTCTGTGCTGGGTGGTCCTCGGCCTGTGACCCTCCCCTGTCCCGCCTGCACCTGAAGTGAGACGTGGGTGTGCTCCATCGCCGATGCACCTGGAGGCTGCCGGCAGCTTCCATTCGGACAAAAGCGCTAACCACTGAGCGCAGCCACAGGCACACGGGGAAGAAGAGGTGCCTGGGCAGGAACCGTGGGCCGGGGCCGTGCTCACGCTCCAGCCTGCGTCTGCCCGACAGAGCGGCACAGGAAGCCCACTGAGCGGAGCTTCTGCGTCTCACGGGTGCATCGCGGAGAATCCAGAACGCTCATTTTCTCATTAGTTATTCGCTTTGTGAGAAAAGCCTGGAGTTCGCTCTCGCGTCTTGACAGACCCATTTGCTTTTAACAGCTGTACTCATCGGCAGACGCTGCGCCCTAGTCACGCCTTTTCATCTGAATCGCACTGCTGAGGATAAATACACAAATGCTGTCAATCGCCTCCCCGTTCCAATGATGCTGAAAAGGGGTTTTGCTACCTATGAATACATCTTAAATAAAATGACCAGGAGCCTCGTGTGTGGCCAGTCTGTCCAGGTAGCTGAGGGCTCTGGTGTCCCCTTTAGCCGTGGCTCCATTTTTTGGTTTTTACCTTATTATTTAGTACCTGGATTTGCCCACTGTCCTCTTCCTTCTCTGCCCCCTTGCTCTGAGTTCAGTTCCTGACCCGACTACCACAACACTGTACACACCACACCACCCTGGGCCCTGGGCCATGGAGGTCTCCGCAGGCCCAAACTAAAGACAAGGCAATGGCAGCCATGACCTTGTCCCAGCCCCTGGCTTACATACTCAACGTTCACCCTGTCGGTTACTCTTCCCAGCAGTTCCGTGGTTATTTTCATCCATACTTTAAAGATGCAGCTAACAGCTCCGGTTGGGGGGCGGGCACAGGGATTGAGCAAAAAAGGAAGACAAAACTCACAGACACAGACAACAGTGCGGTGATTGTGGAGGGTGGGGGTGGATGGAGGTGGAAAAGGTATGGGGGGGTAAATGGTGATGGAAAAAGATTGAATAAAATCAGTTGAAAATTTTTTAAAAAATGATAAGCCTGTTAAGACTAGAAAAAGTGACTGACTTCAGGTTGCTCAGCTGGGAGGAGAGTAGAACGACTTTCTAACACACATCTGTCAGTTACCAGAGCTGCCCTTTATGTTTAAATTATATTTGGATCTGAAAATTTATATTGAATATAGAAAGCTTTACTTGCTCAGATATAAAAAAGAAAAGCTAATAATTCTGGCTTTGGTTCTAAATCCAGCTAGAATAAATAAAAGGGCCTGCTCCCTGCACAGATGCCCTTGTCCTTTATGACTGACAAGTGTTTAGAGGCCAGAAAAATATTTGGCTTTTTTTTTTCTCTTAAGAAATGTTATATGATGACCTTTAGCGTAGTGTATTCTTTGAAGAGAAAGCAAACATGGGTCTTCGGTGAGCGAGCATGCGGTCTGAGCTATTTGGCCGCATCTTTGCGGTTGAGGTTTGGCAGCGTTGTGAGTCACCAGGCGCCAAATACTGCATTAGGTTTTCACCCGCAGTGTGTGGGGAAGGTGGTGTGCATATATGGGGTGGAAAATACATCCTGAGATATTTCCAGACTAAAGACATGCAAATCCCCTTGGCGAAGCCCGTGGGCTGGCAGCGGAGCTCACGGAGTATGCCCACGGGAACACCATCTCGTGCGGGATAGACGGGATTCGTGATCAGCCTCCAGAACATCGTCTGCAAAGTGGTGTGAAAAACGTCAGCAAATACCTTCCCCTCAACTCTTCTGCCAATGAAACGTCATGTGCACTAGCCTTGTGGAATGAGAATGTTCAGCAAACCTCATTTTCTTAACAATATCCCAGCTCATTGTGTTAAAGAGATTTCAGAAAGGTGAGTGGATAATCCAAAGTGTAGAGTAACTATAAATGATTAAATCATCCAGCCTGTTGCTTATTAAGTCAGTTATAGGGAAAAATGACCTCACTCTCTCCATGAATTATCTAGATGTTTGGGGAAAGAGTTTTTATCTTTAGACATTTAATCTACAATATTTTGGGATGCTTTCAATCTGGTTTGCTTCCCACGTGGGTTTAGGGTTATATGTATCAGACTTGAAAAGGTTATGATTCTAAAAAGCAGTCAACTTGTGCCTCAGGGTGTGGGCTACAGAAGGAGGCCAGAGTCCAAACTTCCAAATCTGAGAGCCCACATTTCCCAGTCTGAATTCTTGGATCCATAGCGATGTTCAGCTTTACATCTTCAAAAACGTCATCTTGCATAGTAAGTACCCTTCACGCTCCTTCCTGTGGATACCCAACTCTTCCTCTATCTGGGTCAACCTGCAATGTTCAGTCATGTCTCTTCACAAACGCTCTCTCTAGCCAAATGAGACGACTCATTCTCTATGCTTTGGAAATGTTCTCTTGGTCTCTTATCCCATATATGTGTCTTGTTTTTATGCTCTAGTGCCTTTTTTACTAAATACCCACACACTGAGCTCTCACCATTCGTTAAGACCGAACTCCAATCATACGCTCCCTGTCACGTCCCCATCCCCATGGGGAAGAGCTGTGCCCTGTGCCCTGAAATTCCCGTTACCTGCACCTCTCACACCTTACAATTATGTGTATTACGTACATGCTAGCGCCTGCTTGGCCGGAAGAAGATTGCTGAAGGTGAGGACCCACTATGAGGATCTCTCCTTACATCCTCCTCAGCTCCTGAAGCATTTTCTCAATGAAAAATTTTGGCACAAATGAATATATGTTGTAAAAGCCTTCACAGTGACCACAATCCCCAAACAGCCAAGCTTCCCATGTACAGCATTATCTTTCTCATGGTAAAAATAACATAAGAATTTGACTTTTATACGTAAAACTCTACGTTGTGGGCTACGTTGTGATCCCTAAATTCATACAGGGAAGCCCCAACTCCCAGGACCTCACAATCAGACTCTATTTGGAGACAAGGCCTTCACAGAGGTGAACGAGTTTAAATGAAGCCCGTCTGTGGGCCCCGACCTAGTCTCTTACGAGGAGAGAAAGCGTGGACGCACCGAGACAGACAGGCGCTGGACCCCAGGCAGACACCGCGAGGGGGCGGCCACCCCGAGCCAGGGAGAAGCTTCAGGAGAAACCCGCCCTGCCAACACCTTGCATCTAGATGTCCAGCCTCCAGAACAGAGAGGAAATCCATTTCTAATTTCTAAGCTACCCATTCTCACGTACTTTCTGATAATCGCAGCCCTAACAGGCTAACAGGCTTTATATCTCTAAACCCAATGAGAAAAATACATACGAATTCAAAACTGGGGAGCTATTCCTCACATGCCCCAATTTGTCTGTGCCCTGTGTCTCCCTGGGCGGCGCCCGTCCACCCCGTGGGGTGACACCAGCAGCAGTTTGGTAGTTCCGCGGCTCCACACATTTCTGCCCCTCAACGCAGCTCCTCCCCCACCAGGCAGCACGGCCTGTGAGCATTCTCCCGTCCCAGGCAGGAGGTGCTTTTTCATGCCGACACTTCTCGGTCTCAGTTTTTAAAAAATACAATGCTGACAACCGAACGGAGGCAAAAAGTATATATGTTGACCAAATTCACTGCATCATTATAAGTGTCATTGTGTAGAAATGACAAACAAACCAATGCTTCTTTCAAAGATATTAGTCGGGGAAGATGGAAATATACCTGAAAACCTCTCGTGTGCTTTTCCAGGACTACCACCTCTGTACCAAGGAGCACGTAAACACGGTGAGTGTTGGGATGGGGGTGGGATGCCTAAACTCAAGGTAGGGGCAAGGCGTGTGAAAGGAAGTGATCAGTGATGAACCTCGGCTCCATGGCAGACAATATGGAACGTTCTGGTGAAACAGGAAGTTAGATTTGATCCCTGAACCGCAGAATTCCCAAACCTAAAGGCACAGGGCAGAGGCGGAAACAGGTAGTGCTAAGGAAAGGTAATAAATGTTATAATAAAAGGGAAAATGATGCTTTCGGCATGCCAAGACAGGAAGCAAAGAACAATGGTGGGAGATCAGAAACGGCTTCCCCAGGGTTCTGAATCGTTCTGCGTCCAGTGTGGTTGCTGGCATGGATTAATCACCTGTCACAGGCTGGTGCCAAGTGCTTCCTCTCACCTCACTTCATCCCACAGCCTGGCGAGGCTGGTGTTGTGACTATTCCTGCAGACAGAGGCTGAGACGCGGCAAACGGAGGGGAGGACTTGTCCGAAACACAGAGACACCAGGGTCTGACTCTGCATTGGCCCGTGTGCTGCCCGGCCTACAACAGGACGAGGCTTGCGTCTGAGGCCAGCAGGTGCAGTCCCTGCATGCGGGGGTGCTGATCACTCCGGGGAGGTCCTGGGGGACCTCACACTGGGAAAGTGAAGACTCTTTAAAAGCTTCACATTACCTACACTTTCTACACACAGGTCACCCCAAACTATGGCTCTCCGGAGGGCTGAGATTTACAGGAATTGACTTGCAGCCACCCAGATGAGCCTGCCGTGGTGCCCCAGTTCAATGCCATGGAACAGAAATGACTGTCTGCCTGTGGATCAAGGGGCCGGGCAGGTCCCAGCTCGGCCGCCAGCGGGGGTGTGATTAGAACAAATTGGTGGCTGGGTCTCGTTCTCCGTTTCTTAATCTGAAGGGGCTGACCAGATGGCTATGATGCCCCCGTGTGTGTTGTAAGTGACTCTGGGAGGCCTTTGCCGTGATCGGGTCTGCAACACATGTTACCGTGCCCTTAATCCTTCCTTGTGGACGTCATGCCAGACCCCCTGCACCGCCAAGGGCTTTACAGAGGCCAAGTGGCCACACGCTGGAACAATGGCTTTCCTGCCACTGGCATGACGGAGTCAGCATCGTTCTCGGTAAAGCCTGAGGAGCCGCACAGCCAGCAGTGTGAGGGCAGACGAGCCACTCTCCACCTGCTCTAAGGACATGAACGGCGGCCAGTCGGACACTGACGCCTGAGTGACGACAGCTGCTGACGCACTCTCTGTGTCACACCCGGGACACTGCGGTCCCTGAGAGCCAGGCTCCCACCTGTGGTGGGCACTCCCCACCTCCTTACCCACTGAAACACATGCTCTTTCCTGGGGGACGACTTCTCTGGTCTGTGCAGAAACGCAAACCCGAGTCAAGCAGAGACGCGAACGCAAGAATATAAATGGTCGTTCTCCGAGAGAGAATGTCTACACTTCAGAAAAAATTTAATTCTGAATTAAATTTTCTTCCTTCTGGGACCCTAACTGTTAAAAATATCTGTTTGGCGAACAACGACCTAGGAAACGCCCCACGGTGTTCGTGGAGGAAGAGTAGACGTTGAATAGATCGCCCAGCCACATCTTCAAAGTCTCTCCCTGAGATAGAATTCTTAAAGGATTATTTCAAAGTGGTGTGTTTCGGCACTAAAGTACAAAAGAATGCTGTCGCCTTGGTCCAGTATTGTATGTATTATTACTGATGCTATTTTTCAGTGAAACTTTTCACTCTGCTCCAAGAAGAGAGCATGGGGGTGAATAAGTCATTATGTATCAGCAATACTTTACCTGATAGAACACAATGGGGACCCGTTAGAAATGAGCATGTTTCCATTAGAAATAACTCAATGGACGGTTATGAGAACAATAAAGCACACGGTCGATATTTGGCAGCTGTAAATAGGTTCTAAGTATTTCAGAACTATGACATGATCATTGTACCTGACATTAGCAACAACGGGACCGCGAGTATTTCTAAAACCCCAACGCAAAGGTAGCACGTTCGTGCATTTTTCCAGCGTTTCACTGGTGCAGCTGACTCCCCGGAGCTGCAATCGTGGTATCCTGGCAATCCGTAACCCGATTTCTTCCCCTTGCAATTTGACAAAAAATAATTGTCTTCAATTTCTGTTAATATATGTCACATCGTGATCGACTGAAGGTGTTTAAAATTGGCTCACAGATTTTAGGGCAGACGAGCAGAAAAAATCGTGTATGTCCATCCTTTAAAAAACATTTATACAAATCTCTTTCTAGGAACACCAGAATGCACCTTAATTACACTTGGCAAAATGTGTTCCTACATCCCTGGTCTGACCCGAAACCAGGATGCATTGCAAGGCACCCTTTAAACTCGCGCTCGGTCGCAGTCTCACAGGACAGAGCAAACCGTTTTTAAAGGGAGCGCCCTGACTGGCTCTTCCTGCGCAGACTCCAGACCACTCCAGACCACCTGTAACACACCGGTGCCCCATTGCCTCCTAAATTAGGGGAGTGACATTAAATAACTAGCACGGAATCAGAACTATCACATGGGCCTCGCACTGTCCGCTTTGACGCTCAGAAACAATGACTAAAAGTTTAGCACTAGAATCTGTCGTTAATGGACTGTAAGCACACGTGTGATGCGTTCACTCAGTGCACAGTCTTCACACCCATGTGGGTGTGGGTGCACACGTGCACTAAAACTATCTGGGCACAAGTGTGTGTGATATGTGTACAAACTCACGTCGTGGTCAGAGTCTGGCAGGGGTTTTCAAGCCAGACTGGCGTTTGCTCACATCTTACTTGCAGGTGACAGCTGCTGAGCCTGGGTGACTGAGCTGGGGTCTTACTGGCTGTCAAAGGAAAGGAAACGTACAGTTATGGCACAGGGTTATGGTCAGTACAAAATGAAATGCTTGTTGCATTCCGACTCAACGGTGTCTAACGCCTGGAAAGCTCCTAATAAGTAAGCATTCCTCGTGTCGTTTCCCCCAAATATGGGCTTTGCAATCACTGAAATGTCAGTGTGTGCACTGATTAACCAGAGTGCTTCATGCCGGAAGCGCTTTGAAGACGGAAGGGAGGACATTCAGCACTTGTCCGGCAAGGTATTTTCAGTGTGAGTGGGTGGGTAGCCTTCTAAAGTAGACCGCAGAGACGAAAGGCTCTCTGGGCCAGAGTGACACTCATAACAGCTTCTGGGGACAGACGGTGGGTGTGTGGTCCATGGCCAAGGGCAGGACACCTGTGGGGTCTCCTAACCCTGCCCTGCAGGACACTTGCTATTTTCTCTAGTAAAATCCATGACAACAGATAGGAAGAGCCTCAAAGGCTCAGTCATTCCCTGAAAAATGCCTGTGTCCCTAGCACCAGCCGCCATATTCAGACCCGATTCAGAGCAGCGACGTGCTCCCTCTAGTTCACACGAATGTCCACCGTTGTCTGGACCACACAGTGCATCGTTCCTGGGGAGCTCACCCCACCAGGTACCCCCTCTATTGTACTCAAGCTTCTCCCCATCACGAGGTACATTCACATCCACCCCGTCTCAAAGAGGAAGAGTCTCCCAGGTCGCCCACATCCACTACTGACAGCCCCTCCCCTGCCCCAGCTTCCCTCCCTCCTCTCCCCATTCTCTGTAACTGGAGTCCCCTTTCCTACTGATACTTCCTGAGCTCGAGCAAGACTTCCTGGAAGCAACATGAGTGCTTGTGCGTCTCCCCTGCAGGGGCTCCCCCGACCAAGCCCGGGAAGAGGCGTCTGCTTGCCTGCACTCACTCAGTGTCCATAATCCATGGGAGACATCCCACCTGAGCTCCAAACTCACATCCCATTTCCGTTGGGGGTTGTCTGTTTGTACACGTCATAGTCACCAAAAACTCAGCATGTGGGCCCCTTCACCCATTTCAAAACGACACCATCAAAGCTGCCATTGCCATCTGTCTCTGTCCCAACCCACCTACCTGCGGGCAGGACAGCCCCGGACCAGTAGGCCCTTCCTATTGCCTCTGCGACCTCACCCCCACGCTGCTCCCGGAGTCCCCCGCATCATCACTTTTCACATGATTCGCCACCGACAGCTCACATCGAGCCTTCCTCCCCTGCATCTTCCTCAGGTCCCCCTTCCTCACTGCCACAGCCCTGACCCTCCTGAAACCCACACCCCGAAACCTGGCCACCTGCTGCCTACAGGTGAGTGACCGCTAGGGTAACATCCCGTTTCTGGGTGTAACAGAAAAGCCTTCATTCCGCGTCCCCCCTGCATCTGTGTCTTGCCAGGTCAGCAGACACCTGCTCACTGCTCTGTAGTAGTTGTTGGGGCTGTTTTCAGATCCCTGAACAAATATCAACCTCTCCAGCGATGCCAGGTTCGCTCATCCCTCTTTCTCCAGAGGTAAAAAAAAATTGTTTTTGGACGTGTGGTGTTCCAAGAGTGTTTGTAAAATGAATGACTGAGTTCTGTTGAAGAAATGGCACAAAAAGGCACCTTCTCTCAAGTGGTGGCTCTAAGCAGGTGACTCAGATAAAAGAGATTTGGAAACTAAGCAGGTGACACATCAAACTTTAGCCTTCCGTAAACGAGCGCCAACAGGGCAGAGGAGGAACAGAAGCGCTCGTGTTTTGCTTTGTTGAGGCCGCTGTCGTCGTGTGGAAAAGCGGGCTGGGTACTCCAGCAGAACTCTGAGATGACCATTCAGTCAGGGCAAAACAAAGGCCTACAGAGAAATTCTGTGTTGGGCCTGGAAAACAAAGGAGGAGTAATTACATTCATCGAGCAAATGCAGGCCACACACTCTCAAGCAATGCATCGCTCCCTGCCTAAAACACGGCGAATCATGTCCAGGCGGTGCAATTCATTAAATAAAAGGCACAGTTTAAAGAAAGATCTGGAACTATTCTCAGCTTATTTGCTTTGACAATAGTGTGTTGGAAAGCACCGAACCTCTAGGATTGCAGCTTCCTAAGAGAGCTGGTGTTGGGTCTGATATCACCCTACAAAACTGGTGCTTAATAGATACTTTCTGCTGAGTACAAAACCCAACCATCCCGTCTCTGAAAACCATCAAGGGAGGTACACTTTCCTGTTTACTCCTGTACCTGTCTCATCTTCTTTTTAAAAATCTCACCATAAGAACCCAGCTCTCTCTCATTTTCCCTTTTCACTGAATATTTATGTTGTTCATTGAGACGCAGTCTATTATTTTGTTATGCTATAACATTTCCAACTTTCATATAAATACAGAATCAATCTAATTGCATTCACATAAAGGAAGAGATGAGCCCACAGAATGGAAATTCACAAGAAACATGAATGCTTTTCCTTTCACGCTGAACTCAAAGCACAAGCTTGTCTGGTTAAATATATAATATAATTAAATGTGATTAGATTACTAATAGATGCAAATGGCTTTTTTCCCACTGAATGATTTAAAAAATCATTGCAATTAGGTATCTGATTTTCCTTCTACCTACCTACAGGGCACGTCCCTATTTTAACTGATCCCCGATTGTGCACGTAATTTCAGGACCGATTTGAAAGCAGGTGTGTTTCCAGGTGAGCCCCTGTTAGTTGCCACGACATCCTGGGGCACGAGGGAAAGAACGTCTGCACACCTCAGAAAACAGCGCAGCTCCCGGGACGTCGGAAAATTGTTCTGGCCCAGACTTGACCCCTGTGCATGAATTTTGCACGAAGCTTCAAGACACCATTTTACTTTGTATTTTCAGGTTTGCAATGAGTGCTTAAGTGTTGTTCTTTTCCACTCCACTAACTGCCTTAAGTTTTGAAACTTGCCCTGACTTTGTGGTTTAATAAAAATAAATGGACATTAGAGAAATTAAACACGTCCCCGATGTCTTCCTCACACAGAGTGAGTCAAGAGGAGACCACTGAGTTGGCTGGAAATTTGAAGAGTGTCCTATTGGTAGCAATGCAGTTTCATTGACTGTTATCTTTCAGAATCCCCCACCCCCTACCAATCCGCCCCTCCCCCCCAGAAAGGAAGCCCAAACATTAACGGTCTTTGGGAGAGAGGGAAAGGGAAGGAGAAGGGAGAAATCATTCTAGAAATAAGAAAAACAAAGCCTTATTCTTATAATACGGTGCTTCAGTTCATCTCAAGAAAACAAACTGATAATACTTTTCTATCTGGAGCGTCTTCCAACCCGACTTCCAACCGCTTCTGTTACACCGGCTCCCAGCGGCCACACGTCAACAGCTGCCCAGTCTGCAGAGGAGTGTGTCACCCCCGCCTCCCCAGGAAGACAGCCAGCTCTGCCCGCGCACCTCTGCAGCAACGGGCACTGGCGCTCTTTGGACCTCCAAGAAGACTGAAGCCACCTTAAAGGGGCAGTGACAGCTCACTCCGGCAACGGTAGCCCTCGAGCCGAGTGCCTGTGTTGATCCAGCAGGAGAGAGGAGCGGAAGGACCACTGGGGCATCGTTTACTTCCATTCTCTAGTTGCAGAACATCTCCAAGTTTGGACAGACTGCAGGCCGCCCAGCTAGCAACTAATTCTTTCCAGCTCTTCCTTCCTGCGAGGTTTGGCAATAGGGCCAAGGCGTCGCCAGCAGCATGTGAAAGGGAGGGATGTTTATAGCTTGGCCTTCAGGGTTTCTTTCTTCCCACTCCGATAGACGTGGTTTGGGGAGCCAACTCTGGCCATGCATTTGAATACCACACCCTTTGGGAACAGGAGAAATGCAACAAAAGAGGACCTGGGTGCTGGATGCCCCCTGGGGTGACCACCCCCACCCCACCAGGCTCGAGCAGCTCCCGTCTGCACTAGAGTTTGAAGGAAAAGTAAACTAAAGCCACTGTATCTTTTGTTCTCTTCGATTAAGTCAGCTTCACTTAGATCCTAGTGAAGAGAGAGGTTTTAACTGAAACTTCTACTATTTTTGCAGGATACAGTTATTTTATTTTTTCAGGCATTTTTATGTCAGACACCATGAAAGGAAGATTTATTTGAGTGAAAGCCCACAGATACGTGGATTGAAAAGGAACTCTAATAGATTATCTCACCCAGAACAGCACATACACAGAACTCTCTCCTCGCTCCTTTTCCATTCTCCTGCCCATGGTGTCAACACTTCAAATCGACCTGGACCATTTTCCCTCCGGAGTCGAAGGCAGCTTCATCACGGTCCTCGGCAGGGGCCGCAACAGGCGCAGAAATCGGAACTCCGTGCCCTCCCTGGAGCAGTCTGATCTTGTCGCTTCGCCTCAGAGAAGGAGGAGGCCAGGAACTCAGTGCAGGCCAGTTCCCGACTGCCTGGACCGGAGGTCGTCCAGCACGTTATGGTAGATGAGAAACCGGCGGAATCACGTCTGCGGGAATTTACAGCTCCATCCACAAGATTCTGACTTTTGAAAGCAGCTCTTGAAGACAAACTCTCAATGCTACTAGGTTCCGTTTTGGGAATGTTCTTAACATTTGGTTAGAATCACCAGAAGAAACATCTGGCCCGCATCCAGATACACAGGTAGGTAGATGTGTCCCATACCTGGCACTCCACCAATGCACCTGCTGCACGCCTGTCCCACTGGACAGAGCTGCCACACGGAGCCACACTGCCTTTGTACATGTGGAATTGAATTGGCTCAGGCCCCTCTGCACCCTGGTACCATCCAGTTCCTTCCCTTCTGGGGTCCTCTGGCTTTGAGAGCCAGTGGGGTGGGGTCCCTCAGCTTTCCTGCCCACCAAGCCCACTCGGACCACAAGCCTATCCTGTCTTTTCTCAGATCCCCGCAGACTCTGCAAATGTCTTGGACCCGATGGTGACAGTGACAGCCTTGAGACCTTAAGTCCCCATGGGTCTCCCATTGGAGGGGCCCCTTCACTCCCTCCCTTGTCACGCTGCCCCTCCCTCCAGGGTCGGGCCCGGAGTCCCTTGGGCACATCTGTTAGCAGCAGAAGAGACTGGGAAGAAGCCTCAGTAGTTCACCTTAAACCTCGCTGTTCCCGCAGGTCCCCGCGCTGGAATGAGGGGACCCAGTGGCCTCGTTCCCACTGGTACAGATGCTGCACCTGGGAAGGCACTTGGATTTCGGAAATTATCATCATTATTTTTAAGTCTCGGGATACCGACCGAAAGATCATATTTGACTAGACCTCTTTCGAGGTGAGCGATTCAAATGCTCTGTTTTTGCTCTTGAAAGATCTGGAAAAATCCCTCTCTGAAATGCTGTTACTACCCCAACACTAAGATTTTTAGTCCTTTGTGTGGCTTCTGAGCTCCTTAAGTGACAGCTGGCTGCAGGCAAGCTCCCACCTCGAGGGGCTGCCCAGGGACGTGGCCTCACGGTGTGCACCTGCACAGGTGGCCGGCTGCCAAGGCATGGGGTCATCCACCCTCTGGCCCTGAGGACATCCCTGTCTCCCATCCCACACACCTGCCTCTCCACCCCCTGTCCACGAAGAGTGCCCAGGGGTGTCCAGGTTTAACGCGGCCCTGGACAGGCCTCAGGGGTGCCCTCCTCTCCTGTGGGGGAAGGGGCCTTTCCCATCTTGTCTTCACCCGACATGTGTCTGAACGACCCGGTAGTTGAATGCAAGGGCCAACCCAGCCAGGAAGCTCTTCTTGTCAACAGCTTCTCCGGGGCAGAGAAGGGTTCAAATTCACGTTCGTAGTCTTTAAAGAGAGCATGCCCTCTCCCGTTCCCACACATCTGGCTCTGGACCTCGGGCAGCTCAGCTTTGTTGGCTGCGGTTGGCATTTCATAAAGTCACAATGTAATACACACACATAATCGGCTGATAATTAGAAAACAAAAAAAGCCACTCCAGGAACTGCCGACTCCTCTCAGAGGCAATGGGTGTGGTTGCTCCCTTGGCTCTGATGACAGCTTGCTGCTGCAATGCCCCGCCCTCCCCACCACACAGACTGAGGTCGCTGCTAAGCGCGGCTCCGCACACCTGGCCAGTGTCAGCCGTGTCCTGGGGGCAGCAGGTCCTTCTGCCCTGGACTCAGCCCCACGCTCCACGTCCGAGCCGCCCGCCAACCGCACGCACACCCGCCACACTAGTATTTCCACCAACGGTGCAGGAGGCCTTTGCAAACTGCAAAACAGTTTTTGAAAAATCCCGGAAGGCAGACCAGACTGTTCAAAAATAACAGAGGGAGAGATGCAGAGAAAGAAAATGAGAACTTGGATTGTCTTCTTGTGATGGGTATCCTAGGTCTCAAAGGAAGAGCACACTCAACATTTGAGATCAAACTATGTCTCATTTGACTCGCTGGAAACCAAGGCAGCCCCTCCGGTGCAGCCAGTGCCAGGTGTGGCCCTGTGACCACATCCACCGCCCAGTCCATTCGGGATCCAGAGTGACGGGATCCGCCTCACGGCCGAGCTGTTACTGCACAGAACATCCCACCACCTCGCTTCTGCATTAAGGCTTCTGGACCCAAGTTTGGGATCTTCACGAGGGGCTTGACCGGTGAGCTGGCAACCTGCTGGGCTCAGTCAGCATGAACCAGAACAAGCTGCTGGAAACTAGCAGGAAGAATCAGACGAGGGGCTCAGCCAGAAGTGACATCAGCATTAGGAAGTCCCTTTGGCCGATGTTTACCAGCCAGCCTGCCAGCACGAGACAGTCTTTGTTAAAAATAAAAATTCAACCAGACTGAGCTGCTCGGCGCCGCTTCTTGGGTCGCTGTTGTGCTAAAGTTCAGGTCTACGACATTGTGTAACTCTTTGCAGTCACTGTTACCAGTGGCTTCCGGAAACTAGTTTCTCAGTTACTGTTCCATAAAACATTCGTTTTTATCATGAAGTGCTATTGTTTCTGTATTATTATATATTATTGGTATAATTTCTGAACCTGGAATAAAGTTTCCTTTTAAATACTAATTTGAGGCTTTGTAAAAGTAACTGTTGACGATCACAGTTAAGTGGCACCACAGACATACGCCACATGCTGTTCTCCATATGGGTTGACTTTACCTTACTTAAAAATTAATATTCAACATTCGCCTTCAATGTTAAACACACCGCGCATTACTTAGATGAAGTTATCTATATTGTCACTATAAACATGGGAACATTGGGTTCCCAAGATTTTTTAAAAATTATTTATTCAAGATCTGCTCAGTGCCACTTGTTGGTGAGATGAATCGCAAGTCGGCCTCACGTCCTTATCCAGCTGTCTGCCCTGAAGAAGCCCTCGTGGGACTGAAAGCTGGACAGAAACCACACGGAGCTCAGCGGTGATGGCAGCACACACGTGTTCATGGGTGTGGGTGCCCGTTCCAGGAGAATTTCAGAAACAAAGGACCCACCCCCGTGGGCGGAGTGGGGCGGCCGAGGGGAAAGTGGAAGGACCCCATGTGCCTGACGACCTCAGATCCGGGTGGAGGGTGCAGGGGACTTGTTAGGTAAAATATGAGGCAAAGTTTTCAAAGTTCCCTACTTTTAAAAAGGAAAATGTGTTCTTAGTATATGAAGCTAGCCCTTTTCTAGGGCAAAATATATTTTTTAACTTCAAAATGTTTCCATTAAGAGTCAATGAATTAAAATACACTGTAATTAAAATGGTCTGCCTACTGTACTTAGGGAACTGTCGACTCAAAGAAAGGAAAAAACACATTGAGTTCGCATGTTATCTAGAAAACTAATTTTTTATTCATTCTTTTGAATTGGGGGCATTTTATCACACATCCTTTTTTTTTAAGTCACAGCAAAGTTATAATTTCTCTTGGGAAATAAAACTCATTACGCCATACTTTTCTCTCAAAAGGAATCTTGGCCATCTTCGAAAATTTCAGTAGCAAAATAGTTTATAATAACTCATTTAAAATAATATTGGAGGTCAGGAAAAAGGCCGAGAATGATTTTTATAACAATTTAAAACTTATTGACAGAGGATCAGGGGAGCCCGTGGAGGGGGCGGGGAGGCCACACCCATCTCAGCTCTCATGGCCTGCTCCCTGGGACCTAGGGACACCTGAGCAACTGCGTGGTATCAGGAGCTCAGTTCTTCTCTGTAAATGGGAGGAGTACCTGCTGGTCTGGGGGAAGGACACAGGAGCGACACTGGAAGAACAAGGAGAACAAGGAAAACAGGAGAACGAGGAAGAACACAGTCTGGTGAATCCTTCTTGTTCATTTTCTCCCTGGAATGCACTTAACAGAATGTTAATGGTGAAGTGCAAACAAGTAACACGCTGTCACGAAGTCTACGTAATTAATTTCTACAGCAAACGAGCAGGTGCTTGTTTTCTGCTGCCTCCCATAGGCCAGCGGACATAAACTCGCTCTAAACCTGGACTTGACGAGGAGGCGTTTTCATTTCCCTCCCATGCACCAGGTTTTAACAGTCACTGGTGGATTGCATCACACACGCCAGCTGTAAGATGCTGCCAGAGCTCGACCTCTGTCACGTCCCGGCAGCAAGCGAAGGTCAGTTTCGATGTCCGTTTCCTGGGTAACTCGACTGACTGGAGCTTAGCGGTGGGTTCGGGGTCGGAGTTCAACCCTGACCTGGGGCACACCCCTGTTGACGCCGTTCCTGTAACTGCTTAGCCCTTTCAAACGGCAGGTGTCAAGTTCTCCACATTCACATCAACGCAAGTCCATAGGCTTCAATTTCTACAGGAGGTAAAGGAAACCCACTGCACGCCTCAGGACGCCAGGTACGTCAAGTGAGCGCCCGAAATCCACTTTGAAATGAGATGACATGTGTTTCTGAAAGACACATCTCTTCTGTCACCTGATCCATTGCAGAAATACTCTGTGTGGAGATGCAGGGTGTCTGTCACAGCATGGAAGTGAAGTCAGAGAATGACGACACTGTGACGCTTAGCAATCTGGGGGGAGTGGGCAGAGGGTGGCCCAGACTGAGGAGAAGGAAGGAGAAGAAGCTGGGCAGGAGGTAGGGAGGGAGTGGGAGGGAGAGACTGAGTAAACCTTTATACACCAGAGACTCAAGTTCAAAGATATTTGCATATAAAATCGCACAGAGCCCCACTTGCGATGGACTGTGCTTCCTCGTCCCATTCATTCCTCATTGCGTCCCGTAGTTCTACTTTATGCTCAGTGTGTTAGCGGGGGAGGGGCATCGTAATGCGGTCAGAGTTCACATCTGATCTTTTACAGTTGCCTTCTGACTTTAGAAACGCGAGGTAGAAACTGTTTCCAGGAAGCCCGATGGCCAATAAGGAGGCCCGAGCCTTACAATGGGGACCAGCTGCCAATCACTGACTCACAATTCAGATCTGGGAGCTGAAGCTAACAAAACTTCTATCATACCGACGGAGTGAATAATCAATTATTTCAACAAACATTGGCTGAAAAGCCCCTATGGCCAAGACACAGAGGATATGACGTGCCACAGTACGGAGTTCCTCTTGTGCTCCGAGAGGGACTGTCACGACACAGAGCGGGGACGCAAGGTGACGAGGGTTGGCCTCGGTCTCTGTCATGGTGAACTTGCATCAGAACAGACGAGGGAGGCTGGATGCACTAAAATACCCATGCGGTACCTTCACCTGCCTGCCTGACCCCACACTGTCTTCTGCCTTCCCCCCCCCATCCACTGAACTGCTTATGAAACATAATTAGTGACTTTAAAATTTCTGCATTTTAACCTAGGACTCAGCCTAAGAGAAGGTAGCAAGTTGGCTAGAAAATATCCACTCAGGACACAGAGTCATCTCAGGAGACGCCCCTGAAGTCAGCACCTGAAACACCTTAACGCAGGTACCATCTGCCCACGAGCCCGCCTGGCCTTGGAGAGCCAGCCAATGCTTGCGGCTCCTCCCTGGGCACCGCCATTGGACTCTGGCCCAAGTTCAGTTAATTTATGAGGATGGTGCTGTTTCTTGATTTAATGTGCAAGCTCCTTCAATGACTTAGAATGACTTGTACGTCCCCTGCCCTGCCCCCCCTCCCCCGCCCACACACACACCGTAAGGCTTCATCTTGCATTTGAGAGGCAGTGAGAAGTCAATGCTTTATCCCAGCCCTGCAGGGGGACATTTCCTGGGAGTGAATTTTTATGTAGGCGCTTGCTTGTGATCAAGACAGTCTCCACATTGTTGGCACACGGGCGTGTTCTGTTACAATGTTCCACTGGATAAATTTCCAATGAGGGGGAAAGCCCAGAAAGGTACTTAGAAATAACAGTTTTAAGTTGAATTGTAAAATTATAGATTATTTTTTGTCACCTGTTTCAGTTATGTCACAAAACAACTTTTTAAACCCTTATACTATCTTACAACAATACAATAAAATATAGCATTTGTGAGGTTACATTAATAAAGAAGGGGCCAAGAACTATACCCTGGAAAAAAATAAGAGATAAAATACCTTTACTAAGGTGGAAGATAAGAGTTCATGTTAAGTTCCTGGAAAATTATATCCAGTTTTGTTAGGAAAGTTGTTTTTTTTTAAGTCACTGGTAGAAAATTGCAGAATGACCTCAATGTTGTCAAAAGGTTATACCCTTCAAGTCCAAGGATGTAGTAAGGTTATAAATAATTCCTATCTATGTCACCTGGACATGACGGTGGGCAAAATTAACACGCACAGATGCTGAGAGGGAAGACCCGTCGGGCTCCGCCTCCCACAAGCAGCTGCCCAGCATTATGGGCACCCGCGGCCCCAGCTGGGGACCTGGCCCTTCTCACCTGGGGGAGTGGCATTCCTGCCAGGGCCTCCTGGACCTCACAGGCGCACCCAGGTCACAGACTCCAACAACAAAACCTAACACAGTTTATTTTAGGTCTGTCTACCTAACTGCAACACGCAGGGCAAGCCACGATCACTACCTGGACCCCACACCCTGCCACGGTCTTACTGCTCTCTGATCCACCCCCACTCACACCTGGAATACGCTTTTACAAACCAAACGACCTCCTGAGTGTCGGAGATGAACCTCTGCCAGGCCTCCCTCCCCGCCCCGGTTCCTGTTTGAAGTCTTCCAGATGGTTTGCCAACCTTGCACAGCCTGTCCCCTGAGACCTCCTCCCTGTCTCTCCCTCCCACTCCTGCCCCCGGACACGACCCTGGCAAAGCCTTCAGGCTCCAAGCCCGGGCCTGAGGGCACCAGCTTCCAGGCCGCCATTTCCTCTTGCTGGTTTTCTGCAGAGACACCCTTAACTGTATTTTCACTTGGGGGACATAAACCCTTTTTATGTCCCTTCTCCATTTAACACCACCTCAGGGAAATTTTCTCCAGCGCCCTTTGGAGGAACTGGGTTTCTCGATCCTGGACCGCCAGCCATTATCGTGGTGACGTGTTGTCTCAACCAGGGAGGCTCATCTTCAACAGAACCCGTTGTGGGTCGTGTCCTTGACTGACACGCCCTCCCCCTGCCACCCCTGTGGGTCCACCAAGCTTGCCTACTGAGGCCACAGCCCCCTGAGCCACCTCCAGGCAGTGACGGCGGACTGACTCCTGTGCACAGCGCTCACTCAGGAAGCCCGGTGGCTCTGACCCATGTTTCTCAGAACTGCGCTGCGGTTGAGACATCTGCCATCCACGCCTTCCTCTCCTCTCTCTTGGGACACGTGTCAAACCCACACGGGAGTCCAAGGCTCTCCCCCCACTGCTGTTTGCTCCCCGCTGTCTTCCCCAGTGGGTTCCAGCTGGCACATCCAGCCCCCTCCTGCGGCCTGGCTCTCGGGAGGCCTGAGACTAAGCGTGCGGCTTCCTCTTTTTAATTTGCACTTCCAATGCCTTAATGTGGGGCCCTGCATATAATATATATATTCAGCCCACACTGTGCGCATGAATTACAAGTGATGATGTAATAATAAAAATGCTTACTATTTGCAGACACGTTACCTACATTCTCGCACTTGAGTGAGTATGGCAGGTGTTATTCTGAGCACCCCCTGCTCCACCAGTGGTGGGACTGTGGCAGTGAGGGACTCGGGGGTCGCTCTCAGCCACGCAGCCAACACGTGGGCACTGTCCATGCACAAATGCCAGGCCCTCACACAGCCCCCTGCCCCTCCCAGCTGCCCCCTCGTAAATGCAGGGAATTAAAGACGCTTGAAAATCACAGGACAGCAGAACGGCCGTAAATAGTGCATTCTGAAAGGGGATGCCAACGCTACGGGAGGCTTGGGGACACCCTGACAGAGTGGAGGGAGCAGGGAGGGGTGCAGGTGAGTGTAGCAGGAAGAGGGCAGCAGAGCAAAGCTGGGGGTCGGGAGGCCCTGGAGCCCACCACAGAGGAAATCAGTCATCATCTGTGTGGCCAGAGAAACGTCGCCAGCCAGCCCACTGCAGTGGGAGCCTCCATGAGATCCGTGAAGGCCCAGAAATCTGGATTATGCAGGAAGAAGACAAACCAGAAGCCTGTGGCTGAGACATCAAACCAGCACCCAAATGGGCGGATTACCTTAACTCTTTAATCGGAAGAAGCTGAGGTCATAATTCAACTCACACTTAAATGGGTTTCCTTCAAAATGTACATATTCATTTAGCAACTCTAGGATGAGTCACTTAGCAAGCAAGGGGTAAATAGATTAGTAAAATGGAACAAAAAAGTATATATCTTGACTATTAAAATAATACTTTTTAAAAAAGATTTTACTTATTTATTTTTAGGGAGAGGGGAAGAGAGGGAGAAAGAGAGGGAGAGAAACATCAATGTGTGGTTGCCTCTCGAGTGTCCCCTACCAGCGACCTGGCCTGCAACCCAGGCCTGTGCCCTGACTGGGAATCAAACCAGCAACCTCTTGCTCCACAGGCCTGCACTCAACCCACTGAGCCACACCAGCCAGGGCTAAAAAATAATACTTTAAAACAATCTCAGTTTAAGAAACTGAGGGCCTATCAGAAATGTCAGATGCAGAAGGTAAAACTAACTGGTGCCCAGCCCCAGAAGAGGACGGTGAAGGTGGTTGACCTGCTCCCTGGCCTTGATCTGTGGGCAGGCAGCTGTCAGCAGCACAAATTCTTCCTCCTATTGGCTCTATTCCGGAGCATAACTGATGCAGACCATTCTCCTAGATCCTCAGAACACACTTGTGTGCCCCCCCCAAGTGCCCAAGAAGAGCACAATGAGCCGCCCACCTTCCTTTACAGCAAAAATAAATGCACATGGAAAAATTAATGCTACTTTCTTTGCAGAGGGAGCCACGAGCAGGCAACATCTGTCCTGCAACATGGTCCATCCAGCGTGCACAGTGAGGCTCCCTCTGGCGTTTCGAACACTGATTTGTCTCAGCTAACTGAAATTTGGGGAGCTTTTCAAATGAGTCTGGAGTTCTGGAACCTCTCGGTCAACAGCAGCACGTCACACACAACATACTCCAGCGCCCGCGTGCTCCAGTTCACCACCCACTCCTGCGCCGGCTGCCCCACTCCTCCCCGTTTGCCGTCTATCCTCACCCTGAACCTGCTGAGCTGCTTTGAAATGAGTTAACATCAACGAAACGTTTCTTGAAAATGCAGCTTTCTCTGCTCAAAGCAGAAAACCTAAAAATAGGTAGAAGGTGCTGCATGGTACCGAATTGGGAGCGAATGCTTTCTTCTTCCACGCTCCACCATGACTGTAGAAAGTGTGACGTGTGAACGTGTGAACATCCCCACACCATTCTTACAAGCTCAGAATGGGAGGCCCAGTCCCAAACGTGACCAAGGGTAAGACTCTGCCAAGGAGCCTTGGAGTCGGGGAGTAACAAAGAAGAAGAGCGATTTTCCCAAAAATGTTTCTTCCGCAGCACAGTGCCACCGTCAGATTCTAGGGGAGTGGTGAACACACTATGTTGTTTCAGCTGGCAGCTCTCCTTGGCTTCCCAAGCAAACCAGGAGGCATGCAGCCCGATTACCCAACATGCCTGCTACGTCTCGTATGTGGCAAGCATGTTTGAGATGCCTGGACGAATCTTTTGGGACTTCAGTGTACACGAGATGGACATGCAGGAAAGGCCAGGAAGACAAAGCCTTGTGAACCTTTGTAATACGTTGCTTCACTTCCTTCCCCAGACATTTCACCAAGAAGACAGTAACATAAAAGTTTAAATAAAAAAGTAAATAAATAATGCAAAAAATGGAAACTCAATCAATCAAAAAAATTTCATTTGATAATTGGAAACTATTTTTCATACATTTTATTGCCACCATTTTTAACTTACTATCTCTCGTATAAATTAACCATTATATTGTTATTTACAAGCATTTAAAAATGACCTCATTAAGGTAATAAAAATACCCTAGGTATGGAAAGATTAATAATTTTTGCTCATTTTTAATAAACTTGTTACAGTCTCATAGTCTGCAAGCTTTTGAAAACAAAACAATAGCAATTCCCAGAGACAATATTTTTCTAAATATTAAAATGTGTTAAGTCTGCATATACGCAGAGAACACCTTATAGTATTTACATTTTATTGTATTTAATGTTGGAAATACAGATATTTCCCATTTTAGAAGTGCAAATAGCTATGGTCCGTACGAAAAGCAAGGTGTGGAACTCCAGGTAACGATTACATTCTGTTCCAGGAAGCCGTTCGGTTTTGCTTGAATGAAACAAGTGTCCCCCGGAAGCATCTAATTTTAAGTTTTGTGTTACCTGATTAGGGTTTAAAAGCGCCTGCATACAGTAATGTTAAGGGCATTTTGATATATCTAAACATGAAAATTAGTACAATATGAGTATAACAACAACAAAAAAACACTTGAAAAACATCACAAAAGAATTGCTACCAGCACCGAGAATCTAAAATATTTTGGTTTTTCTTCGGTTACAGTGGACCCAGCATTTGTTTGCTGTTTATGATTTTTTTCTGTCTTATTTCTGAGCTTAATTTACTCTTCTCTCCCTGTTGCAGCTAATAGCTACACTCACACTAGCTCATACATCTTAGAGATGCCCAGCTCCCGTAGTGTGGGGTCACACAGGAAATCTTGGGGCTACTATAATGATAGATGTTTTGTCTTCAAGAAAACATGCTCTGAGGTTGATGTTTAAGGTGTGCACTAAAGAACAACTTCCTCGAAGTGTTTCCTGCCCCCAAACCTTCTCATTTCTTATTTTTACCCTAAATAAAAACTCCTTAGCATTCTGTCTCGATTTGACTTACACCCAAGATGAAAACGGCAACGATGCAATTGCTTTCTTACACGTGGACTCTGTAATAACTTCAGGGGAATTAAACTAATAATATCTCATCCGCGGGATTTTTGCAGGACACGGAGCGTGCACGAGTGCAGGTCTATAATTTTCTAAACTGGTCTCGGGCAGCTGTGGCGACCCCGCCAGCCCGAAAGCGTTTGTGACGCGGCCTCACAGCTGCGCAGCCTGCGCCACCTCCGCATCTTCCGTGGTGGTGGGAGCCTTCCAGCGGGACTTTTCCAAGCCAAAGATTTTGAAACTAATTTAGTCATCCTAGATTTTCTTCTTCTGTAGGAACACCATTAATTTTTCTATGAGAACTAGTGCCATCATTACATTGGGAGGAAAATTATTACTCGCTCGAGTTTCCAATTTTTCACAGTGTAGTCTGTATTTGGGTCTATCCAACTCTGGATGTTAACGCTAACTTCTGTGTAGAAATTTTAGGGAAACTGTTATTTTGCCTCCTATTTATGTTAACTTGGATGTTCTCTCAGGTAATTATCGGAGATTGTAATTTCTAAGAGTATACATCACATTACCTGAGCATAAGCAAGCACTGTGCTATTGTTCCTTGAAAAATATTGTGAATTAAGCTACACTAGAACATTCTAGACTATATATAGATTTTCCACAATGAGGATATGAAAGCTGTCACTAAAACACTGATAGCTGGCACTACCTGATAAGATAATGACAAAGTAGATTTTCTAAAAAAAAAAAAAAAAAGGAAATATGTCTGTTATTTTCGAAATAAGAGTCCCTGGAAGTGGACTTTTTTATAAGAAATTTAATTTTAGTTTTAAATATTTTAATATTAAAAAGCTCTTGTCCAAATACTTTGGATGAAACATATGATTTAATAAATATAATACCTTCAAGTAAAATTAAAAAAATAAAAATAAATAAATAAAATATAAATATAACAAATTTATTTTTAAAAATCTGCTTATAAATGTCTTCGCAAATTATTTAATCAAACATCACTGGGTCTTATTATTTAAACATAGCCCAATAATTTCTTTACAAATATTGACTGGCCTAAAAGTTCCCCTCCAAAAAAAGCAATTTGGGGAATATCTAAAACTTTAACTCTAGTGAAAGCAAGACTCGAGAAAACCACAGAAAAAGCATGCTTTTTCCAAATCAAATCCTATATGTATTAATCAAGCAACTAATAGGTACCTCATGGTCAAAGTATTAGCCAAAAATTACCAATACTTACAAATACATGGTTTTAAATAGATCCCAGCATCACGGCCGTAGGCAGAGTGGTCTCTGATTGCTTACAAAGGTATTTGTACAGGTGATTTGTAGTTATTTCCTAATGCACTAAGTTACCGAGGTGATGGTCAGGTAAGTGAATAAGCGGATTATTTTATTAACTATAGTAAATAACCGAGTCATTTCACAGTGCTTGCAAAATCATACAATGTGTATTTAAAAAGAAAGGAAAAGAAACAAGAATGCGGTAAACACTTATTCGGAAGAGACCTACGTCACCCCAGACTTTAGACACGCTGGTGTCAGAAGTGGAGATGAGGCAGGGTCCTCAGCCTCCCTATGTCCCCGATCTTGGAAGGGGACAGCAGCAGTTCCCACTTATTTCATCTTCCACTGACGCTCACCACTCACAGGTGAACTGTAAAAATATGCCTTTAATTTCAACTGAGCATCTACGTCCATCACTTAATGGAGCTTATAACCCCACAGAAGGAGGCTCTCAGCAGCTACTGTGGGCCTGTGTCCCTGTGTTGTCCCCAGGAAGGGTGACGGCCCCTCTGAGCAGCCCGTGACCCCACAACACTGTTGAGCAGGGAGGATTACACTGTTAACAGCATGTGTAATCTATGAGGCACTTATTTTAAAATATCGCTGGTCATAAAATTCCATACCCCAGCAAAGGGGAGAAACGAGACTGCACAGGCCAATTAGCCATTGCCATCCCCCCAGATGCTACACAAAAGTGCTTAGTAAGAGTTTTTATTCTATTAATGTTTAATGTGTTCAACTGTTCAATGACCCGAGATGACACTTTTATTTCCAGCAGAGAGTCCCCGAGCACAGGGACTCTTACTCAACTTTGGGTGCACAGTTCTTCCAAGAGCCCATTCCAAATGGGGCCTCTCACACAAGTGCCAGTTTATAAAATGCGGACATTCACTTAATGAATAAAATATTCATGTGCAAAAGCCTGCTCTTGTTTCAGATGCGCTGCGTTTCTTCCTTCTGGATTTAGGAACACATTAATGGGAGAGAATTGCAGATGTCTGACTAGCTCAAACCACCAACCCCTCCAGATGTGGCGGGTAAAGCATCTTCCTTTCCAAGCTAACCAAGCCATCCTCATGAACACACTGGGAATCACAACAGAAGAAAGGCCTCTCCATGGTGCCGTCTAGAACATTCCAGCGGAAATACCCAGCCCTGTCCACATCCAAGTGCCTCGTGATCCCAAGTGTAATCTACAAGATTCTTCTCTATGATACAATAATGTATACGCTTTTAGAACATCATGTTAATATCTATTCTACATAAACAATTCTTCATGACTGCTACTGTATTAGTTAAAGGAAACTGTGTTCTAATATTGTGCACCATTGGTAAACCCGGGAAAAATGGACCCTGGGAAACAAGTCCTTTAAAGTTTACTTACAGTTCATTGTAAGGTAGGATGTGGCCAGACTGCAACAAACACTGAGATGCATAGTCCATGCTTTTGTTCAATGAGTGCTTGCGAGCACCTGCTCGGAACCCAGATGGCCCAGAGCTGAACCTCTGTATGTCACCTGTGTATCGGTCACAGAGTTCTGTGAAATGTCGACCTCACAGTATCCCTCACCACCTCACCAAGTCAGTTCCCAAATCCGCCCACTTCTGTCCACCACGGCCTTCACCTCTCCCATCTAGCTGCCGTCATCTCCAGGGTGGACCCCTGCGATCATCATTCACCCATGTTGCCACAGCCGCTCTTGTTCTCTGATTAATTCCCCACGATGCAGTCTCCCCTTCATGGTGGTCCTGTCACTGATCTCAGAATGTGGGTACCGAGGACCCTAGAGCTGGACAGATACTGCGTGTGCCCTTCCGGGCTCTCTAGGCTGCTGTTCCGTGGTCCAGCTCACCTCCTGTGGCCCAGTTGCCTCTCCAGTTCATCTGCATGAGTTCCAGCCGTCCGCCTCCGCAGGGTTTGGCCCGGAGTTGGTCCCCTTGTGTTTTTCTCCTGCACTTGCTGGGGCCCATGCTCCAGTCCAAAGTCCCAGGACATCTCGCAGGGAGAGAACCCCCCCGCAACCACCCAGGCTAGATGAGCTCTTCCTTCACAGTCCTCACCATGGTTGGAAAGTCCATAATTTTTCTCACAGTTTCTGACCAATGGTCTTCCCCCACTCTACCTAGAAACCTGGACCCCACCTGACCGGCTAGCTTGTGGTGGCAGCGGGGAAGCAGGGTCACTGGACATTAGTGTTGAGCTTCAATTTTACATACAGTAGGCACTCAATAAATACTCTTCACTAAATATAAGAAAAATACACAAAACAATTGCTTTCAAATATAAGTACAATAGCTAGGAGGCTGAAAATTAGCTGCCCAAATGTATCTCAAATACAAATATGTTAATATCTATCCAACTATATCCCAATTCAAGTGATATTGATGTATTTATAGAAACTTACTTAAATATTAATACTCAAAACAATCCACTCCTATTTCATGTATTTTCCGTGTTTGGAGTCAAGTTTCAGTCATGATTAGAGACTCGAGATTGAAGGAAGATGACTTAGGTGCACGCGTCCATCTCAAGGCTCTCAGCTAGGGTTTCCAATTCAGTGGACACAGTGTGGCCCTGTCTCCATGGCGACAGACATCAGATCATGGATGTGAGTTTCTTTAGGACAGCTTTGATTATTGTGAACGGGGCAACAAGAATTACAGGATAACTGGTATTTTAAATCCAACATTCACAAAATACATGTAATGTCTAATATTTCTTTGTTTTCTTTTGTACTTGACTGCTTTTTATTTCTTTGCTTTAATTTTTTTAAATGTCTCAAAGTCAAGTATATGAGGTAAGAGGAAATAATTCACTTAATACCCTTAAGCTCTCCAAATTGGCTGACGTGTTGTCTGTCCTCTTGGAAGATCCTATAATTTATTATAATGATGAGACCCCCGTGTTTTGGAGTGTTTATTTCAGAATCACCTTTAAGTGTGTGGTGCTTTTCTTTACCTCTCCTCCAAGCAGGGGTCTTCGATCTCTGAGGGTAGGTTTCAGTTTTGGACTCAGATGCACTGTGCTCAGCTACCCATCAGAACCCTTCAGGATTCGTGGCGGCCCTGGGCCCCCTCCCCCCTCTCTCACTGGCTGCCAGGTTGGCCAGCGTGCCATCCACAACCCATCCAAGCTCCGACATGGCATGCCGACCCAACCTTCTGTCCCCTCCGGCGGGAACCCGTATCTCTCCTTTCTCAGCAGTGTAAGACTCATTAGTCACACCCCAATGTACTTCACTGCCTCCCCGAAAGCCTCCCCTGGACTCAGGACAAATTGCTGCTTCAAAGTGCTCATATGGCCCCGAATTACTGCAGGCCCACAGGCCTCCCTCTGCTCTTCCGCTTGCCTGCACTGGACTTCAAGAGCTCGTTGAGAGTAAAGAATAGGTCTTCGTTAGAGCTCCATTCTCCGACCTTGCAGATTCTTGGCCCATGGCGGGCCCCGAATAATTGTGCCATGAATAAGTATAAACTTTTCAAGTCACAGGAAGCAAACCTAAGTCCAGCTACGGTGGTGGTTGGCGGCCAGAGAACACTGGACGAATCCAGTCTCTGTAAATGTTTGAATGTGCAGGGACCACATATTGGTTTAAAACAAGACCTTGGCTTTAAAAATGCCTATTAATCAATGACAATATACCTTGTAAGTGCTCACCGTTTAACTGTTATCTCCTGCATTTTCCCCCTCTGTGTTCAAAGTTTCTCATATGTGATAATAAGGTGAATAAAAGCATTTGAAAGTGACTAAGCAGTGTTTGCCCTCCAATGCGAGTTAAAGAACCATAAACCTTTCCACGAGCACTCAGAGGAGGTTTTAATTTTCTACATCTGTTATAAAATCTGTCTCCATAAGCAGGAATGGAGACAAGATGGAAAGCATATTTTACTAGGTCCCTGTTTTTAAACTATCATGTGAAAGCTACTTTATGGAAAAATATTAAATCAATACATTTAATTACACGATTTGCTTAAAATAGTTTCTTCTCATTAATTCCACTGAGAAGATATATTTCCATGTTTGCCACGAGCAAGGCACTGCGTAGATTTCCACTCAAACAGTTGACAAAGGGCAGGGAGGGCGACACGGGCAGGAAGGCCTCTAGTCAACAGATGAAAGAAAGGATGTAGAAAACACATGGAGAGAGAGAGTTCAGAAGGAAGGGGGCAGGGTGTTCCGGAGGTGAAGCTTCCAGAAGGTACAGATGTTCACATTTGGGCTTTGAGGCCTCATCCCTGCAGGAAGCCGTGGGGAACCCACGTCCCGAGTCCCAGCCTGAGCCCCACGCCAGTGTCCCTGTCCAACCCTGGGGCTCAGTTCTCAGGGGAAAACTTCCCGAGGGCGGGGTTTGTATTAATCTGTGTGCATTCGCTAAAGATGAATGTGTGACTCTGGCTGCATCGTTCTATTTCATGTCGTATGTGTGTGTGAAAGTAGATGCTAGTTTTATTTTTTACATTGTGACTGCTCTGTCCTCGTAAGCTGTCGCATGTCACCACAGGAGTATCTCAGATCAGTGTCGGGGGGGTGGGGGGTGTCGTGTGCAAAGACAGAGAGATTGGATACGCTAAATATTCAGTTTCTTTCCCAGAATTTACCAAACACTCACATGGCATTTACTGTGTTAGCTCCTACTGTGACCTTGAGTGGCAGGTCCTGGTTCACTTACTTTGCAGGTGGGGAAACTGAGGCACGGGAATGTGGGGACCCCCTGACATGGCACACTGACAACCTGGCAAGGCCCCCTCCCGGGCCCCCGACACCATACCCGCATCTGAAGGGGGGGCTACCCACTAGAGGACAGGTGAGTAAGGAAGCAGAGAGAGAAAATAATTGGAAATGAAGGATGATTGTCAGAGATGTGGGCTATTGGAGGAAGCAGCAAATAAGGAGACAAGAAAAAATGGAGCAAAGGCAATATTTGAAGAGACAGCGGCAGATAATTTATCATAATTGATTAGAGGCATCAAGTCACAGAAGTGAAAAGGTAGGATGCATGCAGAGAAAATGCAATTTCAGAGTACAATCTGCAAATCAGTCATTGAAAACACAGCAAAAAGAGCAACAATAAAAGCAATGGCTGATTTCTCACAGAAAAAGGGGAGGCAGACACTACAGAACGGCGTTTTTAAAGAACGGTAATAAAACGACTGTCAAGGTAGAAGCCCGCCCCTTTGAAAATACCTTTAAAAAATGAAGACATTTTCCGACCCACAGAAACAAAATCCTCGTGGGACCTTTCAGGGAGAAGAAAAATCCTGCCAGGAGGTACGGAAAGGGAGGGGCACAGGCAACGAGGCGATGGCTGAACGTGAATGGGTCCTTAGTGTGTGTGATGGCAAAACTCACGTTTGTGGGTGGAAACATGTGAGCAAATAATTAAAACTGAATTCAGCCAACATTTCAGACTATCTGCTCCACGACTTCTATTCATTTCGTGTGTAAATGCGGACTGACTTTATACCGTGCTCCCACCGCACCGCACAGACCTTAGTCTCAGGTCCCCTCCCCCTATGTGCGCTTCTGAAATCATGCAACAGTTGGGAATGTAGGCAGTCCTTATGTTCTCTCTCTGCTCTCTATTCTTTATATTCCATTAATGATTCTTAAATAAAAAGAGGTGGATGAGAGAGAGAGAGAGACAGGGATGCTTATATAGGAGTTATGAAATGTGTAACCCACCAAGGTAACACAGGTATCTTCTCTTTACAGGCTAGTACCCTGTCCTTAACCGCATGCTCAGTTGTGACCGCACACAGGAACGTGGGTCCCACTGCTTTAATGATCAAAATCACACCCGACTCCTTTGTCGAAGATGCAGTAACACCTTAGTCACTCTTCGGGAACATTCTAGGGATGCAGCTTTCAGTGTCTTGTTTCATACTTCCTTCCCCCCAGGGCTTTTGGATGGAGAGTCTTTCCCTCCTGAAGATTCACGTCATCTACACACCTCACCGAAAACCCGTTCCAACATGACTGGACACCCTGCACCAGAGCCCCGGGCCGGTGCCTGTGATGGACACTCCTTGGAGATCCATGGTTCCCATTACTCCTCACGCGCGTCTCCACGGTGACGGTGTGCTGCAGGCGTTCTGCACGCAGGCCTGTCTTGCTCTGGGACCAGGGCATAGTTTATAACTTCGTGCATCGGGCGCCAGGCACACGATTCGATAGAAGGGCTTCCTGCATGCTGTTTGATGAGTGAATAAACGAGGACGTGCCTGCATATGTACTGAGACAGGACTCTGAAGTCCTGCTCCTCTGAGGGTCCGCTGAACTGGAGGGACTGTCACCGACAGCGGGCAGTGCCTATCAGCGAGGACAAGGGACTGTACTGCGTTTGCTGACAATTCGTGGCCACCGCGAGGAGGGCAGGGATTTCATGGCTCAACTACATGCCGATAGAACCAAAAGAGGAAAAAGAAGCGAAGCATCAGACCAGCAAATGGAATACGGAGCAAAAGAGCTCCTCTGGCCCCTCCTGTGTGGAGAGAGACAAGGCTGCACTTCCGGAAGCTTCCTTCTCTCCTCTGGAGGCGGCTCCTGTTTGCACGGAGTCGGGGGGTGTGTTGATGGTCCAGAGTGTCCTCTTTCTTGTAAAGTACACACCCCAACACCACAGCCCCCCACTTACAATCTATATACGATAGTGCAGTAAAGGCATTAGGTACTATTAGTGTAAAAATAGATGGAAAGTATATGGTCCCTACACTATCACTAATTGGTAAATATTTTTAAAAGAGAAACTGGAATTTGTCATTGCTCTCAAAGAAGAGAGAAAGGACAAAACAACAAGGAAAATGAAAATAGCCTAATTGCAATGAACAGAAAGAAGGAAATTTGTCTATAATTAGAAGTGAACAAAATTAGTGTATTTCTAAACTTATATTTTCCCCTCTGCATATACTATGTCAATAAAAGCATTTACTTACTTTTCTTATACATTTTTCCCCCCTGCCTACTTCAAACTATTAACCATAATATCGTATTCTGAGGTTCTTGGAAGAGAAAAAAATCAATGACAGTGAGCAGGAGAACCTTTTTTTTTCCAGTATTAAACATTAATGGGATTAATTAAAGATGATAAAGTATGTGCTCTGGAGTGCTTGAGAAGGAACCACAGCAGAGCAAGCTACTGACCAACCCTCAGGTTGCCAAGTGCATAACTGGACATCGATGTCGACTTCATCACGAGACTTTTATACCGTTAACCGCCGGCTCGTTTCTCACAACCTAGTGAACGTGTTCACCGCTCCATATCGGGAGGCAGGTGTGCTCCTACCGACAAGACCGGGCATAAGTGACGTCTGCAACATTTAATGCCTGTGATCACAACTACGGGACTTCTGAATGGCAGTTACAATGGTGAAGAAGAAAACAATGTAGTTGCCAACATGGAAAAAAAATCCATCTTTGGCATCGGAGGGTACCAAGAATATGTTAACAGTGTCTGGAAGGCAGTGTAGGAATGACTTCAGAATGTGACAGGAGCTGGAGGCGCCAGGTCACCTCTGGGATGCCACCTAAATATGTGGCTGAGGTCCACCACCGCACTCCGCCTGCCTGTGAGGCTCCCGGCTGACTGGAGGCTTGAGATGCTTTCTCTTCTGAACGTCCAAGTACCTATAAGTGCGTGTCCACCTCTTTATGCGGTGTCTATGGAAACCACCTCTCTATGAATGAGTGATCACTACAAGTCACGTGGGTGCCTTTGTGATCGCACGCTCTTTTCTGTAACACCAGTGCGTCTTTCTCTCCATTACTGTGTATGCCATTCTCTTTCTGAGATGAGACCAGGATAACTAACCTACGCTCTATCTTGCCAAGGATGCTCTCCCCAGCCATCCCGAGACTGCGGACCTAGTGACTGGCACCAGTAACGCCCCCGTTGCTGCTGAAGTGTGCGCTGGAATCCTAACCCTCAGTGTGACGCTATGTGGAGGCGGGGCCTTTGGGGGGTGATTAGGTCATAGGGTGGGACCGCATGCATGGAGTGAGTGTCTTCCTGGAAGGACCCCAGAGCACTCTCTTATCTGCCCTGCACCATGTGGGGACCCAGCAAAGCGACGGCCACGTAGAAAGCTGGATTTCAGCAGATTTTGAGTGTGTTGGGGCCACGATCTTGGACTTCCCAGCCCCCAGGACCACGAGAAACAGGTGCTTGTTGTTTGCCAGCCCCCAGCCCGTGGTGCTTGGTCACAGCCACCTGACCACACAAGACAGTGGCCACAGTCACAGAGTCGTCCCGGGAGGTGGAGAGGAGCGAATGAAATCGAGTCACATCCAGAAGATGGTAAATTCTAGCGTTTGACTATTCGGGCATCACTTCAACATATTGAAAGCACTTCAGACTCGTTACATTTATGTTACTGAACCAAAGTTGTTCAAAACTGATTCTTTTTAGTTTTTTACAGATTTTATTTATTTATTTTTAGACAGAGGGGAAGGGAAGGATAAAGAGGGAGAAAAACATCAATGTGTGCTTGCCTCTTGCATGCCCCCTACTGGGGACCTGGCCCGCAACCCATGCATGTGCCCTGACTGGGAATCGAACTGATGACCCTTTGGTTCACAGACCTTGCTCAGTCCACTGAGCCACACCAGCCAGGGCCAAAAGTAACTCCTAAGATTGTTCTGTATGCAGAGTAGCAATGCATTTTACTCTCTTATTGGTTGCAGTAACTAACATTTCTGGATGATTATTCCATCACAATGGCAAAAATGGTGTATTTCCTTTAGAGTGCATTAAAAGTATTCCATTAAAATGGTGCTAATTTTTTAAAAAGTACCTAATGTTTGACTAAGTTTATAAAAGTCAGAAATGAGTGCTAAATTGTATTTACTGTTTTAATGTTCATAAAGATATAAATAATATGGCTTTTATAATCTAATGATATATTTTATTTTCTAACATTTAATCCATTGTCATTTTTTAAATGAAACTTTTACTTTATGTACATTAACCTTTTAATATACTCCCAAAGTGCACATTAATATTTATGTAGATATTTTGAATCAGCATTTATATGTGAGATTTGCCATAGTTCTCCTTTTATATGTCTTTTTTGTTTTTTATAAATGTAAAATTCAGAAATTTATTTAGAAAATTATTTTATTTGGTTTATATGCTGGAGGAGGTTTTAAAATCCTTAGGTATCTTAAATAATGCATCCACGCCAGTCCTAGGTCTTATTACATTTGTCAGGGAGCGGCTCCCCCGGTGCTGGGAGAGAAGGGCGACCACCCCCAGAGAATGCAAATGGGCACCGAAACCTGCTCCATCACCGCTGCTGAAAGTGAGGTGAATAGAGTTTCTGCAGAAACATGAGCGTTAGTATGATTTTCCCATTTCGCCCCCTCCTTTTCACATGTGTGGGGCCAATTAAGTAAGTACTGCCAAGGTATTGCTAAAGTTTTGCTATCGTCGTGATGAAAAAATCAGGGTAATAATTTTGGTGCTGATTATGTATCTTTGGCATACTGTGTCATCTCGACAGAAATATCCTTAAGCATAGGAAAATGGTTATTTAATGGAAGTGCAAAATAAAAGAGAATGCTTTTAGAGTCTCCGGTTAATTGTCAATTATAAATAGCTTGTAAAGTGACTGTTTGTAGCAATTAAAGTTTATGTATAATCACACTTCACTTCATAATGGAATACAAAATCGCAAATGGCAAAAACATTTCCTGAATTTCTGTGATCAGGATTCTTAAAGCTCCGAGAGGATCTCCCTTTAAAAGTTCCACAGTCACGACTTCCATGAATGGAGCATTCTGACTCTCCCACACACAGGATCTCTTCATTCCATACCACCTGCATCCGTTTGCTAGGGCCGCGGTGACCAAGGACCGCAGGCGAGTTGGCTTACGACAACAGAAGCCAAGTTCAAGCCAAAGCATCCGCGGGGCCCTGCTGGCTCTGGCAGCGGCTTTGCCTCTTCGAACCCCTTTCTGGGGGTTTGCCTGCGGCCTGCGGCAGCCCGTGGCATGTAGATGCATCAGCCCACTCTGCCAGCCTCACGTGGCCAGCTTCCCTCTGTGCCCGTCGGTCCTTTTGGCCAATGGCACGGCCTCACTACCTCATGTTGACATAATTACTTCCTCAAGATTCATTTCCCCCTAAGATCACATTCGGAGTCACTGGGTGTTCGGGCTTCTGCATAGGTTTTTCAAGGGGAATGGAATTCAACCCTAAGAGACAGTAAGAAGCAAATATATATTTGAACCTGTCCTTTCAAATTCAAAACCTGTATTTTGCTCTGTTGCCCATGACACACACTTATCATGAAATCCATGTGTGTGTGCCTTTTACTTCAACATGCGAAGTCATTCAATGCCTGTCTACTTGGCTGACTTTCCTCCCAGGCTCTGAGCATCTCGAGGCAGGTGTACTGCCTTAGTTAGGACCGGATTTCCTCATCGCAGTACATCAGTGCCCAGGGCACCAGTTTTAGTGCCTATGTGTCGTGCTGAATAGAACTCGTTATTTGACACACACATAAATGACTCCAGCGTATCAGCGAATTTGAACATTGAGATTGTACATTATAACTCAGTGGTTGGTTCTGTTTGAAACTAGATGCCGAAGAAACAAGATGAAGGGGACGCATTTTGGTGTCTGCCCTGTGATGCGTCGCTGGAACCGCTGAACAGAGCTCGGAGCCGCAAGCAGCGGTGTGGCAGTTTTGCAGCTTTAACAGAGCCTGCGGAATTCTGACAACACCCATTTAGCTTCCACAGTAACGGGCATTATTAATTAGTTGCTGAAACAGGCCAGCATGGAGGTGCAGGAGAGCAGACTTCACGTGGCTTGAGTTAGTTAGGACTCCACGATTCTGAGACAGGAGATAGTGTGACAGATAAAAAGGCAAGACGGTCCAAAGGCAAGTCCTCTGTAAAGGGCAATCGCGTTGTTTTGACAATTGCTGCAATAATGTTTTCATTTCTTAATCGTGCATTACCTTTATTTTACTTTCATCCATCCAATTATCCACCCTTCCTTCCTTCCTTCTATCCCTCCATCCACCCCCGCCCCACCTGGCTCACCCACTAAACCATCTCCAAATCTCACAGTGATGGGAGGCCTGAGTAGGACTGCTCTCGCCCTGGGGCTTCCTTCTGGATGCCTCCCAAGCAGCAGAGCTTTCCCCCCCTGCAGCCACTACAGACCCTCCTGCAGGTGCAGGCGGGGACCTTCTCTGTTGCTTCCTAAACATGGCGGCTCTTTCCACGTAGGAATGCCCACCAGGGTAGCATCGTCATCTCGCTCTCATCAGTTCTCAGCCCTGAACTCTTCAGCACCTGTCCTCCTCCAGACACGGAGGTGTCTGCGCGGGCCCTGGACTCCCACTTCCTTGGCCCCTTCATGCCGAATGACCCTGCTGCGGTCAGCCGGCCACTCCCAGAGTTCCACTGTAGAGTTTCCATTACTGTGACGGTGCCCACTTGCACCACGTCCTCCTGAACTGGACCCACCACGTGACGCAATCCACTTGCTCTCACGGGTGGGCCGTCCTTGCTCTTCTCTGGTCAAGTCCAATCTCTCTGTGCGGGTTCACAGCAGCAGTCACCAACCGAGTCACGCAGGTTCTAGAAATACGTGTTTGGTGCTGGAGTCCTTCTGGAGCAATGCATGGTCCCTACTGTCAAGAAATCCAGGCTTTGGTGGGAGGGATGGATAGGCAGAGAGGAAAATCGCAGCATAGCTTACGAATAATTGTGGGAGGGGCGTAGCACCTCGTCTGCAGGACAAGATTTAGAAAAGGTTCCGGAAGGAAAGGTCTCAGGGGTCCTCCTGAGCAGTGATGTCTGGAAGGGGCCCTGACACATGAGTTTCTGTGCACAGCTCAACAAATATTGAGATTCTTCTCCATTGTTTAGTTGTAACACTTACAATTTAATGGGTAACAAATAAAATGTTGTTTCTTAACACTCATCATTTTCTCATCAAAGAAAATATCGACCTGCCTTTTAAAAAATTTTAATAATTAAAAATTCCCTGAAATGGACACTTTCTTCCTGAGTCAACATGGCATTTTTTGGTTAACTCCTTGTAATTACTGTTGTTTCCTCTGTATAATATTGATTTCTGCTGTTTCACGCATGACCAGGTCCAGCTGCAGCGCTTTCATGAAAAGCTCATTTTGCAAGGAATAGTAAGCAGCACCTGAGATGGGCTCCCACTCGCATCTCCAGCGTTTGGACGTTACGACAAGCAGTTTCCTCTCCTCAGTGGACCCGTGAGGTCATTGAAGGTGCCATGTTCATTGAACGGCATGACAGGTGTGTGACTTCCACCAACGGTGGTGAACAGCAACCAGGGGCCTGCTAATCTGAGAACCACGTCGGGCGGGGCATCTTTCTGGGTCCGGGGCACACAGCACAGCCTTCCCGACAGCCAGGAGACAGCCGCCCGGGCGCAGACCCGCAGCAGCGGGGTGGGGGTGCCGCCTTGACCCACGCTATACATGGCACCCCAAAACCTGCTCCTCCTCTGTTCTCATGGAAACCACTTCTTCTAATTGATTTTCATCTAATTTACATTATTTGTCTTCTAAAAATATACTTAAGCATTTTCTGAGTTCCTACCTTTTAATTCTATTTGAAGTAGAACTCCCCCTCTGCCAAATCATGCAACCAAGAGTGAGATAAAATACAGAAATGACAAAAAGTATAATTTGGATCAAAATTATGTACTTTTTATATTTCCAGCACACTATATCTTCACAGTCGGAACACTCATTTTGCTCAAAGCTTATCATTAACTCCTCTGCACCATCATGGTGTAATCACACAAAAAATTACGTGCTTGAGCTTTTCCTGTTTCAGTGGAAAAATTACTGGCTAGCTCCTATGAGCCAGTCACTGTGCCCCATCACTCGAGCTACAAAGACAGGCCTTCAGGTCCCTGACCACACACGCAGCAGCTGATGGTCTCATGAGAGAGACAAGCGGGTCCTGTCACGTATGGGGGGCGGAGCACCTACTAACATTACAGGGGCTTGTATAGCAAAACCAGTGTCTTACCTGATCATTTTTATTTCATTTTATTCATTATTAAAAGAATTCACTTATTTATTTTTAGAGAGAAGGGGAGAGCAGGAGAAAGAGAGGGAGAGAAACATTGATGTGAGAGAGAAACATCACTCAGTTGCCTCCCACAAGCGCCCCGATGGGGGACTGAACCTGCACCTCAGGCCTGTGCCCTGACGGGGAACGGAACCAGGGACCTCTCGCCTCGCAGGACGGCGTCCAACCCACTGAGACATTTCAGTCAAGGCATTTCTGATCATTTTTAATAACACAATCAATTTGTTGTTATAAAATTACATAATATGCAGGGTGGGAAAAAGTAGGTTTATGGCTGTTTGTACGGAAAATAATGCAATAACAATAAATAACAATGTAAGAGTGAATCTGTTTTTCATACTCTGCCCCATCCTGTATATGTATGTGAAATTATACAAGGTCTTTATTAAACCTTCTTGTATTTATTAAACCTTATGGACAAAACACATGAAAAAGAAATAAACTAGGACAAAGTCTCACTCAAATTCCCCCATATCACCCCACCCGTCCACTCCCAGTCAAAACGCACATTAGGTAATACGGCTATTGTGAAATGGGATCGTCAGAGTAGACGCCACTATTTGGATGCCCAGAGCTCTCCTGTCTAATTTACGCCGCACCCACTCGGCCCCAACAGCGATGCCTGGTGTTTTCTGTTTGAGCTGCAATCGCTGCTTGGAGCCCCTGGCAGAGCCAAGAGCTGGAAGCAGCCTTAGAGTTCAGTGGCCCTTGCTTGATCATCGGCCATCGCAGGCGCCTGCCACCCAGTGATGTAAGAAGACAGAAGTCCCCACGGTCAGCAAGGCTGTGAACTCAGAGCTGTCCTGTGGGGGTGGCTGCACTGTGACCACGGACGGCACCCTCAACTCTGATCACTATGTAACTGCCGATAAAACTCCAGCGTAAGTTTAAAGTTGTTGAAGATTATACAAGATCCGCTTTAGATCTATTTCTTGCCATGTTAAATAATCTCAAATAAAACTTAACTGGGCCAGGAACCCGCCATCTTTGTTGGTGTGCCTTCCACATGCAGACAGCAAGCATCGACGTGGGCGGGGCACAGGCCAGCGTCTCAGCGACTGAACGAAATAGGACTCCGTCCAGAATATTTATTACAGGGTGACTCTGACATAGAAAGAATGCCGTTCGTCTAAGCTTATTAAACTGAGGAATAGCTCGTATCGTTGCCTGTAGAAGAAAACATCTTGTTTCTGAGATTTGATGAAGATCATCAAATAAGCAATAATGCCAATTGAATGTAACCCAAATTTTAAATCAATGAATTAGTCTTTCAAGGAGATTATAAATCTGCCAGATATATTCTAAAATAGTTTTTTAATTTATTACAGTTTTTATTTGTGTCTGGGGACTCCAGAAAGATGCCCTAATGCTAAGCAAGCTCCTATGTCGGGGTTAAGAAGGGAAGAATGTGCCCACAGACGATCGTCTAAAATAGAGCGACGTGATAAATCCGCAGGGAGACAGTAAAATTTACAACAGTGAAAGGTCCAGATGACTCAGGTAGGAAGAATGAGGTTACGAGGTCCGCCCGGTGCCATGGTGAGGAGACAGACTGGGCATGGACCCAGGGGGTCACCTGCTCACCAGGAATGACAGGGGCCTCAAGCAAGGATGACCCCAGGGACCCTGGGGGGAAACCCAACATTCATAGTGGAAATAGAAGCCACATCACCTACAGAAGAACAAGGGGAAGCTCCAATTTTAGTGGGAACACCGATCTTTTTACACTAGAGGTCTGCAAGGTAATAAGAATATAAGTGTTAAAAATTTCATTGAGAAATTCGGTCCATCAAGATAAAATGGCTCTTAGTCAGAGTTCTGTACACATGTCCATTCGTGTATTTGGTGACTTGAGGGAATGACAGCCACGGTCCTCATGGCCAGCCAACCCCACAGCGACCATGAGAGCCCAGACCGCCGGGCCCCCTGTGCCGTGCCCGCAGAGGCTAACACAGGCCGCCCGTCCCTGGCAGACGACAGCACTGCTGGTTGTCACTGCTTAGGGAGCGGATGCTGAGAGCAAAGTGCTCGCAGTCCAGCGTCTACCATGGCAACCCCCGAGGCGCACAGACGTAAGCCTTTCAGAGAGAATCGCACTTCCATTCAGTTAAATACGCACAAACTTCCCGAGGAAACCAGTGCGTGGCAGCTTGAGGGTACGAACCCAGATTCCTTCAGGTCCCACACCCGTATGGACTCCTGGCCCCCCACTCGCTCCGCTGGGGGGAGGAGTTCACATGTGAGAACTGGAAGAGGACATGGGGGTGCTGGCCCGTGGAGCAGAGCAGAGGTCACCGGGACCCATCAGTGGTTTGTCCCCGCCCCCCAGCCTGGGGAGGGGCTGCAGTTTCGGGCTCTCCTGGCTTAGTTGGGGCTGTGGGGCTGAGGCACGTCCAGCGGTATGGGGGGAAGTGACAACCCCCTTCCATAGCAGGCCACACAAACCTTCCAAGTGACACACCAGCCCTGTCCCTTCCTTTCTGCCAGCTGGATTTTACCTCCAGGATTACTTTGAAGTTCTACCTAGATGACATAGTAATGGCTATAGATACAGTTTTAATTACAGCTAGAGATTGGCTGCAAAATGTGCCTCCAGTTACACAGCCACCAGCATCAACACAAAGGGATGGCAATGGACGGGTATGCGCGTTTCTTTCAGAAGGAAATTCAGCTGATCACCTAAGCCTTGTTGTAGATCCTGTTACCGGGTCTAATATGCCAAATTAGGTGGGATATTAAAATACATATCCCACCTATTTTAGCGTTTGTATTGTAACAAAGCACGTGGAGTATAACTGTTTCCTAATGTGCTTTTCATCCTAGAGAAAGCAATTCTGTGGTTTGAATTCAACATCAAATTAAACACCAAACATTGCTGAAACCAAATGAGAGGCTGACGAAGCTACTTCACACACGTGGGGGACCGACGTTTCTTTCTAGTCATAGGGAGATAAAAGCGTAGACTTATCTGCTCTTTATGGGAATTCATATATTTTCTTCTATTCATAGGAAGATAAAAGTGTCGATGTATCTGCTCTTCATGGAAATTCGTGCAGAAGGTAAGTTGGTAGTAGCCTCAAAGTTTAGGGGAAAAGTTGTCTCCAAATGAACCAGTTTACATGTCTGAAAAAAATAGTCTATCTCACTTTTAAGCAAAATATTTCCTTATTATCACCCATAACTTAATTTGAGGGAGTTTCTCCTAATAAGAAAAAAAAATTGCTGCAACATGCAAATGTTTCCCACGACAAGTTCCCTCTTAAGTGGATAAAACATGGGAACAACACAGGAAGAAGAGAGATAGATATCAAAGGTTAGGGGTGCTTTGGGGGAGTTCCATCAAGCTTCAGAGCACAGTCTCTTAGAAGCACCGATGCCCCTGTTTAAACTGGCCGTCGGGGGCACTGGGTGGTCGCGCCCCCACCTCGGCCTGCATTTTACTCACTGCACTTCGAGGACGCCCCAGCCTCTGGGCTCCAGACTCACACGGCGACTGCCCAGCAAGTCCCGGAAGCCCCGGCTAGCGTTGGCATTTCCATTTCTGCAGTCACACGCTTCTCCACGGCCGCTGATCCTCGTCACCACCATTACCCCACTTGTCCTGACCCTGGCTGATCGGTGGGACAAGTGTGGCATTGCAGAAGAGGACAAGGAGGGGCAGGAGGATGAAAGGACGCTCTGTGGCCATCAGCTGATAAACTGGAGGGTCCCTTGCTAAGTTCGAGGTCACCCCTTTCTCACCCGAGCTCAGCATTGCTGGAATGCGAAGTGTGAGCTCTTTCCCCGTTGCCTCTCCACGCCCGTCCCTGTGGAAGGACAGCAGCCTGCACTTGGGGCGGGGGGGTGGGGGGGGATGCTCACTGCACCTCCTGAAGACTGATGAGACACATGTGCCTCCTTGTTCTTGCCCCCCGCAGAGGGGGTGACCTGGATTTATCCACGTCTGAGCAAAACCCACAAGTCACATTCTGAGATTCTGCCAACATGTGGCCTCTCTGTCTTTGCCTGGGGAGTGGCAGGTCCCAAGTGGAAAGCGCATATTCCGCATCTGGGCAGGGCTTGCTCCCCAGTTCTAAAGGCCGAGATCTGTGGAGCAGGACACAGTCCGCCCAGGGTCACATCACACAACCCAGGGGCAAGATGGATCGGTTGGGGAAGCGGGTTCCACGGGTGGAAGGGCAGGAACTCCTCAGAGCCAGCAGCTACTCTCCCCAGAAGTCTTCATCTTTACCTTCACAATGACCTTGGCGGGCAGGCATTCCCAGAAAGGCTGGGATAGAGAGAGAGATAAAGAATGCAGTGGCAAGGAGACCAACTGCACTCACGGAGATAAGAGCCTCAGGAAAGCGCTGTTACACCCCGTTCCCCACGGAGAGCTGGCTTCCTGTAAACTGATCTTCCTTATTGCCTGCCTGGAGACCCTGCTTCCCCACTGACAGCGATGTCGTTGGCGGCTGCTCCATGGGATGAAAATTCTTGTTAGGGAAGAAGGAAGCGGTGTTGTATGAGGAGGCACTAAAGATGTCTCATGTCAGAGCAAATAATTATAGATAAAGAAGTAGAAATTGACTATTGATCTTCGGTCTCAAAGAGCAAACACAGGAACAGGCTGTTGCTATGCTCGCCAGGCACACAGGTGAGGCCTTCATTAACATAGCCAGAAAGGTGGGGGACATGATGAAGCCCTTAGGCGTGTGTCTAATAACGCTCTAAATATTTAGGGGTGCAGTTGTTATTACAGTTATTGCGATAGGCTAGAAATAAACTTCCCAAGGAAAGAAACTTACATGAAACTCAGAGAAATTGGAAGACCTACTTCGTTTTCATGTGACTACTTCTTGATTTGAAATGTTTTGGTTTAATATATTTATTGCTCTTGTAACCCAAAAAGAAGTGGCCAGCACTTAGAGAGAGAGCGGCTGCAAGAAAATCTAGAATAAGCGTTTTCTAGCCGATCCCCTATAACCACCATTTTGGTATAAAGGCATTGCCTTTATCCTGTATTTACAGAGAATGATGAGAAGAATCATCTTTTACTCTTATTACTGCGAGAATTATAAAGACTGATGGAAGAGAAAGCAACATTAGGATACTGGAAATATTTAATAACTGAACGAAGTATTTTAATAATAAATATTGCCGATTCTAAAGTTGAGATCTACAGGACTAACTATATGTATAATTCTAAGTAACTGATAAAGGGCTAAGAGTTTACATACAAGACCACTTTGAGCTCAAAATTTTTTATGGACACATTGTTACATTTATGAATTAAAACAAAATCAATTCTAATTGCATTTATGAAGTTAAACAAATATGAACCCCAAGCACATGCTCTGAAATATTGACTCACACCCCAGAGCTGAGGAGAGTCCTCCCACCCAGGCCTGTGGCCCGCCAGGTATTTTTTATTTTTCACTTCCTTTTATTTTTACATTTTGATCAATTGGATTTGTATTCCTTTTATTTTAAAAATTCTGACGTGTCAACTTTTTAAAAACTGATACTAAGTCCTTATTCATAAAGGCAAATCTCCATTCAAAATGTGCAAGAGTGTACGTGTTTGGCCCCTAGAAGAACTGCATAAAAGGTAAAAACAGGCATATCCCAGTTCCCATGGAACTTAGTGGATAAGAAAAAAAAAACTAAGTGACTTCACAATTTAGCTTTGCAAATTATTTAGTGCAAAATGGGAAAATGAAATTAAAATAATCACTTCAGTCAAAATTACTTCAAAATGTTTTTGGTATCAAATATTGTCATTTTTTTCAGTTTCTAAATACTGGGCAGCATGCTCATCAGGCAGGGCCCTCTTTGGGAGATTAAGGATGACTGGTTGCTGGTGACGCTGGACTGAAACACGACGGTTTCTTATGTTTGATAGAAAACCCACATTCCAAATACCTGTGGGAGAGCGATTTTTCATTACAAGACCTACTTTTGAGAATTTTGGACATTACTGAATTTTCAAAGTGACTGAATTTCCTAAAATAATACTACTGTAGATGTATACATGTTTCTAAATAATTTACAAAGCATGTTTTATAATCCATTAAGTGTATAATTTATTTTTTAGAAACCTGAAGGCCACATATCAATTTACTGACAGTTGTTATCTTTGGGTCATGGGCAAATAAATGATTTTTATTTTTTTCTTTATACTTATGTTTATATTCAAAATCAAGGTTTACAGTAGCAAATCGATCCCGAAGTCCCCAGATTATCAGAGAAGTAGACAGAGCACCTCGCCCTTCAGGCGGTCGGCGTGGTCTCACTAAATCTTTACCACAAATGCACATAAAGGCCAAGGGATGCAAAGCACTGCTGCTTGTGTGCAAAACAAGCACCAGCATGACACGTCCTTCGCGTGTAAGACAGGCCTGCGGAGGCCGAGGGCTAGTCCCGCTCGGCGGCAGACGACGGGCGAGGTCACATGCTCCCGCACCCCGTTTGTGGGGGTCCGTTCCTCCTGGTTCTTGGCTTCTGCCGGACACTGATAACAACAGCTGTAAGTACATGAAAGTCTTTAAACCTTCACCTTGCCAACAGAAGACCTCGCTTCGGTGCATCCTGAGCATGTTCTAGAGGGTGTCCTGTTTGTGAAACTGAAGGCCTGAGTCCCAGAAGGACCGTCAGTCAAGAACCGTCAACCCATTCATCACTCTCCCAAAGGCTGACTCGGATTTGGGACCGATGACAATGTGTGGGTTTCACAGGAATGTCTATGCACAACATATTGTTTGCAGCTTGCTTGGTGAAGTTCTTGACCAATAATTAATTATATGTCTTTTTTTTTCAGCCAACGATATGTTAAGAACAGGACATTCTGATAGCAAACGGCAATCAGGCAAGATGTACTCTCGACAGTGTTTGGGGCCCGCAGTCACGGCCAAGCTCGCCAGCCTCTCGGCCAAACATGCCATGTGTCTCTGTGCCAGAGACGAGTCGGGTCCCCGCGGGGCTGCCCAGAACACTTAAGTAACTACCGGCATCACGTTCGGTGGCTGGTCCCCAGAAGTCCCACCCCCTCCTGCTCAGCGAATGCGGGCCTTGGCCGTACTTGCACCTGAATACAGATATGTGTGAAGGTTTACGAATGTATGTTTAGTGACGGAACTATGTGTCCCATCATTGGTGTCACAGTTCTCAGAGAACAAAGGGAGAACTTTTACAAACATACTCTGAATTTAAAACCAATAATCATGGGCATGTCAACTTACAAATAGGGCAGTGGTCCCAAAGAATAACATTAGCCCAACAGAGCTTATTTAAAAAAAAAAAAAAAAAGCTATTTTCACAGGGTTGGCTCTCTGTAAGCAATGCACCCATACAGAATTCTCGAGGCCCAGAGCTGGGATCTGGTGCTGAGCTCTGCTAGAGGTCCTTGCAAATTAAGAAAAATGAGATGAAGGTCAATGTGGGAATCTGTGACATCTGCTCTCAGTTGAGAGCACCCGCCATCACCAGCTGCTCTGTACGGCCACCATCTTTGCATTAATAAGTCAGTCCCATCCCCGGGAAGAGCAGCTCCACCAGGCTGGGCGCTGGCTGCAGGGAACGGAAGGATGCGTGTGGATGGCTTTGTGGTTCCCACATTTGTGCTCATGCTGAAGATTCGAGGCTGAAAGATTCAGCAAGATTCAACTTGAAGATTCAAGTTCAGGTTGAGCCCTGTACATTCAAGCCTGTAGACCAGAACCAGGAAGACCACTCTGGATAGAGAACAAGCCGACAGGCGCCCCGGTGTAATCCTGGCTGGGATCATTCAAGTTCACTTCAGGTCCTGCTGTCAATCCTCCTAAGTCACCAGGAAGTCTGCACAGTGAAGTTGGGGCCAAGAAGCAGCCACAGAAAAATCACCGTAACTCACAGGCCAACGATTCCTTCACCAACAGGGGTGAACAGCAACACGGAAAATTTCATAGCCCGTGAAATCCAACTGTGACATTTCCTACCATCACAGATACTTTTAAAATGTGTCTTATCATTTTTCAACCCATGGGGTCTTTTTCTCTGCAGTTTTTAGAAAGCAAAAAAGAATGCCCCCCATCTGGGTGGTTGGGGGCGGCTTCCTGGGCTTCCAACGCTCTGTAAGCCCTGGGGTTCTGCGAATGGAGGAGACAGGCCCTGCACTCAGAAAGCCTAACTCCCAGAGGCAGCTGGAGGGAGGGAAGCTGGGTGATCAGCAAATGAGTCAGTACAAAGTCATTCTGTTGGTTGATAAGGAAAAACTACAGAAGAAAATACAGAACAACTATCTTTGAGAACACGTCAGCATGCGGGGACTAGGGCGTGAGGGATGGTGGCAGGTGCTGACTGGCCATGTGGTCAGGAAAGGCACCGTGGGTGAGGTGACAGGGACTGGAACTCCTGAAGTGAGTTCCAGGCTGTCATCTCATCTCGTTACAAAGTTTGGGCAAGTGCAAGAGGCCATGAGGGCTGGCCTTGTGCCCTGCCATCCCCGTGAGCTTTGCAGTTACTATTTGGTTGCGTGTCCTTCCGGGCCTCTGTCCCTGAATCCATGTGTGTGTCCGTACATGTATACACATGTGAGTTTGAAATAAGAAGGAAACGGTACTATAGGTATAATTTGCTCATTCACTTTCCTTAGCGATGTGTTGTGAAAATCATTTCATGTTAATAACTATGAGGTTTCTCGTCCTCACAGATGAAACCACACCCCCCTGGGTCCAAGGCCACCATAATGTCTGCTTTGCTCACGGTTATTCAGTCTTTGCAACAGCACTGAAGGGAGCATGCTCGAACACAGCCCTTCCTGCTCCACTGGTGAGGCAGAAACTGCGGAAATTCCTCGCGAGCGTTCAAACCTGGTGCCAAGGTTCTTCCTGAGATGCTCACACCCTCCCACACCCATGTAGGAACATCGCTCTCCCTTTCACCTGCGACACATGTAAATCATTTCGTTAAGAAAAAAAGGCCTTTCTTATATTCATGTAAGGTGCATGTCCATCAAAACTGAAGAGGCTATACTTTACATTATTCATAATGTTATATTCCCTCATTTGTCCGTTCTCTCTCCAAAATGTAGTGAAAGTACTCGGTAGTTCCCTTTTGCTTTGTACAAATAGTCTAATTTAATTCCAGTTTAAAATGGTGACTCCTCAGCAGGCATCAAAGGAATTTACACGCTGAATTTGCAGCTTAAATATCAACTGAAATCCGTTCTCATTTCACATTCTTAATAAATTGCTTGTGAACGTAGTCCTGAATTTGGCATAATTTGCCTTTCATCTCCTTCGGCACGCTCAGTTCCGAAACAGTAACATTTTAATAACATAACATGGATGGAAAGAATGCCATGTTTACCCCAAGTCCATCGGTGGCCCAGGTGGACACAGGCAGGGTCATAAGACCCCTCCCACTGGGGTGCAGGGTGCTGTGCCCCCCTCCCCTGGTGCAGAGGCCTCAAACCTCCCAGGAAGTCCCAGGGGGGCTGGAGACCTGCTGTCTTAGCCACGCCCTTTCCGTCCCTGCGGCTCCAGCCTACTCCCCCGGCGCTGGGGAAGTGGGGCGGTGATCACTGAGTGAGCGCTATGGACCCCGGTCAGCAACACCAGCCAGAAGCAACAAGGCCCAGGTGCCCCTCGGTCTGGGGATTTTGCTGTGGCCACTGGAAGGGACTAAGACGATGAGTAAGTGAATCCTTCTGTCTTGGACACAATTTACAAGGCTAAGCACCCTCTCAGATCCACCTGACTTGGAGCCCACAAGGGTCTCAGCTCACCACTTCCTGCGTGTCTCAGCGCAGCCCTGATGCCCAGCAGAGGGGCTGAAGGGCCAACGTCAATAGTGCGCTAATCACCCCAAACAGGCTTCCTTAAACCCCCAGCCACCTATGTGTGGGCTGGCCACGTGACATGTCGCGTGGGGGTGGCAGTTACTTCTGCAGGCCCGTCTCACGGCTGGAGACACACATGTGAGCCCACTGCCCCTCACCTGGGAGAATGAGAACCATGCCACTCCTGGCAAATCACACCCACTTGTGAGAAGGAAGGCGATGGGTGGAACAGGAAGCAAGAGCAGCCTGTCATTCATGAGAAAGCGATCATGGAGGGTGTGCACCCCTTTTCTCGAGCAGTCGCACCTGTGAAGAGTCACCCGGCAGCCTTATGGTTGCCGAGATCCCCACACATTGACACAGAGAGGCAACAGAGCGAGGAGTCGGGGGAGGGCAGGACCACCCTGTGCTAAATAAACAGACCGTGACCCTGGGTCCACTGCCCACATGGAAGGTTTCTGTCCTTCAGCCAAATGCAACGGCAAGGCAGACCTCGGCCACTCACCGTGTGCCGCCAGAGGACTCGCATGCAGTCCACACGCCTTCACACGCACGCACACAGACCACCCGCTGCCCTCACGGGGCTTTCTCCCAGTGCCCTCGGGCGAGATGAGTTGAGCAAGGCTGCTGGCCCCCCAGAATGAATAGCACTCAACGAGGGGGCCATTTCCTGTCCGATGGCACCAGTGAGTCACGAACAAGTGGAAAGCGGAGGAGAGTGTGCAGTGGGCCCTTCTCTGGCCGCGTCTCCCCTGGCAGGAGGGCCACGCAGAGAGGGGCTTCTGCGGGGCGGGGATGAACGGAGCTGTTGCTTTTGAAGGCAGATGGCCGCCTCCTTCCATAAACCCCCTTCAGCAGTCCACTTCTGTGCCTGCGACACTTTGTCTGCATCCTGGATCCTGATCAGCAAATGTCCTCATGGGAAACAAGGAGGGAGAAACCCTAAAAGCAGTGCATGGAAATCTATAAATAGTGTGCAGAGCACAGACTGTTACTGACAACCAATGGGAGCGGCAGTAAGGGCAACAAACCTGTGAGTTCCGAAACTAACAGCCGATCAGCTCCATGAGAAACACATTGTCCAGAAAGAAGCTGGGCACCAGGGAAGAGCCGGGGGCACTGCCTATGGTCAAAGGCTGATTTGGTCTCTTTACCTTTGAGTTGGGGGCCTCAGCAGACGGACTCAGAGGCTGAAACCCGGTGGAAAACCCTTTCTTGCAGGTACCATCCCCCACCCCGCGGGCAGCACACCCCCTGGAGAGGGCAGGTGGGCGAGGGAAAGGCTCTGGCGCCAGAGGGAGCGCTCAGGACCAGAAACCACCTCCATTGCTTGTTGTCCGCGGGCTTCTGACCGAATTCTTCAGCCCCCAACCTGAGCCCTCATTGCTTGGTAAGACAATTCATGTGGAAGGGTCGAGAACATAGAAACACAGACCACAGTAGCCACCAGCTGAGAGTGAGCCGAACATGACTCTATACACACTCACACACACTCACTCACACTCACAGTCTCTCACACATGCAGTCCCAGAGAGTAAGGCCCATACTTTCTTAAAATGCTCAATAGAGCCCTAGCTGGGTGGGCCAGTTGGTTGGAGTGTTTCCCGTACACCAAAAGGTTGTGGGTTCGATCCTCAGTCAGGGAGCATATGGGAGGCAACTGATGGTTATTTCTCTCTCACATCAGTGTTTCTCTCTCTCCCTTCCTCTCTCTCTAAAATCAAACATATCCTCAAGTGAGGATTTAGAAAAATATTCAATAGAACTGGAAGAATAAAGTTTCTCTCATAAGAAGATATTTTAAAATGCAAGGTGCCTACAGCATTTACAATGCATTAATCCTACTAGAAATCAAATAACTAGCTTTTTTTAAACAATAATTTTGTCTTACATGGAAGCTAAGAGCTAACTACTTTCGTTAAGGTAAAAACTGTCCAGTCTCAGATAGTTTCCTCAAATGTTTCTAATTTCCTCTGACTTATCTGTAAAGCAATCGTATTTGTAGCACAAAGTAATTTAGCCTGAAAATTAGCCCTGGTGGACTCTGATGACTTCACACTTGTTTCCAGATAAGAAAAATGTCCTATTCACCGCAGATCCGCTCACCGTACAATCTGCATGAGCCTCCACAGCACCGGGACGTACAAGTCAACGGGGTGTCATAATAGAGAGGAAAGCAGCTCCCTGTCCCAAATCCAGTGTTGTGTCTGGACCCTCAGGGTAAAGAGAGAAACCGAAGTCATGTCTGTGTGTGTACACAAGCGTGCATTGGCACACCTATCTGTGGCACACACACACATGTGCGTACACCGCGCAGCACAGAAGGTAACATATCACTACATGGTCTCTTCACATCGCACGCACGCAGCATCCCCCCTGAAGGCTGGGTCAGCGCTCAGGCACACGTAGCCCAGGGCAGTGGTAGGATTCACCGGCTGTGCCACGTGAGACAGTTACTTAGAGACGCAGACTAATTACCTCACTTAGCAGGTCGCAGCAATGCACTTGCTTAGAAATCTCCAATTCTTAATTATAAAGTCACCAAAATATTAAGGGGTCACTTAAATTATCCAGTCACTTTTTAATCATCAACCGATGAGAATTCGAGAGCTAACTTGGGGGCTTCACACAAGGGGGACGGAAATTTAATCCAAATCCAAAGGAGCACCAGAGTCCTGAGCACACGAACGGCTGTCAGGGCTGGAGGGTTTTATTGTATCACACAATCTCCCCCAGTGCCCAAATTGCTGTTGATTCTATAAAACCATCATTATTATGATGCCAGGGACACCAAAATAAAATAAGACTCCATCTCAGCGTTCAGCACACGAGTGTTTTAACCGTGTTCCCGATGACATGCCAGCCACTCTCCTTCTGATGCGTCATGTTGTGGAAAGATGCTTGTTTGACTGCATCGGATGAGTTCATACTCCCTGGTAGTTTGTTTTTTTCACCTTTATAAACTTACACTGGGTATCTAGCCTCATAGATTTTCAAATGGCTATGTAAAAATGTGTGTGTGTGTGTGTGTGTGTGTGTGTATTTACACATCACTCTTTGGTCAGATAACTCCTAAACCAATCTTGGAATGAAAGAAATGGAATTCTACCCCACAGTCTAGAGAGCTCTTGTTCCTGGGGTGGCTGGTCAGAGCCCCAGCAGCGGAGAAGCCACCCTGCAAAGAGCTCCCTCTGTTGGTGGTGAAGAGAAGCCTGGAAGCAAGCCCTCCTGGAATGCCTTGTTTCCCAGGTCAGGGCTCACCCTACAGGTGAGGATTTTGCACCTGAAACAGCACGAGCACAGCTGATCCTCCCACGTGTTCACCCCGAGCTTCTGAGGGGACCCCCCTTCCCGAAAGGAATACAACAGCTGCCCACGTCCCACTCCTCTGCTGCCTCCTGCAGTTGCAGTGAAGCAGGGTGCAGCCAAGAGGAGGGCCCCAAGAAGGGATTTGTGATGGGGTCCAGGACTCGGTGTGTCCAGGAAATATTAGAAAAATGTGTGTAGGATGTCCTCACCCCCACAAGCCTGAGCCAGTGGGGATGGGACACATGGAACAGGGCCATTCAGAGCTGTTTTGGGTAGCAAGAGCTTTGCAACTAACAGCTGGCACGGTCATTTAACATATCTATAACCTTTAACTGGTTTCATAGATATGTTAAATAGCTGTGGCCATGCTTGGAGCCAGGGAGATGGGAGTGACTTCCACCCAAGATGGGACTGGAAAGCAACTCCCTCTGGTTACAGGGCCTGTGTGAGAGCTTGGAGATGATCGGCTCCATGCCATGGGGCCACACCTGCCCAGACTTACTATGGCAGCCCAGTAAAGCTGGAAGAATACGGGGATGCTGGCAGGTGTAACTGACTGTAGGAGGAGTCGGAAATGGGGCTGCAAAGGAAGATGGGCGCTGGGATTTAAACCTAGGCCCGGCAGCCATAGAGTAGAGTAGACCACGCGGCTCTGAAGTAAATGGGAGAACCACAAGGTTCTGAAGCAAGTAGATAGATAGAGGTCCATGTGATTCTGAAGTAAAAGAGGAGAGGACCACGAGGTTCTGAGGGGAAAGGAAGAGGGCCATGTGGTTCTGAAGTAGATAGATAGAGGTCCACGCGGTTCTGATGAAGGGAAAGAGAGGACCCCAAGGTTTTGGAGGAGAAGGGAGAGGATCAGGCAGCTTTGGTGAAGTGAAGAGAGGACCATGCGGTTCTGAAGGGAAAGGAAGAGGACTACGAGGTTTTGGAGTGCTTCTTTTTGCCACGCGGCTTATGCAGCAGGAAAGACTTTGCCAGGAAGAAAAGGGGAGGAAGGACTCTTGCTGGTGGGCCATGAGAAGGTGCCACATGGATTTGGATTAACTGGAGATTGCAGCAGCCACACAGCTGATGGTACCGGGAGCCTGAATCATGGACTTCTACTTCCTTTCCTGAGACACGGTACCCCGGACTGGGCACAGGGAGAGGGAAGGACTGTGCATCTGTGGGTATTCTAGAGGACATTAGTATCTTATTGAAGACATTAACCCATTACTCTAAGTCTGTGTAACTTTTAAATAAACAATTCCTTTCCTTTTCACCAGTCTCTGGCATTGAGAGATGTCTTTCCTCTGGCGGCCGGGCATTTTGAACCTAGCAGGTGGGCGTGGGGGAAGGAACTTCCAGGGACAGAAAGGGGGAATCCTTACTGTAATAATTTATCGTGAACCACCCCCTGCCTTGCTCTGTAACAGTTTTTGGCAACCACAAAGGGATAATAGTTGCCCGTGGCAGACCAACCCCCTCAGGTGTGGGAGAGAGAGACTTCGGACTTTTCCCAGTCTCTGAGAATTTCTCTGCAGTCCTGAGGACCTCAGCCGCCTAATTACTCTGAGAAAGGTGAAAAGGAAACGAAAGGGAGCAGGGAAGTGACTTGTTTCTGAGCACTGCTTTGGAATAATGGAGTTGTGGGTGATGGTTTGGTTGGTGTGCTGCTCCCAGTTAGAGTGCTGCTTCCAGGCTGCCCCTGGCTGCTCACTCACAGGTTCAGTGAGCCCAGGTGGCACTAAGGGAACTTGTACTCAGGTGTGGGGAGGAAGCAAGCCCCTATGCTGTGTAAGCTGAGCCTGCATGAGTGTTGGGGATTGGATACCAAATCATGTGGGTGCATCACCATTTTGGGTAAAATGGAGGATGAGCCACGTGCTTGCCCCACCGTGGAGGACGGGTCAACCTTGTGCATCTCCATCTTGGATGGTGAGTCACCTGAGAGTTCTGCCACCTTGGAACTGGACAAGGTGGTGGGCTAAGGGTTGTCTTCAGATTATGGGCTGTGTGTTGCTGCTGTGTGGGCACTGCACCAGTCAGGTTCTCTGTGCAACTGACTCTGATAGGAGTAGCTCTGGTTCTGAAGGTCATGGACTGGGGTCCAAGGGTGACCATCTGATTTATAGGGTGTTTGCATGGTCTAATCTTCAGAAAGCTGCAGGATGTCCCTGCGAATTTAGGGACTTTTAGTGGAAGGTGCCTGCAGTGCTAGGGACTTTTGGCTGCCCGATACTGAGTTTAACTACTGAGTTTAAGTATAGTCCTTCGCAGTGTGGGAAAGGAGCAGGGATTGAAAGTGAATTGTGGTTAAATCTGGATGGGCAAAAATATGTAGAAACGTTGTGAAAATTTTAAACCTGGAGGAAAGGAAACCTCAACTACTTGTTTTTTGGTTTTATGGGAATGTGGTTTCATTTTGCTTCCATTTCTGATCAGAACCTCCCTGTACCTGAAGACCTAGTTTAGGGTCACCTGAAGACCTAGTTAGGGTCACCTGTAACCGGTTGGGGAGAATGCCTTTGCCACTCGGGAGCCTGGAAGGGTCATTTGGGGCTGATAAGTGTTTCAGCCTGAGGCAAAGGAGCATGTCTCTGCCCAGAGACCGGACCTGAAAGGCATGTCTGTGCCATTGTTTCTGTTTCTGATCAGAAACCCCCTGTACCTGAAGACCTGTTAGGGTCACCGGAAGACCTAGTTAAGGTCATCTGTAACCGGTTGGGGAGAATGCCTTTGCCACTCAGGAAGTGGCAAAGGAAGGGTCATTCAGGCCTAATGTGTGTTTCAGCCTGAGGCGAAGGAGCATGTCTCTGCCAAGAGACCGGAACTGAAGGGCATGAAAGTTTTGGAAATAAATTATGTGGGGTTAGTAATGGAAGGTATAAGGCACGGAGATGCAATCTTGGTGGATATCAGAAGGAAAATTTTCCTTTGCACTTGGTATTTTTCTCCCTACCTGATCCCTCCGGAACTTGGCATTCCGAAGGAGTGAGTGATGACATAAGTTTTCTCTGCATAAATCCACTAAGACCAGTCATTAATGGTGGTTTGTTAACCGGTACTTTGACTGGAATGTCACGCCTGAAGGAGGCATGTCTGGGTTCTGGTCATCACCAGGAAGCCCTGAGGAACTGGGATTGACTTGTGAAGCTAGCAAAAGCCCACGAGAAGAAGCCCGGTACCTTGGTTGGTCGTGCGGTTCGTGGCAGTCTTTCCAGGGAAGGAACGAAGGTTGCTTTCCTGAAAGATGGCTAAAAAGGAACCTGTAGGCACAATGGAAGCCTCAAGGATTTGAGGGAAACAACTGGTACAGGTGAAGCCAGGTGGCGGATGTGTGGCTCTGCTTCTGTGCCCTGAGGGGTGGACTGAAAAGTCAGTCTAAAGGTTCCCTGTGTGAGTTCCAGCAAAGCGAACTTAAAGATCATAGGTGATCCAGGCTGCTCTTGGTGTGTTTATGCAAACAAACAGGCAAAATTAAAAGTTAGACTCAAAGTAGTCACTTTAATAACAACGAGGGTGATCTTAAGGAGAAAAATCATGGTCTAACGAAAATCACAATGCTCAGTATTGGATATCGGAATCGTGCAGCTAACTGTCTTGGAAGTTTGTTTTCATTTGAAAGTTGAAACTGGGTTTGTAACATCACCAAAGATATTCAATTTACAGGCACGAGGGACCTGTCAAATTGTCATTGTTAGATGACATTGCAGCAAGGGGCCTTGCAACTGAATGTCTTCCCAAAAGACAGTCTCTCAGGCACAGAGACTGGTTTGGGGATTGTTGAGTGAATTAACCTGTGTGTTCTTCCTTCTGTTTTCATAGGGCGTATGCCTATGACCTCATTACCTGAGAAATGGTTGCAATATAGGCCTCACTTAAGGAGCCCACCTTCATCATCGCCCCCTGAGACTCAACAGTTTGCTTAAACTAAGAGGTTGGGTTGGTGAAGGGGTCGGGCGGTCTGTGGGCTTCACTTCAGAGCTGATTTTCCCTTTTCTGTCCAAATAGCCTGGACAGAAAGGGCCCAGAGATCTGAAAGGAGGGAAATCCTGATATATTCCCCTCAGCCCCGAGTGAAGTGTAGTGAGCCACAAGGGTTTTGGATAGGTGTAGCATGCCTGTCCACCTTCCTCCAGATAAGCCATTCTTTACCTAGGTGCCTGCCTTTGTTATTCAGTGATTGTGATTTAATTGTGCCTTCCATCTCTCTTGCCAAATCTGTCACCTCCAGAATATGATGAGGATGCCAACTGTCCAGTAATGCCAGCCTTTGGACACCGAGCCTGCAACTTTGCAGTGACAGCCAACTAACTGACTTGGATTCTGTGAGGTCCTTCCCCTTACAGGAAGGACTCCCTCTGTGCTGCACCCCCCTTTCAGGGCACCACTGACCCAAGGTTTGGTAGGATAACGTCCATTTCCAGCCGGAAGCAGTTACAAGAAGATGAGACCTTCGTCCATTGTCCTTTATATGATTATAAAGTGGTTGTAAATCTGAAAGGAGGGATTGAAGCAGGGTGCAGCCAAGAGGAGGGCCCCAAGAAGGGATTTGTGATGGGGTCCAGGACTCGGGGTGTCCAGGAAATATTAGAAAAATGTATGTAGGATGTCCTCACCCCCACAAGCCTGAGCCAGTGGGGATGGGACACATGGAACAGGGCCATTCAGAGCTGTTTTGGGTAGCAAGAGCTTTGCAACTAACAGCTGGCACGGTCATTTAACATATCTATAACCTTTAACTGGTTTCATAGATATGTTAAATAGCTGTGGCCATGCTTTGAGCCAGGGAGATGGGAGTGACTTCCACCCAAGATGGGACTGGAAAGCAACTCCCCCTGGTTACAGGGCCTGTGTGAGAGCTTGGAGATGATCGGCTCCATGCCATGGGGCCACACCTGCCCAGACTTACTATGGCAGCCCAGTAAAGCTGGAAGAATACGGGGATGCTGGCAGGTGTAACTGACTGTAGGAGGAGTCGGAAATGGGGCTGCAAAGGAAGATGGGCGCTGGGATTTAAACCTAGGCCCGGCAGCCATAGAGTAGAGTAGACCACGTGGCTCTGAAGTAAATGGGAGAACCACGAGGTTCTGAAGCAAGTAGATAGATAGAGGTCCATGTGGTTCTGAAGTAAAAGAGGAGAGGACCACGAGGTTCTGAGGGGAAAGGAAGAGGGCCATGTGGTTCTGAAGTAGATAGATAGAGGTCCACGCGGTTCTGATGAAGGGAAAGAGAGGACCCCAAGGTTTTGGAGGAGAAGGGAGAGGATCAGGCAGCTTTGGTGAAGTGAAGAGAGGACCATGCGGTTCTGAAGGGAAAGGAAGAGGACTACGAGGTTTTGGAGTGCTTCTTTTTGCCACGTGGCTTAGGCAGCAGGAGAAACTTTGCAGCCATAGAAAAAGGGGAGAAAGGACTCTTGCTGGTGGGCCATGAGAAGGTGCCACATGGATTTGGATTAACTGGAGATTGTGGCAGCCACACAGCTGATGGTACCGGGAGCCTGAATCACGGACCTCTACTTCCTTTCCTGAGACAGGGTACCCCGGACTGGGCACAGGGAGAGGGAAGGACTGTGCATCTGTGGGTATTCTAGAGGACTTTAGTATCTTACTGAAGTCATTAAGCCATTACTCTAAGTCTGTGTAACTTTTAAATAAACAATTCCTTTCCTTTTCACCAGTCTCTGGCATTGAGAGATGTCTTTCCTCTGGCGGCGGGCATTTTGAACCTAGCAGGTGGGCGTGGGGGAAGGAACCCCCAGAGACAGAAAGGGGGAATCCTTTCTGTAATAATTTCTCGTGAACCACCCCCTGCCCTTGCTCTGTACCAGCAGGGCTGATGGGAGCAGGTCATGACAACCACCCATGTGCCCTGCAGCCCAAGGACTGTGGCCACGTAATTTTTATGCAGAAACTCCATCACTGTGAGGTGGTTACACACCAGTCTTTCCTGTGTGCTCCCTGCACTGAGACTCTGAACCACATACACCAGGAAAAGGATGATCTCACGCTGCATGTCAGCGAAGTACGGCCTGTGATACAATGGTGTTTTCACAGGATGTGTTCAGTGGACTACGGTTACAAACAATCTGAAGGTGTCAGAAACAGGGTCTAGCAGCTAACGAGAGCCGACTCCAGCCCCTAGACCGGTGCCTGCAAAATTGGTCTGCAACGCGTGTTAACTGAATTAGAAAAACAGAGCACCAGTCTTTTAAAAGGTTTATAATTTGTTGCCTTCTTATTTCTATAAGCTTACTCTCGGTCAGTGTGTCTTTGAACAGTGTTCGGGGTCTACAGAAACCATTCAGGATATGCTGATTCACTGACGACAAGGTCACTACCGCATTCACCTGGATTTGATTTTTCACAGACGGCCAAATTGCCAAGGGCTATGGGAGAGGCTCTGGTCTCCTACAACAAAACAAACAATGGGAGACTGCAGCAGGTCTCTTCTCTGTGACAGACCAGACCCCCTGCCCCATCAGGAAAGATTCATCTTAAAGGAGTCAAGCCCAGCACTTGTGAACACTTTTCCCTAGTTACCCTTTCGGGGACGCAGCTGAGCCTGAGAAGTCTAGGGATCTCCTTGAGAAGCAGGAACTTCAGGGGCCTCAGCTTCACTGGGCAGACAGGTCTAGACAGAGGGTATGTTGTCAAGCCTCCTTGAAAAGGCAGACAGAGTTTGGGGGAACTTTAGCAGAAAAGTTTCCAAGACTCAGATATAGTGTTATTACTCGGCTACAGCTTATTTTCTTAAAGATTTTATTTATTTATTTTTAGAGGGGAGGGGAGGGAGGCAGGGAGAGAAACATCAATGTGTGGTTGCCTCTCATGCACCCCCTACTGAGGACCTGGCCCACAACCCAGGCATGTGCCCTGACTGGGAATCAAACCAGCAACCCCTTGCTTCAGCAGGCCAGCACTCAATCCACTGAGCCACACCAGCCAGGGCTAGAGCTTATTTCATATACTGGTCGGGGACCAAGTCAAAATCTCCGGGAAGTTCTGTGTGCATTTTTTCCCCAATTCTTCCTAACTCTTACAGCCAACAGATACACATTTTTGATGATCTGCTGAGCTCCCTAGCTGGAAGCATTGCCTTGGGAAGCAGGTGAAGTTTTTGCTAGATCTCAGTCAGGCCTGCCTGCAGCTAAGTGAGGAGGTCCAAACGAGTCTTGGAACACGCTTCATATTCAGAACTGGGGGGAAACATTGTCACCAATTTTCTAGTGTCACAGAGAAGCCCAAAGTATATCTCTAACACGCCTCTTCTGAGAAAATACTAGAGTTTTCCACATTACCTTACAGTTACTTGATGGCATTTAAAATAAAGAGTACAGTAATGAAAGAGATACCATGGGCTAGAACAAAGTCTTCTAGAACAAAGGAAGCTGCAGGAACAAATCCATATTTTATTTCTGGCAGACTCAGCACACATTTCAGTAACGTCGGAAAGAGAGTAAAGTAACGCGATTCAGTTTCCAAATGGATTTACCGATTTACCTCTCTGCTCCAGGATGTCTTCCTTAAAGGGAGGCCAACAAATGCTAAATGACAAATTACCTTGTTGAGTTTTGATAGCCTTCTGTTCTGGATTTAATGCATTGGAAGGAAATCACAAGTTTTCCCTTTCTTCTTCTCTGGGGAGCAAAGGCAGAGTGTCCAAATTATGAGTTTTCCCAAGGTTAATTGTTAATTTGTTAAATTGAGACACATTGGGTTATCGATATGTTGTAATTTTCTTGACTATATGAAACAGTGAGTTTGATGCCACACAGCATGTGCAGATGAATGCCACTGCAGGTCCCACTCAGGGACTGACAACATTAGCACCAGCGCCGACTTCCAGTCCGGACTGAGCTTCTGTTCGCCCCGTGGAAGGACTACCCCGGGCTCATGGGGAGAAGCCCACTGGGTGTGTCAGTCACAAGCCACAGCTCTACCTGCAGCCCGAACTGCACTCTAAGCCCCACCACAGCTGGTGCTAGCATCCGGGTGCTTATGAGTCACCTAAACCCATCCACTCCTGTCTCCTGCCCTGTCCCTGCATGCACTCAGTGTTCCTGTCACACGGGCTCCCTGGTGACTAGGTAATGCGGACGTGTTAGATAAACAGTCGGGGTGGGGACTGCGGATCCCTGCTTGGATGGCATGTCCGCCTCCACTCTCTTCTCAAGAGGGAGCTCCTGGAGAGGAGAGGGAGCTCCTGGAGAACCAGGCGTGTTCCATAACCTTGGTTCCACAGAACTCCGCATGACCTACAAGGTGTGGAGCACATTCTGATCGGGGTTAAATAACTTCATAATAAAGCAAAGTCATTTGCTTCATAATTTTGGGAGAAATAATATGAATAGCATAACTATTACTAAGCTAATAAGATCAAAATGTTCAATGACAAAATAGAATTATATTTATACGCTGGGAAATTTGCATAAATGGCTAAAAGAGGTATAATTGTGCATAGGTTCACAAATGCTGATTTTCCCCTACACATTTCATTAAATTGTAATGACTGTGGGTGAATTAATGAAATAAGAAGCATTGCTATTTACCGAGTTGCATTTTTAGTTTGGGGAATATGAGTTTTCCCTTTTGTAATAGCAGGTCCCTGCAGCCCCAGGTCAGTTGTGTTTAGTGTCCAGAAGGTAATTTTAGACAGAGCCCAGGAATGTTTGGGTCTAACTACTAAGTAAAACTTCGTAGTTAATGTTAACTACTAAACTACTAAACGACTACTAAATAAAATTAAATGTACGAATGGCAAATACTCTATATACACGTCTATTCTGTTTTAAGAAATGTAGAATACGTCTATATGTATATATTGTATACACATATAAAACAAATATTCATACATATTTATGTACTTAGAAAAAGTTAAGTGACTTGTGTGAAGTCTAAAATTTAGCAAATGGTCACGGGTGATGCTTCCTGGCATGCAATTCTGGCTCAGGTCTGGGGAAGCTGACAAAAGACGCACAGAGCGTGCTTCAGTGAGCATAAAAGGGCCAGCGTCACGCAGAGCATGTCCTCTGAAGACAACTGTGTCAAACAAGGAACTGCCGTGGAACTGCTGGGAACCCCACGTGGTCAAAATCCAACAGCGTTCTTCTTAGTAATACTTCATATGCCAAAGATAAAATCATAAGACAAAACAAAAAATAGGCCGCGTTAAACGAATGCAGGACTCGTGGCAGAGACAACAGGCCTTGGAGGGCAGCCTACAGCTTTCACTGTTGATCTGCTAAAAGCAGCGAGAGCTGACTCAGTGACCTTACGTTCTGCCGTAAGTCGCTCAGAAAAGGAAGAGCAGAGACAACCAGCGTGAACAGAACGAGGGAATAAGAAAAAAATGAGTAAAGTGAAAAGTAGATAATTGAGAACACAACAAAGCTAAAGTTTGGTCTGTGAAAAATCCAGAATATTTACATACCCTTAGCTAGAAAGGAAAAAAAAAAAAGGAAGAGAATATAAATCACCAATATTTAAATGAAAAATGATTTATTACCACAGACTCTATGGACCTTAAGAGGATTTGAATAACACCATTAATAACTTTTTACTAACACATTTGATGAAACAGATGAAGTGGGTAAGTATCTTTAAGATGCAATTTACCAAAATTGACACCAGAAGAAATAGAAAATCTAAATAGCATTAAATGGAGAGAAGATGTTTCTCTGTTGAAATTTGTCAAAAATAACAGTGAAATTACACAAATTTTTAAGCCACCGAGGAGAGGAGAACACTGCTGCACCCTTTTTTCTGAGATCGCCCCAACTCTTACAGCAAAACCCAGAAAAGATTACAGAAAAACCACACACCAAAGTCACTTGTGTGCATACAGAGATTCTTAATAAAATATAATAGTTCAGCCCAATGACATAGAAAATAGTATCTTATGACCAAGTAGACTTTATCCTAGAAAGCAAGTTTAGATTAACATTGAGAATACTAAAGAATGTAACTGACCATATTACTAGAAAAAAGTAAAAGATATCATGATTTAAATGGGTACAAGAAAACCATTTCACAGAACTGGACATATGGATAATAACACCCTCAGCGGACTGGAAACAGTGGAGAGCTCTCCCAAACCGACAAAGAACACTCACGAAAAATGTACAGTGAATGCATCAGCCAAGGTCCAGCCAGGGTTCTGCCACACCCATCACCTGCACAGGGCGAAGTTGCCGTGAAGGCTAGTTGCCAAGGAGTGCTTCTCACAGAACACTTGGGCTGAGCATTATTTTGTGTTAGCAGACAGAAAAATACAAATTTCGATATTACATATTTTTACTTCACTTCAGCTTGAATAAGTCTGAGCTTTAATAACCATCATCTAGACTCTAAGAATTCAGTGTCTTACCTTACTGCATCTTTTTATTTTGAGATAAAAAGGAGGAAAATGCATTTGCAGAGAGTAAACTACAAAGATAAATTAGAAAATATAGAGAAATCTAAACATACAGGAATAGCAGAGGTTAAGAGCAGCCTTTGAGGCTGAGACGGCACCCAAGGGGGCAGAGGAATGAGAGAGAGGGCTGTCCCGCCAGCCAAGGGCCCGGCCTGCTGGGGAAGGGCTGTGAGGGTCACAGTCCAGAGGTCAAGCAGGGTGGGATCTGCCTGCGTGCTGTTGACCTTCCTGGAAATCCACCTTAGGGAACGCCACTAACCTGCAGAGCACGAGACCCCTGGATGTCCCATAGGGCCAATAGCCACGTGGCACGGAAGCAGGGAGGGCCCCCCTGTACCGCTACAGCAAGGTGGCAGGCAGCTCACACAGGGCACCGCCCAGCTTCACTCAGCAGGGAACAAGGGCAGAGATGGAACTGGAACTCGACACTGGCCACCCGCACCCCAGGACATCCTCCCTAACAGTCAGCACTGCCCATGTTCCAACCCAAGGCAGAGACACTCACTGTGCCCCATCTCTGCAATGCTGTCCTGTAGGGGCCGGTCATTCCAAGACGGCCCCAAAGAGAGACGGATGGCCCCTCTTTGCAGACAGGACTGTTTGTGCTTTTAAAAAGTGCCCACGGGATCATCAAAACAGCCACTAAAACTAAGCATTGAATTTAGAGACATCACAGGATATTACGTTAACATAAAACAGATGAATTGTACTTTTATACGTTATCAATAAACGATTAAAAATTAAATTTGAAAAATAATGGCTTTTATAATAGTAACTAAACACTAAAACTTGTAAGGAATGAGTCTAATTGAACATTTTCTGAGAGAAATTAAGGAAGACCGAAATAAATGGAGAGATATTTTACAGTTATGTGTTGGAAAACTCTATTGTTAAAATGGTAATTTTCCCCCAAATTGATAGACTCAAAGCTACCCCAGTAAAAGTCAGGTTTTTATTGACATTGACAAGCTGGTTCTAAATTATTCAAAATGCCAAGGGGCTGGAATAACCAAACACACGCATGAAAGAACCAAGTTGCAGGAGCTACCCTATGTGATTTCAAAACTTGAGAACTTTTCCAAACAGAGAGAGAACATTTATGAAAAATGTATTGTTACAACCAAGCATCAGCCAAGATCTGGTTGGGAGACAGGGACCAGAGCGGTCACTGGAACAGGGACAAGTTAATATAAGGACTAATTCACAAGCAGCATTCTTTGCAAAATTTGTTTGGGTAAGCATTATTTTGTGTTAGTGGGCAGAAACGTATGAATTTGTTTTTATATTTACACATTTTCATCCCTTACAACCTTGATCCCTGAATAAATGTGAGTCTGTAGCTACAATAATCAATTCAGCAAGAAGACAAACGGATCGATGGAACGGGAGAGAGCACAGAAGTCGTTCCTCACAGGCGCCCGAAACTGGGTTTGACAACGGTGCCAGGTCAGTTCGATGAGAAAAAGAAATTCATTTCAACGAATGCGGTCAGATCACTGGGGTTTTGAAAACAGGAGCGTCAACACTTACCTCACACAAAAAATCAGCTTTATAAGAATGAAAGTATTGTCAAAAACGGCTCAAAGACAAATGGAGAGCCATGCACTGAAAGATAAATGTGTAGCCTTAATTCCCATTACGTGAAAAATCAACTCAAAAGGCAACACAGACCTACGATGAGGAGCTAGACTATTGAACTTTTAGAAGAAAACACAAAGAAAATATGCGTGACATCAGGGTCTGCAAACATTTCTTACATTTTGCAGAAAATCATAAAACAAAAATAAAAATAGTGATAAATTAGACTCAGTCCAGATTAAAAACATTTACCATTTAAAGTGCACCATGTAAGAGAAGGAATCTGGGAGAAATTATCTGTAACACATACTGTGTATCAATGGAAGATTTTAACAGACACTTCCAAGGGAAGCTATTTGAATAACCAAAAAGCACAGGAAACAATACTGACATCATTCACCATCAGGGGAATGCGCATGTGAACCACCACGAGGAAACACTCTTTTATACACCCACTAAAAGGACCAAAATTCAAAAGCCTAGACACAGTGAGGCAGATTTGTGGCCCAGATGAAACCCGTGCCTACAGGAATCCGCCTTCGTCCCGTGTAAAGAAATGCGGAACACGTGCTGGGCGGGTCTGCTCACAGGGCCGAGTTCTAACCCGGCAACCCCAACAGCAGGTGTTCACAAAAACCTGGGCAGATCAACCACCTAACAATGACGTAACCTGTTCCTTGGAAGAGACTGACAACCGAGAAACACACTCTGATACATCCTGCCACACTGCCGCAACCCAAGGTCAAACCGGACACGGCTGGGGTCAGCTCTCGAAGACAGAGTGCACCAAACCTCTCTGACTTCAGATCGAAGCAGCCACCCAACTCGTCTCAGGCCAGCTGTTGTGACTACGTCCCTGCTCTGAAACCACTGCCAGATGGAGCTAGCAAGGTGCAAGTGCTCATTAACCTTCCAGAGCGGAGGGGGTCAGCTGCTGCTCGCCACGTGCCCTCCCTTTGGCTTGCCCTGGTGTTAGTTGTTTTTAAACTTTTTAAAATCAGATGTGAGTGTGGGCCCAGCCTGCAGAGGCCCAGTGCGGAGCCTGCCGGGCCATGCTGAGCCTGTGCTCGCCAGCTGCCTTCCCACGCCGTCCACAGCCCAGCTCCTTCCTCTCCCTCCAGACCGGAGTCTCGACTCCCCAGCTCCACATGCCCCTGGGTCCGTGCGAAAGCTCAGACCACGTCACCCTCAGCTGCCCAGTCCCTCAGTAACTGAAGGACAGGACGCCCATGGTCGGTCTGAGGTTGCCTGGGGCCCACACGGAGGAGAGCAGAGAGGGTGTGGGAGGGACTCCACTCCCAAGGCCCTAGAGACCAGCTTGTGTTCAATGGCTCCAATCTGTGGCCACATGCCCCAGACACAGCAGAGTGGACGTTCTCCCACCAAATCTGTGTGACTTTGCCATGGAACGACACAGCCTTCCCAGCACAACCTGGGGACAAGGGCAAACCTGGCTCTTCCCCCTGAGTCCCAGGTGAACGGGCAGACCCAGGAGGGACTGCGAGCTGGTGCCAGACCACCCCACGGGGTCAGCCTGGACTTGGGAGCCTGCGGGCTCCCACTGGTCCTCCAGTGCCATGGGCTCGCCCTGGGGGACAGCACTCTGCAGGAAGAGCGGGTCAGCTCCATGCATGCACCCGGGAGGTGGGGAGACGCGGAGCAGACACTGGCCACTGCACACAAGTGCACACTCACCCGCAACCACACCGGCACTGGCTCACATCCTCAGGACTGGCAGTCACTCCTGCAGCTGTGAGGTGTCTCAAATGTGTCCCAGGAGGCCTGCTGCCCGCTCCCCAGGGACAGGATGGGGGCCTTTCCCCTGGAGAACAGCCGCTGCCCTTTCCTCTCTTTTGACCCAATGGCCAGCACCCTGTGGTGGGGCAGCTGGCCCTTCAGCAGGGAGTGGTCTCTCTGTGGAGCCCCTAGGGCTGAGTCCTGTCCTGGTGCTTGGAGTGTGGGGTTCCCAGGAAGGAAGGCAGGATGCCCCTGGAGCCTGCAAGGATGCAGAGTAAGGGAGTTGGTTCCCACAGAGGGGCAGGGACAGGAAAGGCCCAGTATGCTGAGTGTCCCGGCTCCACAGCAAGCTGCAATCAACCGGCCACCGCTTCCCACAGGACCTCCACAGGTGCCGATGCTGAAGGAGCAACCGGCAGCCCGCACGGCACCTTGCAGGTCAGGGGATTTCAATTCCAGAAGTAGCAATTGGAAAGGGCTGTGGATCAGTGGGAAACTTCAGCCAGAGGGTCAGGCCCACATTGTTGCTCAGGCAACCGTGGGTGGGCTGTGGCAGCACCAGTCACACCTGGTCTCTCTAACTCACCTGCCTGATGCCAGTGGGCGGGCCAGCTGGTGAGCCTGGTCTGGTGAGGCCGTGCGGGGCAAAGGCAGATCTCACCGTGGAGCGGGCGCCTACCTGCCTGGCTTTCCGCTAGAGGCCGCAGTTCAGACCCTGGAAACTCTTTCTAACATTAAATGTGATCAGGGAAGATTAACAGCTCGGTGGATGAGTTTATCATCGTGACGTTCTTTTTGGTTTAAGTTGCTCCCTCTTTACACCATTGAGATCGTGGGCAGACGGGAAGGTGGAGAGGCACCTTTGGAAAGGGAAAGGATCCTGGGAGGTAAGGGCCAGGGGGCCTGCCACGGGCGAGAGGGTGAGGACAGAGCGTGCCTTCTGGGGGTCCCGCGGCTCCCCACTGCCACCCACGCCCTGCCGGCCTGCCTTCACCTCCTGAGGATGCTCCCCCACCTCTCCTGGGGCGAACCCCTTCAGGTCCCCAGTCTTCCAACCACACTTTCTCCTGGCAGGACGCTGATGGCCTTTCTCAAGAAGCACCGTGCCTTTGGCTCCGCCTTTTGAAGGGAAATGGGCATGTGCTTGTCATTCAGAGCAGGCACTGGACACAGAATGAAGGGGCCACTAACTCGAAGTCCCGAGAGGATAAGGTGCCCATCGATCGCCACCTACATAAAAGTATAGAAACTACTTTCCCCTCAGTCATGAAATGCGTTTCCTACGCTCCATTGCAGAGTGCCATACCGAGAGAGGGGTGGAGTTCCAAAGTCAAGGCCAGCCCTGTCAAGGCCCCGGTGTGAAGGCCGTCAGCTCTGCGACCCTGTCTCCCAGTTGGATGAGGGTAAATTGATGGGCATCGTAACAGAGGACCAGCCCACCTGACCTCTCCATCACTGTAAATGTCTCGCCACTTCGCTCCCACCCCCCCAGCACTGGTCAAAGGAAGTATTTGCCTAGCTCTACTAGATTAAAAAATAATAACAATAAATAAAGCACTATGTGTATGAAGCATCTGCTTTTTAGAAACATTGACTCTAAAAAATATTTTCTGATGTCTGGGCACGTAAAGGGCAAACACCACTAAACCTGAGCAGGAGAAAAGAGAGCGACAGACGTGCCTGCACCGTGGTCAAGGCAGACTCGGTACGTTGTGGGCGGACTAAACACGGACGTGTGAGGATGGACCAGGAAAGGGCCCTGCAGGGTCCATGGCAGCCCGTGAAAAGCAGAGAGGCTGTCTCCTTCAGGAAGATGTTTTTAGAAACTTCCAGGAGGCCCCAGTTTTATTTCACTCCATTTTCTTCCTTGGGCTGAAAGGTCCCCGGTGGTAGGGAGTGTCTGCTTGTGCCCGCTCCCTCCCCGATTCTCCATCTCACACAAACACACACCCTGTCCGTGGGGAACTCTTTCCTGGGAGCGGGGAGCAAGCAGACAGGTTTTATTTGTATTCGTTACGAGTGATTTCTAAAGGAAAAGGGGAGGGGGTGATGGTCATACAGCACACAGAAGTAAGAAGCTGCCAGTCAGTGGTCATGCCCCCTCTTGCAGCTTCAGTGGGAGGGTCTGGAGAGGGATCCACTCAGCCTCTGAGGGTGGGGGTGGGGGGGTTGTGGGGGGTGGGGGGGTCTTGCTGAGAACAAGATTCAGAGAGAGGATCCTCCAACCTTCAAGGAACCACCAGAGAGAGCCGGGCTCGGGGCAAGAGCCAAGGACATCCAACCAGGGACAGCGACCTCAGGGGCAAGGCTCAGAGCACAGGGCGCCACACCCTCACGGGGACCTTCGCCCAGGCGGGTGTGCTGCCAGCCACTCGTGTGAAGTCCTACCTCCTTAAATGTTTCATTATTTTCATTCCAGGATTTCTAATTACTAGTCGTTTCATCATTTGTTGTTAATAAATATGTTTTATGAAAAAAATATATGTCGTTGGTCACAGTCAAACCTGAATATAAAAATCAGCTGGGGGGGAGCAGAAACCTATCTATCTATCTATCTATCAGGCAGTATCTATAACTTTATCTACATTTATTCCTCTTTACCAATCTCCAGGCTGCAGTCTCGAATCTCTCACTTAACTGGCCTTCTCTTCCATCTAGCCATCTGTAGGGAGCCAACTTCAAAAAAATTAGCCAACCTCACCCAATAACTACTGCCCCTGCCTGTGAATTGTTCACTTAATTAAAGCATAGGTCAAGAAACTTGAATGATGTACCCAAGGAAGTTGTTTTTTAATTCCACTATCTTACAATATGTACGTAGAGTAGCGAACATGGCCGACAGACAGACTCACCTAAAGATGGAAGGTGGCAGTCTGAGACAAGAGGCCCAAACGCAGGCCCTCCTCTCCGCGTCCCCCCAGGTGCGCTCGTGGAGGTGTGGGACCACCTGCACAGGTGGGTGCCTGAGCCCTGGGCGGCTCTGAGCCACACAGGCTGGGGCAGCCCCTCTGGCAGTGAGCGGTTGCTTGCCCACCCAGGCTACCAGGCCCGGCAGTCTGGGCCCTCCCTGGGCACGTGCTGGTCTGGGCCACTGGTCACCCTTCCTGCCCCTGACCCAGGGCTGGGGGAAGGTGATAAGACATCAGGTGCGTGCTTGTTGTCAGTGTGCAACGCCAGTCCCTGCGGAAGCTGGAGACGCACCTCACCCTACATTTATCGGCGAATTCACTGGGGCGTCAGTCACCAGCCAAGCGAAAAGTGAAATGACACTCTCACCGCGTCTGACTACTGAGCTGTGCGTGGCTCCCTCGGGGCTTGGACCAGCAACGGGGACAGGAAGGCAGAATGCAGACGTTGCTAGGTCTCCAGCCTAAAGTAACCCAGATGCAACTGAAACCCTTTCCTCGCCCTTAGAAGTTCTCAAATCATAGACACCGTCCGCTCTAGTGAGCGACGCATAGGTTTCTTAGTTAAGAGTCAGTGCATTCGAACACATTATTACGGTTTATAAAGACCATAGGGAATGAAACTAATATGTTAGCAATACTTCCTCATGACTCCCCGATGTTAGTGGCCTTACCACCCTCATTTCTTACTTCTTCATTACCCTCGTTGCAGAAAATTAGGGGTAATCTCGTGATGGAGAGGGAGAGAGTCAAGGTAACTGCGGAGCCATTTTCCTGGGCCTTGCAGTGCTCAATAATCGTGGGCTAATAGCCACTGGTTTTCTACATTTGCGTGGTGCAATTTCCCTCCACAGATCCGCTTTATAGAATCTATAACCTTTTGGAGGTTATAGAGAGATTCCTTTTGAAAGTTGGGTGTTACAGATGGCAAGTAATGTCCACTCCCGTCCTTTTCCAGTTCTGAGCTGAATGAACACTCCTCCACCTTCTGAGAACATCGACGGGGCAGCCCTCATGGAGTCGGGCACACAAGCCCTGCTCCTCCGGGTCCCACACACAGAGGATGGGGCGAATGGCCCTGTACCAAGAGTACTTTAAGTCAGAATGACCCCACACGGATTCAGGGACGATTTCACAGTCAACAAGCCTGTTGTCACCAGAGAAGACACACGCAGGGCACGTTCTTTGGCCTCAGAGGATGCATGTTCTGCTGTACCTTCCGGAACACAAAGAGAGGCAAGCCCCAACAGCCCACTTCGGAGATGGCATGAACTCAAGGAGCACGTGTTCAGAGTCTATGAAGCAGAGGGAAGAATGAGGAAGTAGAGGTGATAAGCTTGTTCTCTTATGAGGTCAGGTGAAGGAATAGCCCACGCAGTCACTGAGCTGACGAAAAAAAGGAAACCTCCCATCGTGCCCCTCCCAAATTCACAGGGTGAAACCCTAACCCCCCGTGTGATGGAATTTGAAGGTGGGGCCTTCAGGAGGTGCTGAGGCCATGAGGGTGGGGTCCTCACTAATGGGGTTCCTGACCCCAGGGAGTCCTGTGAAGACACAGCGAGAAGATGCCATCTGTGAGCCAAGACGAAGGCCCTCTTGGGCTTCCAGCCTCCAGAACTAGGAGAAGCGATGTCTACAAGCACCCCAGACGATGGTATTCTGTTGGAGCAGCCACAATGGACTGAGACTCAGGGGGGAGAAATGGAAAAGGTGCAAGGTGAGCATGTCATTGGCAGTCAAATTGCAGAGTCCCTTGAATGTCAGAGTGATGTTTCCTTGAAACGTTCATCTTACTGTCACAACAGAATGGAGACAGAACTGGGACAAATATTTCTGGATCGGAGAGGGGCGAGCCTAGGGCAGGAAGGGCAGTGTGTCGGGGTCCTGGTCAGCCAGTATGCGGTGGCCAACCTACTATGGAACAAGGGCATGTTCTGTGAGGAGTAAAACAGGTCGCGGCTGATGAAGAAATGAGGCAAGATCCAAAGTGTAGGATTTTATGGCCACGAGGTTGGACCTCCGTTTGGGAAGTGAGAGGAGAGGCAGAGTCGGTGAAGGCCCGGGACTGAAACGCAGCAGGGTTGTGACAGCTCATGAAGGGGAGCGGCTTTAATTCTAGGTAACTCAACAGACTTCTGCTCCTAATTGTGAGTCACACCCTTTCTCTTAAGAGAAGTCTCCATTTACCTCTCAAAATCTACATGCTAAATTTTAACTTACTGATGGAGGCAAAAATCACTGATGTGTTTGTGTATTTTTATATGATAGTCCAAGATGATAACATAAATTGTGCATTATTTCTTTTTAAGGATTTTTTAATAGAGTGAATAATAAATGTTTCATTAGAGATCAAGTTACAATGTAAACATCAATACTGCTAGCCTCCAAATTCTATGTTTTGTTATTTTGGGATTAAATCTAAATCTTAAGTGATTTAGAAAACTATTTTTTACTGTGGCTAAACAAAAGAAATTTCTTTGTAATAAAATGCTCAAGTTGTTTCAAACAAACAGCTATTAATTTTTTTGCTGGTGCACCTTTTGCCACTGAAAATGCCTCTGAGCGGCAGCGAGACCACAGAGCCCAGTAACTGCCGGGAGGGGACAGCGCACCAACAGCTGGCACGTGAACCCTCGGACAAAGGGGTCCTTAGTGCGAACCCCAGACCTCCTGTGAGTGTTACGAGTTAACTGTGTGGGGGAAGTCAACAACTGGCCCAAGGTTCAATGGGAAACAAATAACATTAGAGTCTCGCGTTAATGAGAATTTACTGTTAGTTTCAACCCCGCCGCCCATCAGCTGATGTCGGATTGTTGCAACCTTTTCATTGTTGGCTCCAGCAACCCTCCTGCTCTCATTTCCCATTGTTATTTCTTCCGTCTTGGATGAGTAAAGACCCACCACTCCCAGCAGCCCCCGGAGGATGCCTGTTTGCAACAGGCTCTGCCTTTGTGGCCCCCTACCTAGGCCAGTGACGTCTGTGCCAGGAGGCGGCCCCACACACTCACAGAGTGTCCACAGAGGTGACTGGAGGAAAGGTGATACAGTTTAGTGGGGGGACGAGAGCATCTTCTTTACCTTGCAGGGGTGTCCAACCCTTTGGCATCTCTGGGCCACACTGGAAGGAGTTGTCTTGGGCCATGGGTTAAATACACTGTGACATACAATCACAAAAAAACCCATCATGTTTTAAGTAAATTTACGATTTTGTGTTGGGCCAGATTCACAGCCATCCTGGGCTGCATGCGGCCCGTGGGCCACAGGTTGGACACCTCTGCTTCAGGACAAGAAACGGGCAGAAATGTGGCGTATTGTTTCTCTGTCCCAAATGAAGAAACTAGAACTAACAGCACTTTGTAAGAACCTAAGACGTTTCTTTCTTATGAGCCTTCCTTGCTTTCCCTGGTAGAAGTATCAGTGAATATTGGAAGTGAGACGGCGTATGTGAGACTCACCAATGCTCACAATGCTCCCTGAGGGACAGGTGTCAGTGCAGACACCATTCACGGGGCCCCAGGTAACGTGCGACCTGAGTACGCCCAGTGCTGATTGCCGGCTGTCACCAACCCGGCAGGGAGCCTGGCCTCTACGCTTTCTAGTTATTAATGCAGAAAGTGAATATCACGTCACCGTGGGAATATAAGAGGATAGTAAACTGTTTAAAAACAGGTACTCTATCAAGTTAATATTTAAGAGATGTTTCCTCTAGAAGAGGATAGAATGATAGGAAGTGAAAATGAGAAGTTTTTTGAAGAGGACATATTTGTTAGGCCTTTTTTCAAACTGGAAAGAGATAGAGCTCCTTCTAACACAAGGTCCCATGGCTTGACATGTGAAGAAACTGTAGCCTCTTTTTGGTCATAACTCTTTGTAGTTCCTATTACAACTCTTTTTATCATTACAATGGACCGCTATTCCCTAGTAGCATCATTTGTTTGGAATAAAGGCAAATAAAGGACTGGTATTTAGAGGAGCAGCAGAGAGGAAAAGAGCCCTTTCATCGAATGATTGAGGGCAGTTTCCAAAGCTACTGTGTGCAAACATGCCACCGTGGGCCGTGCCCGTGGGACGGGGAGAGCAAGCTTCCCCGAGCGCATCCAGGAGACGACGGCGGGCGCCCTGGGACAGAAGGCAGGGCAAGCGGCAAAGGGCGTCTGCACACAGGTAGCAGGTATTTGCAGGTGGTCCAGGAAACGCTAGAAGGTGTTTCACATGGGAAAACCATAAATAAAATGCAAATAAAGCATGTTTGGAATACGCTAATATATTTAATATCTTAAATACACATAAATACATATTTATATATTAAGGAAATGTACAGATATCATTATACACTCTTCTAGCTGGAGGTTTTTCTCAGTCTCCACTATCATGAATAAAATTCATGATTTGTGTGCATTGGCGCTAACCTTAGCATCTACACCGGTTTTTTTATCTGAACAGTAGTTTCTTTTGCCTACTGCCAACTTTCCTACATGACACCGTATAGTCAAAAACTTAATTTCTAGTCAGTGCTAAATTTTAAAACCAGAGCATAAAGCTTCATTTGCCAATATGTATATACTTAAATATGCTCATCAGGTTAGCTAAGAAATTCCAATTTCTTTGAAAAGATAGTCCTCTTTCTTTTGAAAAAGAAAAAAAGGAATAGTTGTACAGGTGCAATTTCCCACATTGACAAGTAAAAAATGTAACTTAAATCTATCCAGAATACATTTTTCGTTCTTCACGGTAAAAGTCATAGATCCATAGAGAAAACTAAGGGGGAACGGAATATATTATGTACTGAGTAAAACAAAAATTCTTCCAAGATTGCCGTAGTCTTTCATGTTTTTACCCACCTCCTACGTGGTTTTTATTGAGTGTTTTCTCGGACAATATAAAGGCTGCTTTTGTTTTTTTCTGAATTGTACTCTGAGTACTCAATCGGGCTCATTTGTCTTTGTGTCATTTCTTGCAAAGCCACAGTTGCTTAAAAACAATGGGGTGTGATAATGTCACTTCAATCACCTTGACAACGCAGTTCTGCGGGGCCCGAACAATCTGGTGTTCACAAATGAAGTCAATGATTGCTTTCAGTGAGAAGTTATGTTTTTAACTACTGAAAAATGGGGCACAAATCTACAGCTTTTTCCTTTATAGGAACTAGAGAAAATTTCCTTTCTTATAAGGAGAGGAAATGACATGAAATTCAAAATATTAATTCCAATTATGTCTCAGAATCGCAGTCAAACAGCGCTATGGAATCTGCAAGGTGAAGAGCCAACACTTTACCTCACTTTCAAGTTCCCCTGCTGGAGCTGCCCGTCGTACACGGACAGGATGTCGAAGTCCTCCTCCAGGGCGAAGGTGTGGAAGGACAGCTGGATCCGGTTGCGCTCCCCGGTGAGGATGATCCAGGTGCAGTTGGCGTAGTTGGGGTAGCCGTGCGGGAACCCGGGGCTCTCGATGGTGCCGTTGGGGCCCTGGACCAAGCCTCCACAGGTCTGACCTGGGAACGAACACACAAAGATCAGGCAAAAATCAGCACATTATTTTGGCTATTGTTAATGTATGATTAAAAAAAAATTTCCAACCAGTTTCCCAATTTCTAGGATGACTTATTCTGTGATCCTTCACGAGGGGCCAACAGTGGGTTCACAGTTGTGAGTATGCGGAACAGTTTATTCTTGTCCCGTTACTTACTAATTACTCTATTATTTTCCATAGGAGCAACTGTAACTGAATGAGAAACTGCAATAGTGTTCTCCAGGACTAAAAGATAGATAATAACAACAACAAAAAACCCACCAAGAGGATAGAGAAGGAGCATGTACTACATTTGGAAGGTCATATTAGAGTGGGTACATTGAAGCCCCAGCATTCCTGCAAGGATCTCCTGTTGAAAGACGGGCACCTGGGAGATTAGGAAGAGCCACACTGGAGACAACGGTCCCGCCGACGGTATTCCAAACACAAGACAAACTCTAAAGCCCTCCCTTCCCGACCCACCCATCCGCCTCCCTTCTGCCTCCATCCTCCATCCGCCTACTTCCGCTCTGCCACCTGTCTCTGCCACCTGCCTGTCCCATGTGCTCCTTCCTGTGTATAAGCCTTCAGGGACACACCGATCTGGCCCCTGCTTTGCTGGGACGTGCTCTGCCCCACCGCTGCCTCTCACAGTGGGCCTGCCGTGGCCACCCCTGCATCACCCAGACTGACGAAGAGGAGCAGGGACCAAAGTCGAGACCGGTGGACTGTTTGAACTGCCCGCGTGAACGCACTTGAATCGTGTTAACTATGCACACGGCCCTCACCAGAGGGGACAAAGGAAGTCCTCTCGAATCGTTCCAGTGTTGCTTTGTCTGAGGTTGGCCCTGAAGGAGCCCCAAACACTATTTGCAATGCTTTATTGCTTCTTTACCGGGTCATTGCCCACCAACAGGTTCATGAGAATCTACATGTTCTGTTTAATTTTAATTTTTTCTTAATTAAGAATGATTAAATGCATTGGGGTGATGGTTAATAACATTATATAGGTTTCAGGCATACAATCCTATCACACATCATCTGTATGTTGTACTGGGTGTTCACCCCCCAAGTCACGTCTCCTTCCGTCGCCATTATTCCCCTTTACCCGCTTCTCCCTCCCCCACCCCTCCCCTTCTGGTAGTCACCATATTTTTGTCTGTGTCTCTAAGTTTTTTTTCTTAATCCCTTCATCGTTTTCCCCAACTCCCCCAAAGCCCCTCCTTTCTGATAGCTGTCAGCCTGTCCTCTGTATCTCTGAGTCTATTTCCACTTTGTTAGTTTGTTTTGTTCATTAGATTCCTCCTGTCAGTAAAATCATATGGTGTTTGTCTTTCTCGTCACTTAGCATAGCGTTCTCCGGGTCCATCCACGCTGTTGCAAAAGGTAAGATTCCCTTCATTCTACAGATGTGCTATAGTATTTCATTGTGTGAATGTACCACAGCTTTTGTATTTACTCAGCTACCGATGGGCCCACCACAGGCTGCTTCCCAATCCTGGCTATTGTAAATAACGCCGCAACAAACATAGGGGTACATGTATTCTTTCGAACCAGGGTTTTGGGCTTCTTTGTGGTTAATCTCCAACATTTATAAAGAACTTACTCAACGCAACACCAAAAAGAGGAAACAATTCCATTGAAAAATGGGCAGAGGACCTGAACTTAAATGTTTGACAATAATAATAAGAATAATAAGAGAGTTTTGAAGGAACCCAAGGACATGCAGATTACTGCATGTAGTGTATGTACCTGAATACATGTATTATCCCAGCTTTTATTATTGGACTGCAAATATAAAATTATTTCCAACTACATTTTACACTTAAAAATATTTCACAATAGTAGCTCTCAGTGAGCTGAACTTGTTCACAGTAATATTATCAAACGTTTGTGGGGGTGTGCTAAATCTTCATAAAAAAGATTTAATGAAAGGGATTTAAGAGTTTAAAAACCAAAGAACTAATAATAACCCAATTTTCCACTAAATTTAAATCTAAGAATAACCCTGTAGCAAGTGGATATTAAAGCTGTGGGATTTTGAAAGGTCTTTAAAGAAAATAGCTTTCCTGGTTTATCTAGCAATTCTCGCTTCACTGTAAATCAAAAAGTGAAGCCTTGATTATAAATTGGAGGAAAAAATAAATAAATTCAGCAGAAGAAGTGTCAGCTGGAAAGCGTTCACTGTTACAGACCCGTCATGGTGTAACAGGTGGTCAGCAATGAAAATGTTCTCCAAGGAATAACACTCAGGCTGCATTTGGGGACCAATTAGTACAGCGCGTTTTGCAGACTGAGTCAGTTTTGATCAGTGGATGGACTTCTCCACAGGCCCTGTTAGAAACTTGTGAATTCTCCAAAGTCCTCCGACAAGACCAAAGAGACTTCATGGGGCAGTGAACCGAGGAGGTTTTGAAGAGGCTGTTCCCGAGGAACATTGTGATGTAGGTGGTCGGAGCCAGAGACGCCCAGGACAACGCTGAAGAAGAACAAAACGGGAGGTTTTATGCTACTTAATAGCACATGATATTATGGGGCAACAGTCATCCAGACAGTGTTTAGTTGGTGCAACCCGAGGCGGAGAGCGAATGGAATGGAATAGCAGGCCCCCGACAAACCCACACGGGGAAACAGTGGTCTTCTCGATAGATGGAGCTGCCGATCAACAGCCAGGTGGCAAAGACATCACAACACCTCGCAATGTGCACAGACACCCGTTCCAGATGAACGCAGACCTTCACCTGAAACGTGAAAAGACGACACTTCTGGGTGGAAACAATAGAAAAAATGTCTCCGTCACTGTACGGCAAGCAAGGGTTTCTCAGAGAGAATAACAGAGGAATAATAAAAGGAAATAAGACAATAAATAAAAGTAAGCAAAACAATAAAAGTAAAGGGTGACAAGGAACTCCAAAAAATAGGCTGTATTTACAATGCATATGTTCAGTGAGTGACATATTTATGATTTAATGAAGAAAACGTCCAAATCAGTAAGAATAAGGCGACACGCTGGCAAACAATGATTATAGGCAGCTGGAGATTCGGAGTCAAAGGATTTTTCTCCACTTGGAAAGAGCCCAGTGGACCATGGAGGGGAGATGATTCTGCAGCTCCGAGCCCCCTGTCCCCAGGCCAGGGCCCGGCTGCCCTCACCTGTCCTGGAGCTGGAAGAGCAGCTTGCGCCAAAAGGAAACAAAACTGACTTCTTTGGCCCTTCTTTTTAGAAACAATGACCCCGCCTCCTAACTCTCCTTCACTCCATGCAGCTCTTGGTCCCACCAGGAAAACGCAAAAGTTCTGCAATTTACTCAGTATCTCCAGCCTCGTGAAAATATCTCGATTTCAATAAAAAAATAACCCATATGAAAATAATCACTTGCCTAAGCAATAGTCCCACAGTGGTATTGACTGGCACGCCTCAGAGGAGCAGCACCATTTAACATCTGTGCCAATATTGAACTGAAGGACTCCTGCTTAATAACCATGACCCCGGAGCCATGGATCTCGGCTCCTTAGGATCCAGAGAAGCTTCCTGCTTCCTAACACACTCACTTATAATTAAATTAAAATTGTCTCCAAATGGAAATCCCAAGCTGTACAGCGATTCTAATCGATGCATGTAAACGATGGACCACCTGCGCTCTCCATGGGTACCACGGCTTAATCCAGGCGTCCTGTTCACCGTCTGTCTGAAATGAAGACAGCTTCAGTGGCAGCAAGGGCTTCCAGCTGAATGAGATAAATCCATGACTGAAGGTATGCAGGTTATAGACGACATCTGTGTGCATTGCCAGATCACTCATGCGCTTTCACATGAAGACAGAGCGTGGGGCTTGCCGCCCATCAGCCCCCGCAGCAAATGCCAAAGCTGCTGTGTCTCCTCAAACATCATCCCCAGCGGAGCTCTGAGCCGGCCTTCCTTGGAGGGCCCTCTGCCTCTGGGCGTCCACCCTGATGGGTGTTTGCCTGGGACACAGCACTCACAAATATTCTACAAATGGTTTCTTTTTTAATGGCTTACACGGATGCTTGATCTCAATCTTAGCCTTGAACAGAGCTTCAAAGAAGCAGAGTATTTGAACTGGAAGCAATGTTAATGAACAAACTTTTAAATACTGCAATTATAATCATACGTTAACATATTGCTCCACAGGAATTGGTTGTAAGGGCGTTTGTAAGTTATATTTCCTACGGGCGATGAACTAATCCACAGGGTTTTGGTGATCATTTTGATCTGTTAGCGAATGTTCTGTTATCTTTACAGGACTGAAAATGCAATTATCGGCAGAGAAAATGTCTAAGGGTCTTTCTACAGGTACCGATGACGGCAGTTACCTTCAAACATCAAAGCCAATGAGACAACCGGAAGTACCCACATACACGGCCTGGCACAAATAATGCCCCTTTTTATTACAAAATCTTTTGTTATAAAATCATAAGCATGTAGTTCTGTAACATCACAATATCACACTCAAGCACACCCTATTGCACCCATATTATTACCCTACCAACCACACTCAAGCAGGCCTTCCTTCTGCTGGTCAGCGTACATGTAGTATACATGTAAATTGCATATACACCGTAAATCCACGTCAAACAGAAACAACCACACAGAACTGTACACACGGCTGTTTTTATTTTCTACAATTCACACAAAACATCATCGCACAACTCAGTACATGCTGTAATTGTTACAAAGCGGTGGGCAGTGATGTTATATATCGATTCTGTCTCAGTGAACCTGGGGAAACTGGTGGCTAAGTCATCTAGCCGTGGAATTAGACCTTGTGAGATGCTTGGTCTAAACCTGAAGTAATTAACAGAATGTTAGATACGGGGACCCACAGGGTTAATTCAGTGTCGATTCCTACCCAGCCCAGAGATCCCCAGCACCCCACTTCCGTACAGAGGATCCAGCTATCACCTGTCACTTCCATTCTGTCGCCGACTTCTGGCACCGGGCGGTGTTGTCCTGCACATTTTCACACGGAGTCTTGGTCACCCGTGACAGCAGGTCCACGTGGTCTCATGGACGTGGACATGCACACGGAAGTGAGGTGGGGTCTTCTGACACTGAGCTCTGCTGTCTGCCCCACGAGATCTCAGCCGAGTCACCAGAGACAAGCACAGTGCTTCCCACGTGCTGCTCGACACTGCAAGGACTTCCCGGTGCCCGTGACAAGGACCGACTTCGACCACCCCGCGAGACCGCGATGGACTCAGATTTTGGAACTCTAACTTCAGCCCTTCTTTGTGACTAATCAATGCCGCGGCAGGGAAAAGGTATGAAGCAGCATCTAAAAATGTAAGAACCGCTCACAACCCCATGACCGAAGACAATTTTGCTATCACTCTCTGACCACTTTCCTAATCTGCACTTCCTGCTTTTCAAATGACGTTGCGTTGGCCGATGCGTAACATGTGGGCAGTGTGCTTCTAGAGCTCAGGCTGCCAGACCTGCGCATGAGCTGGGCTGAGGACGTGTCCTGCTCGCTTGGCTGACGCTGCTCTTTATTCTGGGAGGTTCAGGAGATCACCCTGCCAGGCAAGGAGACCCAAGGTATACACCAAGGAATCCTACTCAGCCATAAGAAAAGAAGAAATATTGCCGTTTGCGACAACGTGGATGGACCGTGAGAATATCATGCTATGAGAAATAAGTCAGACAGAACAAGTCAAGAACCACATGATTTCACTCCTGTGTGGGATGTAAAACTGAAAGCAACAACTGAACAAACAAGAAAAACAAAACTCACAGACACAAACAACAGTAGGGTGGTGACTAGAGGGGAGGGGTGGGGGCAAGGGTCCTGGGGCCACGTGTGTGGTGACAGAAGGAGACCTGACTATGGGTGGGCGCTGTGGTCTTCACTTGAGCCATTCGTTTTCTTTAAGGATGAAGGAGTAGCACCTGCGTTTAGGTGGGTCCAGAAGGTCAAACGTCAGGACCCCTCAATCCTGCTGATGGGAGGGGCCGTTTCCTGCTCAGGGTGGTGTTTCGTGAAGCGGTAGACATACCAAACACACATGAAACCTTGCATTGTCCTCGACAGTTTCATCCATTGATTATTTCAGGTTCTGCATTATTCGGAAAGTGATTCATTGCAGAAGGACCTCGACTCACAACGCCCTTCCTGGAACGTGAAGGTGTTTCAGAATTGACGTCCTCAGGCATTTTCTAGGAACAGCACACCCTGAAGGACGTCTTAGAAGCAGCCTGTTTCTCAGGTTACCAGGAGCAGCTGCTGTTGGCTCCAGTAACTGCCAGGCTTAGGGTGCTTGGTGCAGTTTTCACCCCAAACTCTTAGGGGAGATGACTCACCAATGAGCAGGGGAGAAAAGTAGCAAAGCCAGAGACACCTAGGCCTGAGAGGGACAAGGGACAGTTCATCCCTAAGGGCTGGGCGGTCCCCAAGCAAGGCTGCACAAGAAATGCTTCCACTGCCCAATGCTTATCAAAGAAAACAGGGTTTTGTACCAGACTGTGTAAGTACAAATGACCTTTGCTCCCTCCACTGAGGTCTGCTGGGGCCTAGGCAGGTCTGCTCTGCTTCACTTCTTCCCTTCCCTGGAGCGCACCCAGCTCGTCTGCGCCTCAGGGCCTTGCACGGGCTCTGCCTGGATCCCCTCGCATCCAACACCCGTGTGGGCGACCGAGCTGACGGTCCTCCCAGACCCTCTACCATGGCTCATGGCCCTGCTCCCTGCTGCACTTCCGTATGGTCACACCGTGACAACACCCTGCTTACTTATCCACTCACTGGGTGCCTGTCTCTGTGACGAATGTGCCGACTTCCCAAGAGTGAGAATACATGCTGCCTGATTTTTACCCTCATTCCTCAAATAGTGCCCGGCACTCGATGTTTGATTACTGGAGCCCGTGGGTAGGTTAGGGCATGTGTGGGGAGGCAGCGATGCTGGTGGTTTGAATGAAATACCTGTGCACACACACACACACACACGGAAAGAATCTGTGGAAATACCCAGTCATGGTCCCAGAAGGAAGTTGAATCGTGGAACACACAGAGTATGGGGTCGTCATTCTGCCCCCACGGAAAAGGGCTGGAGAGCTCAGTCCTGGTGGCCAGCAGCCTGGCCGTCAATAGCCCCTTACAGAAATTTAAACACTCTGTGGTTTATTGGAAGGGAAGCTCCCTCCTATGCACCCCCCTGAGCCCCTCACCATGTCCTCCCACGTGCCCGGGAAGGGGGTCACGATTCAGGGCGTGGGGCTGCATGGAGCAGACCTGGACCTGCGTGGCGGTGACGCCAGTATGGCCCCTTCGAGAGTGCACCCAGGGAGGGGACTTCAGTGAATCCCAGTACTGGAGTGCAGCTACCAATGGCAAAGCACTTGCGTTCGTGGTAAGGAAGCCATTCAGTGTCTGCCCACTCTCGACAGACAAAGCGGAAGGACACGGTGCATAGGGCAGGGCCCAAACCAAACACAAATGTGATCCCAGCCAGTGTGGGCCACTGGGGACTGAACAGTCACCTGGTGCACACCAGCATCGGATGGGAAAGGAGGACGGTGCCCGTTTGGGTGGGTAGGAATGCAGCCCACTGATGAGAGTGCGGGGCTGGAAAGGGCCAGGAGGGTGCCTTCGCCACCCACTGAGCCCAGCTGTGCGCTGCAGACCAGCTGCCTGAGAAGGTGCTGGAGAACTTGATTGACAGCGGGATGCTTCATGTCTTGGATGAGAAAACATCATATGAGCAATTTGCACGACGGGCCAGACACTGAGTAAACAGCCATGGGGACAACGGGAAACAAAGGTCCAGTTTTTATGGATTTGCTGCTGTCACCGACCTTTACCCACGAATCTGTATCTGTGGTCACAGCCTTTCGACTCTTCGCTGGCCTCTGTGCTGTGGGCAGGAAAGCGAAGCCCTGGCCCCGGTCCCTCACTGTGTCTTGGTTTTGTGATGTTTCTGATGCAGCCTTGCATGATACTGAAATTTCAGGGCAGACTGGGGTTTGTTGTACAAACTACTTTGGCAGAAAAGGAGCTGCAAATCTTTCAACTCTGTGGTCTTGAGCTGAAAAATACACAGTCTAAGTTGACCTTGTTTTTCATTTTACTCCTTTCTACTTGGAACGCGAGAGGCCTGCACCCCTTCACTGTAGTTACTCGGTTTCACCTGGATTCTGTTCTCCTTTGTCTTACCCTGGTTCAGCTTCCAAGGTTCTAGACCAGAAAGAAGACGCGGGGGGAGAAATCGCCGCTGCTAGATAAAGACAAGTAACAGGAGTGCTGATCTCTTTAGCAGCAACATGCCAGCTGGGTTGGCCTCGCTACAACTACTCTAAAGGAACCAGAAGATTATGCTCACAACTTAAATATTTATAACAGGAAAGAATCTGGGCCCGGCGATAAGGGCCATTTGCAACGTTGACAGATCAGCTCTGCACAGGGAGTCCAGACGTCAGAGGAGAGGAGACGTCTCGGGAAACCGCAGCATGAGGCTACGCATGCGCAGTGGGAACGTGGAAGCTACGACGAGCGCTTAGCTTTCAACCATGAACAATATCCTACTGATGCACAGAACCCATCACATCACACACGCGCACATGGAAGAATGCAGGGAGCCGAGGAGAACTTGAATATAAAATAATAAACAGGGTGTAATTAGCAGTAATTAAAAAGTTGCCGAAGTGGGTGCAGGGGGTCCAAAGGTACAAATCCCCAGTTACAAGATAGGCGAAGTCCTGGGGACATGGGGACAGCGTGGTGACCGTGGGTAGTAGCACGGTGAACATTTGAAAGTTGCTGAGAGTAGATCTTCAAAGTTTTCATCACAAAAACCAGCCTGTAGCTGTGGTTGGATGTTAACTGGGCTGACTGTGGGGACCACTTCATAATGTTCACACGGGCCGAGTCACTGTGTCGTACACCTGGAACTAACGTGATGGCATGTATCAGGTGCGTCTCAGTAAACAAAAACAGCCACCTAGGCTAAATTAGGGCATCTGCAGGAAAAGGGTGACAGGCCTCTCTGCGGGCGCCTCGACTTTTGAACTCAGCCAGCCCATGGGGAAGGGCTGTCCCTGGCTGTGCCGTGTCCCTGGGCCCCAAACGGTCGCCATCCTGGGTCTTCCCACGCAGCTGGGGTCCAGTCATCAGGGAAAACAAGACTTTGCACAAACTCCAGTATGTCGGAGACAGGCAGACAATGTCGAGTCTGTCCTTGAGTCCTACCGCACACTTCCTCGTCAAGGACTAAACTCCCCTTGCTCATCCGTGTCCCAGCCCCCTGCATGGCGAAGAGCCTCGGCCGGCTGTCACGCACCTTCGGGGACAACCTCACTCTCCCAATTTCTGCTGAGCGCAGAAGACATCCTGCCATTATTCCATGAACAGGACACTCGAGTTCAAGTACTTCTTTTAGAGTTAAACCCACACACCTTGTCTGCAGGTGTACCATTTAACAGGCGAGGTGTGTGTTTATCAGGGGGCCCAGTCTGATTCACTGAACAGAACAAAGAGATGTTTGAACAGGCTCCTATCTCAGAACGCACGCAGCCTGTGTGACAGGGACCTTAGCTTGCACGGACAGTCCCAGCACTAACTACAGAAATGCAGGGGTGTTACACAATTGTCTGGTCTGGTTCCCTGAGGCACCGAGAGCAGACTGCACTGGAGAGTGTCTGAGTCTCAAGTTTCCCCTGAGACAGAGAGAAAAGATAGAAGGAGTTCGAGGCAGGAAGAACTTGAAATGTAAATGTGTTTGACATCCTATTTCAAGTAAAGCAGAGGGGATGAGGGGAGGTATGGGGAAGAAGTGATCAATTCTATTTCCAATAATAAAGAATTAAGAAATTGCACTATAGGAGTCTTCAAAAGAAGGTACAAGAAAATAAAAGCTACAAGAAAATAAAACCAATTTCTGTTATATTTGGAGACCAGTGGTAACTGTGAAGCAGTTTGACATTGTTGCTCTAACTCATTCAGATCAGCAAGGTTTTTGCTATAAACGTGAGACTACCTTTCTGGCTCAACTAACTGTTCCTCCCTATTTAGGGGGGGGTGGGGATTGCCACCGAGTGGGGCTGGCAGGGCCCACCCCTCCACCCCCCAAGTTAAGAAGAAGTTCTCCCAGCGGGCAGGGCTGAGTGCAGACTGAGCCCAGGTGAGCGGGCAGGCCGCTGTCCTCACAACAAGCATCTCCAACGCTTGTTTACGGGACACAGAGCTCCCCTTTCCTCACCACAAATCGGGCGGATTGATAAAACTTCCCAAAATAGACGAGCTGGTGATGATACCATCTGACAGCGTTAGAGCTTAAGTGACTTTTCTGCTCTGCCGAACTCTGGCTAGGGGAGAGATAATTTGACCCACTGCTAAGAAAACTCTGCCGCTGAATGACCATCGCTAATGCACAGGTAAATTAAAAGTTTTGCTATTAGTAGGTTATTAAGAAACTTAATGGCTATTTTCATGCAGCAGCAAGAACACAGGAAAGGTAGTATTTTTTCTCCACTACTGAAAATTGTGTTCTTGTGGTTTAATTCACAATAGTAGCTTGTCACTCTCCTCTCTAGGCAAGTTCTAAAATCTGAGTTTTAAAGGAAGCAAACACAGGCAAAAGAGTTTGTAAAATAGACCTCAGACCCCCGATCATGGGTGTGTCTATTGGTTTCAGAACAGAAACGTTTCGTTGTGATTGATGACGAGCATTGAAATAGACCCAGAGAACAACTCACTGGAGTCAAGACCACCGCAGGGGCCTCTGATCTCAGCAGGACACTCGGGTAGTTAAGGTGCCCCAGGCTGGAAAGAATCACAACACAAATGGCAGAAAGGAAATTCCGGAGGAAAATCTATTTTCAAACACATTTCGCCGGAGCCCCAAAGCATGCCGGATATCATTTGGAATTTGAATTCAAGCATTCGCAAATAACTGGTGTTTATCAAGTGTCACGCTTTTAGGGTCCTAAAGAAGACTTGCATTTTTCATATCGCTCCTCATATAAAAGATCTCGGCAGCCACTTTTCTCCGGAGTGTGTCACTGAGGGCATTTCACGACGGAGCTGGGTTCATACAATCAGGATTACGACCTTGGCTAGGATTCATAAACAAATTCAGCAAACTTGTAGAGTCTGCCTTCAAAGGTGCATGTACTGAGTGTGTATTTAAGTTAAAGATTTTTTAAAAAAAAATCAGTCAGTTTAACTTACCATATTAAAAGGCTAAAGTATGAAAACCACATAAATCATACAATTATATTGATGAATGCAAAAAAAAAACCCATTTTATGTAATTCAACATATATTCAGGATAAAATCACCTGAAGAATCAAGGGGAACTTCTCCCAACTGATAAAGAGCTTCTATAAAAAATGTATCACTATAATTATACTTAATGGTGAAAGACCATTTCTTAAGATTCTCCTAAGATCAGAATAGAGAAAGTATATCCACTCTCATCACCTTGATTCAACACACTGACAGATGTCCTCAACCCATGCAATAAGGCAAAAAAAAAAAGAAGAAGAAATTAAAGTCAGGCAGGTAAGAAACGGGGAAGCGAAAGCGTCCATATTTAGAGATGGCATGGTTGTCTCTGCAGAGAAACCAGGGAATCAACAACAAACTCCTGGAAGTAATATATATGTTTGGCAAGGCTGCAGCATAAACAGGACAAATTTAAAAAGACAGTGCCATTTAAAATCATCCAAAATAATTGGGTGGAAACCCAAGAAAACACAAGATACAGTGAAATGAGAGAAATGTAAGTGAACGGAGAGATGCATCATGTTGGAGCACTCAGTGTAGTCAAAATATCAGTTCTCCCAGAATTAACACATAGGTTTGACAAAGTCCCTTTAGAATCCCAGCCCAGCTTTTCCATGCTTACAGGCAACGGCGCTGTAACACACACGGGAAAGGCAAAGGAGCCAGGATACCTAGTGATACGCAGGCAGGTTCACACAAACGCCTGCACCCAGATGTTTACAGCAGCTCTATTTAAAACAGACAACAGCTGAAGCCCCAAGGTTAAAGCAGTAAAAGGTTAAATAAACTGTGGTACATCCATAGCACGCGACAGCACTCGGCCGTAGAAACGGATAGACTGCTGACTCGCGTGCATCCACCCGGGAGAATTCCCAGCAATCTCTGCTGAGTGGAAAAACCCCAAAAGGTTACATACTCAGGATTCAATTCATACAGCGTCCTTGAGATTAAAAAAAATTGTGGAAATGAGGGACAGGTGGATAGGCACCCTGCGCGAGGCGGAAGTGGGCTCAGGAGGATTGTGGGGGTGGGCATGTGACCTCAGTGGGGACGGGAACGCAATACGCCCTGGTTGTACTGGCATTAGTACCCTGGCTGCTGCATGGCACGTGGCTTTTGAAAACGTCACCATTGGGGGAAACTGAGTAATGATACGGGAGATACATCTGCATTAATTTTTGTTAGTACTTGTGAATCTCAATCTATCTCCAAATTAAAAAAATTAGGAAAGTATATACAGACTAAGGCAAATTTCTTTCTCATAAGAATATTAAATCCTGGTCATCTTAAATCCAAAAAAAACACCCCACATTGGATTTGAGAATATATTGGTAGTAGGTAACACAAATTGGCTGAATCCAATCTTAGCGCGGAGGTGAAGAAAGAGTGCCTGTTTCAGTGAGAATGAATATACACACACACCCACTGATGGTTAGCGATACTAACGCATAGTGTTACTGTGATATACTTACCACAACTTTTCTGTTTGGTAAGCTCACATTTCATTAACAAATACATCACTGACATGCAGGTCAAATGAATAAATGTGTTTAGACTTTACAGAAGAGAAATTTGGGGACGGAGAAACATCACACACAAATTAAACTTCCTGAATTTTCCAATATACTGTGATGAAATGTGTAAATTGCAAAGAAAATAACATCCCTCCAAAAAACCCATAAATAGTTTCTCATAACTTGGCATGCCTTCAAAGTCACACTGGAATAATTTTTTTTGATAATTGATAGCAAATTTAATAAACATTCTTACTTGGTAGACAAATAAGGGGTTTCTAAAAATAAGAGACCGCATCACTCAGAGGAAATGAGGAAAGACTTAGGGGACAATTTTTAGGAACGTGCATTGTTCTGGAAATTGCTGAGGAAAAGGATTAGGTTTTACAAAAAGACCACATTGGCACACTTTTCTTTTAACAACACTAATTTCTTTCTATTTTCTCAGTGAAGCACTTTGTCTCTGCAGCCCGGTGCCGTCCCCTCGTGAAAAGCCCATCTGTGCTGCAGCCACTTTCGCGGGTGTCCCTGGTGAATGCTAATGCGAAGATGCCATTCACGCCCGGCAGTGGCCCTCGGAACCGGCTCTGTTTCTCACGCTGCGTTCTCAGGAATACAAACTGCCTTTCAGCAGTCCCTTCTCCCGGTGCGTTGTTGTCAGGGACACCTCCACACCCTGCTGCCAGGCTCCACGCAAGCACACCTGCCGCATATTCCCAGGGGAGCGTGCCACCCCTCCCCACCCCAGACTCCCACTGCCGACGGGACCGTGGCCCTGCGTGATCGTGCATCGCTCTGGGCCACTCCTCCGGGTGCCGGAACCCAGGCCACGGTGAGCGTCCCGCAGTGAGAGAACAAAGGGACTGCAAAGAAGGGGCCTGCCAGGGGTCTCCCTCAATGTTATTGCCTGCTCCACATGGAGAAGGCATTTTCTTTTCTTTCTTTCTTTCCTTTTTATTTTCAGAGCGTTTGTGCTTCATCCCAGAACACTGGCGTGGCCTTGATCAGTGGAACCTGCCCAGCTGCCAGCTCCAGGGCAGGGGCAGGGGCTGGGGAGCATGTGGACAAAGGCCGCTGTGCTGATGCCCACGGGCCACTCCATGGGACCCTCCAGGACCCGGGCTTGGTGCGGCCAGCCTTGACCACATTACCCCTGCCTTATTTTTGCTTCCCATTATTTAGGATCTGTTGGGTTGGCCACAAAGTCCATATGGTTTTTTCCTTAAAATAAGACATTCTCATTTTCATCAATAACTTGATTGACTTGGATATTTTGAGTCTGTCGGGTCCCTCCCCCATGGCATAGTGTTGATTGTTCTCAGTTAAAGTCTCGATTTGATCGCCATCAGCTTCAGCTGGTCTACTGACCGTGGAGCATCGTCCAGCAAGGACTCTCCAGCATGAAACTTCATAAATCTCTTTTGACACGTTCAATCAGTCACAGCACCTTCTCCACACACTGCACAAATCTTTTTTGCGTTTCAGTTGCATTTTTACCTCTTGAAATAATAAAGCATACTATGCCAAAAATGTTGCATATTTTCTTCCATCTTCAATATTGAAATGGCTACACAAAAATACACCAATTTTTTAAGTTTATTTTTGAAATGCATATTGATATGACAGCTGTCACAATACAATCTAACAAAATTGTTTTGAAGGAAGTTAAAGACAACTAAACACTACTAGAGAAATCACATGGAAAAAAGCAAACAAATTTTTCGGTCAACCCAGTATACACACCAGACACCACAACTAGAGTGAGGAGGAGCTTCCTGGACAAAACCCTTTGTTTACTGGGGGGAGGGGAACAGTGCTTTTGATTTTAGACGGGGAGCAATGTCGTAGTGTGTTTGTCTTTCCCTCAGGACTAATGATGTCGGGCTCCATCTCATGTGCTTATTTTTCATCTGTACGTTGTCTTCAGTGAAACACCTTTTCATGCGCTTACCCATATCCTAATGGTATTTGTAATGCCAAGGAAAGCCCTTCGTTTTAAAAGCGAAGGAGCAGAGCAACAATTTCTAGCAAGTGCAGGAGCATTTCCCTTCTCTGCACAAGCCCTGGGACGGTGACAGCTGAAGGCTCAGGCCATGTCCAGGGACGCGTCCCAGCCCTGGGACTTCAGAACCGCACAGGCTCCTCGCCTGGTTCAGTAACACAAACAAACAAGCAAACAAAACCAGCCTGAGACTCTCGGCTGAGATCCTGCTGCCTCCCCCACTGTGCCCCTGGACCCCTGGACGGGACACGGGTGGGCTTGCCCAGGCATGAACCTGGCCAAGCTCGGTCCCCACGGGGCTCTGTAGGGGAGCAGCACCGTGACCATGAGGTGCCCTCTGGCCCTGTCAGGGTCCCTCCCACACTGTCACACGCACCAGGAGGACAAAGAGAGACGCTCCAGGTTGCCTGGGAGAGCTTTTCATCTTTGCAACACTGCAGGGATGTTTAAAAAACATTGAAATACGCTTTCCGAGGTCCTCCTCGGCACACCCACGGCGTCCACAGCTCTCCATGGCGTCTCCTCCATATTCATACCCTCCCCTCGCTGTGTTCATCTCTGTCTTTTCCAGCACATTCAGTCTGTCTCTTTTGTCTCCTCACATCATGAAAGCTGCTTCTTTGATTCTTCTCTTCCCGTGTAGCTATTATTCCTGAAATTGAGTCAACTTCATTTCTAATTCATCTCCTTAGATCTCCCCTCTTCCTTTCAGGCTTATCATTGGCTGGCTTGTTCCAGCACCCCAGAAGCATACGGCAGACACAATATATGTGATTGTAGAAACTTTTTTACTCGTGAACTAAGTTTTTAAAAATTTAGAGTATGACGCTGTCAACTATTTTTGACTTGAAAATGTTTCCTGTTTATTTTATTAAACTATCTTTATAGAGTTCTGTTTTCATCTTCTTAGGGTTGGAGGCGGGGGCGCTGCAATGGTTTCCCCAAAAGAGGATGGTTCAAACAGAAATGTTTGGAAGGGCATCCAAGAAGAAATGTGTCTCAGAAGCCAAATCACAGAATCTCACTGGGCTCCTGATGCTTCGGGAAGAGACAGAAGAGACACAGGCCGAATGCCCCACACTCCTTCATCCTTGCAAGTCCTGTGTTTAAGGGTGTATAAGTCTCGGAGATGCTCAGCAGAAGACGTGTCGAAGTTGCCTTGCGCTGGTCCAGGCTGGACCAGCCCATTTTCTGGACCTCTTTTCAAGGAAGCCCCGTGTAGTCAGAGACCCACTCTGCCCCCTGCTGCACTCACAGTGACGCTCTCCAGCGAAAGCCCCTTTCCCCATCCTTCTGCCACCTCGGTCCCTGTCACTCCTGTCACTAATTTAGAACAGGAGTGGACTTCACCCGCGCCCCATTGCCTCGGCTCTCATTGGCCACTTTGCTGCCGTCCTTGACCTTGGCCCCGTTGAACAACAGACTTTCTTCTGTTTGTGACACTGTCACGATGGTGGCAAACAATGAAACCTGTTCCCTCCAGGTAAGTGACACAGTCGGCCAGGAACCGTGTGTTGGGGACAGTCAAGAAGCAAACCTGTTGTCTCAGTGAGGGCTGTGACAACCAAATGCTGCCGGCGGGATGGCTCATGTAACAGTCATTTCTCACAGTTCTGGAGGCTGGAAGCCCAAATCAAGGTGCCAGCCAAGTCGGTTCCCTCAGGAGGACACATTTCCTAGCTTCCTGATGGCCCTTTCGGCTGTGTCCTCGCACCACAGGCACCCAGACAGAATCTTCCTGCCAGGGCTGCACTCCCATCACGAGGGCTCCGTCTTCAGGCCTTTGTCTGGATGCAATTACCACCCAGAGGCTCCTCCTCCAAACACCATGCACTGTGGGCCCAGGGCTCTGACTTGTGCATCTGGGGGCGCAATTCAGTTCTCAGTTTACCTAGGGAGGGACAGCCTGCTCTTTGTGTGGGAGACAAAGTGTTCCTGAAAGAATCAGGACTCTGCAGCGCAAGAGGCTGGGGACTGACCTCCCCGTTGCGCGGAGTCCTTGGGTGGCCCCTGCCAGGCTCCCACTGGCCTGGTGTCCTGGGACTCCAGCAAGGGAGATGGGTGGAAGCCTCAAGGGGACATTTGCGCCCATGTTGGAACCTCCTCGATGAGAACAGGTTTCGGGAATCTTTTGATCTCTCAAACGAAAACTGCCCCAGGTGCTTGTCCCTGGACCTGGGCTCAAACCTGAGAGGTGAGTGGGGATAAGCTCTGACTGGAGGTGACAGTAAAGGAGGGGCGAGCCTGTCAACGTTCCCAAAGTAAAGGCAGACTTGGGAGGACGGACAGAAGATAGCTGCCTTGCGCAGCCAGCAATCCAACACCGTGTGCAGACAACAGGGAGCGACCCATTTTGTATTATTGCTTTGAAAATGTCAGTAAAAGTCATTAGAATAATGAAATACATACCTATAAAAGGAATCACCAGCAATAAAAGAAAATGGATGACTATCACTGAATCCTAGGATGAATACGAGGTGCCAAATATGCAGAAAAACCAAAAACAAACCAACAGAAGGGCCAGGTGCTTGACCAAAGAGAAGAAGGTTCACGGGCAGGGAGGAGAACAGAACTTGACTGTGTACAGCACCCCCCACACACTGACCTGCACAGTGACCTACACACCCACTCCTCCGTGGGAAGTGGGGAAAATCCTACTGAAGGAAAGAGAATTGTACCCAGAAGAAAAGAAAGACAGGGGACAGAGAGGGAGAGGGAGGTGGAGAGAGGACGCATGGTCTCTGACAGAACATTTTGGAGGGGAAAGGGTGAGAAGAATGACCCACAACAGAAATCATGGGGGAGAAATAGGAAAGGAGAGAAACGCTTGCCTTGGCATTTGATGAACGTGAAGGCACAATCTTTTTTTTTCTAGATATTCTGCAATACTCTTTGTAAAAAAATTGATTTTTTTCCAAATACACATTACTTTGAATATTACTTGTATCAGTTTCAGGTGTAGAGCGCGGTGGTTACACAATCCCGCACTTTACAAAGTGGTCCCCTGACATTTCCGGCGCCCACCTGGGCTGCACTTCACACCCGTGACTGTTCTGTAACTGCCAGTCTGTCCTTCTGCACCCCTCACCCTTTTCACCAGCCCCCAGGCTCCCTCCCCTCTGGAGACCGTCCTGTTCTCTGTGTCTCTGCGTCTGTCTCCGGTTGTGTGTTAGTTTATGTTGCTCTCACTTCCTGCTCTCTACTCATGAACTCGCTGATCAGTCTGGACTTACTTGACCCCACGGAGTCACAGGACAGTGGGACGATTTCACAGGACCGGTCCAAGGACAGTGTGGAGCATCATCCGAAGCAGCCTCAGGGCTGGAAGGGGGGACCAATGCTGAGAAAGGGCCGTCAGTGCGATGCACAGGCAGCCGTGCCGAGCGGAAAGGGTGTCACAGGAGATTGAGGAGACGACGCCAGCACTGCCAACACTGAGCTGAGCGCACATGCGAGAGCTGTGCCCGTCTGCTTTGTCCCGTGTCCCTCCATAGCCTCCGCAAGTGCCTCGGTGTCTTGTGAACCACCGTCCGTGCGTAGAGTCAGAGATGATGTTCTTTCAATGACCGCCAGAGACACCACAGTCACCGCACCTGTGTAGTGCGTTGAGGTGGCCAATTGTTTCCCCAACACGAAGTCCCCACATTGTCAGACCGACAGGAAAAGCCCAAAGGGAAGCCGAGTATGAAGGGGACTATTTGTTGTCTGGACATGCCTGGGTCAGACAGGCCACAGTCCTCGCTCACACCTGCGGTTCTGGAAGTGTGTCCTCCCCTCTGGCCCTTACAGTGGGCCGGGACAGCAGGCCGGGACGGCAGGCCGGGAAGCGCTCAGGCCCGCTGCACTGAGCGGTAACTGCACAATCAGGCTTTGCGTAAACAGACAGGTCACCTTCCACAGTCTGGGCACAGGGGGGCCCAGACCCTGACTGAAACACACGGAGTTTTGAGGGACTTGGGAGTGAAGACAAATTACGCGGTGCCTTTGCTCCTTTGGGTGACGACACCCTCTCTATACACGCTGAGACTCAGTTAACCACGCGTCTGGTCCCCAGCCAAACACTCAAGCTCCTGGGTCCACCTGCCCTCCCTATCCCAGGATGCCCTCTGTGTCCTTGATGTGACCTCCCTCCCATCCACCCCTCACCTGCTTCTCAGAGCTCTGCCACCACCACCCTGCACCCTTATCCCTACCTACACCTCTGCTAGTCGCCTGGCCACCAGGTCCCACCACTCCTGCTTTCTGCACACATCTCCTCGATTCTAATCCGCCTGCATCACCAGCACGATTTCAGGACCCGCTCTCAGCACGCTGTCCAGGCGACTTCAGCTCTGCCTCCCTGTTCCTCCTCTGCACACTCCCTGGTCCAAGCCACAGTCCGAGGGTAAGCAGGCAGTGTTTCATTCCAGGTTACCCAGCCTGTCAATGCCATTCCGTCTTCCATGTCTCCCCATCTGTCTCCCACGCTTCCTTCCCTGAGGTTGCAGTTCTCTAGCCATGAAAAACTTGCTTTGTGTTTTTGAGCAGAGTGTTCACTATTTAAAATGCCTTTGAACATGGGGCTGCTCTTCCTTCCTCTCTCTCTCCGCCCCACCCCATCTCTCTCTGACTCTTCCCCACTCCCTCCTTCCCACACACCACACGTTGCTGAGAGAAAGTCCTCTTTGTAATCAGGCTCAATCGAGCAGACCTCCTCGGAGGCCTTCACAGGGCCCGCACAGTTTGTCTGTGTAACAGTTATCGCGGCTGCAGTTTTACATTTCTCCCTGGGACCATGAATCAATGTCTCTCTCCAACGAGACTGTAAATTGCATGAGTTCTGCTTTTAATCACCGTGGTGCTCCTGGGCCCCATTAGAGTTCTTGGCAGGTGATGGGTGCCCCGTAAATTCTTGTGGGGAAGAAAAAGAGAAGGAGGGAATGAAGGGAGGGAAGGAAGAAGGAAGCGAAGAAAGAAAGAAGGAAAGAAGGAAGGAAGGAGGAAGGGTAGAAAGAAAAGAGGGAGAAAGGAAAGAAATCAGAGTCTCTAAAATGATAAATTTATTAAAACTTATCATCTCGATGTTGCAAAGGAACTATGAGATTAATGAAACTGTACACCGGTTTTCTGGGCATAGAGCACTAGAGACAGTGAAAGGAGAGACACAGTCCTGCCATTTGCTGGCGATCAGTGACAACGATGAACAAATGACTATGGAATGCGTGGTGACTATCCCAGTAACAGTACACACACACTCAAATTAAATAAACTCTTTCATCACGTTGGATGGAGTCACCATGTAAGAACTATCATGTATTTATTATCGCTGATAAGCCAGACCGCTCTGCATGGTAGTTTTTATGCTACTGTGGAATCCATGATCAGCGAATTTCAGAAAGAGGCCTTTATGTTGAAGGAACCTGATAATATGGCTGGGAACTAAAGTGAAGAAATAAATTAAACACAGAGCGCACCATCACAGAGGTAGGTTATCTGTGTATTTACTATAGAAAAGGGCAACGTGACGATATTTCAACATCAGGCATTTGAAGTAGAGACACTGGAGGAGGAAGCCCATTGTTAACAATGCGTGTTAATTTAGAGTCATATCGACAGCAAGATTGTCTCCTTATCTGATTTTTACCAGTAAGCTGTAATACATAGATGGCAAGGGTCCGATCTGCTCCAGGTGTGCCCCCAGTCATGGCCCAGTGTGTCCAAGCCTGTCACCTAGGACAGTGAAGACCAGTGATGCTCAGTGAAGGAATGAATGGCATGGACCCAGGTGGCCCCAACCAAACCAGCAAAGGTGACGGGAATCAGCACAGCTCCAACCCTCCCACAGATCTGGGACAGACCAAGTACTGTCCAGGTGACCTCACGTTCATGGTCCCTTGCAGGGGTCTCTCAGGACACACGCACCCCACTGCTGAAACATGGGGCTAAGCAAAGAGCCTGCCCTTAGCACGCGCCAGGTGAGGGCAGGGAAGGTCTCAGGCCCCTGCCTGGGGGGTGGCCCCCGAGTAGCAATGCATGCACTTTCTGAGTGAGCAGTTTTCACATTAGAAGCAACTTCCTTACTCACCCATGCTTTCAAGCCCACTTTAGCTCATCCTCACTTTCGATAAGCACCAAAATATCAAGCCTTTCCTAAGTGTTGTTGAAATTCAAAATGTAGAAGATGTCATGCTTACTAACCAATCAAAGTAATTCAACTCTGTTTATTTTTAGACCATCCTTCCTCGCCTCCCACACATACCCACTGCTATTCTAGAATTTTCTTCTGACAGCAGGCTCCAAACTCTAATTGTGGAGCAGAGAAAGTGTTTTCACACCAAGCCAACTGCTGTAAGCCTCCTAATCTTCCTGCTTCTTCAGTGACAATTTTTCTACAAGGAAATCTCTTACTAAGGCGTTCGGAGGATCCAATGGTGGGACTATCTAAAAGGGCCCAGGTGCGCAGTAAATGTTCGCTGGACCTGAAATGCACCGATTTCCTTAACTCCTTGATTTCTCTAAATGAAGCTGTATGAATAAATAATCTGTGCGTAAATGATATAAAATGCATATGAAGTTGAAAGGCTCATTTATTGATTTCAAAAGTAAATGGCAATTTCTCAAATTAATCACTAGTTATTTAATATGTAAAATGTAGAGTTCAAATCACACTTCTTGAATTGTACATGTGATAGCTTATACTCTGTTTTGAAGAGTCTTCAACTCTTCCTATGTTGACAACATGTGCAAATCATGCAAATGAAATAACATGCCATTCACATGACAAATCCACTTTTTCAATCATCTGAAGTTGCGTAGTATTCGGTATGAGGGTGACGCCACACCTGCTCCATGTGTTCTGAATGAGCGCCAAGCTCAGCATCGATTCACATCAATCTGTGCATTACAAAAATGCAGGCTGCGCATCCGGTCACGCAGCTGAACCTGGAAAGTGGGTGTCACATGGTCACTCAGATTTTCCAAGGAGACATCTACTTCGCCAAATGAGCCCGGAAAGTAATGAGTCTGCCAGTGTTGGGTCGCTTAATTCCACCTCGAACCTCTCCCTCCTCCCGGTCCTTTCAAATACTAATGCACTTTGCTGTGGGTTTTCCCTTTGCCCTTGGAAGTGTCATGTGGTGAGAAACCACATCACACTGTCACACCCGACAGCTCCAGGCAAGCGAGGTCCATCACAGCGTGGGCAGCGGAGGCTGGGCGGCGGAGGCTGGCAGGTCAGGGGCCGACACGCATTCCGATCTTCTTTTAAAGTGGATACAGGAACACACACACACACATTCATAGTGTCTTTGTTTTCTAAAGTCAGAAACATCCACTTGTGTATGTAATCGGAAGTAATGGAAATCTACCTGGAAACGCACAATTTTTTGACATAGGCATGAACTGCCCATAAGAGTTCTTCCAAACGTAGTCCGCCCTTGACAATGAAATTGTTGTTTGGAAATGAGAGATGACATGATGCTAACTAGATGTCTCGATGGGTAAATTTGTCCTGTCTCACTCTCAACCCCGACTTCACATCCTCAGGTTTGATGAGAGGTGCGACAATGTTTGACTTAGGACCGGGAACAGGTGAAGCTGCCAGAATGACTCGCTGATCTCAGGGGATGTCGTCGCGGCCTCCCCTGCAGTCAGTCCCCGCTTTTCTCCTCTCAACCCTTCCAGTCCTTGGTTTGGTGACATGAGCCTCCTGGGTGGCGTGAGCAGGCAGAGCGGAGTGAACAGGAGCCGCGCCTTCCCATGGTGTTGTGATGAGCCCTCTGTGCAACCGAGATGCCACACTCTCAACTGGGGTGCTTGGGTGTCCATGTGACGGGGCATGGGGCCTGAGCCAGTTCCTCCATGGGGGGCCTACGGCCAATGTCCGCTGGCTGCAGAGAAGAGTTGTCTCCCCCTGTGGCTGTGTGTGCGGTGTCCTATGGTTCTTGGAGCTCCCAGCAGTCCTCGCTCCATCCTGAGCAAGGCCTGATGAGAGGCCCTCAGCTGACACAGAGGGCAGAGTCGAAGGCACCCCAGAGGAATAGAGCCACAGCCTGGGAGAAACCATGGGTCTCAGGCTCCCGCCATGTCCGAGCCCCGGTTGTCACATAAGCCACTGGATTGCTTTTGGGTGTTGAGCTGATTTGAGGTGCCACCTCTGATCCTCGCTACTGAACACAGCACCAGTGACAGGGTGGCCTACGATGACGATGTCACCTCCTTGGGCCTGCAGAGCAATCCTGCCTGACAACGTCCTCCTCCTAGCCAAACCAAATAAGCATCCTTTAAGGCAGAAGAGCACAGATAAGCGGGAGAGCACTGGGAGAAAAGCAACACCTGTGGGACAGACAGAGTGGCATTTACCTGTGTAAGTGACTCCGAGACAGATGTAAGTGACAGAACCTCTGCCCTACGCTCCCTGCTCTTCCGCGGAGACTCCACCAGTGGCTGGGACTGGTGATGCTCCCGCCCTGACAGGCACGCCTGTGATGAGTCAGCATGTAGGAAATTATTTGTTCGTGTATTTATGACCTCAGTTACACATGTGGCACTTTTAAAATTCAAATCATTTCTTCTGTATGCTTGTTTGTATGCTTATTATCTGGAAAATTTTAAAAGCAAATAAGATACTGTATATGAACACACACTACCTGTCAAGTCCCACACAGATGTAACGGCTTTCAGAAAGTATTTTTAATCTTGGACTCCAGGGTACGCTAGGTCATAACAGTGTGCAGTTTTTGTGCTGACGAAAGACTACCTGAAGTCGATAATATTGGTGCATGCTCTATTCTTGGAAAAAATGGTTTTAATGGCTCAGTAAAGGCATTTAAATGAATAATGTGAATAATAATGATTTCTTACTATGCCAGATGGATTAAAACATTCTATTTAAAGTCTAATAAATATCAAATGCTTATTTCATTCTATTTCTAATAACTTTGGCAAGTATTCAGAGAAAGTTCCATTTCTCCTAGAAAATTAAGTGGCGTTTAATAGATGCAGATTTTCACACATATTATACTCCACCCCGGGCCCTCCCAACTCTCATCAGGTATAACATGGTCACGGCACTCAGTTCCTCCGTGTGGGACAAAACTTAGAAACAAACCGAAGTTTTCAGTCCATCTGTAGTGTTTCCATTGGCATGTGACCAAAGACCAATGCTTGAGAATTCTCATTTCCGATCTGTTGATATGTTCCAGCAGCGTTTGTTTATTCTAAGGGTACGATGCCCGTGATAAATGTAGCACTACTAGAAGCACCCCATAACCTTGATGTCCTTCTCAGGGAACTCAACAAAAGAGCACAGGATACACTAAAAGCCATGCAGGGAAATGCAATATTCTTGCACCGCAGAAAAAGCAAACTCCAAAGCAGAGGGCGTGGCTCGTCCACACCCTGCGAGAGGAACGGGGCACGGGAGGTGGCTTGGAAGCCCAGGCTGCCCCCTGCCCTGCTTGGGGCACGGTCCCGTGTCTGCACGCTGACTACATGTGTTGAGGACCTAGGGACACTGCTGACACAGCGGGGTCTGTCCGACGCCACTCCTGGAGTGGCCAAGTGGAGGCTGGGACAGCCCCGCAGACTTCCATTGGAGACTGAACTGGGAGGGCATCTTCGGCCATGAAGGGTGTGTCGCCTGTCCCACCGTTCTCAGAGAGGTGGAGACAGCCTCTCTTCAGGGGGTCAAGGTAATGCCCATAAACCTCCGACAGCCATGCCAGTGTCCTGAAGCTGGAACGCGCCCATCAGGCCACCCACCGTCCATGGGGGTCTGCTGAGAGGGGAGTCCCTGGTCTTTGTGCAGCGAGCTCAGATGTGTTTCTAGTACTCACATTTCCCTAGATGCTAAGCTTTCTGAAGCTCTTACAAAATGACAATACAAATGAGAACAAGTAAAGATTTTAAAACACTTAAAATCTGGAGAAATTTGCATAAGTGGAAAAGCAGGATATAAACTTTTTCACATACACGCAGGCGCAGGAAAATAAAGCAATGCAATAAGCTTGAATACCAGCAACTTATTTCTGAGGAAAAACAAGCAGGAACAACTTTTTTTTTCTTAATAGTTGGAAAACCTTGTTATAAAAAGTGTGTATTGATTTTTAATAAAAAATAGGAGAGACGGCTGGGTAAAAATAGGTTTTCTGTTTGTCTCCTAGCATGTACCCTATCTTCTTTCCCCATCTAGTCTGTATGTTTCCCAGATGTACAGCCGGCACCTTGTTCTTGCAGTTGAATATGTATGTTTTTACCCTAGCCAGTATGCTGTTGATTATTTAGTTCACACGTAACAGATCTTCCCTGAGGATCACATGAGTTTGCAACAGTTTTAAAAGGTGGAGCTACCTGTACAGGAGAGCAGTCCTCAAACCCGGGCTTTCCCACGGACACAGCCGGCGCCTTGTCCCGGATAATCTGTATCCTATCGGAACACTGTTGTGTAAATTAAGGAGAGTTTTTACCAGAGTCTAAACATTGCTAAGGCAATAATGTAAAAGATTGTGAAGTAAATGTATGTAAAGTACCATCAACATCAGTTCCTGCTTTCATAAGAAGAGGAGGGACCATGTAAAATTACCTCGAACTGTAAATAACCATAAATTGTCAGTAAGCTGATGTTGCATTTTCGGTTCTTGAAAACATTGAGTGAAAAAAAAAGATCAATTGCTCATCCATGTTATAGATTATAACAGACCTAAAGCTGTTTTCTTCTTACATTACTCAACAAAATTATAACATTGAGTAGTAATAGTGCCTTTTAAAGTTTATCAATTACTTTCAATTACCGAAGGAAAAAAAAAAAGAAGGCTTTCCCCCTACTGGGGAAAACTGGGGAGCTAACACAGAAAGAGTAAGGGGCTTCGAAGTTAGGGAGACAAAAATGGCTTCAAACATGAGTCCACACGCCTTTTTCTGGTGCCTGCCACCCAGTCGCCTTCCAATGACAGTGACAAACAAAAGCCTACCAAGGGGACAGCAGAAACTTACAGTATGTGCCGTGAGCGCACTTAGTGGGTGACAAGGGGCATAGGAATCTCAACAAGAATTAAAAGCAATCACGGCCTTAATGGGTGGAAGGGAAAAGCAGATGCGCACGCCAGGGAAACAACAGAGCAACGTGAGCATTATGCAATGGCAATCTGGTCGATAATATTTTTTGAGGGAAGATGATAGAACCAACTACATTTTAAATTTAGTAAAAGGAAGTAGAATCCTAATAAAAACTCTGAAACACATTTTTTAAAAATTGTATTTCAAATCCGTCGGTGAGAATAACACACTTATTTATAGGTTTGGTAAGAGGCTGATTTCTCTCTGGGCTGCGGGTACTTGGTCTCTCAAAGCGGAGAGCTGTCTGCGGGGATCTGACAGCGTTATCTTTAACAGGGTCGCACTTGTCATAAACAAGAATTAAGGCTGTAAAGACTTTATTTCGTAACCTTATTTTTTCAATCTAATTTCACCGTGTTGGTGTCCAAAGGGGACTGATTAGTAATTTGATCCTGCCTGGGATACTCAAGTACTCTCATCCTCTTCGTTCAGTGTTTTATGTCAGAAGAATCTAGGAGGCAGACAGTCTTGTTTTCGCTACGGTCTCGAAGACAGACAGTCAAGGCTACGTTCTCTTCTTTCACGTCCACAGACTTTGTAAGACCTCTCTGAAAGACGTGTCTCCGCTGTTGTCCTTTTGACAGGTATAAGGAGACATTGGACTCTTTCTTTTCAGGGGTCAGTTAAAAGGAGCATGCCTACAGACACATCCCTCCCGGGCCTACGCTCTTTGGAAGGTCAGGGCTACAGAAGCTTCAATGCGGGGTGAATGTGGGAGGCAGAGAACACTTGAGGGGTCTGTGGCCCAGGAAGAGAGGGGAGCTGTCCAACACTGGGATGGTGGAGAGGCACCGGGAGGCAAGAGACACCTGTGTCCTGTCCCAGACGGCACCTGAGGAGGTGGCAGTGCACTTGTGGGACCGGCTGAAAAGGCATTGCCACCCTTCCTGCTCTTTCAGGGAGTCCCATTGTGAGTCACCTCCTTCCCTTTCCACTTCGGGCTCTTCTGCACCTTCTGGGTCTCTCATCTGGTCCTCCCTTCTGCACGGAGGTCTCTAGCGCGCGCACACATACACACACACACACACACACACACTCACACTCCCCTGCAGGGAGGCCTTGTGGCAGGGGGCCAACCTGGATGCGTGGAGGTCTTATGTTTCACACCCGGATGATTTAGGTCTGTTCATCCAAAGCTTTTGTTCACTTCTGCTTGGTTTCCTCTGGTGTGCATTTCAAAATACAGTCCCATTATTACAAGATATGTAATTGGTTACTAAATACCCCGAGGTTTTGTTCGCTTGTTTCCCCAGTTCTATGGTCTTCTAAAAATCTCACAGAAACTGAGGGACTGTCTTACTCTTTCCAAGGTCCCTGGCTCTAGAAGTACACTCCCAGTTTACTAGATGAGCCTTCGTTCTTTGGATCTGACACATCAGTTCTCACAGCTTCATTCTCAGCCTTAGATGCCCATTCCCAGGTGCACGCTGGTCTCAGAGAGTGCACCTCTCCCAGTGAGAATGAATGAACATGGACTTGGACTGAGGGCCCAAGGACAATCTGAGAGGCTGTCCGTGGGCACAAGGACTGGAGGTGGCAGAGCCTGCTCTAATGACAGGCCCCCTACCGTGCCATCCCAAGGAGTGGCGATCGCCCGTGTTCCCTGTCACCAGCAGGGATAAGCATGGGTACTGTGATAATTAGCGGGATTGATTGAATTTCATTAAAATAACATGGAAAATCCTCCAAAATGGTTCTTAATTAAATGGTCTCCAGCTAAGCAGCAGTCAAAATGTGAACTTCCCCTGCATTCCGTTCAACACAGTGTTGACTGTGAAGCTGATGGGGGTGGGGGGCTTTACCAATAACCATGCTTCCTATTTGCATAGTTCTTTCCATGGGAGATTGTGCATTGCTCCACAAACGTCACCTGTTACCTCGCACCGCCAGTCAGTGCAGGGGCTGGGGCGGGACGCAGGACCCAGAACTTCCTGTCATTCTGTTGTTTGTGAGGCTGCTGCGCTCTCAGCCTCGCGGTGGTCTAGTGTGACACGGGTCTTAGGTGGGAGATACAGTTCGATACACATTCTTCGACTTATAACAGTGTCTAACAGCACACACACACACAAAACGGTTGCCCATTCAAGCATTCACATTCCAATTTTTCAAGAAATGGCCCTTTTCTAACTTGGACATCAATGACCAATGGTAAATTATAGGAACTGAATGACCTGAACACATGAATGCAATATTCTGGTGTCCACAAAATAATTCCTTCTGAAGCAGCAAATGAATGCATTGAGTGGGTATTGATAAATCTGCCCTAAACTCAAGAAAATTTATTAATCTCATTATTCCTGGACTTAGCAATGTACGCAGCAGGTTCTAAATCTGGACATTTCAGTATGAGTATGCTTTCTTTTGATGCCTAACTGTTGGGGCATTTTGCACATACTCTGTTAATGATAACAGCATCCAAACAACCATACTGTACCGGCTTCTCAACTTTGGATATATAGAAAATAAAACGTGGGCATCGCTAGTTTAAGATTTGATACCAACAATATTCATTTCCCTGGACAATTTTTTTAAACTTTGAAGAGCCATATTGCCAGTTTTAACTTGTCCACACATTTCATAAGACACTCGAAAGCATGTTTTACTCAATACAAATTATAATAGAAAAGGTTTGGTTAAAAGAGGCTTTTCTTTCTTAGATGTTTCCCAGACACATTCTTGGGCAATGTTTAAAGAACCATCTGCATTATAATGCATATTCATGGAAAGTATATTGTGTGAGAAGCCGAAGGACACACTCAGCACGATCCTTTGTAGTTCAGGAAACAAAAAGATATAAGAGAAATAATGGGATGCTACAAAACAAAGCAATCCTTTTTTTTTTGACAAATGCCTTTCTCGGGCATCTTGGCCACAGGAAATGGCACGGAGCCTCTTCACCACAGGGGCCCACACACCTCACATTGGTCTCCTGTGAACCTGTTAGTGGTTTCAAGCTGGTTCCACCTGGACCCCATCTATGCAGTCCCAGCAGGACCTTTTAGGACTCCTTCACTACCTACATCATCCTAAATTGATAAGAATGAAAGGCATTATGCTAAGTGAAATAAGCCAGACGTGAGGGACAAATACCATATGATCTCACCTTTAACTGGAACATAATCAATCGAAGGAAAAAGCAAACAAAATATAACCAGAGACATTCAAGTTAAGAACAATCTAACAATAGCCAGGGGGGAGTAAGGAGGGGACAGTGAGGAGAGGGGATTACAGGAACTACTATAAAGGACACATGGACCAAATCAAGGGGGAGGGTGGAGGTGGGGGAGGGAGGTGGGTTTAGCTGGGGTGGGGTGGAGGGATGAGGAGAAAAGGCATACAACTGTAATTGAATAACAATACAAATTTTTTAAAAAAAGAATGAAAGGAAAACCTCCATTCAAGGATTCGCTCCAAGTATTATCACCTTCCCCGTTCAGGAAGTGGGTTTTATTACCACATTAAACATCATGCAAACGCACTTCAAATACATAAACACAAGCAAGGGGTTCAGTGGACGGACCGAGCGTGATGCACAGTGAAGCACCACGGAGAGGACAGAGACTTCCAGGGTCTCCACTCCCTTTCAGAGGGCGGGTGTGACACCGAGAAGACTTCCCACCACGCCGCTGACTGCAGGTTCCTATTGCAGTGCATCTGTTGGGTGCCACACTCCAGTTTTCCTTAACTTTGTAACATTTTAGCGCTGTCGAAATTTCTAGTCCAATAAGAAAAGCGTGAATACTGACAGAGACGCCCCTTGTCCATTCCTATAAAAGGCTCTTCTGCACTTTTTGAGCTAATTAAAGTAAAAAGCAAGGAGAACACTAACACGGCTCCGTCCCACTGTCTCTGCTTCTGAACGAGCTGAGCTGAGGAGTGTGAGCACATTCGGCATTCTAAGTGATAAAAGAGACTGTAGGGCTGCAGCATCTGAGGAGATGCCAGAACCTTTATTTTTAAAATTTCTATTGGTTAATACATTAGGATTTTTGTCTGACTTTTTTTGGCAAATTTTATCTATGTTCTGCCAGTGAGTTCCAGAAGCCGCGTAAATTCTAAATCAAGGGATTTTCTATTAGCGGAAACGCACATGTCCATAGGCATGTATCATGTAAATGCACTTAGCCCAGAATCAGACCAACACCTGCAATTTGACTGTATAACCTAAATACTGAGATGGCTGCCTTTTTATACAGATCTGAAGTCTTGAAATCATTGTTCTGTTATACTATGAGACACGCACCTTTAAAACCGAACCTGAATGTGTTTAAGCAAACTTTTCCCATCTTTACGATAGCATGGAAGGGCATGCTACCTGGTTTTGGGGTGCAAAGGCTTTGTACCTGGGGGTCAAGGGAAATAAGGAATCAAAGAATGTCACCACAAGAACGTGCAAATCGGCAACACACTCCTAGTGACGCAGGGCCGAGCAGAGGCCCATGCTGCTCTCTCACCCCACTTCGTGAGGCCAACACCCGGCACAGTGTTGGGATTGAGCCCAGGTTGGAATTTTGAGTGCTTGAGCTTTAAATCATCGTTCAACCCGAACCACCACAAATGAAGTCGAAGACATTTTAAATCAGGCTCCTCACACACGCTCCTGTAAATTGGCAGAAAGCACGAGCTCAGGTTGGGGCACCTCCTGTCCTCACTCCCTGTCATCAGATTATGGCGAATAAACTGCCACTGTCATCTTCTGCCACCTCCTAAGTCCACCTACAGCAGCTTATTGCCCACCAGGGTTCAGTGAAACCACCCTGGAAACTGGCCACCTAGTCACATGGTCAGCCCTGCAGACCTGGCCTGCCATCCAGCCCAGCGGTCTCATCTATGGAGCACCTTTCTCTCCCTGGAAACCGGCAGCCTCTGGCCTTGACCCTTCAAGGGGGATCAAGCTGATTGACCTCAACCAAGTCCCTGGAAGCTGCTCCCAAAAGTCAAGTTTTAGTATATGTACATGTTAATGAGGCTTAAACCTAGTAATGAACTTGGTTTAATAAGCCACCAATTGACACTCTAAAGAGAAGAGAGGATGTGATGGATCCCCGAATCATTACTCCCCTGGACTCCCACCCTGGGAGGTCATCCTGCTCAACACGAGGTGAACCTCACAACTGGACAACGACGCATGTAGAATCACCGATATGGATTTTCCAGAAACATTCTTCATAGCCACTCATACAGCCGTATGTCCTATGCTAATCACTAAAAACCAGTTAATGTAGAATTTCTTGTCTATTTTGAAGAATAAAAGAGAGAGCATCATTTTGAGAAACTCGTTAAGGGAAATTTAAAGAACACACAGAAGAATAAAGTATTGAAAAAACAACCTCAGACTCTCCTTCCCAAACACAAGCCCTTGCTGCTTTCTCTGGCTAAATTCTAAGTCATGGAACTTTCCCTTGGCATTGACGGCTGTCCTGGGGACACAGGAGTTGAGGGAGTAAGAGGGAAAAAAACCAAAACAGGCCAGGGAGAAGGAAGGGCAGAAGGAGGGTGTCGATCATGGGAAGAGCATGTGCAGGGCTCCCAGGCAGAGCAGGTGCAGCGATGAATGACACGGGGTCGTGAGGCCAAGCAGACACCTGGTCCCCAACTGCCCCGTTTGCCTGAGTCTGTGCCCATTTTAAAGCTGAGAGCCCTCAGTAACATGCCAACAAGGATGACCTCAGAGCAAACATGGCATTATGTCCTTTCGACTCTTAAACAGTCCCCCTTGGACACCGCAGGTCTCTAAGTTTCTACCACAGCCATCCTGAACCACCTGCTCCTGGGCCTGCTCCTGGCTAGGAAAGGCTCCACAGTGATCTCCTCAGCTGAGTGCCGACACACCCCCCAGGTCCCACAGCTTAGCCCCGTGGACCCTGAACCAGTCCCTGCTGGATTGCCATCTTCTCGCCCCTGCGGTTCCTGGGACAGAGGGCTTCCCTGGGAAGCCGTGGAGATGTCTTTCTGGCACAAACCTGTTCTTGGTGCTGTGACCTCACCACAAGCATTTCCTCACGTGTTTTCTCAGAAGTTCCCAATTCCCGTTAGAAACTTCTGGGCTCAGGGTTGCTCTGCCCTTGAGCTCCTCTTGTGCATTCATGTAGCAAGGCTTTGCAAGCTGAAATGTGAGACACTGTGCTAAGTCCCGGAGCACGGTGATAAGCAAGAACGGATCCTGGCTGACAGCAAGGTCATGTTCATTGGGCCATGGACAGGAAGGGGACAGGAAGAAGCAAAGCCCAGGAAGTTCACATGTGGGTCCAGTGGGATAGGTATGATGTTTACATGAGCCCAGTAGAGAGGAAAACGTGGGGCAGGGGACTTTTTCATAGCATGCTCTGGGTGGCTTGGCCTCACTAACCCTAACTTCCTAAGCCCTTTGGCCCATTCTCCACTTACGCCTACAATGGGGATGTCAGTCCTATGCTCTCCCTCTTCTTTATTTTCTTTGGCCATTGTCTTTGCTATTACTGATATTTTTACATTTATCTTAAATACACCCAAATCTTGAGATATCTTTAGTGAGAATGGAATTGAGGTCATAAAACTTGAGGGTGTTTTGGGTTTTTTTTTCTTGTTAAAGCTTCTCAAATGTGTGATCCTTCACATTCATATCCATTTCCCAGCACTTATTTCTTTCAAACCCTCTATTTTCTGGCCTTTCTTTCCACACTAATAAGAGGGTTTGTAGTTATTTCCAAAGGTTACCGATGATTTCTTCATCGCCTATGCCATTGTACATACATAGTGTTTTAGGCCGGCGTCTCGGTCACAGTTTCAGCTTCCAGAGATTCCTCACTGAGAGGCGCCCCCAGTCAGAAGCCAGGAAGCCTGCTCTGCAGAGCTCACTGCGCTCCCCCCGCTTCTGAGCTCAGTCTCGAAGGTGTCGGGGCGCCATGACACCGATGCAGCCTATAATAAACCCCTTGGTCACGTCTCCATCTCTGCCACCTCATACCCTCTTTTAGAGACTGTCCCATGTCACCAAGCTGGTCTCGCCATCAAGCCTAAACACAGGGTCTTCACTTTGACCCCATTGTAGGTCCAGGGCTCATCTTTTCACACTGAACACATTCCCTCCTTTTTTCTCCACATCACATCAGTCCTTCCGCCTGCCGGTCGAGTGCAGGGAGAATCTCTCCGTGATTTCTGGTGGCATTTTCTGGCTGACCCGCTGGCACCGGGACTGTTTTGTTCTGCCTTGTTGTAGCGGTTTCTGTTGGATGAGTCGAGACTGCTTGTGAGAAGGATTGTCTCCCTCATCTCTGTTGCCCATTCACACAGACGAGGCACAACGCAAATTATTTGATTTGTAATTTTTAGTTACTCCTGAATGGTCAGTGATGTCTGCTCATATCTTACGTTGACCTAGTACTTTTATTATTTATCTGATTTCCTAAAATAATTTTGCCTGGATCTTCTATTTTTAAAATGATCATCAAGTCATCAGCCAGACTGGTGGCCTCCAAGTCTGTTGAGCATAAAAGCCCCTCAGGATGTATCAGATTTAAGAATATTTCAAGAGGATCTCAGTGGAAGCAGGTTAATGGTTAAGGACTCAGGTTCTAGAGGCGAGTTCCTGTGTTTAATCACGGTCATTACCTGTTAGCCATGTGGCCTTGGGAGAGGTAATGAGTCTCCACCTTAAAAACTTTTACAAAGAGATTGTAAAAGTACCTACCTCACAATCAGTCATGAGGCTTAACGAAGAATAATGCAGGCACGGTTCTTGGTACATGACGGTCCCTCAATGAGTTAAAAACACCAGTGCATGTAGGTGTGGTGAATTGGTTTCAGTCTAGGGGTCTGACAGGTATAAGATGCACGTAAGGATTTGATCATTCCAAAGAAGATCAAGAACAATTCAATGCATCCCTTTGGGGGAATATTTGGTAACAATGGAAACTGCCAAAGACAGAGATTATTGCCCAGCCCCCCCCCCCCCCACTCTAAACTGAAGCCTGACCCTGTGACAGAGGATCTTAACTGGGCCTGTCACCCGCCAGCCCTCTGCCCCGATGTCACTAACTCGGAGTCCACCGTGTGGGCGCATCTGGAGAAAGAGAGGGCGGAGCTGTCAGAGAACCCTGCAGGGAAATGGGCCTGCGTGGTCCGGGTCTGCAGCCTCTGGCGGTAGCGGAAGGGCAGGGTGCGCGCAGAGACGTGAGCGCAACGCTCCTCCTTGCATCTCTTGCTGATGATCCACACGGCACCCTCCACAACTTTCCTCCTTATTAGTTGTTTCCCTCATCGTTCTCTCATTCTGCCGCAATGGAAGTTAAACCACGGGCCAGGGACTCCCCTGTGCTCTCTCGCCAGTGCCCAGAGCAGGGGCTGGCATCCGGGAACCCCACTGCACCCACGGAGGAGGACCACATCCCTGAGCCTGTGGCTGTCCAGAAATGCCCCGTGTCACTCCATAAACATCACAAAACATCACCACAAACAGAGCTGAAAATTAATTCTGGAAACTGTAAATCAGAAAACAAACCCACAGAAAAGGCTCGTAGTGAGTAGACAAACGCTGGATTCTGATAAATACCCATGTTGCTGCCGCCAGCACCCCCCCACACATACACACTGACTGAGTCTGTCCGAACAGAGTAGTTGGCTTCAGCACTTTGCATGGTCATCTTATGCACAAGGCGAGTCCAGGGATGTAAAGCCATCCGGCTCCAGAAGAAACGCTCTGCCCTGTGTTGTTCATTCAAATGGGCAACGCTGATCAAAACAATTAAGTTATCCCAGGGACCGCTGACTTGGGCTCAGCCAGGAAGTGCAAGTTATGAGACCAGCGGCAATTTAACGGGGACAGATAGGAGGGGCTGGTGACATTATTTCCCTGGGCAGTTTTAATTACTGGACATGAGCGTTCTGAGATGTGTGGATTACTTAATAGTCAAAGTAGAAAAGGGAAGCATTAGTCACTTGCCATTATAATCTGTGATAAAGTGCAAACACATCGACTTTCTACAAGCAGCAAACACACTCAGCCTTCACTTCATAATTAGTAAATTGCTTAATAGTTTACAACTTCTTATGTAAGATGTAAAAGAATATTCCTAATTTTGGAATAATTTAGACAGCCGATAGCACTTAAAATTTTGGCCTGTGTCAAGGTAAACAGAGCCACTCAAATCTAAGTATTCATTACCATCTCTAATTTGTACTGAACATTTAATGTGCGTAGAGAAGAAACAACATTATGAAATTGCAGTGGTTTGATCAAAATATTTAAAAGCTTCACAAATGTTAAATAAAAACTACTTTCCAAATCCATAGACAGTTTTGGTTTGAATATTTTGTTTGGTTGTCTTTTCTTCAAGAGAATATCACACCATATACCACAACTCCGTGACATCTGCTTATTTCCCTTTCAAATCCCCCCTTTTCCTCAAAAAAATAAAAAGTAGATAGCAGTGATAATTCAGGAGTTTGTCTTTTTCTAAGTACATTTTACTATGAGCTTCTTGCGACAAATTTTAGTCAACTTTGGGTTGAGATGTAGTTAAAACAGATAATCTCATATTTTCCTCCGGATTAGAAACCCAGTTTCCCCCCTGGCCGGAGAAGAGGTGCCGTTGGCAAAACCATGGCGAGTCACCTATAGTTCATCATTCAGACGGTGCTCGAGCGACCTCCCGTGCAAACAATACCATGTGCGGATTTGTGTTAGTTCAAGTTTCTGTACTTCACTGAAGCTACTAAAAGGTATATCTCTGTCCACCAGTTCAGAAGGGAGTTAGAAGTAACGTATAATCACAAGAGGCAGGACTAAATATTTGGTGTTCAGGCAGCATTTTAGTCATTTCTATGTATTTCCAAAGAAGTAAATGAAAAGGATAAGTAACAGCCGACTTAGGTTTTCCGTATCCTTGATTTGAAAGATTGCCTAAAAAAGTTTCAGGGCAGTTCTACTCAAAGTCACTGGACACAGACGCGAGTAGGTGTTAGGGTAAGAAGTGGTCTGACCCTTTGCTGGGTATTCAAGCCCCGGTCTCTAGTATCATCTTCTGCCACAACCCATAGAGCACTTACAGTCAGTCTATTTATCTCATTTAATATGTCAGGAGCGCCTCATAATGTCATTGAACTACTTTCCACTTGTCATCCCTGTGCTGTCTCCGGCATGCCTGGAAGACAGATTTTGGCTTATATTCTAGTCCATTCAGCATCTAGTGTCTTGCTCTATTCTGCTGGTGATCGACTATTACTTACTAGATGAATTGACACGTTTCTGAACATGCACTCAAAGTTTCACACCTGATGACTGGGCCGTGATTACAGCACTTCCCACAGTCGGTGAGAACCTTCTTCATTTATCTGTGTACTTCGTTTCAATGTGGTGCCTCCTACTTTCAATCAAAAAGTATTTGATTGAAAAAATGTATCTTACTCATCAGATTCCATGTTTTTTGCTTTTCATTGAACTTATTGGGGTGACACTGGTTGACACAATCACACAGGTTTCAGATGCACAATTTCACAGCCCGTCACCTGCACACTGTAGTGTGTGTTCACCGCCAGTCAGGTCTCCGCCCCCCACCATTCACCCGCCTTCTCCCCTCCCTGTCCCCCTACCCCCTCCCCTCTGGTTATCACCACACTGCTGTCTGTGTCTATGAGTTTTTTCTCCCTTTGTGTTCTTTTCTGCTCAACCCTTCAAACCCCCACCAAGTCCCCAACAACTGTCAGCCTACTCTCTATCTGAGTCTCTCTATTTCACTTGTTAGTTCATTTTGTTCATTAGATTTCACATATAAGCCAGTCAGAGAAAGACGAGTACCATGTGATTTCACACAAATGCGTGCTTTGTTTTGAAAATTATGCAATCTACAGTCTATTAAAACTAATATTTCAAAATGACTGAAAATGAGAATTGATAAGCTCCCCTCTGGGAGAGCGCCTAGCCTTGGGAGAAACTTGGCTCCGTGCACCGGCTGCCTCCAAATCCCCTGGGAGCACTTTGCAACCCAGCGACTCCCAGACCCACCATTGCAGCATCCGCTCACTGGAAGACTGGGGACCCCGTGTGGGGCGGGGCTTCCTACTCTGTACAGGGACCCCCCAGTAAGCCTCTGCACACGTGCGTATGTGTTCTCCATTAAGTCTCGTGTTTCAGACAGGGTCCAATGCAGTTTTGGACGTTTGGGTAGCGGTAATTGTTTGAAGGCTTCACGATACACTTCCGTTAAAATTTCTGTCTTGTTACCTTCATTTACCACCCTTCTTCCCCATGGAACAACAAGAAATAAAAGCAAATCCTTTTTCCCATGTGCTAACCCTTCAAATTCTTACATTTCACACTGGGTAGAACTGAACTACAAGCAAATATGTTGACATAAGTGGCATTAAGTCACCCCCTGCCACATTTCAATCAGTCCCATCAGTAAGCATCGCAACCGTACAAAACAGTACATTGGGGGCTAAGACACAAACGTCCCGAGTCACAGCCCTGCTGGGAACAGGCGGCGCCATGACAGTTCAAACAGAAGAGGACCCCGGCTGCGCAGAGGGAGACAGAGACCCGGGGAGGGGCCTATCCAGAGGCAGCAGGAGAAGTGTCCGGGAAAGGACCAGTGTGCGTTGTGACCTAGAAGACGGAGCCAGGGAACCAGACTGAACAAGTGGAGGGAAGACTTATAAATAGGAAGGGCAGCCCCGTGAAATGATAGAAGGAACGTCACAGAAGCTTCCACCATCACGAGGCAATGCGTAGCTCCTCGGACTGAAACTTGGCAGAGGTTGGGGACAGAGCAATAAGCAACAAATTGCAAAGGGCCTTTATCTTGACTTGAGAGGAATGTCATCAACAGTTTGTATCCCGGACTTGAGAGGATCAGACTTGAACTTTACAAAGATCACACCAGCTGCTCTGAGAAAAGTAAAGTAGAGGCAAAGCACAGCCAGGAAGCGAGCGCAGTGACGTGGGCTGGAGTGATTCAGGATCACTCCCACCACTCCCACCACTCCCACGCCGCAGGGTCCTCCCACTGAGCAAACACGCGCAGTGCATTAGGCGCCGCTGTGAAGTTGTGCGCATTGTCTTATTTTGTTGGTACAACAATCCCAGGAAGGGAGAGCCTTATTTTAAACCTGAGGAAACTGAGGATCAGAGAGGTTAGGATGAACTTTTCAAAGATCAGAAAATGGAGCTGGGACATTATTAAAGACTGTCTAGCTTCCCGAGTCGTGCTTTCAATCACGTTAGGAGACGAAGACCACAGCAGCTGCCCGGGGCACGGATGATGACCCTGGAAGGGAAGGGAAGGGAAGGGAAGGAAAGGGAAGGGGAGGGAAAGTGCATGGACTTTCAGGACTGGAGTGGACGCAGTGGTGCAGGAGTCAGTGGGCAGTTCCGTGCAGGGCGGCTGACAAACAGGCTGGCGTGATCCCAGCTTTCCCGGGGGAATGAGGAACGACACCGGGAATGCTTTTTTAAAGTTTTTTCAGTAGCAATATTGAGACATGATATACATCGTACACAGTTTGCCCATTTACATTGCGCAGCTCCACGGTTTTTAGGGTATTTGCAGAGCCCTCCCACCGTCGTCATGGCCAGCCCCAGAACACCAGCGACTCCCCGAGAAGGAGCCGGGCGCCTTCTGTCTCCCACTCCCCGACCCCTCGGCCCTCAGCAATCATGACTCCAGGCTCTCTGCCTCCTAGGGACACTACATAAATGGAGTCCTGTATTGTGTGACCTGGTGTTACTTGTGTCTCGGGGGCATATCTAAGAAGACTTTGCCAGGCCCCAGGTCACAAAGATTTCCTCAAAAAAAACAGGCTTGGACCTGATGCTTCCTTCCCTTCTGAGTCTATACTACTGTCATTAAAAAAAGCATTTCTTCTCTCGCCTGTGACCTCCGTGTGTAAGCTCTGTGACCTCTGAGGCCCTGAGACAGACCCCTGGACCTGCCCCCAGAGTTTAGAGCAGGCCTGGTGGAGAGAGATTAGAGCAGCACCCGAGGGCCCTGCGGCCGGAGCGATGGGGAGGGGAGGGCTATGGCACCGTGTGATGCACACCTGAACCAGTCTTCTTAAAATGAAGTTAAAGGTCACGGATTACCTACCACATAATGCGCTGTCTCTGAGTGACTCGAATTTGGTAGGCCATCAAAAAGAGTTTATTGGATGATCAAATTCCCAGGGTTTAATATTATTGTTATTATGGAAACCATCTTGGCGAGATTGATGATGTTTACATATAAGAGGCAGACTCCTCACTGCTGTGTAGTCAACTGTGTGCCCCCAAAATTCATACGCTGAGGTCCTAACATTCGGTATATAAGTACAGGGTCCAGCACAAATAACACCCCCTTTTTATTACATAGAAATCTTTTATGACAAGATTAGAAGCATGTAACTCTGCAACATAACAATGTCACCCTCAAGCACCCCAGATGACATTTTAGGTGACGTGTGCGAATTGCTGTCCACTTCGTGGGAGACATTCACGTGCCTTCCCAGCCACACTGAGTGGCGTTACTTCTGCCTGTATGTGACTCTATTTGGAGAAAGGACTTGAAAGAGGTAACTCAGTTTAAATGAGGTCATTATGCGGGGCCCTCATCCAGCATGACAGATGTCCCTGTAAGAAGAGGGAGCAAGACACAGGCACAGACAGAGAGGACACGGTATGAAGACGCAGAGGGAAGATGCCACCTACAAGCCGTGGAGAGAGGTCTCAGAAGAAAGCAACCTGCTGGCCCTTGGTCTTGGACTCCTTGCTTTCCGAAGGGGGAGGGAACAAATTTCCATCATTTAGGCCCCTGGGCCATGATGCTTCTTTATGGTCGCCCAATGAAACAAACACACCCACTCACGTCGCAGACTGAATCGACCTGGAAGGAATGTCTTTGTACTCCAATCACAAGAGAATTCTGACTAAAATAAACCAGTGTCACATGGGAGACTTAGCGGGGGTCATAATCAAGGGGAGGCATACCGAGCTGGTAGGAATAAAGAGACAATTCACACCTACAGACTGGATGGCAGCTGAACCAAATAAGCTCATTCCTGTGGGTAGAGGGAAGTGTTGAAAAATGGGGCTTGGGTCTGTGGCCTCTGTCGGGGGGGAGTCTAGGATGTAGACCCTAATCACACAGCAATGTGGAGCCACTGGACCTCCAGAAATTCTCAAGTCAGTTAGAGTAGCTCGACCTCGATCAGGAGCTTGAAGAACTCTGTTTGTGGGATGCAGTGAGGAAGTTGACGTCAGTCCTCGGGTGCAAGGAGAAAGGCAGCAAGGACCCACGCTGGTGCCACCTGTGAGTGTGGAATCTGAATCTACAGAAGCTTCTAGAAGCAGAAACCCTAAAGGCATGAAATAAATACAGAGACCAGAGACAATGAGTACCTGGAGACCCAAAAAAGGTGAACACTTCACCTACCCCAGTGCCGTGCCACAGACTAAAAGACATACAAGTGGGGCATCTAGCCAGACACCTGTGGCAGGTGAGCTGTGCCCTGACCAGGTGGGGGAGGTAGCAGATGGGGAAAGAAAGACTCTGCCTACACAGGCCATGAACAACCACATAAGCCAAAAACAACAGGGAAAGCTAAACACAAATTAAAAATAGATATACTTGAAATTATTAAACCCTTGAAAAACTCAAAACTGTAAGAATAAAAACACCACCTAAGCGAATACCAGATTAATTTAGTAATTCCAGCAATAAAAACATACTTAATTAGGTGAACGTATCATTGAGTAGTTTGGGTAGACAACTAAGCTGACTAAAAAAATAGGGATTTAGAAAAATTTGAGAAAAACACACAAAACACCATAACTAAGATAGAAAATACTTTCAAAGGACATGTGGAAGACTTGGAGGCTGGAATGAGAGATTTCTAAATACATCTGATAAAAGTGCTAGGGAAAAATCAAGGCATAGGCAATATTTAATGATAAAATGGCAAAAAGGTGTTTATAGCCATAGAACAGCCCGTTTCCCTGTATTGAAGTACCTGCCAGATCTGGAAGACATCGGATGTGAACCGGAATGACATAGAATGTGCTGGGCAAGTGTGCTTCAGGCATTTGGGCTCATTAGCCACTGAAGAAAAGAGAGTGACGGAGAATGATGGCATAGGGTGTCGGAGAACAATTTTACTTAGATAGTGCACTATTGTACGAGACGTCTTCGAGAGATGGGTAAGATTCAGCTCCGCGTTGGCGATAATGGCCCTTTTATTCCCCATGTTCCAAAAGTCAGACCGGAAGTCAAACATGCAAATCACACTGCAAATGAGGTTGCCAGAACAATTACACTCAGAAAATAATATTCACTGTGACATTTTCTGTTTATCCGACAAATTGAAGGCCAGAGTGAACCTTTGTTTTGACTGTTGCCGAGGACAAGTGGCCTTGTTTTATTATCACTCATTCTTTGGTAAAAGGACTCTTGGTCTTAGCTGTACTATTCAAGCAGAGAAATGAATAGTGCTTCGCATTTGCAAAGCAAAATTGACGACCAGGGAAGCTATTTTTGAGACAACCATTCTAAAATAGTTACAAGAGGAAAATGTGAAAGTGTTTCAACCAAGAAAAAAGTGAGAAAAAAAATCAGTACTAAATTTGAAATGGAAAATATTACTAAATATTCTTGTTGTAGGAAAGACCGTCAATACCTCTATGACTACTGAAGGTAGTATTTTCTTTTTTAATTTGGGTAAAAGCTTTGAGCCTAGAAACATTTTTTTTTAAATTCTCCTAGAATTTTCTCCAAAATCCCCCCTCCATCCTCACCCTGCAGGACAGTATTCAAGCATCTAGGCACGCGCCTCGGCCATGGGGTTGTGTTCCGTCGCAGCAGTCAGCCCGGGAATGAATTACACACATGGCCAGTTAGGCGTCTGCAGTGGCAAAGGCCTGGGCTCGGTGCTCCACACGCCTGCCTCATTGGAGGGACCAATTTCAGCCCAAGTCGGTGATACAAAATATGGGACTTACTAAGGTGCAATAGAGGACATTTCCCTATGAGAAATGCTAGAAAATGCATGTGAAGAGCCATAAAAAAGAAATTACTGACTCCCCAGAAGCCATTTAATGGGGCTGGCCCCTACTGCGGTTGCTGGTGTGGACCACTGACTCTCCTCGACTTCGTTTCTTTGGGCTTGGCTACCTGTGAGGCCATTCGTCCTTGACCTCGTGGTTCCCAGCACAACCTCATCGCTCAGGATTGGCTGAGGACATCACGCGGGGAGAGTGCACTTGAGTGTAAGGAACACCCTTGCATGGTGGTCACTTCCAAAATTCAAGGGCCTCCAACAGACCCTAACAGGAGTGGAACTGCCCTAAAAATCTCTGAATGAGAATACATCAGAGGGCCACAGAGACTACCAACTCTCACTCTGAAGTGTTCATTCCTCTTTCTTCCATGTCAGATCAGAGGTGGCCTGTTGCTGGGGGGGGGGGGGCAATTTGCCTGATGGGAGGGAAGCAGAGAAAATAGAAGGGAACAGGGGGAACAGGCTCTGGAATACTCACCCATTCAGAACACGTAATTCTTTACTTCTGGTAAGCAGATATACACAATTTCTATCTCTAATTCAGCAATTAGTAAAATCTCACAAATGGATATAATGACTGATAATTTACGCCTTCCTTATTTTAACTTGTAATGTTCAATGTGCTCTGCTTCTCTCTGCCTTTCAGGACGGCGGACCCTTGTTCCTGCGTGGCGGAGCACACATGACTGAACTTCCCGTGTGTCTACTTCGGAGAGGTCTGATGTGGATGTAGATTAACGAGTATTGGCATCATGGATGGGCGAACTTGATTCTCAGAAATCGCACTTGACCTACATGCAAGGCTCAGGAAAGCAGCACCAGTCCCCACGAGGGTGAGTCCACAGGCATTATCAGCACAGTGATGTTGCGCTGCCTGGACCGCAGGGTGTGATGTGAGGGTACAGAAAGTTCCGCCAAGATGAGTCCCAGCTGTACCTCAAAAGCCCACCATTAAAGTCATTCATTTGAGTTAAGAAAATCACCAGTAAGACCTCTATTAAAATGCAAATGTGTTCCCTGGGTGGGGAAACACATTAAATCATTATCAGCTATTAACACTTTAGTCTAAATTAGTTTCAGATTTATTAGCCAATTACTTAAAGCACAGTACAGAAAGCATGCCAGGCAGGCGAGGCTAGTTTCAGTTGGTTTGCAGAGAACTGGGGGGCTCAAAGAACCATCCAGTGAGGTCTCCCAGTGGCTTTCCATCTTTTCATTATTCAGTAGATTTTGTCTGTAACATTTTCACAAAAAATATAAAAAAGTGGAACTTGTCAAAACAGAGGTCAGGGCTGGGAGCTCTAAGTGCCTACCTGCTCCCTGACCTCCCACGTGGTTTTTGTGGTGCCTCCAAAAGCAGCGCTCTGAAAAACGTGTTTTGAAAACCATAATATTAAGGTATGTGAGTGGCCACCCACACCCTTGCCCTCTTTTCCCCAAATACTGAGTTGGAGTAGAAGCCGAAAGTGTAGGCAGAAATGAGACTTAGACCTGGGCTCCTCCTTGACCATGTCCCAGGGGCCAAGAATCTGCTGGGCTACCCCCTCCCCTTCCGGAGGCTCAGCAAACACACACACACACACACCAGTTTGGGCCCAAACTGATGGGGAGCCCTTTTCCTCTGCAAGACTATCCTTGACCTTAAAGCCTCCCGAAATGGAGAAGGCAGTGTTTCTAAACACTTAGGTCTCCTAAGGAGGGTCACAGCCCCAGAATGTCCTAGAAACTGTTCGAAGAAGAGGAGAGGCCAAAGGAGCCCCGCACAGAGTCTTGGGCGCCCCCTTGTCTAGCTCGATGTCTCAATGAAGTCTACCTTCCTCAGTCAACTCAAAAGGTGTTCGTACCCTCAGGACGCAGACGCCGGGATCTTCAGAACCGAAGGGAACCCTTCTATCCTACAGTGGGTAGCAAATCAATGTTTACTATGTTACTGAGCTCAAAGGGTCTTTGAGAAGAAATCCAGGCCATCGTCCTGCAGCCCTAGTGTGCGGTAGCGACGAGAAAAGGCGTGCTAGTCACCACCGCACGGGCAAGGAGAGAAAATGTGCACAGAATGAGAGACAAACACGGAATCCAGAAGAAAAATGAAAATTCTAAGTCAAAATCCTTGGGTGCTACAATGTATCGATTCATTCTATTCTCACAGCCAGTGAGTCACAAAGTGAGGATTAACATAGTGTCTGAAGCCTTGCTCTATTCCCTATCTGAGGGAAGTACGTTAAATTAAAACTCAGCTCAGTCAGAACACTACGCAAGGTGAGATGATTCTGTCCTCACAGGGGAGCTGACTGCAAAGTGAGCTCTAAGTAACCAAGGGAATTCGGTCCGATTGTTCTGCGCCGTTTTCAGAAATCTCTTAGCCGTTCATAAATGTTTAAAAAAAAAAATCCTGTGTGTGTAGATTGGAATCAATTCTCTAGGAAATTGAAAGAAAAATTAGCATCTAGATTATAAAAATGAGATTCAATAGGTCAAAAAATTAAATTTAAATAACTCTAATTTAATGACAATGAAGACTTCTGGGATATGAGCAAGGCTGCAGGAGACAGACCTTCTGTTTAATTCTGAACATCATGAAAAATCAGTAAGAAAAAGAAAACTCACCCTCTCTCACCTCTCTGCCTCAAAATACAATTTTCGTCACAACATGGGGACATAATCTTCAGGGGAAAACATGCAGACGGGGAGAAATGAGGAGGAGATGCACGCAGAGTGCTGAGATGTCCCACAGTGGTCAAATGAAGTGCCAGGAAATGGACACACGAGGGGAGAAAACGGCTCCAGTTCGACGATGGTGAAGGAACGTGGGTGTTTGGGAGGTCAGTTACACAATCCCGTTTGATTCAGAGGGTGCCTGGTGATCTATGATTCACCCAGAAGAGGTGTTTTTGGAGGAAGCAATCAGTCTCGCCAGAGAAAGAGCATCTTCAGAGGGAGAACCATAAACCTGGAAGTCTGGTTCTTCCAAGGCTCACCCCACTCCAGGAATTGCTTGACTCTAGGAGGTCCAAGAGCATCCAACACCTCTCTACTCAATTCTTAATCAGAAAGAGTTCTGCTAAATGTTGATACACAATAGTATAAGAAAAAGGGTAGGGAAGTAGTAAAGTTTATAGATCAGTCAAATTAACGACAGATGCCTGGGTTTACTTCTCGTACTAAAAAAATTCCATAATTATTGCCGCTAAAACTCATCCAAGTATTCATAGATCGAGATTTCTTTAACATGGTCAAGGGCACCTAGCTCACCTCCACATTCCATCTCATGCTTCAGAGAGAAATCTTAGCCTCACCACTAAAACAGTGCTTAGGCGAAGATGGCTATTATCTCCAGTATTGCTTAATATTTTACAAAAATTGCTAGTGAAGGCAAATAGAGACAAAAATAAATAAAACGTATCAACCATGAAAATGAGAAGATCAATATATATCTCTGTTTGCTTATGTATGAGATTATATACTGAAAAAGCAAATAAAATCAATTTTTAAAATAGCTACTATAAATTAAGAAAAAATAACAAAAAAATAAAAATAAATAAATACAAATTTTAGGCACACACAAAAAAGAACAATGTAACAATAGCCAGAGGGGAGTGGGGAAGGGATAGTGGGGAGAGGGGTCTACAGGACTACTATAAAGGACACAAGGACAAAATTAAGGGGGAAGGTGGAGGTGGGGGAGGGAGGTGGGATTGGCTGGGGTGGGGTGGAGGGATGGGGAGAAAATACAGACAATTGTAACTGAATAAAATTTTTTTTAAATTAATAAAAAAGAAAAAAGGGACTAAATTATTTTAAAAGAATTTTAGCTTTCACATAAAAAAAAAAAACAACCACCATTTAGAAGATTTCACGGAGAAACAGAATCCATTTGCAACAGCTATAAAAACTTACAATAAGAAGGGATAAGCTTAACAAGAAACTTGCAAGGCAAACTTAAGAACATTTTAAAACACTCCCTACAGATGTCAAGACATGAATGAAGGAAGAGACATTTTCTGGAAGCTTTATAAAAAGAACAAGGATGTTCATTAATATCAATACTGAAAATGCTTTCCAGACAACTTGCTAACAAGAAAAAAAAACAGTAAAGAGAAAGTTTGTCTTATGTTATTTGTGAAGAAAGGAGCTTAGAAAAAGGACCACAGTGTGGTGTTGCTGGGGGCTGGGGAGCGTAAGGGGAAGACATGGTAATGGAAACAGTGTAATACAGTTTCTGTTGGGTTACCCACAGAGAAGCTCGGGGAGACGCAGGGGGCAGCGTGGTCACAAACTACTTGGAGAAGTGGTGGGGGAGATGGGGAGCCAGGACGGGCGCAGAGGCAGGGGATGGGAAAGAGACCACATCACACTCAATTTTAAATTGAAAATTTTCGATTTTGTGCATGTTACTGCCGTGACTGAAGAAATGAATCAATGAATTTTAATAAAAATGTTGACTCGGTGATGCTAGTTTCTCCTTCTCCCTCTGTCTCTCTCCCCACCCCTGCCATATCTTTCTAATTTACTAAGAGTGTTCTTATGAGGCTTATGCATGACTGTTTCATTTCTTTCCGAACCTGGGTCTTTCAGTTCCTTCAAGTGGGTTTAAATTTGTCCTTAAAAAAAACTACCAACCCACTTCCTTAATGATTTTCAAGAATTATGGAAACATTTCCAAGATATTCTAGAATTCTGGGGTGAGTTTGCTTTTTGAGGGCTAACATAAAGAAAGATTTGGCTCCTTTTCTTATTTTATTCAAAAGCTAACTTTCCACTTACTTTATACTCCCAGGTAAAAGTAAATTGATTTATGGATTTTAGTGAAAGCTAGGGAATTTTAAATTACCTAAAGCAGTCCCAATGTACATTTGTTATTTTGAAAGGCTAAATTACTATTTGCCTGCCAAACCTTGAGGTGTTGCCTTTCATGTTTGTAAATAAAATTTCATCTCATTAAAGTAGCTCAAAGCATCAAAAAGTCCGCCCGGCGTGAGTAAGCCTCACATGACAGGTTCGACTCCAGTGAGGCTGGCTTCTCTAGCTGTCGAGTGCTACGGATGCCTCCTCTTGAAATGGCTCTCTTCTACGTTTTACCTGAAAAATAATGAGCTGTTCTTATTGAATTTAAATGCTTATTTTCAGATCCTTCAACCTTTTAAAGAAAGAATTCCTGGGGTGAACCTTCTTATAAAATGAAAAAAAAAATTTATACTGCAAAGTACCACCTCTTCATTTATGCTTTGGATTTTTGTATTTTGGGTTCTCAAAGCCAAACTCTTATTTCACCAGAATAACACGGTACCATATGTTATCTTAAAAAAATAGGAGAAATGAATTTAATGCAAAGCTAGCAGCTGTTATTGTTTACTGGAAGTATCATATTAAACAAGTCCCCTTAACTGTAGTATTTATAAACCGAACTTTCTGAACGGTCATTTTGGCCAGTATTTTGTGACTTAGAATTTTATTAAAAATTAACAAGGGGCCATGTGGGGTGGCAGAAAGAGCACCCAGAGCCGAACAGGAGGCCCTGTTGTCTGTTACCCTGGCACACCCAGTGGCCTTGACCCAGTGTGGGAACCCCCACACACCCAGGAGGGATGGCCGGCCCCGCCTTTGTAACAGGAAAGCTACTTTTATTTGAACTGAATGCAAAGGTAGAGTTGAATCTTGGAGTTTCTAGGCTCGCCTACCCACCCGTGACACAGTCAACCTCTCTGCTAGATCGACACGAGATTTGCAGGGGAGCACGGAGAAGACATCGGAAGCTCACAAACGGGACTCAAGCACGCAGGCCTGCAGCACAAATCTCACCGGACTGTACTGCGGAAATCTGTATAACCGGCCCCCATAAATTAAACCACTCAGGCACGGATGCTGTTTTCACCACTCATGTACTCAGTGTCTAGAGTCAGGTTCAACACCAGAATGAAGAAGGAGATACGTTTGGTTTCGTCATTATATAACCCAAAGTTTGGGTGGTTTGAGATGAATAGAAACATTGTTTTTATTTTATTGCTTAGAGGTGAGAATAGCAAGGGACCAGGTGACGTCCGATGGAAACCAATGTGTCTCTGACTGTTTTGATGTACTTGGACTTTGGACCATCTTGAAGTACACAGGATTCTTGATGGACAGAAGGTCAGCTAGTATATTAACATGTTGATGGATTTTAATTTTACCCAAAGAAAAGTAGCTAAATATAGTCAACCTCACAATGCTGTTCACTTCTAGACTGAATTAGAAGTGGCGTCCTCTCTTTTAAAGGCAGGGAAAATGCCTCTTGTCCCTCCGCAAGTCCTGAGTCACTCTGTCCCACTTCCATTAGGACATGTTCGGACTGGGGGTTCTTCAGCATGATGCCCTGACTCGGGGGGAATTTTCCAAACAACACTTAATACTTAGAAGTTTGCCCTCCTCTCCGGAAGAAGCCCAGACTCAGGGTACAGGAACCCAAAGGAGTGTGAGTAATAGTCTCAATGTCTCATCGCTGTTCTCTTTGGGAAGAAATCTTCTTAATTTGAATATGATGAAGTGGCTCATTTCACAGAACAACAACAACAACAACAACAGAAACCCTGGCAGTAAGTCCTCAGTCAGGAAAACGACACACATTTGAGCTCAACAACGTTTCTCTCTCAGGAATGCTCACCTCTTCAGCCCTGCAGCCAGCTGGTCACTCCCACCAGCGCGGCAGCGCTTCATCCATCTCAGCCAAGGAACGCAAGTAGTAACGGGTCCGCCTTCGTTAAACACGGTGCCCCGCCGTGTTCTACTCCGTGGGCTCAGCTGCTCCTCGCAGACGCAAGCTCAGGGGGCTTCCAGCTCGCAGTGCGGGGAATGTGTCCCTTTTCCCTGGGCGTCGAGAGAGAGTTGGAGGGGCACAGTGGCGTGCTCTCCAGCACACTGATATCAATCTCCTTTCAACGGTGGGCAGAGGTCAGCTCTCTCTCCGACGCGTACACCTAACACCATTAAAGCCTATCCGAGTGCATTAGTGGAAATGGAATCTATTACATGATCTCATGCGAAGCCCGCTAGGAAGTAATTCTGTGGACGGCTACTTTTAAAGACATTTCAGGCAATTTCCGTGCGGCGCTGTAATCTCATCCTCGCTGGCTAACTGGGGGTGATCCAATTACAGTATCTACAATGCACGGGATCGAGTGCAGAGATGGGACAGGTCCCCAAACAGGGACACTGACTGGCTGAATTCATGGGAGCTCATTGCCATTTCTGAAAACACAAGCGTAGTGTTTGGGGGCAGAACAGCATGTGAAACACACTTTTCCCTGTGACTCAGCACACTAAAGGGGTCACCTCACAAACTGCCCGTTCTGTCTTTGTAGGACCCGTGCCCATGTTCGATGGGATGCATTTTATTTAGTCTTTAATAAATGCTTGACGTTAAACATCTTATGAAAAAAGAGAATTTGAAAAACAAATAATAATTGATTTAGCAGGTTGCTTAGCGAACGGTGAGATATCTGTTTTTACCACATATTCCTATAACCCTAATGAAAACACCCACCAAATATTCATATTTCAAAATCATCAGAAGCACTTTGATGATTCTTAGAACCGAGAATCTAAGAACTGAGAATAAAATACGCTGTAGAATCCACGAAAGTGGTGTGTGCCTCACCGCTGGCCTGCGAGGTGTCAAAGTGCATCCCTTCCTCCCGGGCAAACATCCGTGGGGACGGGGGTTGTTAGGTGATGCGGCCGTGTCCAGGGAGACCTCAGTGACTGGCCAGGGAGGGGCAGTGTGGCTTCCAGGCTTGGAGAATGTGGAGGTCACGCTTTTGACCCTGGACAATTGTATCGGGCCTCAGACGAGGTGCACTGGTGCATTATTTTTATAGGATTTAAGATGAGAAAAATCTACCTGCACTTCAGTGAGACGCCACAATTTAGTGTGCTCCTATAAGACTCCCTCTTGGGAAAAATAAAAGAAAAGATGCGCGTTTCAGAAATCACTTCATGATTTTTGTGAAAATTACCACCAGCTCACGCAAAATATTTGACTCTGCAGTTGTAAAAATAGAAATTTCAGGTTGGAAAATCAATACCAATATATGAGTCATTTTTAAAAAGCAAAGTCCAAATTATGTGTGTGCATATTTATCATCAAGACCAAGAGAACTGCTGATCGTGTGGAAAACTAATAGTGATCTTTCATGTGTAAGAATGTTTCCTGTTTTAGGCCACGTGGGGTGTACTGTAATGGAAAATGAAACTGAAATAAGGAAAGAAGGGCTCAGATGGAGCAGCGTGGCACCTACTTGTCGCTGAGACCCGCACTGGGAACTAGCTACCTGTCCAGAAAAGTCTGTTACAGAAGCCAGAACCAACGATCTATCACGTGAGGTGACTTGGAAAAAATAAAAAATAAATGTAAGTTTCACTCAAGGACTTAATGGCCGGTATTTTCAGTTAACATTACTGAACACTCTTCATTCTAAAGTGAGCTGTGCAGATACAATGCGTCAATGATTGGGTTTTTGCGTTCTCAGCACGTGGTGTAAGTTAAGCTACAGAGCCAGTGAAGTCTTGTAGTTTGGATCAGGTTACATATGCAAGTGGGAAAAAGCTGGCATATTAACTTGAAATCTGACAATAGCAAACTTTATTTTTAAAACTCCCAATATAATATGAATGGGAAAATAATTCTGTAGATTAACACACAAGATGATTATTGCTGTGGAAATGATTAGCATCTACAATGGAAGTCCATAAAATACTGGATGAGAGAGAATTGTGGAAAGAACATGTCTTTGCTTATCTGCACTTGCTACTTCAAACGTAAAAGAGGAAATCGGTGGGTTTTGCTACTTGCAATTCTGACTTTTTGAATTAAAGGCGTATCTGTGAAGTACTCTTCATTTTATAAAGGTAACAAAAACATACAGAAAACAAGAAAATATGAAACGTGTGAAAATAAGAGAATAAAGATTAGAAGATTAATTTAAAGAATTGTCACAAGCTGTTGAGAGGCGTGAGTGCCAGTTCTTGCTGCTTAGTTCATTCCCCGAGTGGCCGCGACTGCTATGCTCACGTCCCCTCCCCACCAGCTCTCCCTGCGTCTCAGACTTGTCGGTACCGTCATGTTCTGGGAAGTCCAAGCAAAGTCAACGATGATGACGGTGGTGATCGTGATTTTTTTTTTGCTTATGAACCTACAATAATATAAGCAATGTACAGTATTTATTGTTGCTCTATTATTTTTTTCAAAAATAGATCAAAAAAAACATAATTATGGGAGCTCATACACTGAGTAAAGTGTTCAAAGAGGTTTCCATTCGATGTTTCCCTTTTCAGTATGTTTCTTGTAATAGCTAATGAACCAAATACCTTAAAATTTCAAAAGCAACACAGTACGCTCCTGAGATTTCCACTTCTCTAGAGAAGCCTCTGAAGTGGACACAGCTAAGAGGTTTAGGTTTTGTGTTCTTATAGAAATTTCAAACTTGCTTTTGATATTGAAGAAAAAAATCTGCCTTTATCCAAAATAATTCAGCAACAATTTGTCCTGGGTTAAGTAATATGTTTTTTTAAAAATTGTTATACAGATTTTGCATTGAATTGTATTCTAGGTGGTTGACTGGAACAGAGTGGAGTTTTCAAGATGTTGCTAAGGGCATTTCCAGCCCTGCCTCTCTAGACTCTGGGGCAGGACTGGGTGCCTATCCTGGAGGGTTCTTTCCACTCCATCGTAAAAATAAAATGGCCCACGGCACGCTTCACTGAGAAGTGATGACCGTGGGGCATAATCTTTGACATCAGGGGTAAGTCCAAGGAGCGTTCTTTAAGAGCTACTTTCTGTTGCTGGTTTGCTTCACACATTCCCAGTTCAGGGACCCGACTCGTGTGATTGGTGGCACATGAAACACACACACAGCGCACAGCCGGGCAAAGATGAGGGCGCGTGAGACAGTCGGAGGGCTGTCGGCCCAGCCATCTGCTTCCACGTCGCTGAATACCCAACGCTGTGCTGACACTTCAGCCAGAGGCTTCCAGCTGTAGCTCCGTCGCTAGCATTCAATTCAGAAGGGGTCTTTTGTGTTTCTTCTGTTCTTTCTGGCTTCTTTGACCCTTTGTAGAGATAGGAACTAAGTGGTAGTGTGTTCTTTTAAAAAATAGCTATTCATATTCCCCAAAGATGGTTGTTATGACCAAAAGCTTTCTCTCTGAACTACTAAAACTAGAGCGCCCCACCTTCACACTGCAGCTTCCACTCTCCGGGGCTCAGCAATCCTCTCGCGTCTTCACTGCCTTCTTGGAGTGAGACCCGGTGGGACGGGCAGAGAAACGCTAACCAGAAGGGCAGGGTTATTTCCATCCCGACAGGTAAGGCGTAGGGGGACTGGTCATCCACATCCACTTAAAACAGGAACTCTGGACCATTATTCCCAGTACTTCAGCATCCGGCCCCCCACCCGCTACTGCGCACCCCCGCAATCACCACCTGGCCACTCCTCTGACTTGCCCCTCCCCTGCCCCCTGGGACTGACACTTCAGCATGGACAGCAATAGGGTCACATCTCCTTGTCCCAGGCCTGGTCTGTATTTACAGTGACAGTCACACCACAGTTGACCTGGGAGGGCCAGGGCATGGGAGACCTTGGAAAAATGCTGAGTTTCAAGCCATTATTATAGATACAAAGACCTGGAACAAAGAGCTTTTTATGAATTTCGCCTGAGAACTGTGCAGGTGTGTTCAGAAGAAATAGAATAGTAAGCCAGAGATGCAAAACCAGCCCCCCGCCTTGGGGCATCCTGGAATAACAGCCAAGGCGTAAATGAATTTCTAAGAAGAACAGTTTGGGTTGACATCACAGCTTTCTAGTCGCTAAGGCAAGGGAGCTGCCCCCACTACTACCAACCGTCCCTTCCACCAGAAGCTTCTCCACCGATTGACCCTTGGCCCCAGGCCGGCACTCTTGCTCTCTCCAGAAAATGGCTGATGTGTGATGAGTAGCCCACTCCACAGCTCACCTGGGCACTTCAGTTCCTGAATTAACCCTGTCATATCAGCCAAGTTTGTGTCCGTAATTAAGTAATCAAATCAAGTGTTGTAGAAACCCAGGGACTGAGAATGTGAAAGAGAACTTTCATACCAACAATAATCCTCTACTTTGAAAGCCCTGGAAATCATCCTGAGTGCACCTTGTGTGTAAATAACCCCCTGGCATCGGAGAAAGATAACTCTAAAAGACGGAGGGAAATAATGAGAATGCAGAGGACTTGGCCCTTTAATCACGACGGGGAGTGATGCACTGTGGGTGTGGTTTCGGCCAAAAACAATGCCGGCCTCCAATGCACAGACGTACTTTTTATTGAGTTCCATGCAGATGCTAACACCTTCCTAGGTGGGATTTTCACACCCTACCCCCCACCCCAGAGTCCCGCTGCCCAGTGAACCTCTGCGGGGAGGTTCCGCAGCCAGGACAGGCTCAAAGCCACCTCCCTGAGCTCTTCCTGCAGGACTCCTCCCTCCCTCTCTTTCTGACACCTCATCTAAGGCCCGCCCTTCCCTTCCAAGTGCTCTAAGTGGGTATGCTTCTGCGCCCAGCGTGTATTTTGTCTGTGACCCTACAGCTAAAGAGAGCGGGATAAAAATTCCTGTATATCTTTGCTTTAGGTTAAAATAAAACGTTGATACAGTACACAGGTTTGTGATCCTCTCATTCAAAATATTTGTTTGCGTAACTGACTCTGTCCTTGTCATATTATATAAGAGATGTTTTCGTCTCCTCTGCTTCGAGGCTGCCCGTCTGTGGACTGTGAGCAGCTGAGGGCAGAAACCATTTCAGTCTCATTCCCAACTGAATGACAGCATGCAGCCCTGAGCTGGCGCACAGTAGGTGCTCACTAAATATTTTGTAACTGCATGAATGGGTGAATTCCAATCATCGGCGTAGTGAGAGCATGCCGCGCCTTGATGCCATTCTATTCCTGTAACGGTGCCCACACGCCCTCCCCACTCCAAATCAAAGCTCAAGACCTGTCTAGTTTAGGGAGTCATAACTAGTTACGACTTAAGTACCTTACCAGGTGAAAGATTCTTCCAGGTTGCCGGTTTACCTAGTTCTGTTTGGGACAGGTTTAAATGAACGCTCGGCGAAGATTTCCAAACGTCTACTTGACAGAGAACTTGAAGTTTGCTGGCTACTGAAGAAAGTCAAACTGCTTTCGAGCAAATCACTGGGAAACGAAGGGCCGGCGTTCATGGAGAGCAAGGGGAACTGGTGGGGAGGGGAGGGAGCAGACGGCTGCACAGAGAGACCCGGGACGTCTGCGTGGAGCAGAGGAGTTTGGGCAGGTCACTGGGCTGCCTGCTGCCCAGGGGCGGGGCTGGGGGGCGGCTGGGCTTCACAGGTGAGGTAGGCCTGGGGCTGTGACTGTGGAACACCTCGGCCCCTCAGTGAGCACCTGGGTAACCATCGTCCACGAAGTGAAGAAGAGGAGAGTACTTGGCCTCCAGTATTCCCACGTGGGGAACTGGGATGGAGAGGAAGACTCAGCCATGAGAACTCTGCGTGGCTGAGGCGGCAGGACAAAAATGAGGGCACACAGGGGACAAATGATGAAATTATTAAAGAAAGAGGAATTCCAACTCAGTCCAACTGTGCTGGGAAGGAAAGGAGATATGCCCAGAGAACGGATCACTGATGACCCACTTGGAGGCGGTTTTCAGGAAGTGCGGGGACAGCAGAGAGGGTGGCAGGGAAGAGAAAGCCAGGACTGACTGCTCCCTCCCAGCGCTGCGACAGGGCAGCGCGGAGCCAAGGGTGACAGCAGAAAGGAGGTGTGCACCAGGGAACGTTTACCTTACAGTGGGGGAAAACCCACATGCTTTAAAGCTGTTGAGAATGATCCATTTTCCGAAAGAGAAAAAATAAATACCTTAATCTCTCAGTAGGTGAGCAAGGTGGGAACATCCAACACTCGTGCACATCTGCCTAAACATCTGTCTAAAAGCATAAGACTAACCATTGGTTTTCCAGTCCAATGGCTTCGTAAAGGCTGTGCTCATGCCTGAGCTGCCTACACAGTTGGGGGGGGGGCTCATAATTAACTTAAAAATGAAACGTATAGCAGCTAACAGAGTGTGATGTGCCCCGAGCTGTCACAGTGAACACAGGAGAGCTTACACACTCAGCCGTTTTCGGAAGTCCTAACCCAATATCCTCCTCGTCCTCTGAGACCCGGGCCAGGGCTCTGACGCCCCGTGTTTTGGGTGTTGCCTCCTGGATGAGTTCCGGGCAGTGCTTGGTGAGCCTCCCGAAAGATTCACGTTCTGAACCACAAGCCACCGACGAGAGTCGCTGCCATATTCGCATTTTTAACTACCCTCCTAATGACCCTTGAGCAGAAAGCGCTGGATGACATCTTTATCACCCTTTTCTTCTCCTCATTTCCAAGCATCTGAAATTACTTGGATGGGTTCCCAGAACACCCAGCACGGCCACTGTGTGTAGCAGAAGGGGAGGAGACAGAGAGACCGAGAGGAACACTTCCTCTGGAGGAAGCCCGGAACGATTTTGGAGACGTTTCATTAATCAAGAGACAAACTAAACCCAATAGAACTATTTGGGGCTGTACAGAGAGCCTTGGAAGATGAAAATGATTTAAAATCAATTTTAACCTTGAGGATAAAAAGTAGTTGAGGGAGATGGGGCAGTTCAAAGAACTCCAAAATTCGGAGTCAAGGGGGCGGGGCGGGGACAGAGGACTGCTGAGTTCCATCGTTCCTGCGCCCGACTCCACAGCTCAAGGCCCAAGAGCCTGGTGGAAGATGGACCTCGCACAAGAAGCCTTCTCCAGACGGACCCAGGCATGGTTTTCAGGCATCTCTGGACAGAGCAGGGTGACCGTTCTTGCCTGTGGGGATGGTTGGGTTTTAGTCATTCGGGATAGCTTTGGTGTTTTAGGTCTTGGTTTGAACCCTTGGGCTCCAGACTCGAATCAAAGAAGAAAACAGAGGGTCTGCCGAGCAGGCGACTCACCTGGGCGCCCGCCCTGTTAGCTCTGCTTCCTGACCTATTCATATGAGAGAGTGTTCTGTGGCTGAGGGTAAGGCTGTCCTCTCAAACTGTGACTGCACGATGGGACGGTGTCTGCCTTGGTGTGACGTTGAGAGCTCCCCACCCCACTGTGTCCTTTGTTCTGGGTTGGGTCACTTGTCATCCTCCACTCTTTGGGACCATCGGGTCTTTCTTCCCGTGACAGATGTGCCCCTAGTGCAGGGACCGGAACGGCTGCATATCCTCACATTCCCACACCTGGGGCACTCTGTAGTTTTCATTTTTTTCCCCAATGCTGAGGGTATTTTAATCATTTAAAATTTACAAATTCACTGGAGGTAGCCTGCCTTTGAAAGGGGAAAAGTATCCATTCAGCTATTATCTCATTATAACATCCAACCCATCCATTCATCCCTTGGTTCATTCTTTCACTCAATACACTTTTTAATGAGTATTTTTATCAGTGTGAAGGACAAACAGGAAACGTAGTTAGCCCATCCCTGCTGTTAGTGAGGTCCCCAGGCCCGGGGACAGTGGCCCAGGACACACAGCCACAGGGGTTGTCCTACAGCCTCAGCAGTGACAGAACCTCCATGGGGTGCTCTGTGTTCCTGGGGTGCAGCCAACCCCACAGGGTGTCCTGATTATGGGATTTCAGTACTGAATTGTTTCTTAGCTTCTCTTGCAATGCGAGATGCTTCACGAGCCCCAGATAAAAAAGCTAGCAACCACCACAACGGCAATAATAATAATGATACTAATATAGACCATACTCAGAGGAAGGCAAGACCGGGAGGGAAACACAAGGCAAAGGGGAGGGAAAGCTCAGGCGGCCTGCGGGCTCCCGAAGCTGCACACGCCCCCTTCTCCACCTCTCCTGGCATGCCAGGAGTCTGGGGATTAGAGACCCCAGGCAGGTGCCCAGCGCCCAGCCTGCGACAGTGTCAGGCAGCAGAACCCAGGTAACAACCCAGACCGATCGGACTTGCAGGCAGAGCTCTGCAGCACACCGCCTCCGGGACAACTGAGCATCTCCTTCCTGGATTCCAGAAACCTCCGTGCTGCGTGGAAACGCCCGAGGAGTCCCCATACGAAGTTTTCGGTGGCTTTCCTGGACTCGACGCTCCGGGACTACAGATGCCAAGCCCTTACCCAGCCCTGCAGGTGCATGCGGGCAGGGCTTGTGCGAGCTTCCCCTTGACAGCCCGTTAATTTTTAAATAACTTTGCCATTTCCTGCCTCGCCATGCTGTTGGGGTTCATTTGTGGAAGGTGACCTGTCCGAGCCACCCTGGAAAGAGCAGACAGTAAATCAGGCCCCTGCAAGTCGCAATCCCATCTGAGCATCACCTGCGGGCTGAGTCCTTGTTCTCACTGAATGGAGTCCCTTTGGTGTTTATGTGGTTTGTGCCCTGGCATGATGAAAACTGAGCAGCCGTTTTTCAGCTTCAGTTTTGCCCGAGTCCTCCAGGATTTAGTGACACCGGGCAGGCTGAGTGATGCCCACATTCATCCTTTTAGCAACGTTTGGGGGGCCCTGAACCCCTGTGCCTGTGGGAGGCACAGCCTGGAGACCCCCCGGGCAGAGGCCCCATCTGCTCTCTCTCCTTGGGGTCTCCCTGCTCCTTTCCAATGTCCACACGTCCCCTTGAAAAAGAAATCCATACCCAAATGAAAAATAATTAGAAATAATCTGAGATTGGTATTTAAAGTATAGATTTTAAGGCAAATCGGAAATAGAAGGCACTGCATTCTATTCCTCCCTCCCTCTCCCCTCCTTCCTTCCTTTCATATTAAGTAACAGTGCTAGAAAAACTGAAAAATAAAAGTAAAAATAAAAATCTGAACCCTATATCCCAAGAAAGAATAACCCACACAGGACATTTAGTAAACCCAATAAATTCCAGTGCTGGAAAAACATAAACCCTGCACCAAAGAAAAAAAATCAATGGTTAGAGGTCTCTTCCTCCAAGCCGGAGGCCCTCGGCCCTGCGCGCAGCCGGCACCCCAAGCAAAGCCTTGGAGCCCGCAGGTTAGGGACACTCGGGTCCAGACTAAGCACTTCCTGGAGGGAAGGAGAGATGGGTGCCGAATGGGGGAGGGACGGAGTTAGTATCTCCAAGACCCCCACTCCTGAACATCTGCGGGAATCCACCACGTGACTAGCACCCCGCACCCCAGGAGGGCGTCTTCCCAAAGGAGCTGCGAGGTACCGAGCGCAGTCCGCTTGGGGACAGATGAAGTCACCGCACAAGGGATTACACGAAGAGAGTCAGTGCTTCTGATACTCTATGTTGCCTTTTTAACGCTGCCAGACGGGCGTGGTGTTCGCTGTTTCTTTGCTCCTGTGACTCACACAAGGGGCTAGGCTAGAAGAACGCAGGGAACTGTGAAACGCCAGCGCGCCAATCCTATGGCCTTCGCTGCCACATGATGGGACACTGCCTTATGTCCCGATGCTCTCTGACCACGCCAGCCCGCGCTGCTGTGGCTTCTCCTGAGAGCCCGGCTTTGGAAAGGACCGTGAGGCCCTGGGATGCCGAGGACACTCCCATGGGGGGACCATAAAGAGATGCCAGTGACTGCTCGGAGTGTCTGCGCCCCGTGCACAGTGACGGACGGCAAGCGGCCCAGTCGCAGCAAACCAGTGCTTGTTAGCATTTGGACGAGAGTGGGAGGAGCAATCCCACAGCGATGAGAGGGGGTGTCCCGCACCAGTGGGATAATTTTTTGAATATTGTCAAATTGGGGAAGATCTCTAACAGCTTATTTTCATGCACGGTCAGTAGGTCTTTAGGGTTTTTCAAACTTTTCTGTACGATGATTAATAATGAATACTCTGTGACGCTTATTAATTATAATTTGATGGATGTCTTTATTATAGTAATGTATTTCAAATATTGTTATTATTTTTATGTATTTTAAGCTAACTCTGCAGTAAATTGAAATACCTGTCAAGTATGTAACTCACTCCTCTTTGTTATTGGTTTAATGATACAAGAGGCTGCTATTCTTCCATTCAAAATGTATCTCTTCTTAAGGAAACTGATTTTTGTATAACTTAACTTTTTATCATTATTTACTTCTCTATTTAAAAATAATTTTTCACTGATTTAAACACTAATCTTTATCGACCTTAATGACATTTGACTTTTCTGTTCTTTAATAAATATATTTCATTTTGACGAAGAGAAAGGTGGTCCTGTCCCAGTCACCCAACAGACAGTAGTTCCTATGATTTACTGGAATGTTCTGTAGCCTCTTCCCAAATCACCAATAAGATGGATATGTGAGTTTCATTATAGCTACCATCACTCATACTTGAGGAATATCAAAAATGTCATTGTACACAAATAAAAAGGAGAAAGTTATACTGCATTTATAATCCTACATGACACGTAATCAAGTACATCTCTGACAGCTTATCACTTCCTGGCTGTTGGTTGGCTGGAAGGATTCCCCAGACTGGCTTCTGGCTCCACAGACAGAGTCCTTGTGTCTTCTCCACTCAGGCCCTGCAGCAGCCACAGCATGGAGGCCACGCCCACGGCACCACAGCCCCGGGCTTTGTGTGTTTGGGTCTTTGCCTGGAGGAGGGGGAGCTCCTGGGAGCCGCCTGTGCACCCGCCACCTGGCAGAGCCTTCCCTGTGGATGCAGCCCTTGAGCACCCTGTCCACACTGCCCAGGAGACACCAGCCGATGCATCCCAGCTGCACAGCCGCTGGCCACTTGGAATGAGGTGGAGGGGGATGGAGAAGTCAGATTGGGAAGAACTGGTGGTCTCGACCATTTGCAGTTTTAGTGTCTGAGTATCTTACATTTCACAAGGCTGTATGACCACGTGAATGTACTGCTGGAGCCTCACCTGGTAGTTAAAATGAGGAGCCAGAAATAGGAGGGTCGATCGACCTCTAAAAATACCAACACGATATTCCATCCACTCGGACCAGAAGCCTGTTGGTTGCACTAAGGCAGAGTTGAAGTTCAGGAAGAAGACAGTTGAATTATTGAGTGATGTCATCATTTGATTTTCTGGTATATTTACAATAAAACATGTCGATCTGTTTTTAATGTTCAAAAATGGAAAACTAATTCTATTTATCTTTTAGATAGCTAGAAAATTGTATATAAACTATGTCATTTCCTTTTTATCCAAAATTCCAGGAAGGAATTTAATTGGTGTTGTTGAATACAGGTCTTACACTATTATAATGAGAAATAATATGAATTTTATCCATCAGAATGAAAGAGTCCCTCCAGAACTGACGTTCTGGTCTGTGGATCATACGCACGCCCTGTAATACAGACCAGTTTGTGTGTGAGTGAGTGAAAATCTCGGTGGAGCTCAGCCTTGACTAACTAAATCTGTGGTGTTATTGAGAGATAAGCTTGGATTTCCTAGAGTTAAATGGCTTGAAAATGGTCTGAAAAATATACAGTTTCAGTGTCTGTTGACACGTAAGGTCTAGTTTGTTTTCCCTACTTTTTAAAATATAAGGAACAACCCACCAATGTAAGTTAAACTTAGACATGAAAAGTAAATGTGTTTCTCCTAGTTGCTCTCTTTCTGTCTCCTGCCCAGTCTGCCGCCCCCACTACCTCTTCCCTGAGAAGTCAGATGATCACTTATCACCTGTTCATCGCCTGTGCTCTATGAGAGCTCATGTGGGGCCTTGACCTTCCTTCCCTAAGGTACAATGCCTTAGAGAGTTCTCGGAGAAGCACAGGTTCTGAATGTGTGTGTGGTAATTTTACTGGTGGGGCACCTCATTTTTTCAATGAAAACTATTGTGCTTCTTTTACTCTGGCTGTACCAGGGTGAGATTTCCCTCACATGGGGGAAAGGAGAGGTTATGACTCTGCTTAGTAGGAAATATCTGAGTCCCTCAATTTTTATAAGGTCAATGCAATGAGGTCAAGTTCACAGGAAGAGTGTCTTTCTGCACTTAAGTTTATACCCGGACACTCAAGGAAAAAACAACTAACAATAAACCCTTTACAAGGACGGGATGGGAGATCTGGCTTCAACATAAGTTGGCAAGAGGTGTAGGACTTTTTCATTAAAAAACCAAACCAAACAAAACCCAACGTGAGCTAATGTTGGGATGTAGCTATCAGAAAAAGATATTTTCGTCCAAGGCTTTATGGTAGAAATAGAGAATTAGCATGAGGCAGGTGCAGCCCGGTCTGCGAGGAGTCACCATTCTGTTTCTGAAGCGCTGATGAGTCTGGGAAGACAGACCCAGTGGGATGCTTTCGGGGAAAAGCAGACCTTCGGGTGAGTGCAGTCAACTTCCTGTCTCCAGTTACATGCAAGGTTATGGTGGGAAAAAAGACATTTGGACTCGTTCGTATTAGTGTCAGACAGAACAAGCCCAGCTGATGGAAGGGAGTGAGAGACGTATCCATGGTGACTCTGAGGAGCTCTCTGGCTGTTCAAAGAGAGAACTAGAACCTAACACAGGTATAGCTCTTCTCTTAGTCATTTTTTCAAGAAACAGGTGCAGTGCCCTCTATTGGAGGCTTCTGGACGGGTCATCACACTAGATGAGCTTTAATCCACTTCCCACCCTGAGACATGATGCTCCTTAATATTTTCCTGATAAAGGGCCTCATTTTATACATAAAGTTTTGAAATAAACATAACAAATTATTTGTACCTATCAAGCATATCCCCATTGTTTGCTATTTCTTATAAAAATAAGCATAAAGAAATATACAGAAAATAATTTACTGGAACCCAATAACCCAGCTTGAACAACTTACTTCATCACGAATATTTAAGATTTAAGGAGCAAAAACGTCCTATGCCCTCACAAACATCATCCTATCGCTTTCCCCTGCTCCTGGAGCTTCCCCATCTCACTGCGCACCTGGTCCTTCAAGGGCACAGTTACTCACACGGTTGTCGGGAGGCCACTGGTGCTGGAAAACCCGAGTGACACACTCACTGCTCGTTGGCCCCCCTCGAATTAGGCTTAGAGAAAAGCACCACTGTTGAATTCCATTATCATTAGGTCAGAATGAGTACCGTTGCTGTGATTCTGAAGTTGGAAGTTTCTCTCTCACAAAACGATTTCTCCTCTATGCTACGTTGATGTGTTGTAGACAAACTAGTGTTCACGCCACAGAATGACTGAAGTAATAAATACTACGCCGCAGAAAGAGAGAAGGCGCCCCTACCCTTCGCGGCAGCAGGGATGGGACTGGAAAGCATTATGCGAAGTGAAATGAGCCGGGCAGTGAGAGACAAATACCATGTGGTCTCAACTGTAAGTGGGGCCTAATCAACAGAACAAACAAATAAGAATAATAGAACCAGAGATGTGGGAATAAAGAACAAACTGACAGCGACCAGAGGGGAGGGGAGAGGGGATGATGGGGGAAGAAGGGGAAGGAGCCAGCCAAGGAACATGAATAGAGGGCTCATGGGGTGGATTGCCTGGGGGGGGGGGGGGGGATGGGGCAGGAGAGAGAAATGGGGAAAAAGGTGGGACAACTGTAAACTGAACAACAATAAATTTAAAAAAAGAAAAAAAGAAATCACCAGGAGTTAAAAGTATCTTGTTATTCTTAAATTATGGAATGTTTTAAAATATATCTGATACATTATATCCATAATAAAGTTATACTCAAAAATCATCATAGAAAAGCTTCTCAGTATGGACAAACATTAATAATTGTACCCTATGAATAATAAGAGAATCCATTAAAATGTTTAGATCTCAACATTTGTCTCAAGACTGGTTTGTCAGACATTCAAGGAAAAGTATGATGACCAGAATATATACAAGTTTATTTAGGGAAATAAGACTCATTCCATAAATCACATCTTCTACATCTTGGCTCAGTGGGGTGCCATATATTGTGCATCAGCTGGGAACTTGCTAAAAATTCAGACTCTCAGGTCCCAGCCCAGATCCAGGTGATTTAAGTACACGTTAAGTTTTCAGAAGCACAGTTCTAAGTCACCAACGGCATGAAACACTAGCCTCAAGGCTATGTCATCTCAAAGGTCACAATTGAAACCTAGTCTTCAAGGTTACAGGGTCGGAGGTGGGCCTTTGGGACGTGAGCGGGTCTCATAAATGGGATTAGTACCCTTCTAAAAGGGACCCCACAGAGCTCCCTTTTCCCTTCCACCCGGGAGAGTGTTCACTGTCTATGAGCCAGAAGAGGCCCTCACCAGATACCAAATCTGTAAGTGCCTAGATCTTGGGCTTCCAGCCTCCGGAACTGAGAGAAATAAATTCTGTTGTTTGCAAGCCCCCCGGTCTGCGGTAATTTCTTATAAGAGCCCAGATCAGCCAAGATAGATGGTTGATTTAAATAGAAGCACTCCATTCCACTCATTCTCCTTATGATTAAGATCACATGTATGTAGTATTTATTATGATTGTGTATATACATTATTGAGAGGAAAATGTAGGGCATGTGTTGAGTAAGTAGAGAGAAATGTTTTATTTTTATTTAGTCATTATCATTTACAACTTAACATTTATGTTACTTTAAGAGTAGTAATCAAAGTAAAGCATTTGATAGTCAGGCTGTAGGGCTGACGATGGCTCTGGTCTTTGCAGAGACACGGCTGACCGGGCGCACGGCGGAAAGGATCACAAACGCCCGATCTGCCCAGTGACCCCCGCAGGCGCAACCTCACACGCTGTGCGGGACGTCCCTGCAGAGCACTGGATACAGCGCCTTTCAGTCACGCTAACCCAGCCTTATCAAGAGACGCGTGTCCCTCAGAACGGCTTAAGTGACTCTGGAAATAATCAATGAAATGCACAAATCATACTGGAGGCTGCACACTCTTGAACCAAAGACACACTCTTTCTATCGATCACAGGCCTCCCCGGGTTTGAAGTTGCACAGCTATTTCCCGGTCACGTGTTTTGTCTTTTATTCCATCATCCCATTAACACTAACTCGACTTTGATTCAGGACACGGTGTCTCTAAAACCTACCGACAGGAGCGCTGAGAATGACACACCAAGAATAGTCACACTTGTCGTACAGGGGTCAAGTTCTTACAAGTGATCTATTTCAACACGTGTGAAGAGTCTGAGGAAGCCCAAATCCCAGCCAAGGACAACCACAGGGCAGTATCCCCGTTACAATGCTGAAAGCTAAATGGACAGGAAATAAGTGAGCAAACAAAAACATTTTCCCGAAAATGGACATCGTCGTCATGAAACCCGGGGAATGGTGTCTCCAAGTCAAGTGTGTGTGTGTGTGTGTGTGTGTGTGTGTGTGTGAAGAATGGCCAGGGTCCAGTGAGCTTCGAACTGACCCATTTGGAAGGACAGAAGCCTTGAGAACTCAACACCTCCCTGCCAGACTCGATCAACTGACCGCTGGACCACTCCCCTGTAGTCCTGTGTTCTTAGAATTTTAGACACTGTCTGGTTTACACATTCATCATCTGTGAGTTCAGCCACTAGGAGTCGAAGCTTTCCTCTGACCCAGTGGGCGCTGGACGCCTGAACGCATTTTTCCCGGCACTGCCACTCTGTGGTTGGGACTGTGACAATCACCGCGCTACACAGGGACGACACGGCGTGTGGCCTGGGAGGCCCTCAAGCACTGGTCCAAGGGCTTCATCCCAGAGAGCTGAGCACAGCCGGCCTCTCACTTAGCCCCATCTGCTCACACACTCTGCTCTCGCTCCCTCTCCCCGGGCAGGTCACTGCAGACAGAACTCCCTAACCCCAGTGTCTTTCCTCTCACCGCACCCGCCGCCTGACTCCACAGTGAGACACACACCTGGAGACCAGCTGCCTGGGGCGGGGCTCAGAAGCCCACAGCCTCAGCTTGGAAGATCCCAGCATCACTTCTGTACCGGGGCTCTTAGGATGGCCCGAGGCCAGAGGCAGGAGCAGGGGCAAGTTTGGCCTGTGATAGAGGAATGTGCTCAGTGAAGTGTTCTCCTGGACAGAGCCTGTCCCACCACGCTCTGGGCCGGGCCAGCCTGCGGCCGCCCTTGAGGAGAGCACAGGGTCCCCACTAAGCCCCCTACCCAAACAGCCCTCCCCCAGGGTGGAGCCCTTCACCTCGGGACTCGAATGAACCTCTTCCATGTTGCTCTCCTTCGTTTCACTTATTTCTTTGCTACATTAAAAGTAATTTATAACGTAGGGTCATTTCAGGGGTTGAAGATTGCCCCCCACTGTGGTTCAGGTCTCCGGCAGCCCGAGCACAGTGCTCAGTCCTGGGCCCAGCCCACGAGACGAACGTGCTCCTCGGTGTGAGGGGCTGGCTGTCGCCGAATGAACTTCCTCCCTGATCACCGCACGTAAGCATGCCCTCTGCACCCGCGGGGCTCCCTCGGCGCCTTTCCACACAGCAAAGCAACGGCATTCACACCTCCAGCTGGTGGGAGCGCAACTCCATCACTGTTGGCAGGAGCATTTCTGACAATGTTGCTATTTCCAGTGTTTAAAACAGTGAACCTTTTGGCCCTGTTGGATGTTACTTCACGAACTACTTTCTCAGCTCGCATTTTAATGATGATCGTTTTGCTGGTTAGTGCATGAACGGCGCGGGACTGTCAGCCCCTGCAATCCTGCAGAACCGCTTCACTGATCACCTTTCAGGAATAAAAAATATAACGCTTCTTTAAGAGAGTATATTTTCCCCATTTGCACACTCTCAAGCATTAATGGTGAACCAAATTCTTAAAATATAATTCTCATGGTTCAGCTTATATAAAAATTCAAATTCCAATTAAGAAAAAAAAAATGTCCTTCAACAATTTCAACTCAGACAAATTTAAAGGCATCCGGTTATTGGAAACATTAGCATTTCATAGGAAACTATTGTTCAATTGACCTAAGGCACCTATAACTTTCTTTCATGCAATCACAACCTATTTTCTGTGAGTCAAATCTTAACGAAGACATAAAATTTCATGCCAAGCGTTAACTCAAATTCATACTATTAAAATCAGATTTAACTATGTAGATAACTTCTAACCAAGGAAGTGTTAATGCGTGCTAAAGTAGCGTATATTTAATTTCCTTAGCACATTGAGGTTCTGACACAGAATCAGTTTTTGTCTGGGAAGAAAAATGAAGGCTTTTTAAAAGTCTTTATTAAAACTATTGTAGCCTAATGGATTTTACTCTTTTTATTTCTAAAAGGTAAGAATGCATGGCAATTTTGGCAGAAATTGTGAGTAAGCAGGATGTACGCTTTAATAAATATTAAATGTGAACATACGGCTCTCCAAATGAGAGTATTTGTAGCGTTGCAGGGAAGCCATTCCACACCACTCAGGACTTGGAAGTAAGCAAATTCTTCTACTGTCTTCACCCTGTTCGAGAGCCCATTTATGCTTCTACTTCTCATTTCAGCGTTCACTATTTAAATGAAGCAGCCATTTCTCAGGTTCCAGAAATAAGAAATCACAATTTATGCCTTCAAAATTCTTAGGTACTGAGGAGGGATTTTAGCTGAGCCCACTTCAAAGGAATTAACATTCTTGAACACATTTAAATGTACACAAAATGAATTTTTCATCTCCCACTCTATGTAAAGTGAGATGCAGGGCACAGAGAATTTACATTCTCCTCGTGGAGGGTCTTTGAGCCCCTCCCGCTCCGTCAGGGCTCAGCCACCACATCCCTGTGACCCCACTACTCTAGGAGCGGCTTATTCACCCACAAGACAGTGATGATCAGCCCTGGCTGGTGTGGCACAGTGGAATGAGGGCCGGCCTGCAAACTGAAAGGTCATCGGTTCAATTCCCAGTCAGGGCACGTGCCTGGGTGGCAGGCCAGGTCCCCAGTAGGAGGCCTGTGACAGGCATCCACACATTGATGTTTCTCTCCTCTCTTTCTCCCTCCTTTCCCTTCTGTCTAAAAATAAATCAATAAAATCTTTTTTAAAAAAAAGATAGTGATGATCATAAATCACAGTGGCTCACCTGGCAGCATGGTCCAAGAACCAAGATATAGTTTATGTGAAGTAACCACATAACTTACAAAATACTTTAAAGATGGCTTGTTATTAAGAGAATTTTGTTTCTATCACCCCTTCCCGTCAGAAACCCAGAGATCCCCACTACCCCTTTGTCCTACTGAATGAACCCCTTTCATGTCCAATTTCTAGGAAGGAACCTCCTCACCCCAGGTTTTCTGTATTCTATCCTGCAACCTCCTTCACAAGAATCATCTAGAAAGTGTGACAGGCACATTCGAGGGGGAGGAGCCTTTCCACCAGGAATCCCAAGTAGTAACACAGCCCGTCTCTGGCACAGGGACATTCCAGGACGAGTCCACTGGGAATGGCAGGTGCAGGCACTGTGGCTGGGACCTGTGGTTATACCTTTCAGTGACACAGCCTTTCCTTTCCCCTCCAGCTTCAGTCCAGGGCCAACACAGCTTTTACTAACACAAGACCAGACTGCCCTCCACGGTGCCAGGATCTTTCCAGAACAGCCGATTTGTGTCTTCTCCATCAGAGACGAGAACAATTCTGAGACCCAGTTTTCTTATCAGTGAGGGTGAAAGACATGGCCGAGGGCACTTCATCCGTGACACACTGGGCTTGAGGAATCAGGGTCCAGCAGAGCGGCCCACACCGTTCTCCGCATGCGGCTGGCTCACTCTTCTGCTGCCGGGCACATTCCGAGGTGGTGGGGCCCGGGTGCACTCCTCTCGGAGGGGCACAGACAGCAGGTCACTAAGACATTAAGGTAGCTCCTCAAGGCGTCACAACATCAAAGGGTGACAATCAGACAGAGCGATTATCTGTCATTAGAAGAAGCGCTTTATGGCTTGGGATACACTCTAACAATACTCCTTAAAAATAGAGCTGTATAGATGAGAAAAGACTCATGGGAAGTTCCAAAGCAGAGGGAGAGGATGCACCAAAACTTTTCAAAGAGGACCCTGGGGAAGGGCCAGCACTTAGCAGCAGCTGAGTTTGGCTTCCACCCCAGAGAGGGCCACTGCTTTGTCCGGGGCAGAGCCCAGTTCTGAGGGCCACACGTGCTCCCAGGTGCTGCTCCAAGGAAGTCGGGGACCTGCAGCCTGTGTTTCTCAGACGGAGGGAGGAACAAAGGCCTTGCAACCTTCCCTCAGAGGTGAAGTCTGCCTTTAACAGAGTGTTACATTGGGACTCACCCTCTTCCTCAATAGTACCAAAAACACCGAACAGAAGCCCTGTTTTTTGTTTGTTTGTTTTTTAACCAGAACATAACCTGCTCTATTCGCTCACTCACTCACTCACTTATTCATTTCATGAGTAGCTACTGAGTGCATCATATGCTGGTTAGTGCGTTAGAATTAGGTCTCTTTGAGGGAGGCAGACAACTCCCAAGGTAAATAAGGAAATGACAGAGTGGTGAGGGGTGCCCTGGGTATTAAAGAAAACCAGTCAGGACCGGAGGGGAGGGGATGTCCTTTCCGGTGGAGAGATCTGACAACTCAGAGCAAACCGGTGTAACGTGTGACCAGCTGGGTGACCAGACTTCGTCGTCTGGGAAGTAACATGAACATCGTGCTTTTTACCGGACATTTCTCCCAGCGTGAGCCCCACTGCGGTCCTTCACAGCCAGGTGTTTATTCTGTGTGCGTTGTATCACATGACACTTCCCCACCCCATCTCGCTGGCCCCGATGAATGAGCCCAAACCCGCCCAATACTGTCCGAAAGAGCGAGACAAAGGTTAGCAAAGAGCTCCCTTCCCAAACGCAGCCCTGGCGTCATCTGGAAGTGCCTCCGTTCATCGAGGGTCCGGGTTCACTCTGTCAGAACATGCCCCGGGACGCCTGCTGTGGGTCTCAGAAAGGAATAACCCGGGACAAGCCAGCGAGCTCTCGCTGCACCTACCACCCCCATGTTCTGTCTTCCACTCGCCATGCCGAAGACTGGCTCTGCTCCTATACTTTTCACTGACTCAACCTTAATATAGGAGCTTGAGAGAAAACACAGGACTCAGCGGTGCCCCCGCCCCCCGGTGACAGGTACTGATGGGAGCCCTGCCTCCTGGTACCTGGCAAAGGGAGCTCCAGCCCAGCACCGCCACCAACACCGCACTCGCCTACTGTGTCAGCTTCACACCTGGACACCACCCTCAGGCTGCCCTCTCTTTAAGGGAACAAGCAAACAGAACAACCCAATGAGCACAACGATTTAAAAAGCAGAGGAGTAAATAGAAGGCACTTTCCACAAGAGAATGCAGAGCTTATCCATCTTAGATGGAAATGTACACCAATAAAAATTAGTTCCCTTTGGGTCAGACAATATCAGGAAATTACCTCATGTACACAGAGGAACGGAATTTATCCACGAAACATAATTTAGAGCTTTCGTGTCTGCTCTGGTCTTGAGAGCCCATGGGAAAGTGGGCAGGGTCTCTGGTGGTCATTTGCTTGTCCTTCAGTCAGAACACTTCCTTTTTTCACGTGCCACCGTAAAGGGACAGTCGCAGAGACACAACCAGTGAGACAGTCTAGGGGACCCCTCTTCCTTCCTCTGGAAGTGTAGTCGTTGGCTTCCTCCCGTCAGCAAAAGCAGCCGTCAGCCTCCGCCCACTCCTGCCCGCAGCGGTGCTCACGGCCAGTCTGTGACCTGGGTCCATTTGATCTTGTGTATCAGCCCGGTACCAAGGGAGGGGCTTTGTTCTGGCCGGACGGGAACTTGGGTTTGCACTGCAGCTCTGTCCGCCTCCAGCGGAGCCTGCCAGGTGCCCCGGGGTCAGGCCCTCCATCCACAAACAGCATCGTCCACTCTCTCACAGCAGCCTCAGCTTCCCAGCCAGGGGCACCTGTGCTGGCCGGGGGCGCGCTTGGTATGAAGGACAGAAGAGCACCTTGTGTGAGGATGAGCTTGCATGTGTGTGCACATGTATGTGGCATGTATGTGACTGTGGGGCTGTGCACTCAATGTAGATTCTTTAGCACCTTATAGCCTCTCGGAGAGAGAAGCAGAGAGGAATTAGGTATGTTACCATTTTAAAAAATAAAAAAAGAATCGGGATTCTCATTCCACATGATTTGTCAGGTGAGAGAATCAACTGGTGTCCACAGGGTCTTCGTTCATTGTGATTTTTATCCACCGCGAACAACCCTGTCACACCTTAAATGCTTTTCTCTCCACGCATCACTCTGCATTTGTCCCGACTTTACCATTTCTTCTATGGCCACATAACATCACCCTCTCTCACCTCGCTTGCAACTCCTTTATGCATTTCTCTGCACACAACCTTTTTAATTCTCTTGGAAAAAACAGCCAAACCCAAAGCTCTGAGTTTCATAGATATTGACGGACATGGTGACTGACAGGTTAATAAAACTTTGCGTACGACCATAGGTAACAAAGGCAACCATGGTTGTGGCTTCGAGCAGAGGAGCTGAAATGTGAATCCCTATTTGCAGCTCAGAGATAGAACCCCTGGGCCCGGATGCCCACCGCGAAACTAAAGTAAATTAAACGCATGAGTGAAATGCTGGCAACAAGTGAGGGAGAAAGAAAGAGGGGGAAGGGCTGCTTTGCCCTATTTCTCCCAGATACATAAACTCTGGGGGTAAAACAGGCTTGCTCTGCACAGGGAGACGGTTTCCCAGCAAGGCTTGGGGGACCGTGCTGCTTGGGTTTCCTCCTTGGAGACTAGACATGAGAGGTCGCAGGGTAAATGTGAGAGAAGGCACCGGGGCCCAGAGAAGGACTGGTGAGTCCCCGGAACGTGGCTGGAGGGAACTGTGCAGATGAGTCTACTGTCACCTCATCCTAAAGACCCAGAGCCAGCACTTCCAGGGCTGGGGTGGCGGAGGGATAGCTAGTAGGCAATGATGCTGAGGGCAAATCTAAAGCACAGAACTTGGAAAACAGTATGGAGGGCCCACAAAACATTAAAAACAGATCTGCCTTATGTCCCCAGGGGTTTCACTTCCGGAAATATATCTGGAAAACCCAAAACACCAATTTGGAAGAATATAAGGACCCCTATGTTCATTGCAGCATTATTTGCAGTAGCCGAGCTCTGGAATAACCTGAGCGCCCGTCAGTTGACCAGTGGACAAAGAAGATGTGGCACTTACACAAGAAACATGACCAGCCATCAAAAAGAAGGGACTCTCCCCATCTGTGATGGCACGGATGAACCCAAAGAGCCTCGTGCTAGGTACAGTCGGTCAGACAGGGGAGGGCAAATGCTATGTGATTTTACCCACACGTGGCATCTAAACAACATCATAAATGAGTAAGCGAAACAGAAACAGACTTATACACCAGACAGCAGACGGATGGCAGCCAGAGGGGAGGGGTCCGCGTGGAAAAGGGGACAGGACCGAGAGGCACAGACTGGTAGATAGGAAGTTAGCACAGGGTGTCAAGCACAGCACACAGAATGTAGCCGACAATATTGTGATGACAGTGTACGGGCCGGGGGTGTGCTGGAAATACCAAGAGGGGTCACTTTGTCAAATGCACGATTGTCTGACCGCTGGGCAGCACACCTGAAACTAATACACACTAATACTGATTGTGCACTGCATTACATTTTCCAGATTTATTTTTAAATAGTGCCGGGCGGCGGGGTAGGCAACGACAGTTAATATCTATCTGGTGTATAGCAAGGGGGACACAGGTATACTGTGGTCCCTCGCCTAATCTTCATGACCTCCCTAAAAGATAGGCGCTTATTCTCTCGACCCCCTGATGGATGGGAAACAGGATGCTTAGGAAGGCAACGTAACTTGCCCGGGCCTCATGACTAGGGAACAGGATGAAACCCGAGTGTCTGAGATGATGGAGCTGACTTACATGCTACACCAGATGGACTAGTATGTACGTAAGACAATGCCCGCTGGGTGGTAGAGGGCCTGAGGGACTGAGTGCAGGACAGGGATGGAGGGGGAGGGGTGGGATAGCCACCTTGTCATCCATGCCCATGACACTGCTCTTGTAGGGCGCCCATCCAGCTGGGAGGTGGCTGTGAGGAACTGTGAACTTTCAGAACACAAATTACATATGAACATAAGGAAGCTGTCTACCCGCTCCCGCCTATGGTCACCCAGGCTGCTCCGGTGAGACGCACCGCACATTGCTGGGGGTGCCGTGTGAGCTCTGCTCTCGTTTGCCCAGCTACATCTTCCCTCTGGCTCACGCGGCATCACAGCCAGTTTTCAGATACCCCGGGAAGCCCAGAGAAATAGAAGCCAGGGAGTCTATGTTTTGTTCTTGCCTCTGGCTCTGCATCTCTTATGGAGTTGGAGGTTGCGGCACAAGACACGTAGCCACTTCCTGGGGATATCGCCTTGGCCGTGTGAGGCCAGGTCTATGTCCCCTGTCTGCTGAATGACAGCCCCTGTGCAGGGAGGATGTGGTCATTTAGGACCGGTGACCGTCTGTTTTCAGCTTTAAGGCATACTCGATCATCCAAATTGTCTTCCCACTGCCAACAGCTTCAGCTGCTGAATCCAAACCACAGGTAACCTCTCCAAATGCACGAGCTGGTGTGGGAAGAGCGGAGGCCGGTGCCCATTTAGATGTCCTTTGTGGCTGGTGCACACATAACAAGCACGGCCACGCGCTGTGTGATGAGCCACAGTGAGGAAAGAGGAAGAGCACAGGAGTGAGGGACAGAGACTCAGCAGAAACAACGTCAGCAGTAAGGACAGACAGAAAGGGCTAGACATCTCCTGCGCTGATGTGGCTGGACGATTTATTAATATTCATTTATACTTTTTAATTCAGGTTCTCCTCTGAGAAAACTATTGCAATTGCCTACCACCAAGGTTTTTGAAAACTGGCTGGTGAACACATAAAATCATGATTACCCATTACACTGACTATCAAGCCGTGAGTTCTTCCTGTGGGCGAGCGAGGCACCAACTCAGCCTTCGAAATCACTCGACCTCCGTAGACACTGTTCAGCCCATAGTGTTGTCATAAATTCAGGACTTGTGGAATTAAACCAGCTTACTCGGGACCAAAGAGATAACGAGCCCCTCAGGCGGGCACGGAGCGAGTGGCCAAGGGGACGGCCCAGCAGCGAAGCCACGGACCCTTCCAGACGCGGCCCAGAAGACAGTGTCTCTGCTAAGCTGAGTTCGTGTCTCTCTTTAGCTTTCACTAGGAACACATCATATCTCTTAATAAAAAGTCATAGGAAGCTGGAGACAGGCCTTACTGGCCAAACATTCTTGAGGGTGCCCTTCTTTTCCTCGCTCAGAGCTACTGACAGAAAGCCTCAGGTGAGAAGCTTGTGTCAGATTCGAGGACAGGAAATATTTGCCGATGCTGAGGTACCGAGATGCTGTTTGCTTTCTGTTTTTTTTTTTTCTTTTTTAATTTTCTGATAATAAGAGGTACATGGCTCTCACGTGGCTCTCTTCTTCCTTGATGAAAGATGTTTTGAAGCTATTTCCTGGCTTTGCCTTTTTTTTTCTTGTGATGGGAACTTGTAAGATTTATTATCTTAGCAACTTTCCAATACGTAATACAGGGTTATTAACTGTAGTCACCTTGCTGTATATTCTATGCTGAGAACTTATTTATGTTGTACCTGTCACTTGGTACCTCTTGACGACTGAGCTTTCCTTTCCAATTCTTATTCATAGCTCCCTAGACCTGGTCTTTCATGCTATTTATAATCTTTGAATGACTGCCTGTATTTATTGTGAATTTTTGTTTTAAGTGGCACCCACTCGAGAGGGTCCTGCCGTGGGAGCTGCCCAGAGGGACTGGGGCGCTGCAGGAGCAGCCCGGGCCGGCAGGGGTCTCTGAGAAACAGACCCCTCGGACGGGGCTTTTGCAGGAAGCAGGGAGAGGGCAAAATCTTCAGGGACCAGGGCGATTGTGGTGGCGGGAGGTGGAATGTGGGCCTGGTGAACAGAGTGAAATTTGCTATGGGACTTTGTAGATGATGCCCTCGACCAGGTTCCCCAAGATACAGAGGTGAAGGTGACGTTTACCTGCAGGAGAGGCGTGAAGACAGGCTTTTGGGGACCAAATCTGTAAGGGCTGAGGGAAGAGGGGAACTGGGAAGCAGTGGTAAGCACTGGCCTTGGGGAGCCGAGATCAGCTCTTTGGAGATGTGTCGACTGAAGGCAAGAAGCTGAGGTTTCTGGAAGTCCCTGCATGCTGAGGGCCCTCGGGACGGCATGGCCTCAGGGAGGAGGCCCTTCGGCCTTTGACAAATGCCAGGAGTCCCTCACCCAGCAGCCCTTGGAGCTCACTGTGTCCATGAAGGGTAGAGGACAGCACAACAGTGTCTGTGGAGTGGAGTGGCACTGGTCACCGCAGTGGTCACTCACCGTGGGAGCAGAATCCCGGGCAGGACCATATGTGAGCTTGCTCAGTACGCCACACACGACTTTAGAGGAAGCGACTGTCACCTGCCACAGCGACAGCACTGAGGCCACGTGCTTTCGGCAACAAAATGGCAAACGTAATTGTCGGACTTGTGAAGCTCGCCCTTCCCTCCATCAGGAGCTCCTGGGTGAGGTGTCCTCGCACCAGGTGAGGGGCGACAGAGGCCATGTGTGTGGTGGCAGGTGATGCGAAGGCTCCCGGGTTACTCTGAGTGGCTGGAAGGGCCAGCGGTGTTTCTTAAACGCTTAATTGGCTCCTGAGCAATAAACGAAGCTCAGTTTGAATTAAAGCTCATTAGCTTTCCAGTAAATACACGTTTCCCATTTAAATGTGCTTCAGCCACATGTTCTGTGGCACATGGAACCAGCTGTACATATTGAATGCGTGCAACACAGCGTTGGGGGTAGGGTACACTTGTGGTGAAAACCGTCGCCGCCAACCAGGCCCTAAACGGATCATCACCTTCCAAAGCTTCCTCCTGCCGCCGTTATTGAGCCATAGATTGTGGATAAGCAGAGATGGCGCTCTTATTTCTAGAATAATCATATATATGGAGGAAGTAAATCGATAGCAAATGTACCAAATCATTACTTTATAAACATTTTGGTATAATGAATATCATTTTGTCATTTTATTTTTTCATATTTTCCAGTTCCTAATATAATAATTTTCTACATCCTAATATAATGTGTATTTTTTGATGAAAATGATTCCATTTGAGGGAAGCGTTTTGGCAAACTAACTTGTGGAAATAATATTCAATAAGCTCTGCTTTATTTACAAGGATTATGAACAAAATTGCCATTTCTATTATAGAAAATTCATATTGTCGATTGTGAGAAAATACGCAGGCAAACTTACAGTAGAATAGCTATCTTAAGCTTATTAATACGTGTATTGACTTATTCGAGACGAACTTTTTGATATGAGTGTCCGAACTCTGTTCCCGGATTCCGTACCTGGTGAGGAAGAGTTTGGGACGCACCCAGCTATCTTTACACTCAGTGTGAAGCGCGGCCGTAGCCCGAGAGCTACCAGAAAGGCGTGTCTGTTCATCAGATTGTAAGTGATCTTGGGCAGCGAGTCAGTGAAAGTGAATCCCACACTTAAATAATTTAAGAACCATCCCAATTAAAATGGAACCTGAGCTAACTCGCTGGAGCTGGAGCCAGCACGGAGGCCAGCAGGTCACGTGACCACATGCGGGGGGGGGGGGGGGGGGGGGCTGTTCTGACGGGAGAGGGGTGGGGAGGGTGGGAGGCGTAAAGAAGAACCAGCCGGCGCTGCTGTAAAAGACACACTGGCCACCTGTCGAAATGTCAATACTGACCTTTACTACTTTAAACACTGTTAGAATAAGTTTCCCCGGTTTCTTTTACTGTTGTCCATGTGGAGACTAAATATGTAACATTGTATTTGCAATATTTACACAATTTTTTAAGAACTGCTCTCTGTCTGGATTGCGATAAGCCACGTCAGTAACAGTGTCACTCCAATCGCGCCTCTTTCTCTTGGCCGGTTAACTCCTGAGAACAGTGGGGCTCCCCGCCACGTCCCTCCCCACGGCGGCTCACTGCGCTAGAAAAGTTCATGTCCTCACGGTATTCGTGAGTCTGTGTCTGTTACCACGTGACTGAATAAACAAAGAATGAAAAAATAAAATGAAATTACACGTGCAGCTTGCGTTTCGTTTCCACCGGGCAGCTCTGGCCCCGAGTTTAAAGTTCCTTGTGTTAACGTCGCTGCAAATGGTCACCTCTTGCTGGAAACCGCTTACGATTTCATATCTGCAAATTAAAATTTATAAACTTCCTCGATTAAAATAAGCAGTTTTTACTGAATCAAATGATCCAGAAATTACGTATTCTGAAATAATGAATTAGGTCAGAGCTACTTTCCATGTGACCAGCTCCATATTTGTGGGGTTTTTTTTAACATTTTTAATAATTCTGCGAATAAATGAAAATTTATACTGGAAGATGCTTAGTGGAAAATTAGACCAAATTAACGTGGGGAAACCCGATCACAACTGTTAAATAATACATTAGGACTCAAGGTACTAATTAAGGCCAAAGAGGCCTCACGTGATAAGAACATAGTAGTGGGTGGTTTCAAGTCCATTTCCCCTCTTAAGTAACATAACAAGGAACTACATCTAAGAGGCAAAGTGTTACCACCTAGCGCAGGGGAGCAGAAACATCTTGCATATTTGTGATTGTGTCACGAAGACGTTTCTGCACAGCACTTGCTTGAGCTATTTTGGAGCCCAAACTAATGAGATGACTGTGTGGTCTTCTGCTATTGGTGACTTAATCAGGGCGGGGGAAGTCAAGTGAATAAGCATTTTTACATGAATAACACAGTCTAATAAAATCTATTCTACCTGAATTCTGAGGCACTAAATATGTTCTCATAGTATATCTGTACACAGTATATGTACATAGTATATCTTTACTATGTATATCGTAGTGTATCTTTACTCTTCTTAAGTGTCTCAGTTATTGAAACTGCCTTCATTTAAATGCAAGTTGTCTTCATCTACATATGTGAGCATACACACCTCCCAGTAAAGAAGGGTCAAAAACGGGATTGACCTACCCTTCAAAAGTTCACCGTCGGGCATCCACCCAGGAGCCTCAGGTCAGTGTCCCGGTCTGAGCGGCCAGCCTGGGTGGGTGCAGGGCAGGACTCTCGTCTCTGCCCCTTCCCCCCAGCGTGTGTCCTCCCCAGCCAGGAAGGTCATCATTCCAGACACAGACGCGTCTCCAGAGTTGTTCCCTGCGCTTCCTCCATCCATTCTGGGCTCCTGAGCCACAGCCCCCTCTGAGCTCCTCGAAATGAGGCCAACAAATGGCTCTAAATTACACCACTTACTAACACTAAGAACAGATCTTCCTTCGGTGGTATTGGAGTTAATAATCTTTATTAGGCATCTCATGTGTCTATCCTTGCCACGGTCTCATTGCAGAGAAGGTCACAATTTTAAACCTCTAGACTGGTTTATCTTTCCCAATATCTGGCCGTGAATGGGGGGTTGGAGATGGAAAAGGGGGCCATCTGCGAAGACAGGTTATTCCATTTCCCTGAACGCACCCCACAAGGCATGTGGAGCACATCTGTAACACCCTGTGTCCACAACTGTGGTGTCATCGGAGGTCGCACCAAGTCAGCCTCAAATGTCAAAGACAACGGGGCTCATACGGGAAATAAAACAGAAATCGGAGACCACCGACGTCGCGTGGGGGTTATTGGGTGCAGTGGAGTCCAACACTGACCACGCGTGTTCGGTCGGAAACGATTTCGGACGAGGCACAGACAACTGGTAGCAAGCAAGGTCCCTGTGCTTTGCACGCAGTGACTCTCCTCCCTCCTGGCTCAGGCCGTCCCTTCCACCCCAGGGTGTCCTCTCCCGACCAGAGCCCTCGACTACCGGGCAGGTCAGCCCATCAAGGCCGCTGCACGGTGGGAAGGAGACGCAGCTGCACCATCCTTCAGTCTCTTACTGATGGTTTGAAGACGTGCCGGTCACTTTCCTGTGGGGTGGGGTGCCGTAGGAAGAGAAGCTGTATTCTCTTAAAAGTCGTTTACTTTCCAAATAACTGATTCCTCTACTTTTTGACCGATTTTTAGCCAGTGATATGTAAAGGGTTAATGGCCCCCGAGATGCGAATGATAATGTGCATTGCAAGGCAATTCGGATTTAAATATGTCATTGGTTACAGAGATGACACGCAATGTAATTATAGCTCAAGAGTTCCTATACGATCGTCTCTTAATATGTGCGATTTATCTGAAACGCTTGAATTCATATTATTAAATAATTATGTTTTAATTTCCACTTGAGATATTCTCCTGAAGGAAAACAAACAAAAATACATAAAATACAAGATCAAGCTATCACTACATAACCCTGAGCTCTGTAAATATTAAGTTTGAAAAATCATCATATCCCTCACGCGACTTATGACACGTCAAAACATGAGACTCTGGTAGAAAATCAGCGTCTACTTTTTCATTTAAATTCCGCAGGAGGCAGCTGCTAACTGCCAGCAGACTGCGTGCTGTGTGCTGGGCAAGCAGTGCCCAACACCACAGACGTAATGGGGTTCGTATAGATTCTGCAACGTTCTTCCTTCTTCTGTGACACAGCCACTACTGTGGCCGTGACAGAGTGAGAGTGTGCACCACAGATGTAGCAAGTCGTGGTATTGTGCAGAGATTAGAGAAATGCGAGCGATTTGATGGGCTTTGGGGGTGGGGGAGAGATCACGCTTTTGAAAATACACTAGACTGAAATACACAGACTTAGCAATAGTGTGCGAAGTAGCAATCATTGGATTAATGATTTCCTTAAAGATTACCATTTTACAATTTTAGCAAGTTGGGATCCAAGTAAATTGAAGATAATTTTAAGTTATCCTCTGTGTTCTTAAGAGTATTAAGTTGGAAAGACAATTAGCATTCCAGGGAGTAGGAATTTTTCAAATTAAATGTTCTGCCCAGATTGGAAACCAGCCAAGCTGCTCTCTAAAAATATCAACTTAAACTACTGTTTTCTAAAAGAGAGGAAAGATTTTTTGTCTTGTGGATTTAGATAATTCCCAGGTTCCCAACCTATTTTTCATATTGGAGCTCATGTATGTGTAAGAGTTTCAACGGTAGCGAGAATCCTGAGATACCCACGTCTTTCAGCATCTGTTTACTGGAAATTTTTAGTGCCTTCAAGCACTCATTAAAGCCAATGAAGAAACTGTAGCTTCCACAACACACCGGGATGCTGTCACAGAATTATACTACAGAATATAAATATTAAATATATTGCGGTGTTGCTATTTTGTGTAATTCAAGACCTGAAGCCACTGTCCTCTGTGGTGCACCATTTTCTGTAAAAATCCGCCATTCTGTGCGAACGGTAGGTTTCGATTTATCTCTGTGTGGGAGGGAGCCCGGGGAGTCTGTCAGCTGAAAGCATGAATATTTCCCCCATTATTGGAAAGGAACCGTTATTAGGATTTTTTTTTAATAAAACCATGCTCTACAGAGCAAAACTATGACAGTGTGTACCTTTCCCAATAATCAGATTTCACAACCATGGGTGGCTACCGCTTCCACAACAAATACGTGGAAAGATGAGTAAGGACTGACACCGCGGCCCGAGATGATGCTGCCGACCTGCACACGCAGTGACAAATAGTGTGAGCCACACCTGCCGCGGCCCACGTGAACAGTAACATGTCCTTCCTCCCCTACCTCGGAAAGTGACTCCAAAATGGTACACGTTCCCTAGACTGTAAATGGCAACATCGGGCTGGGGTGTCTGCTCTCAGGAGTACACCACCCAAGAAGTACATCTTCTCATCCCTTCCCCACGGGGCTTCCCAAGCCCCGGGAGCCACCTGCCGCTCGGACAGCCCTGGGTTTGCAATCCCCCCTACACCAGTGCGGAGCTCCTGAGGCATTGCAAAGCTCCAGCAGCATCTTTCCTGTCCATTTTCCAACAGAAACAAAACAGAAAATGGCATTTCTCTGCACACCTGAGGAAGGGAACTAGTTAACAAAGATTTGTGTTTAAAAATACATTTTTTAGGATTACTTGAAGGTGACCTTTTTTTTGTTGCAATTCTTCTAATTAAAACCCTGGAACTAACTGTCTGTTGGACGTCCTGCCCTGTGTCCTTCGTGTCTGGGGCGGAAGCCGCGTGTCCTGCCTGTGCTCAGAGAGTCACAGCTCTCTCAGTTTTAAATGGAAATAGCCCTAAAATCGTGATGTTGTAGGAAGGGTAGCTTGACATCGCTTGACACAGCAATTCGCCCAAGATGGCACCGATAAGTGAGGGCGACCGTGACGAAGTGCCCTGGGGAAGCCCCGTCGATGGCCCGCTGTTCTGTCTGCCTCTGGTTGTCTCCCCTTTCCGATCTACGTCGTACACAGATGAGAAACTAATTTATCTCCAGTGGAGATTTTCTCTGCTGCTCTTTCCTCCCGAACTCCAAACCTCTGTGTTCCCAGGCTCTGCATAACCTGTCCCTGCCTGACATCTGTCACCACTTCGCCTTCTGAGCAGACGAGCCTTCTCCTTCCATTGATCAACATTCTCATCGTCCACTACCCCGCCACGCTCGCCTGTTTCTGCTCATTCTGTTTCATCGCCCAAAATAAGATTCGCCCTCTGCCCACCTTGCAAGTCCATTTGAAATTCTATTTCTACATTCTGAATTTCCCTAACCAACCATCTCTGTTCTGTTGCTGATTTTTATTTCATCCAGGAAGGAATGGTTTAGTCTATGATTTATAGGCATTAATTTTCACTTCTCTCAAAGTGTGTGGACTCAAAACACTCCCCCCCCCACATTGTCTTACATTTCTTTTTTATATTTCACAGCACAGCACCTTCCATTTGGAAGGAACCTCATATACCTGGTCCCCTTGAAGACTTTGCAACAGATAAAAAAGGAGAAATTTAAGAGAATCAGTTTCCACATCCTTCCATAAATATTTATCCTAAATACAATCTGCCTGAGAAAGTGCTATGGTTTTTATCTCCTCATTATCTTGTTTTTAACTTTTCACTTTTCAAAAAAAAAATGGCGCATGGCCCACCTACCCGGAACCACACAGTGACGGCTGCCTACATGCCAGACAAAGGGTTTTGATAATAGATGACTCTAATTTTGGAGTAGCAAATCCTGCTGAAAGTCAGTTTGTTTTAAACTCGTTGTTTTTGAGGAAATTGAAAGAGGACACCATCAGACTGCCAGATGATAGATTGCTGGAGATAATTTTTCAAGATAATTTACTACGCAGTGTTTCAATGCATAATTCAATTTATCACAGTTCAGTTCGGTTCAAAAAGTGTTTGCTGGATACCTACTGTGTTCAAAATTATAGTATCAGGAAGAAAATGCAAGGGATAGAGAGGAATGCAATTAACTAACTCATTAGTTAATTAAGATATAGATAATGAGATCATGCAAATGAGCAGTCGAGAACAAAAAGAGTAGGAGGAAGAGGGGAGCACTTGCTGGAGGGGCATTGAAGGGGCCATGCAAGAGATGGGCGAGTCTATTGAGCTAGGCAGGCTGGAAAGGGTCCACATCAGGTTGTGAACAGTCCGTATGATTTCCGTCGCAGAGACAGACCGCCCGTCCAAAGAGCTATTTTACTGTCACCTCATTCTGCCAGCTCTACACTGTGCACCTGTGAGAACCTCAGAGGACTTCTCATCACTCTCATTGGCTGAAAGAGGTAACGGGGGCCCAGGAGGGTCAATGGAGCGAAGAGACAGGTGATCAGAAGGAAAAACAAAATGAAACCGAACAGTTGTTGGTGACGGAAGTGCCATCGCACTGCCTAGTCCGGATGGTTGCGGGTGTGCTCTGCGTGCCTTCCCATCTGCTGAAACCTTGTCTAGCACACAGCGAGACATCCAGTGCACGCTTGTGCACAAAAACAGGTCACGGGGAATGATGGAGACGTCCACCTGCAACCAGCAGGGCACTCGCCCCGCCCCGGAGTGCTCCCCTCCTTCGGGCTCGCTCCCGGGGGTCAGCACACCCAGGTGAGAAGGGAATGAATCGAAGGGAAATGTAAGCAGTCCTAGGCTCAGGTAGGAAGGACAGGGAGCTTAGGGACGGCCCCAGGCCACCCTCCCCATCTAGCCACTACCCCATATGTTTCTGTTCCTCACCTCTTACCTGAAAATTAGGCTTCGTTTGCAAGTGAAGAAACAGCTAACGCGTATCACAGGATTATCACACGGATCTATGAACAAGCCATTGCAGGGGGACCTTTTAGAGTTTCTGAGGCCAGAGGGTTAACAGCTTGGGCTCTGTCGTTGGACAGGTCCGGTTCACAATCTAGTTGCTCTATGACCTTGACCGTTTCCCTGGCCTGCCTAGATTTCAGCTGTGTTAGGAAGATGTGTATAATAACGTCACACGCCTCACGGGTTGACAGATAAGGTAAAGCGAAGTGATGCATATGAGGAACTGGAAATTGGGGTTTTCACGGCCTCCCAGTGCCCGAGATTGTACCTGAAGGAAACTTCGTCACTGCAGTCAGTAAATGATGGTTATTCCCCTTTACGGAGAGCGCAGTTCACAGTAGGGCATTTCCGTTAAGTGAGGGGATCTCGCAGAAGGAACAGCAAAACACAACTTTACCACATGGCATTTGGGGTTCCGCTGTACTCTGAATCTTTGGAATAATTTACTATCAGAAGATCATTTCTGAAGCACAAATGTCTACGAATTAATATTTTATGAATTACATGTGAGTACTTAGGATATTTTTTTCAAAGAAAAACGCCCACCTATCCCAAGAGCTATTTGACCATTACCTCCCTTTGCCAACTATACGCCGTGCATCTTTAGGAACCCTCAGGAGGCTTCTAATCATCGCACTCATTGGCTGAAGGAGGAAACTGGGGCCAGGAAAGGTCGATGGGGTAAACACGTCACGAACCGCACATTTACCGCTCAGCAGACCTGGAAGCAAATGCCTCCGGGTCGCACACAGGACAGTCTGCAGACCCGGCACCTGCCTTCAGGTGCGAAATCACCACAACCACGGGCAGCATTTTCTGCAGTTTACCAAGTGCCCCTCCATGTGATCTGCTTATTCTCTTCAAGACCATCTGCCCTCCTCAGCTTTTGCCTCTTTACTAAAAGTCATGAATTCCCCTGATTTACTGAGATTTTGAAAACATTGTTTTACTCCAGGAAGCGAGAGCTGCACAGAGCTGCATCCTCCTTTGTGCAGAAGCTCCCTGGCCCACTCCTGACACTCCCCGGCCTCCACTCATTCACCTCCCGCACTGCTGCCTTTCATGGTCCCCAGTTCCATCCACTTTCCTCCATTTCCAGCTCCACGCCAGCCCAAGTTACTGCATTTCCCGCGGAAATGCTTCAGCAGCCTCTGAAAAGGTACTGGTTGGTCACACATTCTCCTCCTCCGTACGACCTATTCATTCTCGCTGGAAGGAGAGTGATTTTCTAAAACACAAACACGGCCATGCCTAGGTCTCCCCTGTGTTTTGAGATGAGAAAGTCATAAGTGTGGCTCCTCAGAACCCGCATGGACCGGCCCTCACAAACATCCCTGATTCCTCCTGGCCCATCTGGTCACCCAGCATGAGCCGCACGGACCAGGCAGGAGGCAGGGTCCCTTCACCACAGGACTGGGGCTTGGCCTGGGGAGGCTCTTCTGGGTGCAAGAAGCCTGGCTCCCCAGCCTGACCCGCTGCCTTAGTTAACAGCATCCTCCCACGTCTCAGCTCACCGATGATGTCACGGCGCTGGGCACAGGAATGGCTCTCCACTTAGCGGGGTATCTATCTTCTTGATCTATGTCTCTCTCAATACACTGTAACCACCAGTAAGATGGACTGTGCCCAATCCCGCTCACTGTAAACTCTAAAACGGCCTCTGCTCAGCACGTGCAGGTCGTCGGGTGCGTGGTGGCAGGCTCCTTAGACGTGACTGGGGCTGAGCCCGCACGACAGAGAGTAGACGGGGCCCAGACACACACCTGCTGGCGGTGCGGCCAGGATGCCAACTGAGAACACCCCTGCGAACCCATCTTTGAACCAACCCTGCCCACCACATTGCCGCAGACTTTCCCCCTCTTCCAGCTGATGACACGTAAATCGTTACAACGCATACCAGGCGTTGGGCTATACTGGGGTGGGGGGACTTCACGACTATTAAGGACACTTGGTTTTCTGCTTAAAACCTGAAATCAAACGTTATCTGAAGTCAACACCGAGGACGCGCATCCCAAGAGCGCGCAGCTACATGTTACCGATTCATTTAGACGAGATTGGTTTGCTGCTCCTCATTTTCCACTCGGAAGAAAGGAATCCTGGACACACTGAGCACGGTGGGCACTGTGTAACCAGATGGGGAGACTTGCAGAATCCCTGATTTAGGCTGTGCATTTTATTCAGTCAAATCAAAACCCAACCCAAGGAAAAGTCCCGCCCTCGCCCCTGTCCAGCGCATTGTGCGAGATGCAGAACGGCTGCACGTGAGAGCTATGGGCACCCTGTGCGGAAAATCGCCGACTCTCCACGTTCACTCGTTCTTGAAGCTCGGCTGTATTTCCTTAGACACTGATCGCCTCCTTCACGAGGCTGTACCGTGGCAGCGAGGCCTGCTGCACGCAGTGGCGTGCTGGGGCCCCTGTGGCTCAGCCCGGGCTCAGCCGTGACCGCTGCCACAACCGCCACAAACGTGGGGCTGAAAACAGGACCATTGTCCATTCGCTGTTCTGTGGGCGCAAGTTCCATGTGGTCTCCTGAGGGTGCCCTTCCTCCTGGGGCTCAGGGAGGAAGGGTTTCCAGGCTCATCCAGCTCCTCAGCAGGGTTCAATTCCATGTGGTCTTAGAGCTCAGGTCCTGTCCTGGCCAGGTGACTCTGCAACTTCCCTTCCTTGGCCCAAGGCCCCGCCCTCCTTCTCCTCCACCGTCCTCCCTTCATCTCTCCAGTCTGTTCTTCCACCCATCTGCCTCAATCTGGAGTAAGGTCTCACCCTCACAGGGAGCTGGTTTTGCTCTTACACGTGATAAGAAATGGGCGCTACGGCCACAGTACTGGTACGCTGTGTTATTGTAAGAGACTTCATGCAGAAATGGCCTCTTTTTGGTGACGTCTGAGTCCCTGACAGGGCTCTGTAAACTGGAAGGAATTCAAACAAACGTTGAAGGGGAGAGCTGAGTGCAGTCTTGGAGTCGGCTTTCCAGAACTCAGAGGTGGCGCCTGAGAGCACCCAAAGCCTGACAAGGAGGGCCCAGATGGTGAACTAGCTCAGAGGATCTGTGTCCACAGCTGTTTACGTCACAACCTTGCTGCAAGCAAGTTACATTTTTATCTTCTTCCTTTATTCAACAGAAAGCCCAACCACAAGATCCAAACCCCATGTACACAGAATGTGGAAACCGTATCCCAATGCAATACATCCGAAATATCGCGCACTTTCTCACTGCGAACCCACATCCCAGGGCATCGCTTCCAGCCCCTCTTCATGCTGCTACTCGGAAGCTGAGCTCCAGGTACGAGTCGGCGACTCAGTTCAGCTGAGCCCTGGCCAAGGTCCTGTTCATTTCAACGGTGTGATGATGCTGTTCCCTTTCCCTGGGTGACAGTGGCGTGAGGGCAGCATGTTGCATGTGTACACGTCTCCCCAGACATGTAGCACAACACATGCGTAATCGGTGCCAGGATAACCCGCTTGTCACTTGCATCTACGATTAAACAAAAAGACGAGAAGTCCTTGCAGCTTAATTGTTCCATGGGCAGGCAGCCAGGAATCATGCGGACCTACTGCGTGTGTCTCAGTATTTAATTCCTGCCAAAATCCCCAAACTGACTTTTTAATAGTGTGCCACAGTCCCCTCTACTTTAGGCTACGAGTAATGTTTTCAGTGAAAACATATAGCATCCATATTTAATTTTAACAATGAGATTGTTACTTAATTTTAACAATGAAAATTAAGGATAACAAATTAGGTAAAATAAATTCCACACATGAAATGGCCTATAGAGAAATAAAGTAATATTCTTTTTATTTTAATTAAGTTCTATCAATATTGCCTTTAGACTTTTTCTTTTTAATTTTCCCCAGGGCTATAGTAATGTCCTTCCTTGGCAATAACATTTACTGAATCAATATTTTAACACTAAATATCCACAAAGATATTTAATCTCAGAATGATTTACTAAGCATGTGTAGTTTGTAATTATTTAAAATCCTTACACCATACAACCTATATACTGACAGACTTTTTTTTTCACCCACAGGCTCCAAGCTACTAACTTCGCTAAAGGTATTTAGGGGCCTGACATGATAAATCTCAAGCTCTCTGACTATGATAAATATCAAACCATATCGTACAGCCAGGTTCACTGGAGTGGAGCTGTGATTTCAGAAAACGCTGCCCAGGCTGATAAGGGACCATTATTACCAGCCGCACATGCCTTTGAAGAAAGTGTATTGAGCAAACTCTTAAAGGATGTTTTAATATTGAAAACCTAATAAATATTTCATAATAAACAAAACTCGAAGACATACAATTTGCAGGGGGTAGGGCAGGCAAGAAACCGTTAGAAAGAAGTGTCTGCATAGAAAGCCAAGTCCAGATTGAACAACTTTGAGCGGTGGAGTCAGAGGGGGTTCACATCCAGTTGGGTCATTTCCTCATTGGCTGCAGGGTCCCCTAGAAGTACGTCAGCCAGCCTGAGTTTGGGTGTCCCCATTGCTTAATTTGGGTCAGTAATATTTCCTGCATTTGATCTGTAGATTTGACAGATGGTTCGTCTTGAATTGTTCAATGAATGGTAGATTATGAATCTATTAGCGACCATTGATAAGTACAAAGTATTTTTTCTTACTCCATCCCCTAACATTGCTGCAATATAAAGCATGTCGTGTTTAAAGATACTATTTCAGGATATCTGTAGAACTGACTGCTGTCTGAGAAATCCCACACCAAACTGGCCGTCAGTTTTACAAGTTTGAAGCCTTGCCGTCAAAGATGTTGGATGTGCCGTGGTCCCAGAAATCAGAGACAGGCACGAAGTCCCAACAGCTTCTTCTCATTTCTGGAGCCCTTGGCTTACTGATGTCCCGCTGCTCTCAGAGGCCTGGGCCCGCGGGGAAAAGGTCCTCCGTGCTCCCGGTAAAGAATTCTGTTGGGTGGCTTCCCAGTCAGCTCGTATGATTCTGTTTAAAGAATGTTTAGTTTCACTCCGAGCCCTCCTTTCCCATCCACACCAGGGTGGGGGAACCAAGGACGCATTTACAAGCCTTTCTTTCATTTGCTTCTCGGTTATTTGCAGGCCCTGAATTGCTATTTCATAGTCATTCTTAGCACACTGGCGCGTAAGCATCACACTCAGCACGAACATTGCTGCTCTCCTTTAAATGCTGATGCAATGATTTAATGATGTAATTAGTATAATTAATCTGTAGCCATGTCATAAATTCCCAATACAGAAACTCAAGAAAAAAAAAGAATTCAAATTCTATCAATCACTGTTTAAAAACCACCCATGCCTGCCTCCACTGAGTTGCCTAATACAAACTGTTCCTTTTTTCTTAAAAAAAAAAAGTCAAATACTTAGCATTTATGAGGAAAAGTAACACTGCAATTTGAACCTTGGTTTTTAGAATAAATTCTAGTAACTGAGTATATGAGAGAAGATCTAAAAAAAACAAGCAAAAGGAGGCAGTAAGAGCAGAAAACCATAATATGGTTTCATCTAGACTTAATTTAAAAACATCGGCAGATAAGTATAAATTAATTGTGTTAGTAAGTATAGGAATCAAAAAATGCCATGTAGGGTGATAGGTTTGATATTTATTTGCTTATAGCAGATAATTTAAAAACACTTTACCCCAGCAAGAGATATATACAGAATACAGAACATAAGCTGGGAGCTAACTGAGGGCAGTGCATTGAGATGTGCAAGGTGCCTCCATACACAAGGGAACAACAGAGTCGAAATGACCCACAGGACAGAACCCACCCAGGAAAGCTCTGCAGCGAGTCCCCCACCCCTCTCATCATACGCTGTAGGTTCGCGGCCGTTTAATTTTGGGACCCACAGAGCTAACTTAGAAAAGAGGGAACTGGAAGATAAATCAGAGAAACACAGGAAGGTGAAATCAGACCAAATACGGAATCTCCCGAGGAATCAGGTCTTATGTCATAGAACACAGATGGGCAACTACATTGTTTAATGAAAATGTTACTCAAAGATAACAGTATGTGGAGTTGCTGAATGCCTGTGAATGACAAAGTAAGAACAGGATCTATATGTAGTGTGGATGTGTTCACTGCACTCGCTCGGGAATAAAAACTTAAACAGAAGGGTGTAAAACACGCAACACCTATACTAGGTGTTGTTATCCTATACTAGGGCTCCAAAGGGCACCGTGTGAGGGATACAGAATTACAGACAAGAATTACGTTATGAATGATAGAAAAGCGAAAAAGAAATTAGATATCAGTTCATAGCCAGCACATCAGGGTTAATTAAAAGAAACTTAAAGTAACACTCATTTTTTTCAAGTTATTTCGAGACGTAAAGATTCTGAACGAAGGCAGCGTGTGGCGTGACCAAAGGGGCATCGTGCAGGTGCCCCCTGGAGTATATGTGCCGCCCACACCCCGTTCAATCCTTTGTAAGTGTTAACATGCATCAAAAAGTTGTGTTAATTTGGTGGGACAGTATCCCTGTAATCCAGTGCAGCGTAGAATGAGTGAGAGAGGCACATGGAAAACAGAGAGAGAGAGAGAGGGAGAGAGAGACAAAGGATGGCACCCCAGTTTTGGGACAAGCCAACACCATGTGGGGGGTGAGGGGAACCACAGCGTCCTCAGGGACACCAGGAGGACCACACAGTACTTAGAGCCCTGAGAATTTACGGATGTGATCATTCCATAAAACGAGTCATTTACACCACAGGTTCTAGGCCGTACGAACCAGCTGAGGTTGTGAGGAAGGTCAAGGACAGGCCAGGGTAGAGAGGAATCCAGACAACCCCATGGTTAGAAGAAATCCGGTTGCCATAGCCACTCGAGCAAATATTTCCATAAACGTCTCGATAAGGAGGGATGTGAACTTCATTCCAAAACCTTCCTGAAAATGTAAACGAGCAGCGAGTAAGGCATTTCTATTAATTTTGCAATTGTTACACTGTGTTCCTTCTCCAGATACTGTCTTTGTGGCGTCTCTGGCAAGTAATCGCGGTCCCTATTTTGTGTCAGACAACACTGGGGCTGAGGGAAGGAGAAGGTATGCTGTGATTGGACCCAGGAGGAATGGGTCCCAGAGTCCCCTGCTGAGAGGGGCCACCATATTTCTGTGACCTTGCGGCGTGGGCAACATCGTGCTCAATCTCGGCACAAAGCCTTGCGTTAAATGGCACCTCCAGGTATCCTTACCTAGAAAATATTTAAACGGGATGGCTCCTCTGCGTCAAAGTCAAGGTTCTTATACCTGCCGGAGCAAAACCAGGCAAATTGAGTTTCAGAACTCTAGCTGTACTCGATTCTAATTTTACTGAAAAGTGCCACGCATCACACCCAGCAATGTATCTTCTACTTCCAAAGAGATTTTAGAAGCAGTCGTGGAAATACAATGAGTGTTCTTTTAGAACGGCATGCTTTCCATTTTAATCCCACTTTTTACCAGTTCCCACTTCTGCAGCTCCCACAGATCACGTCTGTTTTCTGGGTACGCTCGTTTTTTTAAAATGAGATAGTGACACTCTGACAATGTCACTGAGGGTGAAGGCACTGGTGTGTGTAAAAGCAAGCCACGAGCTCACAATTACTTGTTAATACCAATTTGGCTTAGCCTTACAAGCCATGTGACTGATTTCTAGCTGGTAAATGTTGTGTTGAGTGTGATTAACTCCAGGCTGCGTCTCAGGGCAACCACTTTATTTAGATCAGCCCTTCGTAATGGTGCTGCCAGACACAGAGATGTTTACGATTACAGGGAGCCTTCCTGTTTGAACTTCCTGTTTTACCTTGTTGTTATGTTACCAAAGACAGCTGAAGCTCCCTGAAAAGAGGGCATCTCCCAGGAGCAGCGGGCGGGCGAGGCGGTGAGAGAAACAATTACGCCTAATTGACTCAGCAGGTGGATAAAACCAGAAAACTGGGTCTGGTAAAGTGATCTCATGCCCCTGGTGGGGGGATGCCTGCCTCCGAGCCAGGCGGGGTGCAGAGGTGGGGCGGGGAGTGGGGGCCGGGGGTGCTTCCTGCCAGCACTGCCCTTCAGGTTATGGTGCTAGGCCTACATGTGCACCACAAACCTAGCGCGGTCACATCAGGATTAGAAATAAAGCAAACACACGAGTGAGTGGGTACCTGAAGCAGCACACTTAGAATAGAAAACCATGAACATGTGTCCATCAGCGAATCCCAAGCACGCAATGGAACCTGCCCTACATCGGGGTGTTTTCCGAGGGTCTGCTTTGGAAACACTGTGCGTGGGTGAATGTAATAAATGTGCACAAACACACACGCATACAAGGAAGTCAAAGAGCACAGTGAAGAAGGCAGCACGTGGCCCTCCAGGCCCAACCCCTAGGGGTCTCAAGCACAGGCGGGGGTGCATTTCAGCTCTGACCCCCACCGCTTCAGCCTCAAACCACCACAAGGGGCTCGCTCTCCTCCACGGCACGGTTGCTGTAGGAACATGAGGCAAACCTTGTTTCCATGATGGCAGACTCTGGTACGACCCTGTTGTGGATGGTGGTGCGAAGTTACAATCCAGACCTATTGCCTGTATTATGTTTATGAAGTTGAGTGCCTGGTATATCAATATAAAGTACATGATAGAATAAATATAAATGCCATTGCTTCTTTATAAATATGCATTAGGATACACTCCACATAAGCTCATTGTTATGAAGTGCCCCTTGCATTGTTAGGGTTACTTATGGGAACTGATGCTGTCATCTGCTGTCACTAAAGAGCCACTGAGACGGAGGTGTGACAAAGGACCGCACAGGGGCCGCTCCTCTCGAAGTCCAGGGCCATTGTGCCAGCACTGGTGTGGCCTCCCATTCCTCCAGAATTTGATTACTTTTCCAAAGTCCTGATTCTGGCTTTTTATTTTTCCTAGCCCATTTCAATATGCGCATAATGGTGCTCCTGTAGTCCGGGAACACTGGAAATTTCTCCAGGATCCCTGACGTGCTTTCTGTGGCCTACGAGATACCCATGCAAACACTCAGCGCAGACACTGGTCCCGGATAAGCCCGGAGCAGATCGTGATTTTACAGGTCAGAGGTATTTTCTGCAGGGAGAGCCTCCTGTAAATTCCCTGACAAGGGGTTTGGGTGCAGGTGCCTCTGTTACCACCCGTCACCATGCCTTACCTGGTGGCCTTTGTGCAATCAGGTGTATGTAGGTCCTGTAGACCTGGCATGGCGGCACCTGGCCAGAACAGCCTCCCGTGAGTCCATGCCGATTCTACATTATTGCTCTTTTGAACTCAAAGCTCTTCTTGTGGTTTGTCTGAGGAGATAGCGGGCACCTTCTTCAAGCTACTTCTGTGGCAGAATACGGTCTGTCCAGAAAGTACCCAGCCATGTAATATGAAAAAAAGTGACATTTATTGAAGAAGATAGAAGAAACACAGGACAATGAGGCCTCAGTCCTTTTCCAAGGAGGCACCTTGGGACCTCACTCAGTTCTCCCAATTGTCATCAGCTGCCCGGTTGTATTTTCCTGAATCTCATTGACAGTCTGAAATCTCTTCCCTCTCAAAGGTGATTTTAGTTTGGGGAAAAGCCAGAAGTCCCAGCACACCAAATCTGGGCTGTAGGGGCTGAGTCACCTGGGTGATTTGATGTTTCATGAAAAACCTCTGCACAAGACGTGATCCATGAGCAGGCACATCCCCGTGATGGAGCTGCCAGTCACCAGTTGCCCGTAGCTGTGGCCTCCTGAACCATCCGAATAGTTTCCGTGGAGGAATGCTCAAGCTTCATGCAAAATCTGGTGCAGATTCATTGCTCTACTCATTTCGAATGCAATGGCCACACAGCACCCACGCTCACTCAAAGGCATCGACCACCCCCACTGACTAGTACAGTGAAGTCGTCATTGTTCACACATGCGCATTCCAGCCCACTCTGCTTGGCTGCCAGGTTACACTGGTGTGGTGCAAACCATTCTCATTATATTAACAGTGGTTGGACTCTTCCTGGACAGACCTCAGAAATATAATGATGGACATTCAGACAGTATTAGCTTTTAGGGACTGCTGTAGAGGTGTAGATGGGAAAAAAAGATTAAGTTTCACAATGTTGGAAAGAAACGTGTTTTTCTTGTGATTTTTCAAACGAACATAGAACTATATGCTAATGTTGAGAATGCATTTGTGTGTGAGAGCATAGGGGCCTAGAACACAATAACCAGACGGACGTGTTTAACCGACATCCGATGGACTGCCATCGGTCCACACACGTAACCTTACTCTCGGGGGCTTGGTGTCCATTTGCACACTGCTTTAATTATTTAAAACCTTTAGAACCCTTCCCAGGTGTTACCAGAAGTCCTGTTTAAATGATTTCCCAGTGGGGGCAAATATTTGCTAATGCATCTTGTTACTATTTTTAGTTTGAAGTGGCCCAGCCACCCGTGGAACCTGGCGCTCATTTGCATCCCTTACATTTATATTGTACTCCTGGGCTTCCCAATAGTTTCGAGGACACATCATTTTTATTTTCCAAAAAGTCAAGTGCAGCTAACCAGCTGGCTCATGGGTTTCTTTTCACAGAATTCATTCGCCCTGCGAAGCATTTATTACTGAAAAACGCCCTAATGTCTGAGAGACAACACTCTCCAGAACGTACACGTAATAGAGCTCGTTAATAATTTTTCCTCATTTCCCTGTTCGCAGTCCCGAACCTAATACAGCGGCAGCAGAGGCCCATTCGGCAAGGGTCATAAAATCAGAGCACAACGGACCTCAGGAAACATTAGCGGCCGCGGCCCTGGCAGGCGGGGGTGAGCGTGTTTACAAAGGTCTCCCCTGCAACATTCCATCATGGAGAAAATGCAGGCGTGCATGTAGAAAGCCAGAGGGAAGTGTAAATAAGAAATAAATCCTGTTAATTGAGGTGCTTCAATGCCAGAGCCCTTGGCCGGAGAGGCACCAGGGGTCTCCAGGGCAGGGAGACCTCTGCAAACTTCAACTTCCAAACAGCAGGAATATTGTTCCCCCAGCTCATCCCTCCCAGCTATTGGGTTTTTGTTTTGTTGTTTCATTTTGTTTGAATAAGAAAACAAATATACCTTACTTCCTCCAACCAGTTGTGAAATAGGTCCTTGGCTTTTACGCAAACATCCTTTGCTCCTCCCTGTTAGCAGCAGGGGATGCAGAGGGGATTCGAGCTGTGGCCTCCTTGGCCCCGCACGCAAGAGTGTGCAGCTGATACAATGCACTTGCTGTATTGTGAGTTATATTTCATAACTGTTTATACTAGTCCTAGACTCACAGCGTAGCTGACCCGACATTCTGCGTTTTTAACAGCCTAGTGGGTTTAAATTGGGAATTATGTAAAAAGCAAACAAAAGTTGGCCTTTACGACTACCCTGAAGGTCAGCTGAGTCCTGCATGGTCTGGGCCCCACCGCTGCCCCCCTCCCCGCCCCACACATGGCTGCGTTTGGGCTCCACATTATCTGTAACTCTTCACGACCTCAAATATCGCCCGCTCCATACACTCCAACGCAAAGCACTTCATTCTGCTAGTGACGTCGGTTGTTTCTGCTTACAGCTTTTGGACCACAGCAGGGGTGTCCAACCTGTGGCCTGTGGGCTGTCCAGGATGGTGGTGAATGCGGCCCAGCACAAGATCGTGAATTTACTTCAAACATGATGAGATTTTTGTGTGTGTGATTATGTGTCACAATGTATTTAATGTGTGGCCCAAGATAACTCTTCTTCTTCCAGTGTGGCCCAGAGACTCCAAAAGGTTGGACAGCCCTGAGAGGAAAGAGAAAGGAATTCCAACCTGATTGATCAGGCCCAAAGGCTGTTCAGATTGGTTTTTAAGAGCCCAAGTCAAGCTAAGACCGGAGTCATTCTCATCGCCCCTCCTCACTCCCAGGGTTGAGGTCGCACCCTCGCCTGCAGGTCGCAGTTCCTGCTGCTGAATCCTACTGCTTTGCCTACTGCTCCCAGGATGCCTCTGCCCCTGGGCGGGGAGGGGTGCCCCCTCACCTGAACCTCCCAGCAGGGGCTGTGCTTCTCGTCCAACCCAGCAAACAGGTTCCCCAAGGAGGGAGAGCAGACAGAAAAAAACGGTGAAACGGGCGAGGCCCAGCGACCACGCAAGGAAGAGAATTTTTTCCTGGAGAAGACTAGCATCATGAAAATTAAGACACCCCCCCCCGAAAAAATACATTTAAGTTCACATTTGGTTTGCAGGCATTTGTGACCCCTGCAACCCTTTCTACATCCTTGTCTCCCCCACAGCCATGGACGGGTCTTGGTGCTCCATCCGGGAGAGCGTGTTGCTGGTCTGGTAGAGAACCAGCTGTGAACTCAGTTCCTGCTCGGCAGGAAGGAACGAGCAGGACCCCGGAGGCCGATGTGTCAGATGCAGGTCACAGGAAGAAGACTAATAAGGCCAAATGGCCACAGAAATCGTTTGGGGGGTCAAACCGATCTTGTGTCAATCTGTGCAGGTTTTGCTCATTAATTTGTGGCCTGTGCTGGATCGAATGCCCCCACTCCATGCACCTGTAAACTGACCTTGCTCTTGAACCTGCTGTGGTGGAGTGGGTGTGCCAGTGTCGAGCATGCCACAAACGTGCCGGGCCAGCGATAGTGGTCACAGGAGGCAGCACTGTGGAATGAGTCACGTGTGTGCCCCTCACAGAGACCAGTGAAGCATGCTTCCCAGTGGCAGTCCCCGGGCCACAGCTAACACACGGAGGGTCAGGGGACAGTCAGCAGGGCATTTGGCTAGTTAGTGGAAAGCAAGGCCTAAAACAAGCTCTTCAGCCACTCTGGCTGACAAGTGGACAATTTCTTCCTCAGTCAAACCCACTCCTACCGTAAGAGCCAGCAGGCTCGCGCCTTGGCGTTGGCCCGAAGGCGTGGCAAGGGGATGCCCACACGAAAAGCTGACCTGAACGTGTGTGCGGCAGCGTCATTCACACTTGCCAGACCCCGAGGCAACCAACATGTCCTTCAATAGGTGAGTGGACAAAGGGGCTGTCAAGCCACAAAGAGACGTGAATAAACCTAAAATGCGTATGACTGAGAGAAGCCAGTCTGGCAAGGCCACAGGCTGCACGGTTCCAACGCTGTGATGTTCTGAAAAAGGCGACCCTGGGGAGGCGGGGAAACCTGCGGAGGTGGCTGCCGGGGCTGGGTGATGGGGAGGGGCGAACAGGCGGAGCCCAGGGGGTTTGAGGGCAGTGGAACTCCTCTGTGTGATGCTGTGAAGACAGACACATGTCACCGTACATTTGTCCACACCCACAGAATGTGCAGCGCCCAGAGTGACCCTGACGGGTGACGATGACGTGTGAGGACAGGTTCATCAGTCGGGACAAATGTCCCATCTGGAGAGTCATAGAAGCTGTGAGCGATGGGGGCGGGGGTGGCAGGGGGCCTATGGGAACCCCCTGCACCTCCCTCGCAAATTTTCTCCAACCTAAAACTGTTCTAAAAAAAGTAAACTCTTAATAAAAACGAGCTAACAACAACAAAAAACAGCCAACAAGCTTTTCCAGAAAACACACACACTACAACGAATGCCACTCTGACTCGGGGGCAGAGCCCGCACTCCTGCCCCGCTGTGCTGCACCCCCAAGTCCGTATTCGGGGCCCCCAGACACCCAGGATTCCAACCCACAGCAGCACAAACAACTAGGCCACAGTTTTCAGAAAGTTTCACTTTTATTGCATAGAAAATCTCGGGCATTTTTAGTTTAGAGAAATCTCTCACTAGAGGATTAGAATTGTAGATTTTTGCCTATAATTAAACTCCAAGTATATTCTGAGACATTTCAGTTTTTCACTGTATGGCTTAGGAACACCTACATCTCATCCTCTTTGTAGATATTAAAAATACCCTCTGTATGGACAGCTATTTTTGCTGTGTATTTTTGCACAGTGTAGCTCTTCTGTGACTCATACTTCTGCAGATGAGCATTTCATCTTTCTCTCCTTAATTTGAAGCAAAAAAAAAAAAAAAAGGAAAGGAAAGTGCAGAGAATCAGACTTCATTATTTCCTAGTTAATATCCGTGACTCCACTCCTGCCTGCGTGCGTCCTCACGTGGTCCACCGTGCCGAATTTAGAAAGCACTCGAGCTCCCTCTCTGATAAGTACACTCACCCTAGAGGGTTTTACAACACACATGTTTTGATTTTGGCAAAATACAAAAGGACCCTATTTGGATTCTTTCTAACAAAAGAATGCTTTAAAAGATCTGATGTTTTTTTGATTGAGGACCAGGACGACTTCAGATTGGAAGGGACTGACCTGTGTCTGGGCTGCCTGCCGCCTGGGAATCACTGTGTTAACCCCAGTTACAAAGGCGGAGTCTTCGCACACTCACTTGTGTGCCTGATGTCAACAAAACGCACGGCTGCTGATCCCCAGAGTTAACATGTCCTCAGTAATCAGCAAATTCGTCTCCCCGACCTGACACGTTACAGGTAAGCGCCACACACTCAGGATCCGGCATTGCCGGCCTAGTAAGCACCCCGCCTGGTAGGAATTGTTGGGGTGCCCCTTTCCAGGAGAGGAAAGGGAGACTGCAGGGCTGAGGTACTCACCGCCTCCCAGGGTGCAGGGGTGCTCCTGCCCAGGCTGACCCCCGGCCTCAGGGACAGGAGCCAGGCAGGGAGCTGGCGGGGCTGCTGGAGGGAGAGCTACACTCAGAGTCCTGGGGCCTCACCTTGGAGGGGCTTGTGGGGGGTGGCGCTGCTGGCACCTGTCAGAACAAAGCACTCAAGGACTAAACCATCTGTGTAGTCACTGACTGAAAAGGAGGATGGAACAACAAAACCTCCAGTGAATCGCACTGTCCTTCCTGGCCCGCCTAGGTAGAACCGGGCTGCCCCCTGTCCCACTGTGGACCCTCAGCGCCCCTCTGGCACCTCCCTGGCTTGGTGCTCTGCTCCAGGAACTGCTGGGCATCATCGAAGGCACGCCCACTCAAAGGCTCTGCCCTTCCCGGGAACTGGGAGCGAGCCGGGCCTGTTGGCGGTGCGTCCTCGGGGTTTGTACCCGGGTGCCAGCCATGCCCGCGGGCCACTGTCATTGCAGTGAAATCACACCCGCCGAGTCCACACTCCGTGTTGCCCTGTGATATATTTCCGTGCAACAAAGTGAGAGTGAGAAGCTTCAAGTTCCTGGCGGATCAGAAGAGGCTGCCTGGTGCAGCGTAAGTATGATGAGTGAACAGTACAGCTACGGAGAAGCGCATGGAACAACCTGCCCATTTTAGATGCAGGAGGGCGCGCCCTAGAATTGGGCTCTCAGTGGCTGAACGTCTAGGAGATGCATGCCCATGGAAGACCTCTGCTGCTTGGTCAGACTTGCATGCCTAAGTGAAGGGGGTCCTCGAAGAGGGGCATGGCCGCAGAGGGTGTGGCCGCAGAGGGGCGTGTCTATAGATGGGCGTGGTCGCAGGGGGCGTGGTCGTGGACTTCCCTGAACGCTGTGGTCTGCACGCTGTGTTTAGAAAAGTCAAGCTCCAGCCCACACGCTCTCCTTCCTGTCACCAAAGCTCAGCCCCCAGTTCAGATATTAAAGCACATGCCATTCGTTCGCTCTGCAGGGCCATTCGGTGGACATTATAACACAGAGCTACAAAGGGAGTAAGGCAGCCCCGCTTCCAGAGATGCGTTTTTGAGCCTAGGAATAGAGTGACTGACAGGACACCTGCATCGGAGCTTTAAGTGCTCCCTTCGGGGCACTGGCCAAACATCCGTGCCTGTCACCACGGCTGTCCCCTTTGACCTTTTAGCTTTTGTCCTTTGCAGGGCATGCGTCTTTTTTTCTTTTATAAGTATTTCGTGTTCCCTGGTACTTTATTGTTTCCCCCACTGGTTTTCAATGCCAGATGCCTGTACTATGAGAGAGGGACACACGTTTTTGTACATTCAAAGTGACCTAGTAACACAGAATGGAGGGCGGCGTGTTTCTCTGTCGCCGTCCGGTTTGAATGGAGGCCTCTCTGAAAGGGCCTGCCTGGACCAACTGCTGAGCACAGGAGGAGAGGAGCCGAGGCGCAGCCTGCTGGCTCGGCAGGGAGGCTGGAGAGACCCCACTGGGGCTGGAATCATGAAGCCTCCCCAGCCCTTCTTCGGATGACGGACTGACAGCACGGGAAATCTGCATTTGTAAAGGTGACTAAGTCAGGCTCCTACGTGGTAAAATATTCCACGCCGAAATGGAATCCAGTTTTAGCTGACATCGGAAATGGTGAACTCAACTCTGGGCAGAGAGTTGTTAGAAGTGGGTATTTCCACGGCCACCAGGCAAGGACAGCTGCCCGGAGATCACGGGCACCTGCCGTCTGCCCCCGGGATTTCAGACACGTGCGGAAGACCGGAAGGAGCACGTCTCCGGCCACTATTGCTCCGCACGCACACGCAGCCCGGCCCACCCCACGGCTGGCGCGCGGGAGTCCTGCAGTCTCGAGGTTGGTGGGAAGGAGTCGCGAGCAGACAAGCCCAGGGACAGAAAACGTCTTTCTGGACTCGTGGAGTCAGTCACCGTGAAACAAAGCGTGGGTGGAAAGTCTGTCCTGATCCCGGTCGTAACAAGGTCACCTACTCTGGGGAGTAAAAGGAGCTGGCAGGGAGCCGTAATGCCACTTGGAAGGGAGGGGACACACAGCTGTGAGGGACTGCAGAGTGCCCCCCGCACCCCCCCAGTGCCTGCTGGATGCACAGCTATCGCGGGCACCCGTCCCAAAACCTTGCAGCCAGACTCCCGGAGAGTCAGGGGTTCAGTACCCCGGATGCCACGTGGGAGCTGGGTGGCCGGAGGTACTGGATCATCCCTGCCTCCTCAGCAACCCCCCCCGGCCCCGGGGAAGTGGTCTGCATTCATGGGGTCCTGGCTCCCTTCCGCTCACACCCCCTGTGACCCTGGCGACAGAGACTTTGGTCTGGACTTTGCTTTCACAGGAGAGCAACACTCACCACAACGGAGAGAGGAGAAACGAATGGAGGCCATCCTGTAGTTAGTTATTGAGCTTGACCTTGACACCATCCTGTGGGAGGGAGGTGGGCCCCTGGCTGTGTGAACGGGGATGCTGGCACCTGGGAGGGACTGAGGACCTCGTCTGCCAGGCTAAGACACAGCAAGGCCTGGATCTAACCCCTCAGTGAGCACAGCACAGGCCGACTTTGCTTGGCCACTGCCCTCGTGTCCATGGTCCCCCATCACACACAGGAAGCAGCTCACCCCACACAGGCCCTGTGCCCTGCCCAGCAGAGAGCTGGCATGCCAGAGAAGCAGAGGAACCACCAACATCTCCACACACGTGGAATTGGGCAAATACTGTTCCAGCAGCTGCAATATGGGAAGAGTACGAGACAGGAGAAAAGGAAAGGGGCCGTTTGCTTCTGAAAATAGGTTTAACAGCCACCCATGAGTCAGGGCACTTGCCTGCCTACCAGGGCGGCTTTTAAACATGAGTTAAGTTCCACCGATCCAACCCACCGGGAGTCAAAACAGGGTCCCCTTAGAGTTTCTGCCTCCCTTGTTTTAAAAAGTAAACACTCTGAGAATCCCATTCTTTTTCCAAATACATGCAGTTGGCCGTGAAGTTTTAGGTTAAGGTGGCGGGTGTGGAAGAGACATTTGTTAAGTGAGTTGATACACAGGGGATACAGCATCTAAAGCGTCCCTTGTGCTGGCTGCTGTGGTGTCTTACAGCAGAGGCCTCACATCAGCTCATGGGCCACGAGAAGGATGCTGATTGTCAGGAGATATTTTGCTTTGACACAGATAGTTGCATTTAGACACCACTTGAGACACAGAGCTGAGGAGCATTTGAGATGTCAGTGCTATTGTGTTTCTTGGGTCTCTCTCTGGCCCAAGTCTCAATCCAATCTACAGTACGTCTTTTAAAAACCCTGTTCTGTCTGGTTTCCTTCAAAACCTGAGAAGATCTTAAAAATAAGATAATGTGCTTTGTTTCTTTTCTTTTCTTTTTCTTTTAAGTGTGGTCAGTCTTTTCTCCAAAACAGAAAGCATGCCTAGATTTGGCAATTTATCCTGAAAGAAGGAAGTCTACCTAACTCGGATTACATGAGATAATTATAAGAAAATAGTACTTCTTTAAATAAAAGGGTAAGCAATAATGGTACAACACCTTAGATAGTGTTCCATTTAAGAGATGCTTTTATCTTCACGGTGTTTAGGGCGCTCGTTTCTTTGCAGGTAGTTAAAGGCTACAGGCACACCTGCCTGTGGCCGTGTCTCACCTGCCTTCCCAGTGTTAGTAACATTCAACTGATCACAAGGTTGAAAATACTCAACTCTGTTTGACCAACAAATACGGCCAGTGCTCATTGTTTACCCTGGAAAGAATGTCCTAGCTTTGGGGAGGGTTAAAGCTGGGATTTTAGGAGCAGCGTTCAGCTTACCTTTGCTCCATTGAACGTGAAATATAGGACGTAATGAAATAAGCACCTGAGTGGAGGAACACACCTGATACTGAAGACGGGCCAGGAGCGTGGGATTCCGTGAAGCCTGCCTTCCAGAAGGACGGCTGAGAGCACCGCCCACAGTACTGCAGGTCCTCGCAAAGCCTCTCCCTCTTAGACTCACGACAGTCGGGGTGTGGCCACAGCACCCACCTGATGGCCCGGCCCGAACCCCAGACTGAGACACGGAGACCTTATCTTCCACACCTCCCCACCACAAGAACACAAGCACCGCCACAGGTAACTAATAACATGGGTGGAAGGAATGGACTGGGGGGTGGCTGGACAACACGCGATGGAGGGGGGGGCTCCTATGATAGTTAAAATTCTCTTTTGTTCTATTCGGAGTATTAGGATAGATATGGCAGAGAGGAAGCAAGAGAGAAGATGCAGTGGTCTCCTGCATCTCTGGGAGAGTGTCCACGCCACCCTAGAACTGGAAGGAAAGGCATAAGGTTTAAATTGGCTTTCACACGTATTGCCACACACATTTCAAATAGAAGGAAGGACGGTGGATGGAGACAAGCCCCCAGTTCCACAACCAGGGCACACATAGCCACACTACCCAGAGTTATAACGCCTGAGTGGTGCCTGCTGGGAGGGAGCTGTCCAGTGCTGAAGCCCTCTCATCTCTCCTTCCCCTACGGAGCCCGCGGAGGGTTGGGCCTGCTGTATGCAGGCAGCACACAGATCGAGTTGGGCAGATGGAGCATTTTATTTTCAGGTAAAACTTGAAGAAACACTTAAGATCTGAAGTGACCATCCTCAGCAATCCAAAGGTAGGACTAGTTAAAGAGTTAAATGAACTCCTGAGCCCAAGCCCGATTACGTTTAACCAACACCCCGGGACACAGACCGCAATGTCGTTCGGGTGAATATGAGACCAGCAATCACTGCTTTATAACGTCTGAAGGAGACACGTCTCTCTTAAGCACACACCCCCCACACACTTGTTCTCTACAACCCACTACCATGACCTTTTTGTTTTGGAGAAATTCTCCCAAATGACAACGGTGTCCTCCCTAGAGCCAAGTTTATAGTATATCCCTCTGTCAGTAGTTAAATTTACCAGAAATGAGGAATTGGCAATAGGAAACTATGCTCACATGGTTTACATGGCTGGAGTGGGGGAGATATAAATTCATAAGCCGGGGGAGGGCGGGGGGGGGGGGGGGACAGACATGGAGAGCGAGCAGGTAAGACCTGGAAGGGAGCCAGGCCCGGGGCTCTTGCGACCCCTAAAGCCAGAACCCCAATCACCTCATTGATTTTAGGTGCTAAAAGATTCACTTGGATTTCCACCCACTTATTGTGGAATTTCCTCTCACATTGGCCCATACAAATACTAATAGATGCGCTTTCTACTTTTATGTTACATGATTATTTTTTGTGGTTGTATTTAGAAAGAGTTGACTTTTCCTACTTCCAAAGTGTCTTAGTTTGTAATGTTTGATTTCTTGTTCTTTAACAAGTGGGCTTACACACGTGTTTTTTCCACAGTGGGCCCGAAAGGCAATTCATGAATTCCATGTCACTAGAAAATGAGGGGTATTCTGTGCCAAGATTAACTTAGATGTTCCTAGTTTTCATTTTATCGTTTTGCAAATTTTTTCCTCTGGTCTTCCTAACAGTATCTCCTTCCTCCTTTCCCTTTCTTCCTCCCTCCTTCCGTCTCTTCCTTTCTTTCCTTCTCCCTTTTTTAATTACTTTCTTTCCTCTCCCTCCCCCTTCTTCTTCCTCTTCTTCTCCTCCTTCTCTTTTTTCCTACTCCTCCCTCCACCTCCCCCTCCCCCGCCCCCCCCACTCTTTCTCCTCCTTCTTCTCTCTCTCCACACAGGTGTTTATGGACTAAACACAATTCACCAGACAACAAACTAGATGTTAAATGATACAGGAGAACATAAAAGATCTAAATAAATGAAGATGCACACGGTGTTTCCAGAATACAATTCTCCCAAATGAACCTACAAATTCCTATTGAAACCAATCCAAATCTCAATGCGAATTTTTAATTATTTGAATTTTTTCTAACTTGCAAAGGAGGAATTTAGTGAAAGAAGGGGAGATTTTGTGTCCAAACACAGAGAACCTAGATTAAGAAGTGCACAGGTGAACCCAGACCACTCCTGGCGTTGTCCCAGATGAGTTAGCTTCTGTCCAGGTGTGGGTGGGGGCTGAGGGGACAGTCAGAATGTCACCAGACTGTGTGTGTGAAACCAGATTTTGAATAAAAAGTGATTCTAAAAACAGGCTAAAAACTTTTGGGAAACATATACCCATCACAGTATACCCCAAAATAATTTCCAGAAAAATAACATCTTTGGAAGTACTAGAAACTTACATATATTCATATTTATGTCATATCATGCTGATACAGACCTCATTAGGGAAACTTTGGAACTAGAAGCTGGGAGGAAAAGATGAATCATTCTGACTGCCTAAAATTACACATAACTTCTGCATATCCCAGGCACCAACAATGAGACGCAGAGATAAAGCTGGTCCTCCCATGAAAACCCAGCAACGAGGGTCAGCTCTGGGACCTGTGGGACCCCCCCACCTACACTGCTGCTCCCAGCTCCCCACGCAGCTTAGTGGGGTGCCAGGGACGGCACAGCTCTGCCTCATCACTGCCTGCTTGCTGGCTGGGTGGCACTGGCAAGCCCTATCGGTCACAGGTCCTGGAGCTTCCACCCTCTGCCCCCAGCTCGCTCAGGGTGGCAAGAAGCATCTCTGTCCTGCAGGCCCCCTGGGTGGGGGGAATTGTCCCATCACTGTCAGCCCTGGGAGACCTCCCCCTCTTTCCTGGCCACCTGACCTGCCTGCGCAGTTCCAGGACCCTCTAATCTAACCACCCTACCATCAGCCACTCAGGCCGTCAGCTCTTTTTCCCTGGGATCCCGAATGTTTAACGCAGGAAAGATGCACTTTCACAAGGTTCCTGTATGACAGGCATGCACATATCAGTAAGAAAAAATATGAAAGTTGCAACCATAAAAAGGCAGATGATGAAACTGACTCAGCTGACCAGCTCTAAAGAGCAGTGATACACCCATCAAGTCCATGACAGAGACTCAACCTAGTCTATTACATAATCAAAGAGTCCACATTGAAACAACAGCATGACTTCATGCCTACTCGATTATATAAGGTTTTTAAAAATAATCCTTCCTGAGCAGTCACACAGCTATCAGAAAACTTAGGACTTTATTTTCACTGCTTTGGGGTAAATAAGTGAGTTCAGCATTTCTTGGTGAATTCGGCATTACATGTGAAATGACTGCACGTTTTGACCTGGAAATTCTATTTCTAGCAATGTTATCCCAGATTAATATGACTCTGTGCAAAGGCATATGTTCAAGCACGCTCACTCTAGCAATGTGTATTTTAATCTACGGAGAAAATAACCCAAACTTTGAACAAACTTGGAATGTGGCTGTGTCAAGTTTTTAATTAGGCATATAGTTTATATGCCTAAAGTCTGGAGTTTATGCCTAATTAAAAATGTGACACACCCACTTTTACACACACACACACACACACACACACTACACTGAGATTTCTACTTTTTTTCTACTGTAAAAAAAAAGTTTGGAAAAATATATCAAATGATAATGGTAATTACCTTTGGACAGCAGAAAATTCCAATTTTTTTCTTCAGTATGTCATTTCTGTTTTCTATGAAATATTTTAATATACAAAAAATAAAAAATGAATAACCTTTGTCTTAGTCTGTATTCCCCAGAAATTTACCCTAAGACAAGTAAGTATTCATAGGACAATCACTTTTCGAAGTGTCCTCTAATGGTCCCCGCAGGGTTTGGCGGGGAGAGAAACAGGCCGGCCCAGAGCGAGGCATCCCACAAAGCCCTCAGGGAGCATCCAGGTACCATGAAGCCCCCGAATTTTCCAGATTGGCCATGGATGTTGCCAGGTTAATGCTTAATGAGTATCAGCCACCCTTGGAGTGGAGCCTCTTGCTTCGGCTTCAGACTGTGACTGGTGGGGAGGGGCTGTGGCAGGTGGGCGGCAAACGGTCACCATGGGGACTGCCGGATGGGGCACAAGTGGAGCAGGGATGGAATCTCAGGGTCCTCAGCGTTAGTTCTGGGCACAAGCCCCTGAGTTTGCATTTTGAACTAGTCAGACAGATTTCAGTATCTGAACTCTCTTGAGTGGGACTTGGAAAAATCAGCCTCCTTTGCATGTGTGGGGACAGGAGGTAGATGGGAAATGTCTGTACCTTCCTCTCAACTTTGTTGTAAACCTGAACTGCTCTAAAAAAAAATAAAAAAGTAAAAAAAAATTTGCCTCCATTCCTAGTTTTAGCCCAAGTTGCTAATGAGATGCAAAACTGTTTGACTTCAGTGCAGTGTCTTTAATGTCTCAAATTCACTATTTGTCAGATTCTTAAATAAACGCAAAAGGAGTAAGTGAAACGAGGAAGAACATGGCAGTTCACATTCCGTCTTTTCCCGTTAAAGGAGCACAGGCCGCCGCAGGTTCAGTTTGCCTCTCCGCTGCACTCAAGTCTAACCCCCTTGGGACTGAGATATCACTTGGCAACTTTTTCAAACATCTTCAATTTCAAAACAAAGTAAGAAGTCACATAGACAGAGAGGATGGAAGCAGCAGAAGGGAGCTGTAAACGACTCTGGGTGCTGAACCGGTTCCCGGCCGGCTGTGGCAGGGAGTGGCCATGCTCCCCCGGGGGTCCTATCCCAGCCAGTCCACATGCGATGGACCTCGGGGTTCTGTTTTAATGGAAAGGAGTCCTGAATGCCGTTCTGAGAAAATCAGGATAGAAAGGATACCAGGACAGAAAGAAGTCTCTTTCCCCACTTTGCTTATTTCTGTCTCCATCCTCCCCGGAGGTGGCTGTGTGTGCCTTGTCACCTTCAGGATGACACCCTCTGAACTCAGGCCCCCCAGCACCCATGACCGAGGCTTGACCTCTCACACAGCCAGCCCGAGCTCCTCACTGCTCAGCACTCGTTGTACCAGAAATGCAGAAACTTGGTGAGACAAAAAGAAGACAAGGAAAGAAGAGAAGAAAAATGTAGGGGTAAAATACATCTCTAGGATGACAAGGAAGGCATGACGCTTTCCGACTATCTGGGTTGAGGAGGCCGGTCTCTTTCACGAGGGGATGCGGTGTCATTGCCACCACTCTCTGTGCTTTTATCCCATTGGACTGTCTCTTCCTTCCACGCTCCCTGGGTCTGCAGTCAAAGGCTCTGCATCTCGCACCCCATCTAGAAACATCTGCAGACATCAGGTGCCTGCGAAGTGCAGGAGCGCATGCAGGCAAAGCCGAGCATGAGCTCAGTGACAGCGAGGGACGGTCGCCTGTCCACGCACAGTGTCAGGAAGATCTAGGGGAACCTCGGAATCAAAGCGCCAGAGCACAGCGAGCCCACACGGTCACTGATGCTGACGTCAGAGGTACTCGCGGTCCATCTGAGCAGACTGGGCGTGACCTAGTGTTCGCCCAGCTCCTTCTCCACTGCCCACCTCAGCCAGGACTCGAGCATCACCGTCTCACCCCCACCGTGCAGCACCCCCACCGTGCACCTCACTGGGGACAGCCAACAAACATCACACGTGCATGTGTGTGATGTGTGTGCGAAGGAGGAGGAACCCCCACAGGGAGTTCAGCTGGAGGAACCACCTTCCCCATAGCCGCTATCTGACAGTGGACTCCAAGAGAGAACAAACAAGAACGAGACAGCTTTCAGAAGAAAGTGCCGCAAGTGGAGAGTATAATCTTCAAATCCCAGTGACCCCAGCAGGGTTCCAAATAGCTTTTCAGATGCTGAATTCCTCGTGTCCACGGGAACTCCTCCAGTGGCCGGCTGTGGCATTCTCGGCTGCTGCTAACTTTAAAATGCCTTATTCATTCTGTGAAAGGATTCTTTCCTTATTTTTGATATTTTCTGGTAAACAGACATATTAACATTTGAACAAACTTATAATGTCTTATTTGCCCTTGCAATATATGACTATCTGTGACTGTGTAGGGAAAGGGTGGTTGCAATCACACCTAGACCTGGAAATAAATGGTATGTCCTTCCAGATGCAAAAGTAACGTAAGATTCATGTGCTACAAAGTGTGTGATACTGAGCAGGGGAAGGATCGAGTGATCTCCATGTTGGATTATGCAACAAATTCTATGTTCAGAATCTTATGTTATTCGAGCAAGCTCGGAAGGTACCAGATGCCCTCTGGTTTCCTCCAGTGCTAGCTGCAATTCAGTAAAGAGGGGTTGTGATATCATGCAGACATAAAAGTCATATATTATAGAAAGGTGCATTTCCTTAGTCTTATTTAAAGATCATACGTGTAATGATTTCCTACCGTAAAATGGACTATTCAGGGATATTAGCTAATTGTTAATATACATTAAGGGAATCCTGGCCACTTTCCAAGGTAATGATCAATTCCTAACTTTGAATCTAAAGTTATGATTTATGGCTGGCTCAAAAATACTTCCCTAGCAAAGCATTAATGGAAGTTGTTCACTTAGTAGACAAGGAAGAGTTTGTGGAAATGACCTTTGAAATATCAATTCAGTCATATTCACTATTGAGTCCTAATAATTTAATCAACATAAGTTATTAAACATTCAATATGTATTCATTCTTGTGTCTCTTCTAAGAAGGGGTGCTGGTTCAGGGGCCCCACAGCCCTGCGTGGAAATTTGCTTCTGACACTCACTAGACCAGAGCTTCATCAGGAGCAAGTTGGACACACTCAGCACATATCTCTCAACTGGCTCCTCTGCAGGTCTGACGTACTGGGACGCCCCGCGTGCAGCGGAAGCCTCCAGCCCTCCTGACCTCCCTCAGGTCGGACACCCCTACCATCCCAGTGCACGGCAGGCTGCACCTGTCCGGCACAGTATTTGTTCACCTAATGATTCAGGTGATGCCTTCACTCTCCTCATGCTGTCCGCTCCGTGAGGCCTGGGCCTGTGCGTGTCTCTTGGCCCCAGTATACGCTGACCGAGTGCAACATCTAATACACTCTCAACAGATGTCCCCGAATGGCTAACTGACGATGGTGTGCTAGTCTGAAATGCCTGTCTGTTCCCTCCGGGCGGCTTGGCCTTTAGTTGGGTAATAATTAAGAAACACCAAAGCCTTATGAAATCAAGTCAAAATTTATTTAAGAAAATCTACTTATACCATGAAAACACTTGCCTTTCTGAGCCGGGGGACAAAATTCTTAAAGAGGAACTCTGTTCCTTGTTAAATCGATATTGAACCCATGAATGACTAAATTAGGGAAAAAGCACTATTCTCCATTCCCCCAAGAGCTGGTTGTCAACCATGAAAGTTTGGGGAGTAGTTTATTTTTCTTGCTGCATTAAAACCTTCCATTAAACTCCTTTGAGCCAAAAATATTTGAAATACTGAGTCCCAGGGGAAACCTCACCCTTGGTCACAGCCCCAGAATCCACCCCCGAGAAGTGGTTTCGGTGGGGAATTCAGTCCAGCAAGACCTGTGCAGATGCAGGGGGTGCTGATTTGGGGGAACGCAGATGCCTCTTGATAAGTCACCAGCACATACGCTCTCTGCAAAGAAGTCTTGGACATGTGATATAAAGTAGAAAAATTAAAATACACACGAAATTGTAAGAGTTAGCATTCTGCATGCACAAAGATATCGGATGAGAACCTCACTTCCAGTATTCCATTGCCCGCCAACTGAAATCCAAGGAAGTGGCCACGGCTGTTCGTCCTCTTACCTGGACACACTGTGACCAAGGGTGAGGCTGTGACACTGGCAAGTGGCAGAACCAGGCACTGGACCCTCTTTCCTGTGCTTCTGAACTGGTAGCATCATGAAATGCGAGCGCGCACAGCCTGCCTACCCAGAGTTAGACTCAGTCCGGGGATTCTACCATCTACAATATAGGTTAAAATATAAACACATTTATTTTATCCCCAATAAAAATCCAGAAAAGGAAAGACATATTGGCTAGGTAGAATTAAGGGCATATTGTGGGCAAAATTTTAAAAATTAAAAAAAAAAAGTTTTGCACAAATTAAAAAAATCAAATAAAATCGATTTCTGGTCAAGGGCTGATTGGCTGTCCAGCATCGTAAGGAGCATGAAGTAGTCTGCATACACATGAACAATTAGTGAAGAGCGCTCTGACCTGCAGAGCACAGGTGTGCCGGGGCGATGCCGCGCCAGGGCAGGGGCATTCAGTCCCAGCCGAGCAGCACGGGGCTCCGGAGTCTCGGCCTGGCTTCTCTCCTGTGTCGGAGCCTCTTCGCCACCACCCAGCCTCTGGAGCAGGACCGAAGAGCAAATCCAGGCCCTTCAGCAGGAATAAAATGCCAGCCACATATGTAACTTAAAATTCTCTACTGGCCTTGTTTAAAATAAATAGTTTAAAAAAATGGCTAAAGTTGATTTTAATAACATTTATATGAGTATATCCAAAATATTACCATTCCCCGTGTGATCAGTGGGAACATTATTAATGAGGGAACTCCCATTCTTTTACTTAAACTAAATGTTTGGAATTCAGGGGGTATGTTTAACCTTTCTGCGCCCCTCAGTGTGGGCTCACGACCTCTCCAGGGCTCCGTAAGCACATGTGCTGAGGGGCCCCCTGCGTGACCTGTGGCACCTGACGAAATCCAAGTTCAGTCTCTCACCAGGGATGAAAACCTTGAGCAGCATCCCCTCTGCTCTGTGACACAGCATCCCCGCTGTCCCTGTGGTGGGAACAGCAGCTCCCTCAGAGCGATGCTGGGAGTGTCGGCGATTCTCCGTGTAAGGAGCTCAGAAGAGTTGGGTACCCAGTGGAAGCAGGGTATAAAGACCAGTTACTCTCATTAGCTCATAGTAACTACTTCAGTAGCCTTTATCAACACAAAGCTAAAGTGCTTGAACTTTATCATTTTATACGATTTTAAAGACTTGTGGCAGAAACTTCAAAAAACTGTGCCACGTTAACCCACATTAATCTCCAGTACTGAATTGGGGGTGAGTTTTAAGATTTATGATTTATACGAAAAGATTCAGCTTCTAAAAATTCAAACTGCTCTTCTCATATTCAATATATTTTTCTTTTATAAATGAGCACCTTGCTGTTTTTCTTTTCTTCTTTTCATAGTTTATGCCATAGCCATTAATAATTTGATTATGCCTTTATGTTCACTCTATAGGTAAGGTAAACAAGGTAAGACATCTTTTAGGGGTTTTTTTTGTTTGTTTCTTTACTTCATAGAAGCACATGATGCACAATTGGAATTATTATGTGAACTATAACACTTAGTAGATTTTGGATGTGTGTGGACATGCTTTCCAATTAGGTTTTTAGAAAAAAATATGCAGATAATGTAATTTTGTATTTCATAGATAAGCGAACAGCATCTTTATACCATTCCAATGAGTTAATGAGAATCAGTCAACTGGAAGTTTCCATAATTCATATGTAACAATATATTTACTCTGAGGAAATTGAAAAGCCCAAGCAACTACCTTGCATATCACCAATATAATAAATTACATAAAGAATGAAGATGGAAGCTTTATAAACTAGCTCATGGTGTTTAAATGGCTTACAAGGAAAGTCTAAGACCCTTTAGTCTGAAGCTCATCGAACTGAACTGCTACCCTCCCCGCAAATCAAACTTAAGAGCGGAATAAAATAGGTATGATGTTAGAGGCAAGGCCGTAAAAGAACACTTGTTCTAGGATTTTCGTTGTCTGTACTATTCCACCCAGTGAGGTGTGCGTGAAAACCAAAGGATGGACCAGATTCTATCAGTGAAGGAGTCAGCATTTCAGAGAAACGTGGAGGCAAGAGGAAAGGGTCCCTATGACCAGCGATAAAAGATGGACCAAGGAAACGACTCCAGGGCATCGGCAATCACGGCCTCACTCATTTCTTCCCTTGGCGTGTCTAGATAGTTGTGAAGCGCAGGCTGCATAAGAGAATGGCACACAGTCCCCTGCCACGGAATTCCAGGTTAATCTGCTTACATAAGAAGGCAAAACCTAGTGCCAGTTCGGGACAGACTCTCACGGGCGAAGTTTCTTCAGTCAAGATACTTTGAATACTGTTTGTTAACCATTTGAATAGGAACCGCTTATCAAAACTACTGTGTTAAGTTCAATGATATAAAAGTGTTATTTATTTTTGTTCTAGAGGAACAGAACGTAAAAGACACGATGTAATAAACCCAGCAGTGTGAGGACCACAGGCAGGGGCCACAGGAGCGGGGGCATTTGTGAGTTTGGTCCTGGAGACAAACAAGGAGTGAATGTGCTTTTCGTCCATTACTGTGAATTAAAACGTCATGTCATATGTGGTACCGGTATTTACTTTAAAATATTACCGGGGTTCTAGCAACCCGAGATTTTGTGTGTTGAAAGAATTTCTAGTGGTCATTAAGATAAAAGATTTGTACTCACTCATGCCGTGGTTTCCTTTTGTCTGTTTTTTTTTCCAATTTTTATTGTTATTCAATTACAGTTGTATGCCTGTTTTTAATACATGATTTTATTTTAAGGATACAGTTTCAAATGCCAGTACTGCAGAGAAAGAGGAAAAGGCACACTGCTTTTCTTTTTTCTCTAATGCAGTGAAATCAGTGCCATCTGCCTGAGTCAGCACTGGCCCCTAACAAACAGACCGATTCTCCACATACACTTTTCTGATAGGGCTTCAGAGCGACCGTGCAGGTGTGGGCTGAGGGTTAAAGAAGAGATAAAATAGAGCATGAATAAGATTTTTCTCATTAGCAGGAGGCCAAGAAATGACCGTGTTTTGCATGTCCTGCCACTTCTACAGTTTCAACTCTGACATCACCAGAAATCCGCTGGACAGGAATGGTCAGCTCCACCGTCTTCCCTCCCTGGAGCTCAGCAGGTGCTCAGGTGGGGTGAACACAGGTGTCCCTGGCGACCTGCACTACGTGGCTGACACAGACGCTGCCACAGCCCGAGCCTGCCTGTCACAGGTGAACAACTCCGGGTTGGGGGCAGAGGGGACTTCTTTTTCTCTCTTTGGGATGTGGCTGCTTCCCATCAAAGATATGGGCTCTGAGCCCCTTTAAAGCTCAAACGTGCATGGAGCGCTTCCACTGGCCGCGACAGAGAAAGGCCCCTAATTTACTCAGCATCCTCGTGTCCACTAAGAGACAAGCTATAAAGGGGGTGCAAAGGAAGGAAAATGATGTTTCAGAAACTGCCTCTCCCTAAAGCAGCCGGAATAGAAATGCCCAGAGTGTGTGCGGCGTGTGTCCCGCCAATGCTGTCGGAGAAGAAACCCCATTCCTACCCCCCTCCCCTTCTACCAGGCAGGCATCGGCATCGAGGGTGATGGCTCTGCCTCGCTGAACCCCGGAGAAGCAGATGAAATGCTTATGTCAGAAGACAGCACATTAAAGTGCGCATTTCTTGACAACATTCTAGGCATGAACAATGATTCCAAAAAATAGCCTTGTCTTACTGACCTGTTGAAACTCACATCAACCTCCAGTTAGTTCCAAAAGGGACAGATTTTAGCTTGCTTCTAACATTCCTCTAGCCGACAGAGATATTTATGTATGACAAAGAGTGGAGGAAACTATTTTTAAAAATATGTGAAGTTTATTCTAAATCACTAACATACACTTCATTGGTCAATTCATCGACTGAAAGAAATGCTGCATGCTTTGGTCTTAAGAATGAATATATTTTGGAAGAAAATGAGCTTAGAAAGAAATCAAAATCAAACACGGAATGCTAGAGAAGATCTTTCTGTTAAAAATAATAATCACTTCCACCCAGAGCCTGTGTTTTGATGGGACATTAAACGCACTAACATTCATTTAAAAAAACAAAAAAATCAGAAGTATGTAAACATGCCACCAACCTATCTCAAAACAAAAGTTTGATTTATGGCCTACAAATATGCCTTGTTCTTTGTATTCTTTCTGCATACAAAGGAATTTCTAAAAATAAGCATCAGAAGCTTTCTGGTTTGCTTTGTCTTCTAATCATAATGAGCACACACCCGTGAACGTGTTAGCTCTTCCCAGAACCCCCCGAGAAACGTGTGCACCAAAGTTCAGATCTCCCGCGAACCTCTTTGCCGCGCCTCTAAGAGAGAGGGTCTCCGGGGCTGCACCAACTTCAGCGCACACACTGCGTGAGGCAAAGACTTGCTGTTCCGAGGTTCAAGGACCCTCAGGAATTCAAGATGAAAACAGCCAAGATAAGCCCCTGACTCGCGGCCTTTAGAAAACGCATTTGGAGAGCTCACACCGCTGTTTGGGAGCGTCCAGGGCTGTCGCTGAATTTCATCAGGCACAAGAAAATAATTCCAGAAAACAGAGCAGTATTCTTAGGGTTTGGGCCAGCGTGGCCTTGTCCAATCGCAGTGTGAGATGAAAAGAGTATTTGCGAGAAGGTCGATCTCCTCTCTCTAAATTTCTTCCGTGTTTGTAATAATGTATTGCTGATCGAATAATTAATGATCGTATAACTGCATAAAGCCAGGTCCAAGCCCCATCACAATATTTCACCGAGAACACAATGAAGAGTTTCAACAGTAACAGAAAATAATTTCGAACAGATTTCAATGACATGTATGGCAGCTTCGGCCTAGTTCCTAAATTATATCATGAACTTCCTGGACATTGCAGGAAAATTAGATTTATTCTACACTAAAGTTAATCAGTTTTATAGAAGGTCTATTTGTGCAAATAATGAAGCATTGTTTTATCATTTCAACAAATACTCAGTTAGGTGAACATGACAGGTGACCCAGGTCATGTGACTGTTCTGTGACACGTTGTCAGCATTTCATACCAGCACAGAAATTATTGGTGACAAAATGGTCTAAAACATCAAAATCTCTATTTACTTCAGCTTATTGCAATCAGATCCCCCAAGGTTACAGTGTTGGGGACTCTCAGTCACCATTAGGCAGATAACATGAATTAATATTTAACTGATAGAATCCTATTTAGTCATAAAACCATATTTCCTTAAATAAATTGATAACTCGATGATACTTTCATCTGTATACACTTGTTTTGATTGACCTTCATATTTCATAGACACCCACTGTCACCTTTACAATGTACTGATTATGTAGACGTAGTTTAAGTGTCCTTCCACGTCCTGACTCGGCCAGGCAGGAAGCGAAGGGGAACCCCGCACGCGCGCGGCGGCCTAGACTTGGGCCTGGCCGGTCTGTGTCCAGTCAGCGGCGACGCCGGTGTGAGCGGGACTGAGAGCTGGACGGTCTCCTAACTCAGCGGGTCTGAGAGCTGGGCGGTCTCCTAACGCGCGTCTGCAGATCCACAGTCTTGCCTGTGCCGGGGCAAAGCTTTGTTGCTCCGTCGTCTGAAATCTTAACCAGCTGCTAACGGGTCGCCTGCAGCTGGCATTGACCTCGCAGCCTCCTGGTGTCCCAGTCCCGCGGGGGCCCCGTGCTGCGGACACGCTTGGGCAGGACTAGGTCGCCGCACTGTGTGGGGAAGGACACGTGGGTGTGGGCGTCGTCACTACACTGGGGAGGGTCTGGGCCCAGGAAACAAGCTGCAGGACACTAGGGAAGGGCACGGATGATTGCCCTGGCGCGGGAGCAGCGCCATCCGGGGCGCGGGAGAAGGGGTGCGGTTCACGGTGTGGAGGGCCCCCAGGCGTCGGCCAAGTGTACCCAGGGAGACGGCGGCACCCCAGGCTTCCATCTTTCCTTTAGGGAGTTCTCACAACGAGGACGCATACTCTGGATATTAATATTTTTGTTTTAAAAGCACCTAAGAGAGCGATGCCAGATCGTTGGCTCTCAGCAGAGCTGCGTGCCGATCGAAAAAGCGAAGCAGCCAAGCGGGTCCGCAAAGACCCTCCACCCAGGCCGCCTGGGCAGCGGCTCCGGGTCAGGCCTGGGAAGGAGATGAAGGCTGGGCTGCGGGAGAGTGAGGAAGACTGCCATGGGGGATGGGGGGCGGGGACAAAGACGGGAAGCTGCGGAGTAAAGTGTGTGCAGCGAGTCAGCACGAAGGGACACGCGGGCAGAAAGAGGAAAGGGGGTTCAGAAGGCGCTGCGCTCACCGGGGATGCGGAGGCCGCTGATGGGACTGAAAAGGGGTCCTAGGCCTCCCCTGCGTTTGCTCAGGTCAGCGCCTGCGGTGAGATTTCCCTCCCTTTTCATTCAGCACGAGTGTCCATCAGGCGCTTCTGAATGCCACTGACTGCGACACCCTGGAGAAAGGGCATGTGTCCCCCGCCTCTGTGAGACTAAGGTTTTGGGTGAAATTTCATCAGAAAGCGAGATGTCAGCTTCTACCAGGGACTAGTTACCGGCCACAGTGGATACCGGACTTGGGGGACGGGGTGCGAGGGGAGTGGGGAGAGCAGGGAGTGGGAGACGGCACAGCCTCACGCACGGGCTGAGCCACTCAGCACCCACGGGAAAGGTGCGCGGGGGCCTCCGAAACAAACACAGCTCGTCTTGGTTTCCAGCGTGACCTGCGCTCCCACTGACCACCAGCACACGCACTTTCTTGCAAAAGGCGTCCCCTCGTTGGAGAAAAGGAGACAAGGAAAGTGGGTTCCCCGGCTCGCACGTGGAAAATACCTCTTAGGTTTTCCCGACATAGAGTTCTATCTCATTGTACAGTTTTACTATGTACTTACATATACGTGTGAATATTTGTGTATTAGCATGTGACTGTGTGGTAATATATACATAAATATACATACACACATACACATGTTTTATCTCTACATGACTGTGACTTTAACATAGAATTACAGTTAGTGATATTTAAAATACAAGGATTCTCCTCACACGGATACGTGCGTTCAAGATTTTGCTATTTTCTGTAAGCGCGCATTTCTCATATGCAGATAAAATTCGCCATAAAAATGAACACAGAATCTGCTTGGGAAGCCAAATTCCTGCCTTCTGCCTCCGCAGAGAAGGTGTTGGCCCAGAGGAGGGGCGGAAATGCATCCTTCCCAGGTGAGGTATCAGGCGGGCCCGTACCTTCCCGGTGTAACCGGCCACACGCAATATGCCAGACACGGCTGCATGATCCCGGTGGGTGCGGTTTGCCTTGCAACTGAAAATTATAATTTTCCATGTTTTGAGTTTTCTCATGTCAAAATACAATTTTGAAAGCAAGCCAAACAGCTTAATCACATGCTTAAAATGGATGGAATTACAGGGCAGATTTATGAAAAGAGAAGGCTATGCTATCGCAATCAATATTTTAAATTGTATCAAGTTTGTAGCCAAGTTAATGTAATTCAGCTACCACACTAACTGTGTACAATTAATATGATTAGAAATAAGCCATCAGGGATAATATGGTAATGCAGGAAGCTTGTGACTGTGGGGTCATTCAGTGAGCACGGAAAACAGTTAATGATTTGATAAAGTGTTGGGAAGGAAAATTAGAACAATCAGCCACAAGTATCATCGGTGCCAACACTGTATTTGAACCTCTCAACTGGACCATCACAAGAGTGTTGAGAAGCTGGATTTCACATTCAGACAGCATGCATTATTTACCATAATAGCACCTCGCCGGCATCTTAGTGCCCGGCGCTCTCCATATATGAATAACAATGTGTCGTGAACAATTGAAGAAGTTATGTTGAACTGAACACATATAACACTGACTGAAGCTCTTGGAGGGATTCGCAGAATTGTTTAGTTGACGTGACAAGTGAGATTTACAGGCTCGCAATGTCTCTTATCAGCATGAGTTTTCCTGAACAAATGTTTTTAAACACATAGTGATGGGAAAATCATCCTAACTTCCTAATGGTTTTTCATACACACACCCTGATTTATTCTAGAAGTAATCTAACTAATGGCCTTTAAAGTTTTACTGCGGTTAAACCACAGAAATGCAGTCTCGCCCGCTGCCTGTTATACCATTAATGCCATTCGAATATATTCTATGGAAACTGCTTCCCTTTACAATTCACTTTGTAAATAAAGGGCACCATACAACACTGCAGTTTTCTTCACACCCCGATTACCAGGAAGCTCAGCGAGTACGAGGTTCGATTCCACCTTGGCAACAAGGTTGAGTTTCAACTCTTCCATCCACTTTTCGCTCCACGAGTGCCGACCTCCATCCCTGTACCCACACACACGCCCACAGGGTGGGGTTACAGCGGCAAGCACGCAACACGCAGAGTTTATCCTTGTATTGTTATTTACTGACTATTGTACCACTTTCCACAGGAACAACTGTAAACCTACTTTCACCCGCCCCTGCGTGTATGTGTGGAAATGTCATGCACGGATATGTTTTTTTCATGTACATTGATGTATAAAAACTAATAATTTATTATATCACATTTCAGGTATAAGTAATGTATGGAAACATTCATATATACATACATGTATATGTCCACATGTAGTTCCACATATACATATACAAATGTGTTGGTTTTTTACACATCTATTTCACATATGTAAAATATATATGGATAGATATTTCCTTGAATAAATCTTGTATCAGACCACATGATTCATGCTTGGGGAAATATGCCATTTAAAAATGGAAAGTAGCCCTGGCCTGTTTGGCTCAGTGGATTGAGCGCCAGCCTGCAAACCAAAGGGTCCCCAGTTCGGTTCCCAGTCAGGGCACATGCCTGGGTTGCAGGCCAGGTCCCCCGGTGAGGGGCGCGCTAGAGGCAACCACATATTGACGTTTCTCTCCCTCTCTTTCTCCCCTCCCTTGCCCTCTCTAAAAATAAATAAATAATTTTTTTTTTAATTTTAAAAATAAAAATGTACACCATGCACAAGAATGATGTCCTTAGAAAAAGAGCACAGGTGCAAATAAATAAACATTTCCAGTGGAAAACGATCTCCACACAGGAGAGGAGCGACAAACGCAAACCTCACTCCCGGTGTCACGTTAAAGTAACGTCTACATGTTGCTGTACTGCCCGCCATGCAGAAACCTGCTCAGCACCTGTGAGCCTGACCGAGGATGCACGCGGGATGGGTGGCCTGTGTCTCACCCTCCAGGCAAGACCTGCAGCAGACACCTGGTTCGCGAAAACGTGTCCCGTTTTCAAGTACAAGAACGTGATCTCAAACTAGGTTCCTGATTCAGAGGCCTATAATTTCCGTAATGATGCTATCTGGGTACCTTTGTCTATAAATGGGAAAAATGACATGATTTACCATCCATGGCTTGTGAGAAATAAATGGCATAGGAGCTGTAGAATGCTAGACTAGCCCACGGTGACAATGGCTTGCTCTTCAATGGCACTTGCTATTGTTACATGGAAAAGAATCTTCGCAAAAGGAGGCAGAAACATACAATGGGGTAAATATAGTCTATTCAATGAATGATGTTGGGAAAATTGGACAGATACGTACAAAAAAGAAAAGGAGACTAGACCACCTTTTTACACCATGCACAAGAATAAACTCAAAATGGGTTAAAAGACTTAACTGTTAAATTCAAAACCATAAAAATCCCAGAAGAAAACTCAGGTGGTAAAATTATGGACATCACTCATAGCAATATTTTTTCCTGATGTATCTCCTTGGGCAAGGGAAACAAAAGAAAAAATAAACAAATGGGACTACATCAAACCAAAACGTTTTTGCACAGCTAAGGAAACCCCCGATAAAGTGAAAAGACAACCCACCGTATGGGAGAGGATATTCCCCAATGATGCATCTGGTAAGGGGCTGATATCCAAAAATTTATAAGGAATTCATAAACTCAACGCCAAAAAACCCCACCCAAAACAAACAAACAACCCTATTAAAAAAATGGGCAAATCACCTGAGTAGACACTTCCCAAAGAGGACATACAGATGGCCAGTAGACATATGAAAAGGTGCTCAACATCACTAACCGTCAGAGAGATACAAATTCCACCACAATGAGATCTCACCTAGGCCTGCCAGAATGGCCATCATCAGTTAATCAACAAACAACAAGTGCTGGAGGGGATGTGGAGAAAAGGGAGCCCTCGTGCACCGCTGGAGGGAATGCAGACTGGGGCGGCCACTGTGGGAAACAGAATGGAGATTCCTCACAAAATTAAACATGAATCCGCCTTATGGCCCCTCCTCTGAGACCCAGAGCTGCGCATGGCACTCCACCGCTCGGGCATCCTTCCTCTCTCTTCGGAGTCCAGCTTCTCATGCCCAGACATCTGGGGCACAATTTGAGTGCCGCCTACACCTGGCTGCTGAGAGCATGATAAAAATATAGCAATCCAAGTATAAATATGGCCAGGATTGAATTATAACTACTTCCACGTCGTTCTCCTGCCGACGGTAACGTAAAGCCCACTCAAGAGCCGTAAGTGATGCTCATCACCCTTTCAGAATGACAGAAAGATGAGATCAACTAGAAGAAAACACTGAGCAAAGAAAGTCGTACAAACAAATAAACATGGCTGAAGTTCTCTCAAATCATTAAGTTGACTTGAAAACTCAGAATAATTCTAGATTGCACTTACTCATCATTCAAGTGTCTCTACAGTCGCTTTAAGAAGGCTGCGGAGTTCATGAACTGAGTGTTGAGATTTGTGATCAGACATGTAGAGATTTATTCCCCGTTTTTCTGCTTTTCTACATGATCCAAGACGCAGTTTGCTATTCTGCAAAGGGATGGTAATGCCTACCTTGTACATAGTAGGACCTAATGAAGGGTGATTATTGCTACAATTTTGCTACGTGATCTGAGATTGTCCCCTGAGATCCCAGGCGTGTACACCTTCCTGATGGTCCTGTTCCCGCGAGCTTTCTTTCCCTAGGGCTGCAGAGGGGTGGAGTCTGCACCCACCCATGCTCAGGGCCACCTCTCGCACCACAAGCCGTAGGCCCACCCGCACCGTGAAGCGGTGTCATGGAAACTTACCCTGGGCAGTGCGCAAATATGGAAATAAGACTTTGCCCGAAGTTTCCATTTAATATTGAATCAACTATATATAATTTCCTACATGGCTTTCCTGTGGATAATTCAATACTTGCACAAATATTGTGCAAACATTGGGTTTGCTTCTGAATGCATCCATCCAGCTTTTCCCCAACACATTCCTTGGTTTGATGAAACCCGGTATGTCGTATGCCCTCCATAACGCAGTAGAAGGAGTCACACTTTACGTAAAAAATGCACGCAGGTATTGGAGTGACAGCTTAAGACACCGAAGCCAGACACTGAGACTTTCTCTGAGTCACGTGGCCTCTTTCCGCTTGTGACACCCGGTTACTGTGACTTCAAGTCAGGACAGGGAGGCAAGGACCATTTTATCTGCATGAAGAATTATTTTGCAGTTTCCATGTAGAGATACTGCTGAATTAAGGGAAACACGAACAGCTTGGAAACATGCACCAATATAATCCAACCAGTTTAAGAATCCATTAGTTAGATAAACATTATCTCAAAAAAAAAAAAAAAAAAAAAAGCTCCATAGAAGTGCCTCCCTGCCCCTGAAAGCACTTAGGTACCACTTCCTGGGTGTTTCCATAGCAATTTAACTTTAAAATCTTATGCAATGTAACATTTTAGATAATAAACTTTTCTCATATTCCACTGAACATGCCTTATTGAATCTGTAAAAGTAATATGTAAATAACATTCAGCTCCTCACTGAAATTCCCATGTAATCACGGCTATTCCTACAGGGTCTCGTGAACCCCTTGCTGTCCAGAAAAAGAGGTTAGTCCACTTAAGCTAACAGGGATTTGTATTTTGGAAGCGGACACTTCTTTGGAGGAAGAGCCGTATCGGTCATGGTTAAATCCCAAGCAAAAGGGATATTCTGCTGTAATCAGTGGCACCATAGCCCCCCCACACCCGGGCCAGACACTGGCCCGCTCTGGCAAGGAGGCGTTGAAACGAAACAGCGTGGGCCACTAACTGAGGAGCAGCTCATCAAACCTGTGTCCTGGGCCCCTCTCTGCAGGCCACCCCTGCGGCCCCAGGGGGTGGGCGTGGCCATGGAGAGCACAGGTGATCAGATTTGCTTGCCTATTGCAGGTGTTTTTAAAGAATCAATTGGAATAAAGTGTCTCAAAAAGTACAATGTAAAATTTTTTAAAAATACTGCATGGCACAGTGACTACGATGTCATCACTCCTCTTAACTGCCACTACTCTCTCCCTTCCTGTCCCTCTACACTCCCTTTTTGGGGGCAAAAGTGACAATTGTCAGCTACTTCCATCTTCCCTTTGTTTAAGCTAAGCACTGCGACCCTCGCCACCTCCCCGTGCGCCGAGGCACTCACAGAAAGCAACACAAGGTTGTGTGGGTGTGTGGTGGCCCGTGACTTACTTTCATTGTGCCTGCTGCAACTAGAGACCCAGTCGTGACTCTGGCTGATTACACAGCAGATGCCACTGGAATCGTCACCGCTGTGGCTGGTCACAATCGCTGGGGAATGTTAGTGAGCAAAGCATGCCCGTTACTGTTCATCCTCAATGTACTCTGATGGTTAATGAGTGTTTAAAATTCATCTTCTATAGCAACTCAGGAGGAGCTAAAAAACAGAATAGTCCCCTTAAGTGGACTGTACCTAAATCAGGATGTTTTACATTTGCACGCGCTGTGGATTGCCCGACTATTGACCAGAATCCTCCTGGTTTAAGGAACTGGCTATACCAAAAAAGAAGGTGTCAGAAGGGTTACGACCAAACTTACTTTCGGCAAAGCACTAATACGAAAGTAAAACTCTGCCCATAGTTTTCACTTAATACAGGGTCTGGCACAAATAATGCCCCTTTTTATTACAAAATCTTTTATTACAAAATCAGAAGCATGTAATTCTGTGACATAACAATATCAGGCTCAAGCACAGCCGATGACATTTTAGGTGGAATGTTCAAATTAAAACTATAAATTATTACACCCATATTCTTACCCTGCCACCCACCCTCGAGCAGGCCTTCCTTCTGCTGGACCTGGTATTTAATCAACTATGTACAATTTCCTACATGTTGACTTTCCCGTGGGTAATTTAATACTTGTACAAATGATACTGTGTTTACCTCTGAATGTGTCAATCAAGTTGTTCCATAACACATTCCTTAATTTGATAAAACCACATGTACTTTGTTCCTTCCATAATTTTTTCCCTTGGACTCAGAATGTCTTCCACTATATCTTCCCTTAATTTGAAAAATGCACGGTGCAGCTTCTGTGACTAATATTTCACGTTGATAACTAATTTATTCAGACTTCTGACGACCCTGTCTAGCCATCATCTGGTGAATCCGGTAATTCACTTTGTCTCACCGTAGCTGTTCTTATTCCATCACTGTGTCTGTGAAATGCGTTTTTGCTGCTCTGTCCAGTAAACTTATTTCAAGTGATGTCTTGATAGAGCATGGCATGCGGGTGTCCAGTGGACGCAGCTGATACTCTGTGCAGTCACCATAGTAATTTCTGGTTTACGCAGGATTTGTTGAACTCAAGGTTCTCAGTAGGTTTCATCCAAATACTTAAGTTATTTCATAGCCTAACTCTCGTGCCCACAGTTTCAAATGCAGACTCTTTTGGAAATAAGCGAAGGTGAATTATAATCCCCTAAGTGGCCTTAACCTCAGTTGCTTCCTCCCTAGTAAAGCGTGTGCTGGCGATAAGTGGGGATTAAACAGCATCACACACACACGAGGGGTTAGTGATGGCCCCTCCCCTGGTGAAGGCCACCACGGCTTAGGCGTCATGGAGGAGCAATGAGTCTTCCTAGTGTCTGCACCCAGCAAAACACAGTGGTGACGGGGTGTTTGTCCACCCGAAGGGCACTCTTGACCTTCACCCACACATCTGGGTGCCGGCCTCTAGAGATGAGCCACAGCAACAAGAGGGACCCCGACATATTTATACATCACTCTGCGTGGTGAGAATGAACGCAGTGGACTATGGCACTACACAAGTGAACTGCGGAGAGAAACCTTCCCAGAGTGGAGGCGTGTGGCGCTGGTGGAGGTGGCGGCATGGTTGGGGCATGTGTGAGAGAGCGAGGGCGTGAGAGAGAGAAAATAAATGGGGGGGAAGGGACTAGAAGAGCTTAGTACAAATGAAGCTTTAGAAAGTAAAAAGAAGCATTCCTATTCGAGTCACACTTTTGAAATGTCAATAGAATCTCGCCGTGTTAAAAAAAGAGGAATGTACATTTCAAACAGAGGAAGTCACACCAACCAAGGCATGTGCATGTGTGCATGGGCACACTCGCACACCCACACACAAGAAATGGGGCGCTGCAGCAATGTCTCCAGACAGCTGTCTCTGGACCAAGGACAGTAATGGCTTCTCTCCCTGCCACATCCAGTGGCATCTCAAGGAGCCAGGTAAGTGGGCAGAGATGGGAACCAGGTGATGGAGGAAGACAGGCCAGAACTTTCCATGGGCACACACACCAGCCTGAACTAACGCTCACTGTTACTCAGTAGGGAGGTAGAGAGGTGAAAGCAGAATGGTACGCTATGTTTTGATTTGTTGGGAAGTGCGATTACGTCTTTGAGACTTCTAAGCGAATATGGCTGTAAGAAGAAGAGTTATAGGATTAAGCTTCTTATTAAAGGGACGGAATGATTCTTACAGTGACCATATAACCTTGCCCCTCTTGAAATCCTTCGGGGGTGAAAGATGGTTCTGCTAACCATGGCCCCATGGAAACCATCCCAACCACTGCAGGCTTCTCAGTTTCAAAGACAGTCCTCGAGGAGTGGTGTGTGTGTTGGCGTGTGTCTCTCTGTGTACCGCAAAACTTGTGTAAAAGAAGTGTCATCACACAAGTGACAATTTACGCTTATGCATTTTTGCCCAACGAAATAACATCAGGCACCACGGCACTGCTTGGAATAATACTCATGGAACTTACCAAAGACAAAAGCCAGCAAGGGCAACGATTACTATTTTAATGCACTGACCAGAAGTGACCAGGTAGATGGCCTACACTTAAGAAACAATCAGTGTTTCCAAGTGAAATAATGTCATTACAATAGACTATTGTCACAGGGTAATGGGCTTTTACTGCCACATAAGCGCTAATGCAAAGCCCCGTCATCTGTGGGGAATGCAAGTGGAGGGCAATGGAAGAATTTGTTCTGAAACAGGAACTGAGCGCGTTGCCCTGTTCCTGACCCTATGGCCCCTGAAGACGGATTCCTCCGCACTTCGTTCCTTCCCCCTTTAAAACTTGCACAGGCGCACAGATGGAAGGAGGACCCACGTCGATGCCTGTGCCTTTAGAACTCAAGTATTTTCCACCCAGGAAGAGCAGGAGGAAGGTGAGGAGCCGCAGCGTCTTGGGAACGCATCGGTGGCCATATGCAGGGGAGACAGCGCCGAGGGGACAGCCCCTCGCCCCCTTCGTCTTTCTACCGACTCCAAGCAGCCTCTTCCAGCCCTGTCTGCGCACAGTCCCATGGCCCCATCGCCACGCCCGAGAGGCGGCTCTGCTCTAGGTATAGGAGCTTACTACGCTCACAGACACGCGGGTCTCCACGGGCAGGAAACCCTCTCCACCGCCATAACGCACACGCGTCCAGGGTCCGTGTGTGCGCCCAAGGAAAACAAGGCTGAGAGAGCACCACGAAACCCGCGCCTGCGAGGGCGCGCCCACGGCTCGCGCTGAGCCTCTGACTCTCACGCGGGGCCTTCGGGTGCCTGGAGGACAGCCACAGGGAGGACGCGAAGCCGCGTGGCCGTTCCCCAGAAGCACACCGACATTCTCGCGCTTCCCGGTTCTTAGCAGAGCAATCACTAGAAAACCTCAGGTCCGTGCCCTGGGAATGCCCTTGTCTTCAGAGACGCACGGTATCAATACTTTAATTTACAAAGGCAATTAAAGAAAGTATCTGTGCTAGCACAGGTTTAACTCCCGTGCCACTCACAGGATTGGAAAACTTCGAACTGATCTGCATTTATTTTTATAACCGGAATCGATTTCGGGCCCAACATTTGCTTGGTCACTCACCTTCCAAGCGGCAGAGGAGGCCGACTCTCACTGTGTCTTAACTCTGAGACCCGAGGGGCCCCAGGGACGTAGACGGTCGGTCAGAGGGTCTCTTCCCAACTCCAGGACCGCGGGGCAAGTGAAAGGCACTGAGAAACTGTAATCTGCAGACACCTGTCCACCCGGTACAAATGAGGGGCGTGGAAAAGGAGCTCACTATTTGTCAGCATATTCCTACGCTTTCCTCCCGAGGTTCCTGGGAATGCGGTTCCCAACACCCAGGGCTTTGTTTATCTCCGAAAATGTGCGTGGGGTCCCGTTCGGAGCCGGGTCTCGGAGGTGCTGACTAGCGACCTCTGTCAGAGTTACGGGCTCACTGTTTTTGCCTGATTGACTGAAAAACTGCCGTAAGGACGTTTGTTTTAATCATCTGCAGCTTCACAGAAAATGAGTTTAACTCCAGTGTGATCGTAACTGTCCCCAAAGGTTTGGGTTTTGGTTTTTTTTTTTTTTTCATTCAACACTGAGAATCTGAACTGGTACTTAGCTCTCCTGAATAATTTCACCTTGATCTACAGGTAAACATTATTCACAGTCTCCATTTACTTGGGCTTCGACATTTAATATCTTTTTCTTTTCCTCAAAGAACTGAAACACAAAGGTAATGACAAATGCTACACTTATGGGTATAAAGATAACATTCTGAACTTTAACACTCACACCATATTCAACTTGGTATCATAAAATGTATATTAATTGTGTAAGATTCAGAAACAGCATCGTGGGATTTTTTGTTTGTGTGGTATAGCTAAAATATACTTCAGCTTTTTTTTAACAAAATTAAATGAAGCTGCATTTTCAACATGGCAAGTTGTCCCACAAGTCAGCACGCAGGGCTTATTTAAATGTACCCAACACGGTGCTATGGTCCCGCAATGCACACCATCCTGGGCCGACGGCATCAAGTGGAAAAACGGACCCCGTGCGCTCTGTGCTTCTGTTAAAATCAGGGGAAACGATCCCCACCGCCGCTCTGCCTCTTCCTGCAGGCACAGGAAATAAGGCAGCGTAGCCCGATTGTCGGCCTGGACACGGAAGGATACAAGGATTTTCCCACAGTTACTTGATGGGATTATGAGTAAGTTTAGATTCGAAGGCTGGGAACTTGATGGATCCAGCTCCGAGGGGGTCAGTCCCCGAGGGGTCTTCCATTGTGGCCTGCTCATTCTCCATCTTCCCCAATTGTCGCAGCATCCTTTCATTAGCGTCCTTATTAATGATAAAAACAGCCGTCACTGACTGAGCACCTGCGGGCGACCACCTGGGGGTCTGCTGCATGCCAGTCTACCTGCCTCCTCCTATCAGAGCTCTGCGGCCTGCACGGCTGAAGGCAAAGGGCCGCAAAGGGGCTGAGGGACGAGGTTGCCTGACCCCAAGCCACCTGTGACACCACACTTTCATGCTCGCTGTCAAAGGTGTGTGAGGTGGCACCCGGACTGCTGCGTGTGTCGGTGAAGTGGTCGGACGGCCACAAGACGTCTGGGAGCAGAGGCCCCTCCCGGCTGTGGGATGGTGGCCTAGTCTGGGGACCTGGCTGTACAGGTGCTGTGCCGACACCTGCCAGGTGGGGCAGGGTTGCCAGGTGCTGAACAGCTCGGAGCTCCTTCCTCAAGCAGTGAAGGTTCAGGTCACCACTCCGGAAGGTTCTACTCTTACCTCAGTGAGGAAATTCCTGGGCCCCTCTTGGTCAAAACCTCTACTTACAAATTATTGAGCTGACCCTCTGTTCAATGGGTTTACATGAAAAGAACTTCAGAGGGAAAGTGTGTAATCCTTCCTAATTCTTATTGGATTTAACTATGTATGTCGGTTTTCCTATATCCCTCATTACAAGAGTAGAATTGAAACCCACTAGATTTAGCAATCTGCAGCAGAGGAGTTATTATGGAAAGCCAAATGTTAGATTCCATGTGAAGTGTAAGAAATAGTTACAGGGGATCCTAAGGCATAGTTGATACTAAGTAGAGTGAGTGTTACAGTAGCAAGCACTCAATCCGCACCTGGCGGAAGGAAGGCAAGCTCATGAATACCATTTAAACCAACACCTGGCTTACAGTGACTGCTGTGGTCTAACACAGCATCCTAGGAACGGATGTCCCAAATAGCTAATGGGAACCTCCTGACCCCTGCGAAGGTCATTCATGCAGACGGGGCATGGGGCTGCATGGATCCCTGACACCCAGTGGACACTGCAGGGCCTTCCTGGGTGTGGAACCTTCACTCCACGGCAGTCCTGACTGTTCTCCACCTCCTCAGGGACCCAAAGAGTCTGTCTTTGGGACCCCCGGGATGTGGGAAGATAGCTCCAGGATGCAATATCACATTTGGCCAGTAGGTGCCACCATCAGCCACATGATTTTAAAATGTGAGTCCTGGAGACTTTTTAAATGAATTATTTTTATTTCTTGTTTATGCAAATGGCACTAAGCAATGATTACTTTTATAAACATCTCATTCATACAGATAAAACAAGGATGAGTTAAAGGCCAGATGCAGACCTGTAGTTTCAGAGAAGAGTAGGATTTGAATGGGGTAGAAAGAAAGGAAGAAAAAGTGGGTAGAAGGTAGGAAGGGAAACCTCGACATCCTGGGCTCACGAGGCACTGGTGAGGCTGAAATGAGGTAAGAATGTTACCAGATTTTAAAAGTACGTCACCTATGGGAGACCACCATAAATTAAGAAATATGATCAATAATAGGTGTAAGTCTTAACAATGGTATGAATAACTACAAAGAGAAAGGAATAGGTAAATAAATACCTCTAGATTCTTCAGAATTTTCACAGAAGGGGAATTGGGGCTGAATCGCGAAGGGCCGACCGGGGAGGGGATGGGGCGGAGCAGCCACAGTGGAAGGGGAAGCAAGTGGCCATCAAAGGACAGAACAGAACAGCCCTGGTGGGGACCGGTGCAGGGAGGGGCTGGATGGCGGAGAAGGAAGAAGTGTCTGGGGAAAAATGTGAAATTCCTTACATTCTAAACAAAGGTTATATGTTGGCCTTGGAGATATCAGGGAACTCAGAGTCAGCTATCTTTAGAGAAGATTCCTGTGGACACAGCATGCAGGGCAAACTCGAAGAGGTGAGGGTTGAGTCCAGGACAGCAGGTGGGCCCAGCACCGGTTGCCCAGTGACGAAGGGGGTGGAACCAGGAGGCTGCAGGTGAGAACCCCCTGGAATTGCGGTTGAGGAGATGGGAGGCAGGGGGGTCGCAGGCAGTAAGGATGCAGAGAGCTGGCCTTCGGGGAGGACTGAACACACTAATGTAGGAAGAGGAGCCCCTGGCGACACTGTTAACCAAGACAATCGAGCAAAGACCTAAAACCAGTTACTTTGGAAGCAGGGTGGGTGGTGGGTCAGGCTTGCCTGTGTTGGATCTACCACCCCTGTGAACCTCCCATGCACCCACGTCCACGGGCAGTTGGACCTATGAGATGCTTAGACTAGAAGAGAGCGGCCTTGAAATCATCCCCATGCACCCCTCCAAATGCTGCATGTGACTTCCAAGGGAATAACAATTTAATAAACACATATGAGTTTATGTCGAACAGGAAGAACTCTCTCCCTGCCAGCGGGCGCACCCTGTGGCAGGCAAACATCGGCCCAGCCAGTGACCCTCTGCCGCGGACCTCGGGACCTCAGGACCTCGGGACCTCGGGACCAGGCCAGACCGCTGTGTGGGTTGATGTAAATGTCACCTGTTCTCTTTTGTCTTCTTCTTATCTTTTCTTTCCTCTTCTCTTTCCTTTTTTCTCTTTTTCTTTCTTTCTTTCTTTCTTTCTTTCTTTCTTTCTTTCTTTCTTTCTTTCTTTTTTTTTTTTTTTTGGAGTTTTCATCACAAACCATGAGTACAAATCTGGAACATATCATTCATTTCTTGAGAATTCGGTAAGTGCCTCCAGGTACAAGCATCCTCCCTGGTCCCAGGAAGGAGAGAGAACAGTGGCAGGAGGTGGGGCTTGCAGCAGGTTGAAGTCTAGAAGCGACCCTGTCCCCTGTCGCAGGAAGGGCCAGAAGAGACGGACTGGGCCGTCATTGTCTCGGGGTTGCGGGGTTCAGGGCAGGTCTAACCTGGCTCCTTGGCAAGGGGGGGTTACAGAAATTGTTCGTTGTGAGTCGCTTTCGGCACTCACTTACCCTGAGTTATTAGATAGGTTAATTAACTACCGTGACTCATTTTTCAAATTGTAACACGAAGCCTCATTTTCCTTACCTCTGCCTCTCAGACCTTAATTAACACATCCCCGCATCGCGCCATTTCCACGGGCTGTGACCGTCCCCACCTGCGGCAGCACAGCCTCCCTGGCGGGACTGGTGGCTCAGGCAGCGCTGTCCCCCCAGCAGGTGGGCCCCCCAGTGCAAGTCCCCCCAGGTGCCTTCAGTGGGGAGCGGGCGCTCTCGGATAGGGCCGACAGGTACCGTGAATCATGCCTGCACTAATTGTCACAGTGAAAATATTTAGACACAGTGCGGTTTGAACTTGAACTTTATGAATAAATGTTGATTAGTATGCAGTGCAAGCAGTGTACTCTGCTTTTGTTCTTACTCTTAAAAAGGCGGTCACTTTCACATGGTGGTTTGAAATACTACCGCTGTAGGCTGGCTCTCCCGTGCACGTTTTTCCATCCCCGGGCCTGGAAATCACATGGCGTCCACCTGGGGGGAGCCGCACGCAGGTCTCCCCACCGCACAGAATGCGCATCTGGACCATAGCAGCGCCCGGCCCGCAGGTGAGAGAGGAGAGCAGCACCCGCCGCTGACACCTGCACAGGGCAGACCCGATTCTGCGCGCAGACCCTGCCTTGACGACCCTGGAAGGAAATCCCTCCCAGCGGGGATCACTGCGCAGCCTCTTCTCTCCCAGCAGCCCCTGCCTTTCCCGAGCGACAGGAATGGGCAGGGATGTGAGGATGGGCATGTGGGAAAGACGATGGTCCGGGACAGAAGGAGAGAGACAGGCCTGGGGCTTCGCTGAGCAGCCTGGCCTCTAAGAGAGCCTAAGGCGTCCTTGTCTGCACTGCAAAGCAGACAGGGAGAGAGACGTCCCAGAGCTGCCACGGTGGGGGCTCTGGAGCAGCAGGCGGCAGCCAGCAGCTCGGCCCTGTCTTCCTTCTGACCCTGGGGCCCTGGCGGACCCCAGGCCACACACCTGAGGCCTTGGGCAGGAAGGGCAAGGTGAAGGCGATTACCATGAAGGTGTGTGGTGGCTTTGCTGCTAATAATAGTCAGTGAACATAAATGCAAGTGGGAGAAAGTACGTTTAAAGCGAGAAAACATACAGCTTTTTCCAACGTCGTTGCAGGGTGTCCAGCCGGAGGCCCACGGGCCACACACAGCTCAGGATGGCTGTGAATGCAGCCCCCCACACAACGTCAATGTACTTAAAACATTCAGATTTTTGTGTGTGATTACGTGTCACAATGTATTTAATGTGTGGCCCAAGACAACTCTTCTTGCCGTGTGGCCCAGAGATGCCAAAACGTTGGACTTCCCTGCTCATAGCCTTGCTTTTGTGCCATTTCCCCCTTTCTCCAGCCCTTTAAGCCATTCGGGGTCCCTCCGGGTTTTAGTCACCGGTTCACTGAACAGGTAGAGGCACAGTACCAGTCTCTGCCACTCACTGTGCTAACCTAATTGTTTGTAAAACAACGTTTAAAGTGCCTTAAATCTGCAGTCCGGTAGTGAGGACAGACGGACAGCGGACGACCGATGTACGCCCTGGGATAATTCAGCATAGCTCGAAGTCGGGACCCGACAAGCAAGAAAACCTGGGCGAGGCACTCGGTGCAATGGGACCAGTGGTCTCATCCCTGCCCCTGAATTGTCGGGCAAACGTCTCGAGGTCCCGCCTGTCCCCTGGCCACTGGCCACTGCAGCAGGGAGCTATGAAGTCAGGTGGCATCTTCATAAATAATGACTCTGCTCTGGGCGGATTAAACATGCCTGGACTGCAGGCCTACCACAGACTCGGGCGTGCGGTGAGCAGTGTTGATGAGGGACGTTTATTCTCGGAGGCAACTGCCCTGCACCCCGCACTGAATGCCACGCTGTCAGCTCCAAGTCACACTCACAACAGATAAGCTGCTCCCCACCCCTGCCACCCGCCGGCCCAGAGTTCAGTGCTAACCCAGAGAAGCTGCCGCGGGAGCCCAGAGTTCCCATGTGAATGTGACACCCCTCGCTGTTCCTGCTCTGTCCCCAACGTCAACCCTTCCTGCTATCTCAGCGCCTACCACGGAAGCTTTCCTCTTACATACGTTGTACGCTTTATTTCCCAGATGACAGTGTTTGCAACAAAGTAGAACCGTCCGTGACAAATTCTTTCTAGCAATGACTCCAACCCTCCCTCACAGGCTTTCGGGACGCTCGTGCATTGGTGGCCTTGGAGCCTCCTGGCCTTGGGTTCTTGCCTGCCTCCTTCAGATTTCTGACCTCTCCTTCCGCTCCCCTGCCTCAGTTTCCCACCTCCAACTCTGTGAGTTCTTTGAAAGCCAAGTGTTATCATCACAGCTGCTCCTGTCTTCTTTAAGTTCAAAGAAGGAAACTTCGTCCTGATCCGTCCGTTTATTATAATAACCACCTGACTCCAGTGCCCCAGCTGCTGAGATGCTCACTCACCCTCCCGCTTGTTGGATGTGAGAGAAGATATAAGAAATGCAGTAATATCTGCAATGAGTTTAGACAAGCAAGGAGACATACTTTATAATGACACCCAAGTGTCATTCCACATTTAGCTCAACATCTTACACATTTAACTTCTCATCTACAAAAAAAATAAAAGCCACCGACATTTAGAAGAACAGTCCAAAAGCCCGGAGAAATCCTAAATAAACTAAGGAACCCAAATCCGTCCGGTCTGGGGACATTGCCACGTGCCAGTCCCAGCTCCAGGAGTGGAGGGGAAGTGACGGTTTTCTGCTGAACGCGTCGGTTAACAGGAAGTGCCGCTCCTCAGGTCCATTTGGACCTGAAACTTTACAGAAACCAAACTCAGACTCCTCCACTCTCTCTGCGTGCATTCAAAGGTCAGCACCGTTAGCAGGCTCCCTGCCCACGGACAGAATAAACGTCTAAACACCCACGTCTTCACGTGCGGAACTCTGACCCCACCTGGGTCTGGGTAAAGAATGTTACTTACAGCCGCCATGACTAATACAAACAGATACTGTGTATTAGTGCCAGGTATCTGCTGGGCTCCATCGCCACAAACCCTTTAACCTGGAAACAGTGCCTCTCACATGGAAGTGAGGACATTTAAACAAGTTGCCCAGAAGTAAAAGAAACCCGTCCTTGTAACAGGAGTCTCTGTTAGTGCCCTGGCCTCTCACCATCAACACTGACGTTTTCCCTTTCATTATTCACACCACCGGGAGGGCCCCTGCATGGAAGGGCTTCTGCTTCCTGCAGAAAGAGCACCGTGAGGTCACGGGTGTTATGACCTTTATCCCCGAGCACATATAAAAATAGTGATTGGAGCCTTTATTCTCCTTGTGAGAGCAGGTATCGTACAAGGCACTGACAGAATTCTAGCAGAAAGGAAAGTTCCCAACGCACACTTTCATATTCACTCATGCGACATTTTCCTTAAACCTCTAAAAAACATTAAAAACATCATCCCAGACCTGTTTGGAACCCCTTAGCTTCCCAGAGGAAGGGAGCATCCTTTTTCTATCATTTTTATTCCAAAACGAGAGGAAATCCTAGCACATGTTGGGTACCTACTCCACAGTGAGCAAATGAGTGAGTAAACGAAATACAACAGGGTAAACTAATGTGCCACAGGTAGGAGAAAGGTCGGTTACAAACTATGCAAGCATTACAAGGGAATACACCTAAGGGACTTAAGAAACGAATCCTCGATTTCAGAATCTAAATTTGAAGATCAAAACTAGAAAACATCTTCACCATAGGGTTATAATAAATGTATCTTCTGTCTCCTAATCCTGGGTGCTCTTCGGAGATGCTAATGAAAAATGTATCTATGAAACTATAAATATGATTAGAAAGGCATTTTGTTCTCCCTGAAATCGTCGGAAAAGCCTAGAAGACATACTCGAACAATGGGAAGCAGAGGGAAATAGTTTTCAATCAACAGGTGACTTGACTGGGCCCCACCTGCAGCCCGCTGCATTAGGGATGTGAGCAGGTGTCGCTCTCTGGGCCCCTTCAGAGTGTGCAGTGCAGGCAGGCCTGGGAGAATTGCAGGTTAGGGTCCACACGCCCCTGTGAAGGGCATCCTGCAGTAGCATGGATATTTTGGGCTCCTAGAACATTTAAAAGTTATGTGTATACTATACTGGAGTCTATTCCGCGTGCTGAGTGTGAGGTAGATAGGAACCTTAATTTTGAAAATACTTTATTGCTAAAAACTGCTTGCCATCCCCCGAGCCCTCAGTGAGTCCATTTCCTTCCTTGCAGAGGGTCCTGCTGGGGGCTGCTGACGGATCCAAGCGAAGGCTGGGGCTGTGGCAGTCTTTTACGATGAGACAGCAGTGAGGTCTGCCCATCTGCCAACCGTCCCTTTCACAGGTGACTTCTCTGTCGCCTGAGATGCGGTTTGGTCACGCTTTACCTGCAGAAGAACTTCTTTCAAACTGGAGTCCATCCTCTCACCCCCTGACGCTGCCTCATCCACTATGTTTACGGAATATTCTAAGTCCTTTGCTGTCATTGCAACGACCTTCACAGCACCGTCGCCGGGAGTCGATTCCATCTCAAGAAACCGTTCCATTTGTGCACCCACGAGAGGCAACAGCTCCTCCATTCAAGTTTGATGGGAAGGTTGCAGCCGTTCTGTCCCACCTTCGGGCTCTGATTCTGGTTCTCGTGCTGTTTCCACCACGTCTGCAGCGACTTCCTCACTGCAGCCTTGACCCCTCGAGGTCACCGTGAGTGACACTCCGGCCTGTTCCCATGCGTCGTGAATGTTCTTCACGACATCTGGAACGATGAATCCTTTCCAGAAGGTTTCCAATTGACTTTGCCCAGATTTATGAGAGGAATTACTATCTATGGCAGCTAGAGCCTTATGAAATACATCTATTAAGTACTAAGACCAAAAAGTCGAAACTACTCTTGACCCATGGGCTGCAGTATGGATGTTGTGTTCTAGGCATGAAAACAACTTTCATCTCAGTGTACATCTCCTTCAGAGCTCTTAGGAGACCAGTTGCATTGTCAATGAGCCACCATATTTGGAAAAGAATCCTTTATTTTTTCTTAGTCACTGCTCTCAATAGCTGGCTTAATTATTCGGTAAACTGTGCTGTAAACAGATGTGCTGTCAACAGGCTTTGCTGTCTGTCGTCCACTCATACAACGCAGGCAAAGCAGAGTTAGCATAATTCCTAAGGGCCCTAGGATTCTAGGGATGGAATATGAGCAATGACTTCGACATAAAGTCACAGCCACATTAGCCCCTCACAAGAGAGTCAGCCTGTCCTTTGAAGCCTGTACTGACTTCTCTCCAGCGACCAAAGTCCTGGGTGGCATCTTCTTCCAATAGAAGGCTGTTTGGCTACATTAGAAGTCTGTTGTTCAGCGAAGGTACCACCATAAGTCATCTCAGCTAGCTCTTCTGGACAACTGGCTGCAGCTTCTCCATCAGCACCTGCTGCTCCACCTGGCACTGTGACATGATGGAGACGACTTCTGTCCTTATACCTCATGAACCAACCCCAGCCAGCTTCAGACTCTCCTTCTGCAGCTGCCTCACCCCTCCGTCTTCATGGAATTGGACAGACTTAGGGCGCTTTGAATTAGACTCTGGCTTCAGGGAATGGTCTGGCTGGTGTGATCTTCTACCCAGAACAATACTCTTTCTCCACATCAGAAATAAGGGTGCTTCACTCTCTTATCACTTGTATGTTCACTCACGTGGCACCTTCACTTTCCTTCCAGAACTTTCCTTGCTTTCACAACTTGACTCCCTGGTATAAGAGGCCTAGCTTTGGGCTTTCAACATGCCTTCCTCACAAAGCTTAATTATTTCTAGCTTTTAATTTAAAGTGAGAGACCTGTGACTCTTCCTTTCATTTGAACACTAGAGGCCATTGTAGGATTATTACCTGGCCTAATTTTGGTATCTTTGTGTCTCAGGGAAGAGGGGTCCCAAGGAGAGGGAGAGAGACAAAGTAACAGCTGGTCAGTGGAACAGTCAGAATGCCCACAACACTAATCCATTAAGTTCATCATCTATTGGGTTGGACAAAAATGTCTGTTTCGTTTTTTTCTGTAAAATAAAAGACATGTTTTTAATTTTCACTAATAACTTTATTGATTTGGATATTTGGAGAATGTCAGCTCTCTCTCACATGGTATAATGTTGATTGTTCTCAATTAATGTCTTGACTGGATCACTGTCAGTTTCAACGGGTCTACCTGACCACGGAGCATCCGATGTCCAGTGAGAACTCTCCAGCAAGAAACCTTGCAAACCACTTTTAACATGTTTGATCAGTCACAGCACCCTCTCCATACACTGTACAAATCTTTTTTTTTTTGCGTTTCACTTGCATTTTTACATTTCTTGAAATAATAAAGCATAATGTGCTTAAAATGTTGCTCATTTTCTTCCATCTTCGATAATAAAATGGCTACACTAAAATTCACCCATTTGGATAATTTTTTTAAATGCATGCTGTAAGACAGCTGTCTCAATACAATATAACAAAATTGTTTCAAATGAAGTTAAAGACAGCTAAGTACTTCTAGAGCCATCGCATGGGAAAAAAAAAATAACAAGCGTCTTTGGCCAACCCAATATTTCAGGCATGGATCCGGGTACCCTAAAACAAGTATAATGGCGACCACAAAGATCACTGACCACAGATCACTCTAACAAATACAACAAGAACGGGAAAGTTTGAAGTACTGCGAGAACTCCCAAAATGTGGCACAGAGACAGTAAGCAGGCAGATGCTGCAGGAGAAACCAGGCCAGTAGAGGTGCTCGACACGGCTTGCCACAACACTTGAATTTGTGAGAAAAGCAGCCTCTGAGAAGTGCAGTGAAGCAGAGTGAAACGGACCGAGGCTGCCTGCCTAATTGGGAAGCTAGGACGTACACATGTGAAAAGAGTTGTAGCCGTAAAAAATGTGAGTGGTGGCATATGGGAACTGAGGGGAAAAGGGAGTCAACGGTGATTTTCACGTAAATGTGATTTTCCAAAAGCATTGGATTTTGGCCTTCCATTGGAAAACTATTTGCCCACATTCCATAATGGAATCTTCATATTTGCCTGTAGCTTAAATTAAAGACTCTTCTTCACAGTTTCTTTCTCTTTGCAATCTTTAGCACTTCAAATGAAGGCCTGGTTTTAATTGCTTTTATCTCCTGAACTACCTTTCATTAGCCTTTCATGTGTCTCCAGATGCCATGGCTCACCTGAGAATACGACAGTACGAGGGTATCTAGTACTTAAGTGTGTGGTCATCACAGCAGGGAAGAGCAGAGGCCTTACTGAGTACAGAGAATAGAACGCCAGCCTCTGCTGGGGAGTGGGGGGTGGGCACTGGGGCTGCTATCAGCAACACCGAGCCTGGAGGGTGCCCCTTGCTGTGCCCACAGGGAGGAAGGGGTTGGGCACTTCCTGAACACCTTGTAGACACCTGGAGCTATCCTGTGCTTTCTCTGATGTACTATTACTTACTGCTTATAATAACCTTAATAAGTAGAAATTAATAGATGCATTATGTATAAATGCTAACTGAATTTCAAAAGTTAGTTAACTTTCTCCAAGTAGCTCAGCTTTTAACTCAAAGCTTTTTCCATTTAGCCTGAATTCTCACCAACAGAACACTAGAAATATAGAACAGAAATACACCTTAAACATCATGTAATCCAAGGTTAGCAAGTACACAGGAAACAGGACCACTAGATATAAAAGCAAGTGAACTCCCCTTTTCTTTGTGGTCAGGGATCTTAACCTGTACTTCAGGAATCCGCTACCTGTTGAGACAACCTGAGAGGTGATGCTACTTTACCATGCTAGGACTAAGTACCAACGTACTAGTTTGCAAGGGTGTGGGAGGTTGGTGCTCCAGCCTACACCACCTGCCTGCTCTCCGGGCAGGACTATCCCACACCACCACTCTGCATATTGTAGTTGCAGGGATTATGATAGTGTCTGCCTAACCAAAAGTACCTGAGAGATGCTGTATTACTTGTGCTAGTGTTTCTACCACCAGAGATTCGCTCCTGAGGTTCACAAATTAATAGCGTACTAAATATATAGGCATTGGAGAAGAGGAAGACCTCAAGAACTCTTGTTCCTTTTCAGTGCTTACATGATTCTTCCTGACATTTTGATTGAGAAGGACAAAAAAGAGAAGGAAGCTTATATAAAGAGAAGAAACAAAGCTTTTTTCACCTAATCTCTCCATCTCTGCAGGTTCAAATCCTTGGTATCTGTCAAGTCCCAGGGAAAATGAGCTTCCCATCTGCATGCAGGAGTCCCTAGGTCTCAGCTGAGGGTTGACTATCTTCCATATTCCTTCATTATTTGGGTGCCTGTTCTATTTACTCGTCCAGAACAGGACGTTGTTTTTCTCACTGCCGATTGCAGTGCCTTGGGCTTATATACAAAGTGCATCCAGTCTGTACCTGTTGAATGAAAGGTAAAGTAAAAACTGAGCAGGGAAAGCGGGGACCCCAGTACGTGGAGCCCACAGAGATTCAGGAAGCCTTAGCCTAATGCCCCATAGCTGGCTGCTGTCTGGGGGCCCAAAGGGGAAATTCAAAGGCTAACGGAGGGGCAGTTGTGGCAGGAAAGATGTGACTGTGATGCATTTGAGAAGAAGGTCTTAGCATGTAGACAGAGCCGACTGCATGCGCGTACAATGCTCCAGATTTTTAGCCTCTGGAGGAAAAATGAGTGCATTGCACACAGTGTTTATGTAATCTATGGCACTCATCTACAAGTTCTAAGTTCTATTTTTTCCACCAAATGTGAATCATGTTCTGCTATATATGGCACTGAGAAAAATGCATTAATTGTAGCCACCTGGTAAGTTCAAGTAGCGCTCTTAGGTTGCATTTCCTACTAAAACTAGCATTTTGGGGCTCGGTGTTTGTGTTTACCTAAACGTTCCCAACCATCAGTGCAGAGGCCTTTGATTGAATCATTTATTGCAGAGAAGATCAATGGGAAGAGACTGAGGCCCTTCCCAAAGGAAATTAACAGATCTGAATATGGATGCTGAAGCCTTCACCCACTCCTTTTATTTTGGAAACTTATTTACTCAGCATAATGCCATCTTTTTGCTCATAATCGCTTCAATCAGCACTCTTTGCTGCTTCAAGGTCATGACCAACTGCTGAGAGGGCCTGGCAACTGAATAAAAAGCCACAGGGGCGTGGGGCCCACAAAATAAGCGACACACGTTGCTCTTTATGTATCTCCACTTCACAGCATCCCTTCTGAACAACTCATACCCCAAAAGTCTTCCTTAGAACTGAAACAAGTAACGCTGACTCGTTGTTTGTCTAGACTCTGAAGATTTAATGATAACGATAGTAATATTTAAGATTCTGATTGACGGGTTTTCTCAGCGACGCCCTAGTCCATTTCCCAGGCACGTTTGCCGACTGACAGGGATTTCTGAGCTAGAGGACCATTCACAGCAGCCTTCAAGGCTTCGTGTGCTAGGAGGTCTTGCAGACTTGCACGTACTTATCGATGCACGTGGCTGGGGGGTTCTAGTTAGTTCTGCAACCTCGATGGACGTGAGTGCACTGGGAACTTGTAAGCCTTAGTAAGGGCAAAGAGCCCCCTGGTCTTTAAAAAAAAGGAAAAAAACCTTTCAGATAGTACCTAGTATGTTCCATGAATTTTAGGACAAAAGTTATATTAGGTAATGGAAATACAAACAAATATATATATACATATAAATTCTTTCACAACAAGACACTGTTAACATATTAAAACTGTCACTAAAAATAACCACTGTGTCTGATAAGTAAGGTGTCATAAATTATTATGCGAGTGTGCTGGCTGTACATTTTGGTAACAGCACTTGTCATTATTGCAGTGAATAAAATAATCAAGAGTTTTTACAAGTAAAAACATGAACCCTGAATCATTGAAGTGCCGATTTTTTTGAGGTAGACGTCACCTGACCTGTGCACACACGCCCACACACACGTCAGACACGCCATCATCTTTCTTATATTTTATGTTCCTGCTGCTTCTACAAAGAACTTGGACCAACCAACAGCATACACGTACACTAAGCAAAAAGTCTGAATGGTGGGTAATTCTGAACTAAAACTCCCATCAGCAACATGTCGAGGCAGCCCGGTGGTCTCGGATTTTGACTGCTCAGTCAATAGTTACTGGATTTCTACCGTGTGCGGGGCACTATTTTCGAGGATTCGGATTCAGAGGTGTAAGACCAATGGCCCCTGCTTTCCGTGCTATCCCGCACCCTGCCCCTCACTTCCCAGTTTCCCCAGAATGAGGGATTTGACCGACCCCTCCGGACCCTCCAGCACCCAACACGCGCATGACCGCTGAGTGACCTCCTGTCTTCCTCTGTCTACACGCTGCCTTGTGTACAACCAGCATAGACACCCCCTCCACCTCGGGGCCTCTCCTCCGGTCACGCAAGGCTAGAGCCCTTCCTTTCAAATTTGGGAACACGCGGAGGAAGACCTCTCATATGCCACGTTCTCAACCCGTCTGCCCTGGCCCCTTGTGTTACGGTTGCCAAAAAGCAGGTGGGTGCAGACAGGGGTGCTCTCCCGTGGCTCAGGCCATTTCGAGGGCAGCCAGGGCCCATCTGGCCACAGAGCCCTTGGGGCTTGGCCCCTGAGCCTGTGACATGCCCACCCCTGAGAGGGATTCCTGCCTCTGTCTGAGCTTGGCACAGCGCTCTGGCTGCAGGCCTGCACGAGGCTCTGCCCTAAACCCACGGGCTCTTCCTCCTCAGTGGACCACCTGTGCTGCCCTTGGAGACTTGAATCACTCCGCGTGAACAAAGGCACTTCTGATCTGGCCCTGTAAAGTCTTCCCTGTTTGAACTTGGAGCCGTTTCAGGGTTTGTAGCCGGGTCTTGATTTTAAACTCTTCCCAGGTCAAGGATTAATATAGTTAGAGAGTAAATGTGTTCACAAAACGATATCTGATGTGTGGATTTATATAATAAAGCATATTGTATACATGCTCCATCTGTAAGCATATTTAAAATAAATGAATACATGAGAGACTAACACTGAAATTTACTAAAAACTGAGACGCACCTACTTCTAAAAGAAACTCTTTGTCAAGAGAAAAAGATACATAGTGATGTTTTTCAAGATCCATATTAATTATATTACCCAGTGGTTTGTCAGGAAAAGAGATAGCATTTGTTTAAACTGGCATTTTTGTCCTAATAACTGGCTACGTGAACCAACATAAGATACAGACCAAGCCTTAAGGGGCCAGCGAGGTTATAGTTATTTCTGAATGCTACTGTCTCACAAGTCTCTTTTTGAAGGCAAATCCAAGGCCCCTGCCAACAGAGAATGAATTAATGCTTAAACTAACAATGGGTTTGAGCACGAACCATTTCCTTAGCACTTCTAGAGTCGCAAGAGAATTAATCGGCATAAGCGATTTCCGACAACGGATCTTGAATACTTAATTCTAGGGACTAACTCTAACATCGCATTTTCAAACAGAAAAATTTAAAAAATACATCTTTTTAAAAAATTAACCTTTATATTTTAGAATAGTTTTGGACTCACAGCATATTGTGAAGAGGGCACACACAGATCCTACAGGCCTCATTTGCAGCAACCCCCCCCCCCACCCCCGCAACCTGGCATCACTGTCTCACCCCGCTGTGGCTACATTGTTGCAGAGTGGCTAACAGACCGACACTCATATGTCCTATGACTAGAGCCCATCCCCGCTACTCCGGTGTTTTTACCTGTCCCTCTGCCGCTCCTGAATTCCCTCTAAGTCACTCATCACGTTTCGCATGGTCTCTTCTTGGGCTCCTGGCTGTGACAGGTCTCAGAATTTCCTTGTTTTTCATGACCGTGGCGGTTATGAGGAGTGCCGCTCACGTCTTTAGATGAAATCCCCTCTATGGAGACTTTTTTAACAGCACTGTTGACACATAAACCCTCTACCCTACAGCTGACCCATTTAAACTCCAAACTTCAGTGATGTCAGTGTGTTGACAGATGGGCACACCATCACCACAATCGATTTTAAATTCTTTTCATCAACTCCTAAGGAAACCGGTACCCTTCAGCCATCCCCCTGCCCCCACTGTGAACAGGCACCAGCCCACCGGCACCCTGGACAGCAGCCTGGCTACTTCCTGTGTGTGGAGCTCCCCTTATCTGGACACTTCATAAGAACAAAAGCATGTCGTATATGGTCTTATTCGTGACTGGCTTATTTTGTTAGCATAAAATTTCACCATTCGCCCACATCCTAACGCATGTTAGTGCTTCATTTCTGTTTTCTATGGCACCTCTAAACTCAGCACAGGGAGCCGAGAGAGTCCCTGGTCGAAGCCTCCCCTCCCACTGGGCATCCAGGCAGGCACCTCCACCCAGCGGGGGACCCCGAATGAGACCCCGGAGTTCAGGCTTCTCCGCCCAGGTCTCAAAGTTCTTCATGTGTTTTTTGGTTGAATGATAGTCTTCTGTGCGGATACATCACTCTTGTTTATCCATGGGCTACTGAGCTGTTTCCACTTCGGGGCTACTACAAGTAATGTTTCTTTAAACATTTATAAAATGTGTCTGTGTGCAGATATTTGTTCTCATGGGCACACAGCTAGGCATGGCATGTCATGGCGTGGCGCGGCGCGGCACGGCTGGGTCATGTGGAATGCCACGTTTCATCTTCTGAGGCACTGCCAGGCTGCTGTCCCGAGCCTCAGTCACATCACATTCCATTCCCACCAGCAGCTTGTGAGGTTCTGATTGCTCCATGTTCTTGCCAACACTTACTATTATCTCACGTTTTGAGTCTAGCCATCCTGGGGGATATGAAGCAATATCTCATTGCGGTTTTGATTTGCGTTTCGCTGATGAGTAATGATGTTGAGCATCTTTTCATGTGCTTACCAGCCATTTGTATACCTTCTTTGGAGAATTGTATATTAAGATCCTTTCCCTCTTTTTAAAGTAAATTATTTGCCTTTTTATTATTATGAGGTAGCAGTTCTTTCTACACCCTGAACACAAGTCCCTCGTGAGACAAATAATCTGCCAATGCTTCTTCCCATTCCGTGGGTTGTCTTCATACTTTCTTGATGGCGCCCTTTGAAGGACAATTTTATTTTGGTTTCAGTGTAGTCTAATGTATCTACTTTTTTCTTGTGCTTTTGATAAAAACATCTCTTTCTTGTTTTCACTGATTGTCCCAGGAAGCCCACTCTCCTTTCAATCAAATATCTATCACAAGCCTTGGTCACTACCTTACAGCCTCCAATTCCTTCCCCACCCCACCTCCTTCCCTCTTTTCCAGCACTTCTCACCATCGCTGTCCGTCTGTCTTCTCACTTTCTGGAGCTCCACCTCCTCTTCTTCATTCATGACTATTCCATCAGAATAGTATCTGATGCCTGTATCTATCGACCCTTTTACCAACTATCCCCTCTCCTTGGGTGAATTGCAGAGACTGCAGCTGCTTCATTTCCTCGATTTCCTTTGAACTCCAAATCCAGTGGCATGCCCATAACTGTATCAAGATCTCTCTTAAAAATAACACCTGCGGCATTTCTACCCCACCCTGCCTGTGATTTCTCTGCCTGCTCATTCCAGTCACTTTCTATGATTCTTCTTCCCTTGCTAGTTCCCACTTTTGAAACATCTTTGAGGCTTCCCTCCTTGGTTCTCTCCACTCTTCTGCACACTCTCAGGGAGAAGCAATCCACTCCCATGGTCCACCCCACAGTCTGCTTCCTTAGATGGCACTTCCGGTGCCCAGTCTCAGACATTCAGTGCCTGTTCCATCGCTACCTGGGATCAGCTCAGATGGCACCTGACTCCTGAACCCCCTTCTTTTCCTCCCCTGAGCTGCGATTTCTGGTAAATGTCCCCAGCAGTCCTACAAGTGGCTAGACAACCATTCTGTTATGACTTTTTAAAAAATAGCTTTATCAAGATTAACGTGTTTTGAAATTCCTCCCTATAGAATGCACAATTAAATGGGTTTTTTGCATATTTACAGAGAGGGCCAACCTTCGCCATAATCCAGTCCTGCAGCGTTTTCATCGTCTGGGAAAGAGAGCTCACCCCCTTGGCTATTACTCCCGTTGCCCATCTCCCCGTCCCCACTCGAGGGGCCCCCATGCATCTCATTTCCCTGGAGATTTACTCTCCCTCCTGACATTTAATCTGTCTCTGGATCTGACCTGCATGCCTCCTCAGTACATCTTAAATCTGTCTACTTCCTTAGCTCAGATTTTCTTTTGTTATTACCTGTGTTATTGTAACTTTCTCTTACCTGGGAACACCATAAATTCTTTCTCCCCAATCTGTTGTGGCCAGAATAATTCTTCTAAGAGTAAACCACTCAGAACATTTGGAATGCTCCCCACGGCCTTCACGGCTAACACAGCACCCTCCTCCGATGCTCCAGGTCCTCCAAGGTCAGGCCCCTGGCACCTCCCAGCTTCATCACTCACTGCATCCTCACGCCATCACATCACAACTGCCTCTAACATTCACAGCATCCTCTCCCCCGCATGGCCTTCCTTTCTAAACACCTACCTGCTCATGCGTGTCCTGCTAAGGAAACCTGCGGCGTTTACATCGTGAAACTCTGCCTGTCCCTCCGAGCTCGCTTTGGCATTGCCTTTCCTGAAGGTCCGGCGCCGTCTGCTCTCGCCTCCTGCACGCCCAGAATCAATGGTCCTGCGTCCATTATAACCTGCACTCCGTGTACTGACGCGTCTACAGTACGTCTCCTCTGTTCTGAAAGCGCCCTGGTGGCCGGCTCTTCCCTCCTGTGCACTTACCACCCCTCGAATAGCTTACATACACATCCAAGCCCACGTGACGCCTGCCAGTTCGGGCCTTGTGGACGTGGACGCAGCGGTGAACCTGGGAGCCGCTCGACTCCATCAGAGCGCAGCCCACACGCAGACGCACGGGAGCGAAGGGGCCGAGGGCAGAGGCGGCACGGAGGGGCCTGGACAATCCTGCGGATGTGCCCGACGGCGAGCACAGGGTCTGGTGTCCGGTGAGGACGAAGGAGGAAAGGACAGCGGCAGATGTTGTCAGGAAAAATACAAACACTGTTTAGCGTTGGCAGGTGACATTTTATGCATAGGGGTGATAGAGAATTAAAATCGGCCTTAATTACATATTTACTCAACGCGGGTGGTCTTCTCAGCCACAGTTACCCTTCTGTTTCTAATTGCTTTTGGCTTAAATTGGAGGACTGGGTTCAATGCCTATGCTTCCCCAGGGACCAAATTCACTGTGCATGGGTTCCACAAACTACCTTTGTTGTTCATTTAATACGGAATTCCAATAAATTGCTTCATTTGTTTTAAATATGACAGAAGCTAAAGAAGATTGGGGAATATAAATTTTGTATAAGATGTCTAAAATGTAAAAGTCTAAAGGATTTTTTCTAATATTTACTAAACTATGACTTATTAGTCCTGGACCTGTAATAGGTGCCAGGAAAGGATCTTACCCTGGGGAGGGGGGAACAGAGAGAGAGAGAGAAGTTAATAACAAACAATTACTTTAAAATGTGCCTATCTCTCAATCATTTAAAAAGTGTGCTTTTCTTTACTGTGCTAGACATGACTTTCTATTTGGTTTTTGCACATGCGAAATTTTATGGGCAGAATCATCATCAAACATTTTGCTAAAGTTAAAATAACCTTTTTTATATTATTAATGTATTGGATTAATTTTAATTTTTACTCAAAGGGCACCACAGCAGGGATGAGGAGTTGCAATAAGCTGGGGTTGAAAGAGCTACTGTGTCAGTAAGAGAAACTGTCTTGTAATTTTAAAAAAGTCACTGACTAATTCTCAGATGGATAATAAAGATTTGACATGTGATTTTCATATAGTGGCTAAAATGTAATGCTCGCCTTCTCAATGATGTTTTACTTCACATGACATTTTTAAAGGGGTGGCCTACGGTCCTTGAATGCCAGGTCTGCCTCTGTCTCCATGCACACACACACGCGCGCGCAGGCACACGTGTGTGGGGCACATACACATATATGCACATGTACATGCTGTGCACATGTGTGCACTTCCATGTTTTGCACACCTGCCACAGGACACTGGCATCCTGCAAAGCACAATTAAGTATTACCCATCAATCATACATACATACGTGTACGTGTAAGTTATGTCTATTTTAATGTAGGCCGAGAGCTTACAATCAAAATCTGCATAACATTTGCTTCATTCTGGTTTTCGCTCCATGACCGGAACTTACGTGGTTCTCACACACAAAAAATGAACCCACTATTTAGAAAAATTAAAATACTTGCAGACACAAAAAGGCTCCTGATTTAGAATTACTAAGGAAACGACATATACCACCTCTGAAGAAAGAGAAAATCTCCTTATGTATCTTGTGATTTATGGCAATAACAGCAGCCGCTTACACGGAAACAGTTGCTTCATTCTCTTTATGCCCATGTCTGAAGTAAACTGGTGATTGTTACTAATAAAAACACAAGGTAAAAATGAATTCTCTTCCCACTGACAAAATGATGTAACCGTATGTGAGACGGTCACATGGAAAAGAATGTTGCTTATTACACCCACCTTCTAACAAGAGTGACCACTGCTTCCAATGGCTTTCCTGTGTCCGTTTCTACGCCGATGTGAACCTGATGATGGCGAATGTATTCTTGTCTTTACAGGGGCTTCCCGCCCTCCCTGGCCACCTCAATGCCCTGTGCGTGCCAACTCCCTTCCCACGGGAAGACAGCCCCCACCCCCACCTGGACTAGAGCCTTCACCCAGCAGCCGCCCAGGTCTTTCAGAAGCACCACTGAACAACCATAATGCATTTTTATGGATTTCAGGGCATTTGATCCTTTTTTCCTACCACAACACTGGTTTGTTAGAAAGGGGTATAACTCAGCAAGGGCCCGACAGAAGGAGGCATGGGGCAACGTGTAGGGGAAGGGCGCTGAGCTTCCCGTCTTTCCATGTGCTAACCCAGCGCACCCCGCTTTGGGGCTTTACGGAGACTTCATTGCATAGGCAGGGGCTGATTAAGTCATTGGCCACCGGTGATGGATTCCACCTGCAGCTCCTCCTCCCTCCCCTGAGGTTGGGGGTTGAGACTCTTTCTCACTTAATTTTAACTAAACTCAATCATGAGCTTGGAAGAAAAATCATTATGAAGGGCTTTAATCTTCCTGGGAAGATAATTTGAAAATTCTCTCAAAAAAATTGTTTCTGTCAGTTTATATTTACACAGGAAATCCCTGAGATGTAGCAGAGCTGCAACAGCTAAATTGAGAAGACTGGCATTATGTCATATTAAGTCCTTAAGGGTTGACACCTTAGTGCCTACAGGGAGCATCAATAACCACTCTCCGGCTCCCGAGTAATTCAGAGGGACTAGACTCCTGTCATCCGAAACTGCCGAGTTTCTGACCCAGGTTGGAGACGTGGCCGGCACCATTTCACCCCAAATAAAAAGCTGCCCACAAAAATTCAGTTTACTCAGCTTTCTTGAAATCCCTCCACTTTGTTGATTCTCAGTCCCACTGCAAGTTTTGGAAGTATCTGGTCGTCTACTGGGTTCTCTGGGGCTGGTTCCCAAACTGCCAGCCCAGGTAGACTGCTGTCCTTCGAGGCCGTCTCCCACGGCTTGAAGCTTCCCGACTGCTCCTCCAAGGGAGCCTGTTCTGTGGCTCTTTCCTGCCTCTCTAAAGCCATCTGCTTTTTAAAAGACATCTCTTCGCATTTCCACTTCACGAGAGACATCCTTAGCCCCATAAGATGAGGACCATTATTTTTACAATTACCGTATTTTTCAGACTGTAAGACGCACTGGACCATAAGACATACCTAGGTTTTAGAGGAGGAAAATAGGGGAAAAAAAAAACCCCACTCCACCACTGCCCTCCCTTCCCACAGCGAGCCAGGTAAGCTACATTCAGACTATAAGATGCACCCCCATTTCCCTCCCAAGTTTGGGGGGTAAGTGCATCTTATAGTCCAAAAAATATGGTAAATAAGTAGAAGCCCAGAGAAGCTACATCATTTTCCCAATGACACATTCACTTCTCTATAGTTGAATCTGGATTTAAAACAAAACTCCAATGCTTTTTTCCCCTTTACCAGATTTACAAAGAAATACATATAAATAAGATAGAACTTTCAACATTAAAGCAATCATTTCAAAGCCAGTCTTCCAAATCAACTTCTATTTAGTGTTTAGAAACAGAAGGGAATGAATGAAGAGAGAAAGATTTACAGCCCAATAACAGAGTCCTTTCTGTTTTATCATCTTGTTATTATAAATTCATCATCAATAGAGAATCCTTGTATTTTGGGACTTTCTCATCACTTAATATGGAACATGCTGAGTAGAAGGGAGATTTCGATGTTGGACTTGTTACCATTAATCAAGTCTCTGAAAACTCCCATTGCTAAACTATTTTTATGAAAAACACACCATCCAGAACACAACATTTTGATTGCAAGTAGAGGCAATAAAAGGAGCCCTGAGATAAAAGGGTACACGTGACTTTTACTTTCATCATTCACATAACCACCGTTCGAGCTGGAAAATGGTGACATGTCTTTTCCAACCGGTCCCCGAAGCTGGACACTGTGGGGTTGTCAAGGACTATGCAAATTAAGCAGCACTCACCACTCATCAATTTGCTTCTGGAAAATGAATTGCCTGCTGTTTATGTCTTGTCATCCAAGGGCATTTGATTAAAGTTCCCCTCTTTACATAGATGACCAGTACTTAATATTCTCTGAAAGGCACCACCACAATGCAAACTTAAATGTATCCTATGTCCATGAAGACCTTCCAGTGAGCTATCTGTAGGCAGCAATGGTGTGAGGCCAGCACGCTTTCTGCCCAGGCCAAGCTCTGATATAAAATCTCTACTTCTGCACGAGCAAATTGTGAGCAACTTCCCACAGCAGTCACCATTGGGCTTTCTTCATCAACACTGCATTTCGCACTACCTCGTGCTTAACTTTGTTACACTCACATGCAAGCACGGCTGCAGAGTGACGGTGCTCAGGGAAGGTTCACGTTGGAGCGCCTTAACTGACGGGTATGTGAATCTTCAGAGATAATGCCACCTCTGTCATAGAAAGCTGGGTTATGCTGGGGGCTTGGATGACCACAGAAGGGCGTTTCCTGTAAGTGGCCTAATATTTTATTCCAGCATAGATGAAAAAATTTTAGGTGAAAAATTATTTCAATTGCCATGGCCTTCAGAAATGGTAACTAGAAAGAAGGAAGGAAAGAAGGAAGGAAATAAGCTGTTACCAAGGTCAAGAGAGAGACGCACAGTCTCATTTGGAATAAATAACCACTTATGTGCATTGTGACGTTATTACTGATACATCTGTGTATCTGCCTCCCTCCCATCTATTGATCTTCTTATCTCTGTGTAAAAACTCTGCGTAGAAACCCAGTATTCCCCAAACTCAGTAGCTAAGTGCAGCCTTTAATATTTTCCAAGTAGCCTTATACGTACATGCTTAGGAGTGAACTGTGACCATAACGCGATTTGCAACATTAAAAGAGCCATAGTTTATTTGGCCACAGTTTTGGTCAAAGCATGTAATCTGCTATCTTAAATTGTTTTCTACAGACTTTTATTTGGGCTGTTGGTCAATTGGATTATTGTTAAGTATAAGCATTTTTTAATATCAAAAGAAAAGAAGGGGATAGTGGGAGAGATTTGCTGCCGGCCAGCTTACTTCACCATGAAGACTAGCTGCGGCGACTTGGGTTATTTTTAAGTTATATCTGAATTTTAATGCCCTTGTGTGTGTGTGTGTGTGTATGTATCTATATATGGACATTTATACTTATGAACCAAATAAGCATATTCAGAGTTTGAGCCTGAATAATTGGTACTTTTTCAGGAAACTTTAGTGGGTTAATCTTTCCACAAGGTTTAATTTGTCTTTTTTCATTTTTTTCTGTCTTCTTACTTCTACATTCCCTTCATTTCCTCCTTCCACCCTCCCTTCCTTCTTTCCTGAGAAACTCTGCCCTGATATTCAGAATTCACAGCAAGTCCCACCACCCTTCTTCCCTTCACGGGGTGATGCTCTGCACCCTGCCCACATATCTCGAACATTCTCCTTCCTTTCTGTACACAGAAGTGCTTTAAAGACCCGGATGAGGGTAAGCATAGAATTGTAAAAGAACACGTGGGCACCTAAGTCATCTGACAACACACCAGCCCACCAACTCTCGCTTTGAAAATATGATTTCCCCTTGGAACACAGGACATTAATTAATATTTTGGAATTGAAAAGTGACCTGCTTTCTTCCACGAAAGCCATTGTTTCACCAAAATGAATTATTAAACACAGGCTTCATTTGAAATTTGAGTTCAAGTGTAAAGCAATTTACATCTTTTCTTAATTGAATTGAATTTATTGAGGTGACATTGGAGCAAAGAATCTCTCTCACTTGAGCCACCCATGAGATGGAGCATTGACATTTGTCTAGCGCCATCTAGTGCCCACGTCCCGCAGAAGCATGAGCCTGGGTCCCGCAATTGGAAGCCCCATATTGTGGCTTAAGAAGTGGACACCAGAATATGATTGAGGAGAAAGAGAAATTAGGCCAAATGAAACTGGAAAACGCAAGCGGCGATACACAGAAGTAGAGATGAGAAACTAAGATAAGCATACACCTGCACAGGTATTCAAACAAGCAACCATAAATTTAGAGATGAGCAACCTCTACAAAACAGGGTTTTTGTTGTACATATAAATATTCAGACACACACACACACAAGCACAGCCCTATATAGCTGATTAACGTCATTTAAAACCATCTGGCTGATCAAAGTAAAGTTTTTTAAGATTCAAAGAAGAACGCACTTCATGAGCAGGGTACCTTGTTTTCGTATTTCCCTTTGACCAAGATTTTATTATTATAATATAGAGTAAAAAGTTAAAGTTTTGGTAAAAGGAAAAAACTATTGATTTAAACCCATTAGAAAAGTAGCACATAGTATGACGACTGTAATGAGAAGCTCCGTGAGTTCACGCAGCGTGAACAATGGCAAAATTAGGGGCAGGAACAAATGGCAGGAGCCCGTCCCCCCGCCAAGTGACACCATGAATGCTACTAAGGGTGTTGGCCGCTTTCAGTCCCCAGTCTTCCCACCACCTCTCCCTCTGATTTAATTTTACCCTTCGTGACAGCATAATTCATAGGCTGCAGTCATTTCTTCTTCAAAGGAGTGTTGCATTCAGATGAAACACAATTTACTTCAAATCCATAAAAAATGATTGTGCAAGAATTCATACGTCTCCAAAACATGGGGAAAATTGTCAAAGAAATATAAGTGGCCTGTTTTTTGTCAAGATCTTTATTTCATACAGACTTGAAACTCTTTTTCTAATGTCTATGCTTCTTTTTTTCCAACTAGATTTCTCCAGAGTACGTAAACATATAAAGAAATTGGCATATTTTGATGCCTCCTCAATTCTAACTGTACAAAGTCACTTATTCCTGTGTCCCTTTTCTCAAACTTCAAACCAGTTGATAATTGGTTATCCGGCAAAGTACAATGAAACGCCTTGTGCTTGGAGTGCGTATATTAGTTAATTCTCTTCCTGTGCTAATTTCTAAGATGGCAATTGTGGGCCCCTCCCTGTGTGCCGACGGCACCCGCTTACACTGCAGTAATTTCTCAGCTTCATGGGAGTGTTTTTTCCTCTCTCATGTCCAAATTAGTTCAAGTAATAGAGTATAAGAGGAAGAAGCTATTAGCAGCCTTGTAGGAAAGGATGAACAAAAAGGCAAAGAACAAATTACTTTGAGGAGGTTAGCTCTGTCCTAATTCGCATGCAAAAACATGCTCACACGTTATATAAACGTGTGACAAATAAAAATATTAAAAATAAAATACAGGGTAAAAAGATCAAAGAGGCCCACAGAAATGAAATAAAAGCTATCCTCTTTATTGGAAGGTTAATTTGAACAGCTCTGTTTCAAAATGACTGCTTGGATTTCCGTCGAGAGAAAGGATTAAGTCTGCTCCTTATCATCCTCTCACTCCTCACAGCACACACGAGACACTCAGAGGCTGGTCTGCTGACAACGCCCTTGGATGAGAGGAAGGAAAACTGCACTGAAACCCACCAGGTGGACACAGAAAGACCACCCGCTAGTATACGGTATTCTAACCGTAAGAAATAGAAACTCCATCGCATTTAAAGATCCCATCTTAATGAAAACTCAAATAAACCACGTTCCTTTGCATTTTGGTTCATGATGAGGAAGCACAGGACAAAAAGGACTAGGCGAAACTATCTAAAACATTTAAATACCCTTGTCTAAGAGGATGACGGACCGGCTCTGTGTCCCACCCACACGTTCTGGGGGTGCAGGCGCGCTCTGCGAAGCGCCTTCTAAAGACCTGGAGGCTCAGAACTCCGGACCTGAGTGCAGGCCCATCGTCTGTGCCCCAAGCGAGATGAGTGAAGAACCAAACTGTCCTCCACAACATGGCTCTGTGTGCCAGGAACATAGGTACCACGGTATTTACCTGAAAAAGCAACCACTTCAATCAAGATAGACAAAACCCAGACACAGCCGCACGCATGTACTCCTCTCCGCACCCCAAAATGCCGCCCGTTAGCAGCCTGTCGCGGTGCGGCTGCACCACCGACTTTCTGGGGGTTAAAGTCCCTACAATATGCCACCGCGGTCCGAGGACATTACCACCTATTTGTAAGTGTTCCTCTGGATTTCCTCCAAAGTGGAGTCTAGGAAAATTATTCGAGAGTGAGTAGTTTATTTTGGAGGTGATGCAAAGACACACTAGGAAGGCAGGGAAGGAGACCCGAGGAGGAAAAAGGGAGAGAATGCGGTTACCAGTGTTTTTATTAAACAATGTAACCCCATGGGGAGCGAGAGCTCTGCCTCACCGGCCCCCTGGACAGGGTGTGGGGCTTATACCTCCAGCATCCCACCAGAGGACGTATTTCCCAGAAAGATGTGTAGAAGAATGGTGTAGGAACATGATTTCTTGAGAATGTCATTGTCCTAACACATTGTGTATCTTTTGTTATACACTTCCCAAGGAATTAGTTGTAGATGGTCAGACCCCTGCCTCAGCCGACAGACTCACAGCCCCCTTCCTGTCATGAGTCAGGGAAGCTAAGAGCGACGGCTGGAGGGAACGTTCCTTTTGTGTGCCAGGTCTCCAGGTCTGTGTTGTCCAAAGTGGTGTGTTTCAGAGAGCACACTGTCCTTGCCCCCGGGGAGCAGCCACCCACCATGAAGGTGCTGATTTTAAGGTCCTCGCTTGGACTTCTACCACCCAATAGGATCTGAAAGGCAGGACAGAGGAGGAAGGTGCGCACATCTGAAGGGAGCTGAAGGATGAGAAGGCACAACTGGACACACAGTAGGGCGTGCTCCAGGAGGAGGGAGAGATTGCTGTAGGGAGGGCTCCTCAGCAGGGAACAAGGCGCAGAGCATGGGCTGCTGGGGGCCTAGGACGCATGAAAGCAGGAGGTGCACTTGGATACATGAGCAGACTCAAGCGTGATGGAGTATGCCCCATGCAAGGTGGGTAAACAAGAACGTAATATGCCATGCACTCTTTGGTGACAATGTGGAAAATGTAGCAAAGGGAAGAGAAAATACAGGCAGGGGAAGTCAGAAGGCCACTGCCAGAGTCCTTGAAAAGGGGTGAGGAACTCAACCAGCGGAGCCACTGCCAAAACAGAATAGAGGAGATGTATTCGAGAAATATTCGTGAATAGAAGTGGTGGGGCTTGGAAGGCAATTAAGTCGGAGGAGAGGGAGGAGAAGTAGGGGAAAGCAGCAGCTGGGGTCACTGGCAGGACTGGATACTGGCAGTGAACTGGGGTGCTGAAAAGGGGCAGCTTCGGGGGCGCTGAGATGACAGGAACTCGCGTGATATCAGAAACGTGAACTTGTCCTTCGTGCCGAACACAAGGCAGACATGCTCACCCAGAATCCATTTAGGAGGTAATTGTGCGGTCTCCAGGGTGAGTCCATAAAACAAGAAGAGAGTGGGAGGAAAGACTGCACCTAGAGGAGCCACATGGTGTAAGGGACTAGAGTTAGGACAAGCCGAGACCAAGGGGCCAGGAGATGCAAGGAGGATAATCAGACCGGGTGGCATGGCACCTGGAAGGGAGCGGGGCTCGGGGCTCCGGGTGGCCTGCCGCAGAGCACAGGTTTTGGCGCTCGGGGGAGGGCAGACGGGAGCCACCCAACGTCCTGAGCACCCTGCCTCTTGGTTCATGGACTAATCCAAATCCAAAGTCATTTCTGCTTGTTGTTCAGGCTCATTACTTCTGGTTAGGAAGCGATATTACATCTGAAACCATTTCCTGACTGATTTATTTTTGGCTTTAAAATTAATTTCCTACCTTTCTGTTGGACTTATTAGCTTCAGCGGTGGTAACCCTATTAGCATGGCCGGAGAGATTCTGCTGCTTCCTGTCTGGAGACGCTGCCTTGCTCCCAGGCAGCCAGGGGGGTCTTCATTCAGGAGGGACTGAAGAGACCCGCCTCTGTCACTTCGGAAAGATCTTCACTCAGGGAAGTGTTTCCCAAAGGACGGGAAAAAGGAGAGGTGAGCTTCGGGGATTTCTCAGAAGTCACCGATCCATTGCACACTGCTCAGCTGCAGCAAAGAGACTCAGAGACAGGTGGAAATCGGTGGACCTCGGGCCACAGGAGCCAGTGGGTCGCTTCAGAAAGAGGGAGCGTGGGAATCCCGTCGTGTCCTTTAAACACGTCTGGTGAGGCCATGATGTTGCTCGGAAAGAGCGACTTCCTGTGGCCGGGCTGACCCCGTGGATTCTCTAATGGAGAAAACCTGCCTTTAAACGCCCCCATTCTCTCCTCCGTCCTCTGAACCCTGCTCATTAAACAGACACGGCCTCGTGTGTCTGGCCGTCTGCACTGGATTTTAGATACACTGACTTTGAAGAGTTCTCGGGTGAAAATCGGGAAGGGAGCCAGAAAGGCACTTTGCTGTGGCGCCTGAGGTAGCCACCGTGTGGTGGTGTCTATGAACATGACCCACGAATACGTGGGACAAAGCTTGCGCTGTCAACCTCGTCGTTGCTTTTGTGGCGTTTCCTCCCTGTCAGCAGAACTCAGTTTTAGTTTTGTCGTCCTTGCGTCCAGAGGCGGGACTTAGTGGACACCAACAATGAGCCAGAGATCCACGTCCCCACGGTCCCTGAGACCGAGGTTCAAAACTCCCTTCCCTTTCTACCTGTCCAGGCCCTGCCGTTCCTGACGGGTCAGCTCCGACCATCTTCCCGGAGGGCCGGCCAGCCACGCCAGCCCACAGCCACCTCACTGCGGAAACGGCCGCCCCAGCATTCAGAATCTGCATGTGGTCATATTCCAGTCGCTACATGTCGCAGTTTCTCCCATGCGCTCTGTGAATGCGGGATGCACATGGGCCACTCATTCCAGTGCTTCTCACTGAGTGACCAATGTCCGCGTGTCTCCCCGAACTCACGGCCTGACAGCCCCTTAGGAGAGTGACTGTGCAGGTGCTGCTGTTAAGTACATAGTAACTGCAGGTACTTGGTGACTACTTGGTGAGCGGGTAATCACACAAATATTTGAAAGAGTATACTTAGCATTTATCTTTATATCACTGCCTGTCATCCATCTATCTGTCTACCTACCCGTCTACCACCTACCTACCTACCTACTTCTCTGTCTGTTCTTCTGTTTACCTATCCGTCCGTCCATCCGCATGGCCTCCCCACCCGCAGGAGGCCGTTGTCTACACAGGTCAACGCTCTGATGTCAGAAACTAGACGAGCCTCGTTTTCCTTCAGGACAGTATTTTATAAGCTCTCACGCATTCAGTAAAGTCCTATTTAATGTCTTTAAAAGTTGCTCAAACCACCAACTTTTGTTTTTACTTGTGTTCTATATTTTCGATTCCCCGTTGTGTTAATTTCTGCTCTAATTTTGTTATTTCCTTTCTCTTGCTTTGGTAACGCTGGAGGGGAGAAATCTGGCCGACATACCTTAATCAAGAGATCGATGTCCACAGCACCAGTCAAGACACATGCTTGCATCGCGCACCCCGTTACGGGAGCGACCGAGGAGAGCGGAGCACCAGATACACCACTGCCCCAAGTTCAGAGCCTGCGCTTCCCCACACAGAAATACCAGACCCACTCAAGGGGATACTTATTCCACAAGTAAGTATGCTTCAACGGTGTCACCTTCTTGAAACCCCAAGGAAGACTAAGGGACTGTTCCAGACTAAGGAACATTGAAGGGTCACATTGACCAAATGCAGTGTGGCCCTGGGGTCTGTCCTGGACTGGAAAATTGGCCGCAATTTGAATGAGCTTTGCAGCGTGTGTAACGGTCTTGTATCAAAGTTGCTTCTAGTTCCGATCATTTCACTATGGATGTATGAGGCGTTAGCATTAGGAGCATTTGGACGAAGAGTATACAAAAGTTCTTGGTATTTTGTATATGTCTAGAAGTGCAAATGTTGGAAAATAGGAAACGCAGGGTGGCTGAAGTCCACTGGTAGAAATAAGGGGCCACAGGTATGGGGTACTGAAAATGGGGGACAAAAGGGGGGTAGAAGTGGTGAGAGAAGTCAGCCTTACCTGAGCCCTTGGGTGCTGAGACACACGGTATTTCATTTTTGCTTCCTAAACCCTAAGAAGGCCTAAAGAAAGCATTTTCCAAGTGCCTACTGTGTGTAAACGGGACATCCCGCCCTCACAGTCAGAGCTGCTGTTGCTGCCCGGTCTTCACAGATGATGAAGCAGAGCATCGAACGTGAGGGTTCGTCCAGGGCACAGAGCCCATTTGGGAATGCGGCCTGTTTAGGGCCAGAATGGGTGACCTCTCTACGCGCCAGGCCTGCAGCACAGGCAGGCATCAGTCTGCGTATTCTAACCAATACGTAGTGCGGTCTCCCGAATCAAAAAGGTGGAGGTGCTAACACCTCTTTCAACTATTTTATCAATCAGAAACTAGTGCTGAACACGAAACCTGTTCATTTTTGGATGACCTTCATACAATATCACTTTCCCATAAATTCCTGTTAAAGAAATTGTTTCTAGTGACTTAATTAACATTTCATAAACATGGCCGGTCTCTGCTCCCCCCGGAATGAGCCTGCCCTGCCTCAGGCAGCTGGAGACTTGGGAAGAATGACACGGGGCAAAGCTGGCATGGCTTGCCGTGTGCGAATGTGTACTAGGTAGGGCGAGAAGGGGAGACAACGTCCAGAGTGCGGAGGATTGGAGAAAGAAGGACACGCTGGAAATTAAGAGCCCTCCAAACAGAGACACGGAACGGCCCTGTCCCTTAGACACCCCTATCAGTGGAATTAATAGATGAAGAGGAAAACGGGAAGCTTGAGAAGTAAGAACACCCGTCGCCCAGGGCTGCTTCTGCCGTTGTATGGACATGATGTCCCAGGCAGTACATGTTCTGAAACCATATCTGTGAGCTAAACAGGTGACAATTAAGTTTCACTGTCAAGAGCTGCTTTAAAGTAAAATCCTGTGTTCTTATGCAAAAGAAGAATCATCTTAGAATCGAAGACACCGAGCTAACAACATAACCTTACTTAAAAGACTGAGGATCTGGCCTCAGCAAACTTATTCAAGCAAACATTTTTTTTTTTGGTGTGGAGTATTTTATTCCTTGAAAACAGTATTTGTTCAGGTTTGTAGGTTGACTTTTTGGTGTTTTAATTTATCCTACTGTGTGTGAACACACCCGAAGTTTACAATAGGCTTTACATTTGAAACCATTTCATAAGTGAAATACAGAATCGCACATTACCACACTGTGCTTTTCTAGGCAGTCTGCCTTGAAATCACAGCATCGCTGATGTATTCATTACCCCCTTTAGGAGGTGTCTTTACTGTGGAATCATTGTTTTGTTGGAAGACGCTGAATTCAAATTTCTTCAGATTGTAATCATGTCTTTCCTGGAAGGCTCATATCAGTGTGCACAAACCACTTTAATAATTATTAGAAATAGGACCGAGTTATTCCCTAAAGCTCCCCAGGGAGCTGAGTCAGCAACCCGTGAAGGCCAGATTCACTAAGTTCATTTGGGTTATGCGTGTAGACACAACCTCGTATGGTCCGTGGACTATGTCGGTGGACCTCCGCCCTCTCATCTTCTACTTTAGCCCATAACCAGAGGGTGGGCTATCAAAGAGGAGGGAGATGGGAGGAGTTCTTCCAGGACCCAGAGGGCAGAAGAGGTGCCACCGAAATAGCCTGGAAACCAGGTGGCGAGAGGTCCGCTCACACCGCCCTGCAGAGAGACGAGCATCATATGAGTCGGTAGAAGGTGCGGGAAGTGGGAAGAAATAGAACTTTCTATTTTCTTCTTTCCTGTGACAAGTGCACAAATGTTGTTTTTTCATCTCTCACCTGCAATTTGAACAAAGTAGCTTCATTTAGACGTAAATGGAACAACTTCGCAAGATCCTTTTGAGGCATTAAAATACCTTGTCGATAAAATACCACTCTTGTAAAACCAGGAGACGGCCTGTATAGCGGGCCTGCCTCATTGTGGTGATGAGGCATCGATCACATATGCTGCCTTTTTTGTGAGAAATGTGGTATTTTCTCTTTTCACTTTCTGATGAAACCACACCCACACTAAGAAGCCAGACTGCCTAGAAGTGGGGGTGCAGCCGGGGCTCCGGGGAGGAAGAGCCACCTGTGTGTCCCGCTGCACAAGCCGTTTGCGGAGAGCACACCAGGGACTCGTGCGCCCCACTGGATGGTGTCACCTGCCCCGCAGGCCTCCTCGACCACCACACAGCATCAGCATCGTATGGGGCAAGCCTCCCAGCTCCGACACCAGAGGGAAGTGTGAGCATTTACAAGAAAATGACTGTATGTACTGTGGCAGCATTTAAAAAGAGTTTATACAATGCACAGATATTGCCTAATTGCCCAAAAATCAAAACATAAATACTTAAAGGAAAAGTAAAATCCTTCGTTATATCCCTCCCGCCACGAGCCTCGCTCTCTCTCCTTCTCTCAAAGGCAAACAACAGTTTCCTTCCCTTTGGCTGTACTTCGTATGCATTTACATCTACTTTTGGACGTTGTGGATATATTGGCTTACTGTGCTCACTTTCTGATTGGCGCCCTCTTTTTGTCCTTAGTAACACCCAACAATAGTGCCCGGTCCACCTGCATGGTTCCCTAGCAGGACGGCCCCTTCACGATTCAACGGCCCCTCTGTGCACAGGCGTGAGGCGGCCCCCCACTTTGCTCCATGAGCTATCCATGCAGTTAATACAGCTGATGTGTCGGGTCTGCACGAATACGAGCACCGTCTGTAAGCTTTCCCAGGAGTAACACTGTCCCACGTAACAGCACGTGCGCCTTGGAAATTCGCATCAGTACTGTGACCCGTCTTCCAGGGACACGTGCTGTGCGTGACCCCTTCCACCTTCGTCAGCACCAGATAGGATTCGTCCTTCCCGTTTTCACCCGTGTGATGGGGGACATGACATCTGTTACGGTATTTACTTGCCTTTCCCTGATTTTGGTTGGGTGTATTACCTCAATCAAATACTTACGTTGGTATCTGTATTTCTCATTTCAATCGCCTGGCTATACTTTCACAGTTATCCCTAATTATATATATAATCGCTATTCATCCTGTCTTATAATCGTCAACATCTATCTAAGATGTTTTCCTCCTTCCTTGTTAGTCCTTTTACATCCGTTTGTAAAGATAAAGGTACGGTGCCCACACACACACCTCGCACACCACGTTTTTCTTCCAAGCCAGTTTCGGTGTCATTGAATGATAAAGGAAGCGCACCGATTCACGGGTATTGATTACGGACGTGTTGAGCTTCTTCCGGCCATATTGCTTTGTTCCTGTTTCGTTGTTCTCGTTGGATTGTTAAAGTTCTTTCCAAACTACTTCGCTCTTTCCCATTTTTTTTCTTTTTATTGTAGTGGGATTTTTTTGGTTGTTTTTGCTACATCCGCATCCTCTTTTTATTCTTCTGATAATTACAATTTAGTTTTACCAGAAATATTAAATGTTTTAAAATGTACGCTCAGAGGTGCTTAGTCTCTGTGACTGTCCCCCCAAAGCTGAGAGTGAACAGGGCATGTTTACCTTCCTTTCATTTCCAAGAACACCCCTGTTCCTTCCCATTACACACAACTTGGACCTTGGTTTCAGAGACCTCTCTATTCTTTTTAAAAGCCTTGCTTGGTATTGATTTAGAATTAACTACAGTACTCAACACCTATTTTTCTTACCAGTTCCTCCCCAGTCCTTTATCTGATTGAATTCTTCGCAATGATTCCCGGAGTAATGCTGGTACAAAGTATGCTTTGCGAAATGTGGAAGACTTTGCGTGGCTGAAAATGTCTTTATTCTGCCTTCTTCCTTAGATGCTCATTTATTGGATTATAGTCTCAAAGTAACTCACCTTCAGATGAGAAGACACGTTTCCATTGCCCTCTACCTACCTCCAGTGTGGTTGTGGTTGTGTCTTTTCAGGATGAAGCTTTTAACCTGGAAAGCCCCTGCACCCACCCCTGCTCTGTAATTCTGCAAAGTCACTGGTATATGTCGAAAGATGGGTTCCCTTTCCTCCATATTCCTCACTGTCACATTGACTCTTTCATCTGGAAATCTGCATTTGTCCTCAGTACAGAAAGTACAGGACTTTTTCGGTTCTCTCATTTACTTACTTGGTTGTTTTTATTCTTTCTTTATGAAACACATATTAGGCAAATATTAAGCCTCTGGACTGAAACTGTGTATCTCTGAATGTGGGTTGTATATTGCAAATAGTTTGTTGATTGCTTTACAGCTTTTGCTACTTCTTTCCCCAAGCTTACAGGTTGCTGTTTCAATATTCAGTCATAGTCATTAATTATTCATTCTGACTCCCAATGGGAGAATAGGAACCACCTGAAGTATTTAAATAGTGGGAATTTTTCAGGGGTCTGGTTATGCAGGTGAGGGAAGACACAAGCAGCCAAGCACGGGGTGGTGAGCACCCCTCCTAGTCTAGGCTCCGACAGGGACTGGAGTCAGGGCAGCGGCAGCACCTGGTGGCCACGCTGGCCAAGCAGAGGGCAGTTACAGATCATTTGCCCCGCCCCCCGTTCTCCAGGCTGCTCCCTCCTCCCAGGTAAACCAGATGACCCTGGAGCCGGGAGACCAAGGAACGCTCTGGATTCCTATGCCCAATGACTAACGGGTCTTTCATTTTCTTATACTCTTACTTCTTCTCTTCCATGAAGGTCGTATCCATTGTTTACAGAGAGAACAAAGTAAAACAATGACCGGCCTTCACAGAGCGCCTGCAATGTCAGGCTTGACTTGGGGTGTTTTGCATAGATACACGGATGACCAGCACAGGTGTGCAGACGGGGGAACTGCCCGGTGTCGGTGGTGTAAAACGCACACTGGGTCTGAGTTATTTCTACTGCGCCCAAATCCTTGGGTAGCGTCACACTAGAACGGTTCATTTAGGAAACGGAAAAAAGAAATGTAAAAGAAAGTGCCACTAACAGACTATTACCAAGCTTAACAGCTCACATTATCTCTGTAAGCCATGGTCAGGGCAGGGTTACAAATCAACTTCAACACGATAAAGTTACAGCAAAGATGCCTTGTTGAGAAGCCAAACAATAGAAATAAATAATTGAATAAATAAATAAATAAATAAATAAAAATAAGACTTGTCCTCCTACCAAGGGGCATGTCTGCAAAAAGTTGTTTGGGGTACCATAGACACTGGTTCCAATCTCTCATGCTATCTTTACTCACAAACTAAAGTAAGCATTTGATGTTTCATGGGGTGTAATTTGTTACTCATTGTTGGAGATCCTGAGTCACAGATACAGTTTAAATCCCATTCTTCACCTTAACTTAGTGCTCAGTAACGAGGCTTCGCCTGTGCAGTACCTTCATAAAAGAAAAGTAAGCAATTCCCACTTGGAGACTTGCTATTACATTGCGCTATTCAAGCCCTAGAGAGATGGATAGACAGAGGTAGAGAGAGTGATAGATGATGGGCAGAATGATGAAACAGAGATGTAAGCTTCTTGTGGAACACAGATAAAATCAGAATCAAGACCTCGTGGTCTCTGCACATGACCTTAAAACGTGTGCCTTCACTTTTGAAAACTCTATCATTTTCATCAAACCCTTGCACAAACAATGCCAATTTAAGTGAAGACGTTATACTTCTTGGCAAAATTCTCCTTTTCACAATGTGTCTTGCTTTCATTGATTCCAGAGCGTGCCCCTCTTGCTCCATATTGGAAGAACAGACCCCAACTTCCAAAACCAAAGAAAACAAGAAAATTCAGTTTTCTTTGTGGGAAACATTTAGGCATCAACTGAAATACTGTACCCAAACATGCCTCTGTCTTTTGCCTGTAAAACGTGGAGTGGGGAATGCAGCAATGGTATGCATGTGGCAAAAGGAAGAACTCCGGAACATTTACACAACGGAATACTATGCAGCAGAAAGAAAGAAGGAGCTCCTACCCTTCGTAGAAGCATGGATGGAACTGGAGACCATGATGCTAAATGAAATAAGCCAGGCGGTGAGGGACAAATACCACATGATCTCACCTATCAGTGGAACCTAATCAACAAAACAAACAAGTGAGCAAAATACAACCAGAGATGTGGAAATAAAGAACAAATGGACAGTGACCAGAGGGCATGGGGAGGGGGATAACGAGAAAGAAGGGGAAGGGACTAGTCAAGGAACATGTATCAGTGACCCATGGACATGGACAATAGTGTGAGGGTGGACTGTGGGAACAGGAGGTGGGATGAGCAGAGGAGGAAAAGGGTGGGGGTGGGGATTGGAACAACTGTATTGGAACAACAATAAAATATTTAATAAAAAATAAAAATAAAAAAGTCAACAACCGATTTTCCTACCAAAAAATCAAATTTCAAAAAATCCCAGGCTAATGTTGTACACAATTACCGTAGCATATACTTTCATTTGTGTTATCGTGGGAAATGAATGCAGAATGATGTTGGTGTATATAACTCTATAGACTTCCATGTAGTATTTTGATAGTATGTAAAGGTATCTTTAAAAATCTGTAAAAGCGGCCCTGGCTGGTGTAGCTCAGTGGATTGAGCGCAGGCCTGCGAACCAAAGCATCGCCAGTTTGATTCCCAGTCAGGGCACATGCCTGGGTTGCAGGCCATATTCCCAGTGTGGGGTGTGCTAGAGGCAACCATACATTGATGTTTCACTCCCTCTTTCTCCCTCCCTTCCCCACCTCTCTAAATATAAATAAATAAAATCTTAATATAAAAAAAAGTCTGTAAAAGCATGCAATTTGACAGCAGAGTCAAACTTGCAAGCTCCGTTAAAAAGAAAACGATACCAAGCATCAGCTCATCTCCAGGCTCAGGCAGCCCCGACACATTAAGAATATAGCTTTGCTGAAGAACGAAACAAAAAGGAGAGAAATGCTATCAATGTACCACATGACATCTCAGTCATTTATTGATGCTAATTAACTGCAGATAACAAAGGAAGCTATAAAAGGAAACTGTAATGGGTGAGACCCAGCCAGCAAAGACAAAAAGCAGGCCGGGTCGCGGCGAGGTCTGTCATTCGGGGCTGCCCGTGCTCATCGACCCCGTGGAGGTGCCCTGCCACCCGAAAGGCCTCCCTGCCCATCACAGCAGACTGACGGAATGACTCCACTCAGGACCGGGGATGGAGATCTTGCCATCGTGCCTGATCAGCTTGGACTGAATGCCACAGTCCCTCAAGGAGGCTCGTGATTTAATTAAAAACGTGCTGTTTCTGGGCCTAACCAAACCCTGCAGCTGCACCTGGAGTGTGAATCTGGACCCCGGAGAGAATTGCAACGAACTGTCTGCATTTTCATTTAGCGATCACTTTAGGAATAAAATGACCATTTTCGTTTCGAGCTCTTAAATGTGCGTCTGTGGTTCCATTCCTGACGCTTCGTGTCCTTAAAGCTACTCCGGGTGGTTTTCCTTCCCTGGAGAACAATACTGCGCTAACGCATGTGCAGACCTAGAGATGTCCGTTTTTAGTAATTTGTGAACCATTTTGTTTGAAACTGTATAAATGCGCCAACAGAAGACATGCTCAGCTGCTCATAGACTGCTGTGTCGCAATTAAGAAACCTGTAGACATCAGCTGGCTCCGTGATGGTGTATTTTGAAGGAAAATATTTATAATGTGATTAGAAACGTTGCTCTTTAAAGCGACATACAGGGCTGAATATTTGTCAGGAAAGGGACTCACCTACAGCTCTGAAGAGCGGTGCATGCGGAGGAGTCTGCGTGCTGGCACCCAGGCGCCAGGAGGGACTCGCGGCTCCTCAGCAGGAGGGCCTGGCGGAGCAGACCCTTAGTCCACAGGGTCAGGAAGCCGCCTGCCACATCATGTCACCCACTGCAGGAAGTGTCCCCAATAGGCATGAATGTCTTCAAGCCTACGAATTTGCTATCGAAATTCAAATACCCATTCCCAGAAAGAATAAAATCGTTTTGCTGCTTTTTCAGTTGCTGGCTCTGTCCTAACCCCTCGCAGAGCTGGCGGCAGTCTGAGATTAAAAACCACGGCCCTGGTGTGATGGCCGCAGGTCTGACCGTGCGCCACGCTGACACCCCTGTGTCTGGGGCAGGGGGGACGGGGAGGGCACCGTGGTCTTCAGATCTCTGAACTCTGCCCAAATCACCACAGTTAACACTTAATTGAAATAGTACCAAGCTCTGATTCTTGATTTTGTAAACTGTTAGTTTAAAAAACACCGAGAGCACTGTAAATGTACAGGGGTGGGCAAACGTAGGTTTACAGTTAATGCAATAATTATACAGTAATAATACAATAATGAATAAGTAATAAAAATACAAGAATAAACTCTGTGTTTTCTATACTGACACCTATAAACCACCTGTTGCCCACTCCTGTGTTTCCCACACAAAACCAGTGACAATTTCTTACATCCACAGGAACATCAGAGCATGCAAAAGCTTCTGTGTTAGTTTTTCTGGCACTGTCCTCTGGCAGAGCAGGTACAACCCGGGTTACCGGTAAAAAAGCAGGTGACCTGAAGAGCTGAGTAGCTCGCCCGCATCAGCCGTGTGGTAAAGTCCTGACTCAGAGCCCAATGCCCTTTCAGGAGGCCAGGCTGCCCGTGTGGGGCATGTGGGGAAAGGCAGAGGAGAGGGGCATGGGCCTGGGAGGTGGCAGGAGCGAGCGCCATCCCACGAGTCAGCCAGAAGGTCGGGAGGGCCGTGGACATGAACGGTCTTGGTGGGAGGAAGACAGGCCCCAGTACACGTGGCCACACTTATAGCAAAAGTTCCAGGACGAATTTTGATTGTGCACATACCATCAACAGTCACAGAAAACCGGACGTAAAGATCCCTACAGTAAGTGTTTCTAAACTGCCACCTTTCCCGACAGGGGGCACTTCCTCCTTGATGGCAAAGGACACTCAGGCTCAGGGTCTAGAATGTGACTGATGCCCTTCGGGGCCGAGGAGCATCACCCCGGCTTCCACCGACCTGGCAGACTTGCACAGGTACTCCGCACTCCAAGGTAGTGCTGGAGTAGAGTTAAAAATAGCAGGGACCTCAGGAAGCTCTCGAACACTTTCCTGCCGGCTTAGGATGTTCCCCACGGCGTATTTTTAGTTCTCCATACACCCGGCCTTCAAATGCCATGAGCAATGAGATCCTGGGAGTACTATTCAAACACAACTCTGGGGAAAAAAGTTCCATTTGATGCCTCCTCTGTGATTTTGATTCAGGCTTTACTTCCTCCAGGCAAGGTGTTATCTGGCCACTTCCGGCCATTTCCAAAGGTGGACCGTCTCCAGCATCCGACACAGGAGCCGTGACCCCCTAAACTGCAAACTCTCCGAGCTCACCCGCCTCACGCTGGCTTCACTTCGTAAAGACTAGGGCTAGTGGACCTGTGAAAACTTTTCACAATTTTTAAAAAAAAAATCCTCCCAAGGGCTATACTTTCTTCTCATTATACTATCTATTGTATATGTATCCATCCTAGACACAGAATTTCCCAAATTCCTATATCAACTGAACGGCCGTGGAACATAAAGTAGACGTTTTTAAACATATATAAATATATTTCACATAAGTATATTGAAATATAAATATTTGTATAGTTAAATGTTACTATTGAAATGACTGATTTAAATATATGTAATTTAAATAGACACCCATACTTCGGACAGACATAAGTTACGTACATATTTACACAAGTGTAACTACGTAGTAACTGCACATTGAAGGCTTTGTCTCCACGTCTGTGCTGCTCGGTCAGTTTCAAATGACCTTGGTCAGCTGGTCCCTGTTACTTCTGTAGGTGAGCCTGCGTGATGGGCCGAGTTAGGCAGTTCCCTTGTCCCCTGACCAAGCGTGTCGATCCCAGGAACATAGGCCCACAGTATTATGGGTATTCTGGGATTCACGTGTAAGTCTGTGCCCCAGTGTTACCAATACCCCTCAGTCGTCGGCCTGACCGAGAAGTCATTGTAACTCTTCACTACAGACGCCCTCCCGCAATGTCCGGGCATCCGAGACTCCTGGGTGGGGCTGTGGGGACTTCAGGGGGTTCGTCCTGTCACAGATTGGACAGCAGGGGTCCACGGTGGTAGGACTCACCCGGCGTCGCTGGCTCTGGAGAGTCTCCGCTGTGTGTCCGGTCTCACCCACGTCTTGTCTCTCCCCGGTCAGTGTGCCTCCTATCGCCTGCTCTGTCCCACAAACAGGAGGAGTCAGGTGCCAATTTAATGACTTTGGCAATGCTTGAGAGGGGATTCGAACCTTAGAAACAAGTGACGGGTCACTGTGTGTCCGCATATCCAGGGACGGGAGTCCTGTGACAATGTTCAGGGTCCTTGGTTTTGCGTTTTCTTTCTCGACACTGTCAGCGCGGTGGTGTGGGCAGAACCTTCCAAGGAAATGTGTCGAATCCCAGCTCAGCCATTTCTTAGAGGCGGGATGATAACTGTGACCCATGTCACTCCATCGTGGTGGCACTGCTGACACAATACTGTGCTTGCAAGGGCTGCAGCCACCACAGGTACAACACTCACCAACGTATGGGAGACGTCACTGCTGCCGAGAAAACTCACACCACTGAGGCTCCCAGACCGAGCAGTCCTTCCTGTTTTAAGTCGGTCAGTTCCTAGAGATGGGTGACACTGTACTTTGCCCTGACTCCCCCCCACGTGGCACTGAGGGGAACAAACGTCCCCCTGACTGTCTGACAGGACAAGTGAAGGGAAGTGCCACTAAGTCGTCCAGGAGCATGAAGAGCTTCATCGCTCTTCCTCGTGCCTGCAACGTGCCAGTTCCCTGGTGAGCTTTTCCCGCCTGAAATCCCTGATTCTCGGCCAGGACACGCAGTTAGCCGTATTTCACAGATTTTAGATGAGGAAACCAAGGCTCAGAGAAATTCCCAAACTCCTCAGGAAGAGAAAAAGCCTGATTCTTGCTTTTTCTCCCTAACTGCAAAGCCTGTACTTTTTAAATATTTAACATCGATTCATATGGGGGGGTGGGGAACAAAAACAAACAAACAAAACTTTTTAAACTAGAGAAGTTCTCTTGCTGAACACAGGGGATTCTGCTCTCAGGCCCAGCGTTGAGGAGCGAAGACTTCATGGGGAAGAGGTGGGGCCGGGAGGCACGTGTCCCGGAAACACTTCCAACAGAGGAACACGCTGCTGGACCCGCCCCCACTCAGCCCCACCACGTCAGTGAGGTCACCTGGTGGCGTGGCATCGCGGCCCTCCAGGCCCTCCTCACGATTCTACTCTGGCTTTGCCTCCCTTCGAAGTCCCTGCCATGTGTAGGTCGCGTGCCGACCAGCTCAGTGCTGGTTTTTGTTATTATTGCTGTTTGGGGATTTTTTTGTTTGTTTACTCATTCCAAACAGGTAAGCACCACTGAATTTCAATTAGTTTGAAAGGCTTCCAGGCCGAGTGACGGAAAACACCAGCTGCTTTTTTTAAACCTGCGAGGGAGCGCAGGGACAGCACCAGTGGCTCCTGGGCAGGCCTGCCGCGACCTTGTATGTGGGGTGTCTCTAGGGAGCGTCTCTGGGGAGCGCTCCCGGCCCCCAGGTGGTGGTGGCTCTTTCCTTTCCTTTGGTCCCAGACGCTCGAGGTCTGCCGTTGCATCACTGTAATCACGGTCAATTTTGTTTACAGCCTGAGGTCCCTTCCTAGGAAAGCTCTTTGGGATGGGGCCACATCTTCCCCTCGGTTGGTTCCAGGGCTGGGTCAGTGCCTGGGCACACACTCCATGGAGATGGCTTCACCGCCGTCCTTAATGACCACTTGTCCCACGGCGTGAACGATTTAATAAGGAGACCTCACCCCAGGGCCTCCTCCGAGCACCAGGCCTGCCTTACCACGACTGGGTGGGATGTGTCCCAGTCCAGCAACCCCCTCCCGCTGAGCCAGGCCTCCACCCACGTACTCGGGGCCCCAGCCGTGCAGCCCACCTGGAGCCGCAGGTCTGCAGATGACAATTCCTGTCTCATACTTTTCCCGACTGTAATTAATCTTAGGAAGACCAATTGACAAACCCGGGAGCGAGGGACTAGTGAGCAGAACTATGTGCGCGACTGCCAACTAGCAGGCCAGCCTTTCCAGCACATTCTTTAGAGCTTCCAAACGACAAGAGCTTCTCCAGCCAGCAGCTGTAGGATATTACGGTTTGGACGGAACCCAGTGACAGTGCATCCTTCTTAATTAATGTGATTATCAGAGGAATCTATTAAAAGTAGGGCTCTAATTAATTGTAACCAATTAAGGTTTTAAACTATGAATTCAGCGATTATTATTTCCTACATTAGGTGGGATGCTCTATTTTCTTTAAAACATTTTCTGAATTGACAGATCACAATACGGTACCCACACTAGGCAGAGAAAGACTGTAACCCTTTGGATGAGCACTTGAGTGGATTTCCTGAATAGTTTCTTCCAACAATGTAGCTTGAAGGCTAAATAACTTTGAAATAATGAGACTCTGTAGTATTGGTGATGGGATAATTTCCTTTAAGAACTTACAGAGTAGTACATATGCGTGTGCGGAAGGGGAGGACAGTGGAACAGTTCATTTTTTAAAATTGGGAAAATATAAATGAAAGTGTCCTTTTACTTTTGCAAGCCTTCTGGCAGGGTCTCTGCTTGGACACTAATCCATGACGGTGAACTTGGACAAGGCACAGCCTAAAACAAACTAAACGACCTTGTGTTCAAGAGCACAATACACGTTCTAAGTGTGTGGCACCGCTAAGCAGGTTCCCTCTCACACCAGCGCACGGGAAGCGTGCAGACCAGGCCTGCGGGGTCCCGGAACTTGACCCACTGCCCCGTCACACCCCGACTGGGATCACAAGAAGGGGGTGCAGTCTTCACATTGCCCCCATCGCAAGTCAAAGAAAACCTGGTGAGGACATTTGATCCAAAGAACACAACACCTTCTCTGCCTCGTGGGTCCGTGCACTGCATTTCGACACGTATTCTGAAGGCACACGCGGTTCTTCCCGTCGCAGAGGTCGCGCTAAGTAACTTCTCAGGCGTGTGGCTGCAGAATAAAGAGTATAGAACCCGTGTGCTCATTACATGTGTGCATGATGCAAATACCAACAAAACCTACAGGTTCCGCGTGTACGTGTACGGCATACACACTCCTGCTCACAGAGGCGACCCAAGGCGGGTTCTCCTGCATGGGTTTGTGGTCATGGCAAAAGGCTGCGTGGTGATACATTGTGTTCTGCATAGTCTGTCACAGGCCCCACCCATGTTTTTCAAATTAAAAGGCTTATACTGACTGGTCAAATGCAAAGACTAGACAACATGTCTGCATATAATCCCCCCTTCCTCCCAGCCAGCAAGCATTTCCTTTCTTGTGGTTTCAAGGAAGAGAACACAGGTCCAGGAGCACAGCTCTAGGATGTCACGGGCCTCGTGCCCAGCCGAAACAGCTGGGTGGCGGCTACGTCCAATCACACGCTGGACTATAGACCCCAGGGCTTCCCCCTGGGCCTTCAAACAAGGGAAAGTCAAGGCCGGGCAGCAGTGGGATCCAGGGTGCCATGCCATGCACATCGTGCCCGGGAGACAGACATCTGCGGGGTCGGCCTGGCGGAGGCACAGACCCTTCACAGAGACACTTGATGCACACAACAGTTGGCACCGCGGCCACGCCGAGACCCATCTGTCCGAGTGGCACCCTGCCTGCTCCGAGGTGGCTGCATCCTTTCAGGGAGCCTCGGGTGCCAGGCAGGACGGGGTCTTCACCGGGCGCGCGGATAACCTGCCAGTGTCACCCGTCCCCCAGGAAGCCCCTCTTTGCTGCCAGGCGTCATCCCTGGCCCAGCGCCTCGTGATCGCCACACCTGTTGCCACTTGTTCACAGAATCGACTGGATCTGCCCTGGAAAGGCGAAGCCAGTGCCTCCAACCAGGTCCTGATGCCAACAGGACAGGTGGCGGTCCAGCAGGCGTCTGATGAAGTCAGGAGGATAACTCAGGGCATAAAAATGTTTCTATAACAGAAAGTAGGGTTTTCTCTGTGGGAGCCCTCCGAGGCAGCTCCATATATGACCATGACTCTGACACTAAACAGAGTGTTAGCCCATTAGAGTGACAAGAACACGGGCTCGTATCAAAATAAAACCTGGTTTTACTATCAGCAGATAGAGTTGACGGGGTGTGCGTGCGATCGAAACTGTGGCATGACCCTCAGGAAAGGGTAGCACAGCGGTAGAGTCCCTGTGCGTTGGAACACTCACGCAGCACCCCGTGGCTTCGGGCCAGCGGCTTGTCGATGAAAAGGTAACCTCCTTACTTACGGAGACAGGAAGGCTAAGGACAGCTGTCCGGAAGGAAAATGTGCAGGACGCTCACACGCTGCTCTTGCGGATAAAACACCTGAACAAGAACTCCAACGACCAGGTCACTCTGCCTTGGAAACTCGGCAGCAACAGCCTGAACTAAACTATTTTCCATGAATCGTTTAACATATTCCTAAATAGATGATGTGATTTAAGCATTTAAGCAAGGCTTCTCATGCAAGAAGGCTATCGTGACATCGTGACCAAAACGAACGGGTCCACGGCTCATGTCTGAACGATGCTACCGCTAGATGTTAGCCCCAGAATATGCACATCCGCTACCATGAAGGGTGCCGAGGGCTTTTCACAGAACTCTGGGGATGTTTACTTTCACACGAGGTCACCTGGCTGTCGGCACTCAACACCGTGTGGTGACTGGCGATTGTTATGAAGCATCCGGGCGGGAGTAAGAGGCTGAAACAGTCAACCTGGGAACGCAGGCCCAAGCGGGCCCAGGAGGGCGTGGGAACAGGGCAAGTGCCAAATCTGCAGCTCAGGGCACTGCAGCAGCCGGGAGAGGGGAGGCGAAGGCCCGAGCACGCAGCTCTGGTGGGCATCTGGAGACAGGGGCCTCTGCGTTGAAAACGAGGCAGGCAGAGGCAGGCCACAATTCCGAGAAGGCCGCTGATCCGCAGGCACCGACATCGGCAAAGGGAGACGGGAAGCCCGTGCAAACGTGTGTTTAGGAGAGCGAGGCGTGCCACTGTGGGCGACAGCAGAGATGGCTGACGAGGACAAGTCACCCGTAGGGCAACCCTGGGCTCGGTGAGGCTTCAGGTCTTGTCCGTTTCCAGTATCGCAAGTAAATTATCACCATTAAAAAGTGAAAATCACTTTCAAGTGTTTGTTACTTAAACAGCTGTCCACCTGAGAAGGACCTTCTCTACCTGGCACCACGTGTGGCTGCCCTGGAAGCAGGTAGGGAAGGCTGTCACAGGGAGCGGGCCACCCCTGCGCTGTGCCTGATGGACAGCTGTGCGCATGCGTGAGCTTTGCAAACCCGCGATTACTGTGTTTTCCTTTCTTTTCTTTTCTTTTTTTGTCTTTTGTTGCTGGAAATCTCAGAGCCATACTTCCCTGTTCCACAAGGTCGAAGACAGCCCTCCGCTTGCCCTGCCTGCTCCTCCCATCCCCCTCCCTGCATCCACCGGCCTTCACCTCCCTTGTCTAACTCCCTCCTAGTCTGTACCTGCGCTCAGATCTCAGTCGGGAGGACGGGAGAAAAACACAAAAAGCCAATTTGCAACACCTACACGAGGACCGTGAGGGTGTGCTTTGAAAGGCGCAAAGGTAAGAGTTGATTGCTGAGTCGGGTTCCTGCAAACTGATAAATATGCCCTGTCTTTACCCCTTCAACTGCTGCAGTCGAATAAATTCATCATGTGAATTTATAAATTCATTGTAATGTAATAAAATATAATGAATTTATAAATTCATTGTAAATTGTCCATGAATTTATAATTTTTTATTAATCTGATACACATTAATTGGATACAATACATTGTCTTTATAATAATGTATACAGATACATATGTGTTACTAGGTATAGGCACATTCATATGCAAAATATGCTTTACGTATTGTGTGAATTGTGTGTATATAATTCATAAGACCATCACACAAAGACTCACCTAAGAAATGAAACTGTCTATCACTCAATAGAAAGTGAGATTCTTAAAAATGCATGAAAGGCAACTAAGTCATTAGTGGAGGAAAGTGAATGAGGGAAGGACAGGAGTGTTGGAGTGTGAGAGTGTGAGTTCGGGTTATTTGTTTTCTTTCGCTTGTTACAACTTGAATCTATTATTTGGGCACCTAAAGTGTGTGACAACAAGGTGAGTCCTACAGAAATAGCGGTAAATATGGCAGAGCCGCTGCTTCAATAAAGGGTTCCTTCCACAGACACAGTGATCATTTATGGGTTTAAGGAAAAGTTTAGACTTCACTTGTGAAAGGTTAACACACAAATGCATTTATGGATGCATTAACTCTCTGATGTAAAAGTACCTGGATTGTGCTGTGTAGAATGTGCACCCACATATCTGTGCACATTACACATGGGATTATTCTACCCATTGTTATACCCATGGTGTGTAGTCATCATACCCATATGTAATGTGCATCCTTCTTTTCCCTCAAAAATTTGGGCAAAAAAGTGTGCCTTATGCACAGCAAAATACGGTAAGTTCTTATAAAGTTGAAATACACTTGAAATTAAAACACAGTGCAATTTGGTCATAGCTATAATTCAGAAATACTCTCTTGACCAACAAATAAATAATAGCAATAATTCTGCTAATTTAAGTATATTTAGAGCCAAAATTGAGATGAACATGGCCAATTCTTTGTCTTGCTAACAAACTTTGCTGGTTCTTAGTCTTTAGCAGAAAGAAATGTACTAATGATTTGTAACAATAGAAAATGGCCAAATTTTGTGGTTTAACAACAAACACTCATTGACGCACAATTTGCATTATCTTCGGGCCGTCATTTTCTCTGTTAGAAACAGTCAAAAAGTTTACACTACCTGCATGGTTCAGTGCCCTTCACACTTGGTATCAGTAACACAGGAGGGGAAATAAAAGGAAATGGCAAATAGAAACTCGAGACACACTGAGGTAGTTTATTAGGCAAACCCTCACCTCTCGTATTTGTGATATTTGTAATGTTGAGTCAGTACCTTTCCTAAGAATCTGAGGCTAATTAAGCATAATCCCTTAGCAGGTCATAGTTTTACCCCCGGCTATACTGGCATTCATTATAAATAATATTATTTTCATAACCGTTCGAACCAACTGGCACAAGTGACTAACTAGCTGAGTCCACACTGGGGCACATTTTAAGATTATGACAGATTCCTAGAAAATGCCTACTGGAAAGGCTATGATGAATTTATAATAGTCATATTCTGAAAATTAGGTTTAATAAAAAAGATTTTAATAGAAAGATGTATTGTCATAAGAAGATCATTTTTCTCAGTGTTTGTGGATGAAGCTACATAGGATCTCTTCTCAAAAGCCATCACGGTGACTGAGGGTCAGTAACAGCCACCTTTCCAGTGGCCTCCTGGGGCTTCTCTCCCTGAGGAGCCTCCACCACCAACAGGGGTGTCTACGGTTGCCCCACCTGGATGGGGAGGTGACCAAACGTGGGCAGACTCAGCGTGATTCAAATTTCAGTATAAATTCTTCTTTAACCTTCCAAAGACCATTATTTTTCACAGTAACCTTATGTGGAGTGCAAATGTATGGGAGCTTATGTTTGGCAAGATCGTGTCTACGTGAGAATCATTATACCCTGTGCTGACACTGCAGTATCTGCCCATGTGTGTATGCATGCGTCTACACATGTGTTCGTAAATACATATACTTACATATACCAAACTCGCAAATACCTGTCAAGACAATACGGTAAACTGTGAATGTAGACAACGAGATGCACACTGTGGATTTTCAAAATGCGCGATGCATTTTCAGAACTGGATTGTATTTCACTCAGGTAATCGAAGGGAAACTGAGGAATATCAATCCTTTGCACAGGTGAGTGGGTGAGTGGGGGTGTGTTCTAATGCTTACTCACCCTACGAGAAAACGTCTTTATCGTCATGCTTCTAACTAATCACTCTTCTCGGGCCCAGAAGGACGGTACTCATCCTAAACTGAACATTTCACGTGCGAAGCAGACCCCTCGCCCTTTGCGCGCACTTGCTCTCTGGCTGGAATTCCCAGCCCACCTCCGATCTGGTCTCGTGGTCTCCTCCTTCCCGGGGGAGGCTCTGAGACCCCCACACGGATAAAGCCATCCATCCCCAATAGCCTGTCCAAGCCCCACGTCTCACCCAGTGCTTCTGGCTACACAATCACAGCAACCAGATACTTTTCCAAATGCAGTCATATAGGAGAGAATTTAGCAATTGAAGGCTAAGGAGACGTTCAGCAAGAACATTTCATAACTTGACATTAAATCTTTGTATGTGCCTTCCTGTCATCTCAAAATGTGACTCGTTTTATATTGTTGGCCAAACCACCTACACTCTCATTTTTTAAGCACACACACCATGTTTACTTCCGGAGAAGTAGTGTGGAAGACCTAAAGAGAAGACATGCACAGATAAGGTGTCCCTGTTTACAGTGCTACAACCTGAGTGACCGTCCTGTAACAGCACCTGCAGACCTTCAGATGATAGCCACCTGAACAGTCTTTTCTCTGGCGAGGCCCTAACTAGGGTCCTCTCTAAGTCCCAAAGGGGTGTCACTTCCCTCCAGCTCCCTCTGGGTCCAACACCGGGTGCCTGAGCCTGTGCTGAGCATCTTGAAGCAGCACCCATTCATAGGTGCACTAAGGAAGTGCTCAGCATTCTCTCGAGCTGCTTGGGGAGGTGCTACGTCAGCGTCAGCCAAAGAAGGTTTAAACTTGGAAGAACTATCTTCAGTAGAGTTGGAAATAAGCGATGTCAGCTATATTAGCATGGAATTAGAATAAGTATTTTCCGACATGTAATACAAGGAGCATTTTTAACTTTGACCTCCAAGGCTTTCTTTCCACTGGAACATGAGAACAGATCCAGTTGTTCATTCGTGAAACAGCTTCTTCCTCCTCCTGCCCCTTCGGCCTTGACTCACTCCTGCCTCCTCCTCAAGCACAACGTGCGCTGGTGCTTTTGAATGGCCATGAGGATGGACAGCTCTTTCTAGAAGGATGTTCCATAGCCCCTGGGAATGCCGTCGTGCCTCTCGCACGTGCTCAGTGTCTTTCCACACACTGACCCCGGGCACGAGCTCAGCAGGGCGGTCAGCAGGTCGTAGTTCGGAAGAAGTGGCCAAGGAAGCGCAAGGAGCCCAGCCCACCTCTCGGAGATCCAGTGTGCCCACGTGGGGAAGGACGATGGCAACGATGACACTACGTCTCCTACTGATCAAGTGAGATGACCATAATCATAGGGCACCTGCAGCACACAGACCTCATGTAGTCAAGAGGGTCCCTTTGGTTTGGGCTCCCTGGGGAAGGAAGGTGGCTTAGCAGTGTCGGGAACTCATTGTCACCCTCGTCCCACCTGAAACCCCAAACACGTGGGGGACATAGGGAACACATCCCGCCCCTTCCCTCAGGAATCGGACGAAGTAAGAAGGCGTCCAGTACCCACAGAATGCATGGTTGCTTCCTACGAAGACCGGGAACTGAGAATCCTGATTAATCACAGGAGTGTGACTGACTCTGAGTTTGTGACGGAAGTTGTATGTGTACCTATTTGCCCGCTGTAAGACTGTTTCAAGAATAGTTTTATATAACTTCACTACATTTTATATGATTTTATCAAGGTAATTTCACCAAAGGATCTCAAGTATATGTATGTAACGTGAGTTTTCCTCTTACAAATTTGAACTTGTTCTGTTCCATTGTCATCACAATGAAAACATAATAATGACCGTGAAACTAAGAACTTCTGTAATGTAATCTCACATCGCAAGGACTCAAACCTCTGATATCTCCATCATACTGTATGTATCTTACAAATCAGGGTTCTGAGGACCATCGGAGAGGGGAAGTCACTTTCCCAAGTTTCCCCAATGAGTAAAGGACAAGCTGGGATAGGAACCCTATGTTTTCTCCCCAAAAATCACCTCTTTCCCTACATAACAGACCCTAAAAACCTGTCTACCGTGGTGTCTACACTGCGCACACAGAATCAACACGTGTGGGGAGAGACTGGTTGAATGACTTGTATGTCCTCACACATCACATTCCTGGTGTTATTAGCAAACGTATTTGAATATCTCACATGGCAAAACCGAGACACAAGACCTAAGGTGGGAGCCGGTAAGACAGAACAGGCGAGTGCTGAGCACTCAGTCCCCCCTTAGTGGACGCCAGGAGACTAAGCAACAGAGTCGACTCCAGTCTTATGAGGTTGTTTGTGTGGCCCAATGTTTGTGTAAAGACTGGGTTCAAATAGTTTGACTTGGAGGTAAATTTCTGGATGCCAGGATTTGGTCGCTGCATGGGTGATAACTGCATCTTACTGACATGATTCCTGTTTAAATTCTGACTTTTCTTTAGCAGTTGAATAAATACAAGGTGCTTTGTTGTGCTATAGAGAATATATATTTCTTAGGCAATTTACTTGCAATCATTTGAAAATCAAGCACAAAAACCATAAAACTCCGTGATCTCTAGTCGCGTGTACTTCCCTCAACATATGTTCTCTCTGCCCTTTCTTACGTACAAGTGGTACCCAGTTTACCCGCTATTCAAAATACTTATAGCTTCTATTTGCCGGGGCACTTAATGCCTTCTCACACAGAGGTTTGTACTTTGGTCCCCCATTTCCGTGTCAGCAATTTTTATTTACAGTTAATGAGTGCGAGCGTGAGAGCTCGTAAAGCCCAGTAAATCAATAAAACACCAACTATTTTTTTAAAACAGACTGGTGCTTCTGAATTTTCGAAAAATCAGGTTTTAGTATATCAACACCGATATGCAGGAGCTGACTGTCATAAATCCGACAGACAGCCAAGCCTACCAACTTGGAAATATTCAAATTACAGGGTAAGGAGGAGGCCACTCTGATGTTTATTTCTTCTTGTGGAAAAAATGAATTAAGAGACGCACCAGGTATAAACATGGGTATTTTTACGGCTCTGACTGCAGGAAGTAATAACACACCCGTCATTCTGTGTAGTATCCCTCCCCCTGCTCTGCGCCCTTCACAGCGGTTCTCAGTTGGCGAGAGCCGTGCACGGGGCCCTGTAATTCTCTCAGGCCGAGCACCGTTAAGGGCACCTCCTGAACTCTCCGGGATTGCAAAATTGGGTATCGTTCTCCAGTGTGACTACGTAAACCCACGTTATCCTTTGCATCCTTCCTTAGCCACGCTTCAGGGGCCCAGGGCCGGATGGATGATCACACACAAACAATAACTGTGTATGGAGAATTAGAACCAAGGGGATAGCTCTTCATCTTTTGGCGCCGGGAGAGACCTGCTTCTGCTGTTGTCAGTGAGTTTCATTTCATCCTGGTTACCACGAGGGAACCCCGCGGCCAAGACCTCACAACCTGCGCCCCAGCTTCCTGCCCTGCCCAGCAGCCTGGCCACGCCCTCTGCCTCGCTGGGCACCCTACACCTCCACGTGGCCTGTGCCTGTGCAGTGCGCCTCTTCCCACATCTCCAGGTGTATTCCCAAAGTTTATTCTCAGTAAACTGCCAGCTCTTTCCGGGTCTTGATATAATAAAGATACCCTTGTTCTAGTCAACTTTTAAAACATTCTCCTGGACTCAGGTTCAACAACGAAAAAGAAGCATCCAGCTGTAGAATATGTTACTTTTTTCCTTAGGAGGCACAGGGAAGCGGTTGCATCTACAGACACTCTTCATTATGCCTTTTGATAACAATACACAAAGCAGCAGGATGCTGTAAGATGCGTATGATGAAGTATTTCCTGCCTCTAAACTAGATTTCCTAGGACTCAGCCGAGTGGGCGTCCTGACCGCCTGCAATTCACACCAAGGTAAAGCTAGCGTCATTCTTAACGAGAGCCTTTATTGAGACGACATCTACAACCAACTCATATTTTTCCAGCGCTGCGTTATTTGCTTTAAAACATTGAGTTAATTTAATTCTAACCTAAACCCTGTAAGACGGCTCCAGCACCTGTCGGAGAGGCACAGTGTGGAAGTCCCATGCAAGGCTCAAGGGTCGGGGGCATGGATTCGAGCCTACACCTTGCTGAGCAGCTCTGCGGTTCTAGTGCTTTGCTCAGAAAGTGGTTGCATTGTGGGAAAGCGCGAGCGCCGGCACGCCAGAGCTGAGCCTTCAGAAAGATCCCGGGGCAGCCACACGGGAGTAAGGGGTGCCTTTTCTCAAGGATGCATTCGGGGAAGTGGCGACGACATTGTGAGCCCAGGTCACAGGAATGGAATGGAGAAGCAGTGTCAACGTGCCATGTTTGGGAGGCTAAACTAATGGGACTATGCAAATGCACTTGTCCATTGGGTCAGACTGAAAACCTTGGACCCAAACTTGACACCTACCTTGTTCAGACCCATCCACACCTTTTGCAACTCAACACACTGTTCCTCCTATCTCCCAGAAAGCCCCAGTCCCCATGTTGTTCTTTCCCGCACAGATTACGATTCGCACATGGGATCACGTCACACCACAAGCCATGGTACCCAGGAGGCCGAGGAGAGTGTGGCAGGAGCAGCCAGCCATCCCACACCCTCAGTCCCTCAGTGCCAGAAAGACGGCCGCTGGGAGTGTCCAGGCGGAGCAAAGCCGGGCAGCCTCAGAGCATCTGTAAATTCTCGGCTACTGACGGTCGGTGTATTTCAAGAGCTAATGTAGCTCCTAACCAAAGCGATCGTTTCCCGATAGGAGGGCGGACACGTTAAACTTTATGAATGTTAATAACTGGGTAATAGAGTGAAGAAAGGGACGTGGGGACTTAGCAGAAAAGTAAAGGCCTGGGGCTGAAGCCCCGCAGGTCACTGCCTCTCTGTGGCCTGGGACCCGTCCAAGGGCTGTGGTTCTAGATTCAGGTGACGGAGCTGCAGCGATCCAGGGGAGCTGCCCACCCCCCAAACGCGACCAGTGCCCTTTCAAATATTAGATGTCTCCACTCATTGATCATAGAACAAGAAAGTAACTGGCTTCATTCAAAGAATACCACGTATAATTAATAGGCACACCAGTTCGGACCACTATAATCTAATGCTGTAGTTACAATAATAATAACCCTGATTTCAGATATATGTATTATGTATGTGTGTGTATATATATAATCCATTATTACATGTACACACACACTTTTGAGAAATAAGCTTTTTATTTTTGAATAGATTTATTTATTTAAAATACAACAAAAACATGTGTGTTATATGGAAATAACATTGAAGCTATTAAAGAGTGAAAGGAAAAGAAATCCATATGAGCGAATACACATTTTTTTTCTGAGAAATAAGCTCTTAAAGAGAAATTTGACATACTGTTAATTTATTATTTTGGTCAGCACAGCTGTGCTGGAAATTGCTTGAAAATGCAGCCGCGAATACAGCTGAGTGAGCCACTTCCAGGCCCCGGCATATTTTCTATCTAGTTTGGGACCCCCCGCTATGACTGGCACAGATAAGAATACAATTACATTTATCACCTGTCTCTCCAAGGACTAGTTCCTGCCAAATCCAGCAATGTTAATATTTCCTACCCCAGGTATCCATTTTTAGGTCATTTATATTGTGGATAATAGTAGCTAATTCTTAGTTTTGGACACAGGAAGATGACAGGTTCTAGACAGTGTGTGTGTGTGTGTGTGTGTGTGTGATGTGCGTATATATACATATACGTGAGTATATGCGTGATTAGGTGTATGTATAGATAGAGAAAGAGAGAGAGAAATTTCAACTGCAGTTTCCATTTCTTTGACTTGTCGGTGTGTGATTCCAACATACGTCTAGGCTATGTCTTACCTTTCGTAAGAAAAGTTCTCTAGAGTTTCTTGGGCTCTGTGTCCAGCTCTTTTTTGTACCCCTAATCTCGCACCATGCTCAGCCTCCTGCAGAGCCCCAAATTATAGATGTTTATTGAACTTGGAGTTAAAAATAAAAACATTGAGATTGTGAGTGTATTGCCTACAGGAGGCATGAGGAAGAGTACATTTGCCATTAAATGCTCTGGACTTAATTGGCCCATAGAAATGGGCTTTAGAATTCAGGCAACTATACAAACATCTGCAGTTTCCTTTGGCTTAACAGAGCTGATATTTTTATTTTTAACCTAATTCACATCTTACAGGAAATAATTTGGCACAGATCTGGTAGACTGAAGTGGAGTCCACTCCTCTTTAATCGGAATAGTGGTTTCTCCCTTGATTTTGAACACGTCTGCGCAGACCTTCCCACTGGGCACAGACACGTAATTCCTCTCCAGCCTTGGTGTGTATGGGGAACTCACTTCCCCTCCCTTTAAGGTAGGCAGGCCCACGTGCCGTATTTTAGCCAGTAAAATATGAGTGCAGCTGAGTCCTTGCTGCACGGATGCATTCCGTTGCCAAGGTCGGACTCCAGGGATCACGGAAACTCGCAATAACAATGGTGCTCTCAGTGCCGAGCTTTCGTGTGGGTGGAGCCACTGTGGAAAGGGAGCCACCTATGGCCTGTTTCACCTGAAGAGTTTGGGACAGTTCTCGGCAACCCCCTGAGCTGGCTTCGTCGTGCAACCATAAAAAGATCTATAATCTCTCTCCCTTAGAAAAGGGAGTTGTAGACAGGAGCGCTAACCAACAGCTCGTTATTATGTTGCTTCCGGTGCATCCTCAGCACTTCAGCAAATTGTGGGGTATGGCTTTCCTGCGAACGCAGGGTGAGACTCAGAAAGCCATTTGTAAGTAGTTTGGCCTGTTAAATGTGTTAAAACACAGTACATTTTAGGGCATTTTCAGAAGCCCTAAGTCTGTTGGTTGGTACGGAGGTCTATGTGTTTTACAAGTATTCCCGGGACCCTGGAATGCTTCAGTTCATGTCCTTACACATTCAAATCCAGAGTGAAAATTCAAAGCTACTGCTAATTTGAGGGATTATTTAATACAGATATTAATAACTACAAAGCATATTGCTAACACATTGATATAGTACATATTAAACAACAGCGTGATTGCATTTACTGAAGCAGTTTTCAGCTTTCAATCACATCTTGGTTGCATCGAGAAAGATTCATGAAATCAACAGAGAGAGCTCTGCTATAATTAAAATTGTAAACTGAATTTGTTCCCTTCATCTTATTTTCGGAAGCCCTTTAAATATAACTTGTCTCCTGTTAGAAAAGTGACTTTTACATAAAATTATTTTAAAAAGTAACATTTGGTATCAAGCAACTACATACTTGACATATTTCTAGGAGAAGAAAAGAAAACATCCAACGTCCGATTTCAGAAGCTAGAATATCCACACACACAGGCCGCCCCTTCTGCGAGCTGAAGATACCAAGTCTTCCAAAACCTCTCTGGCAGTTTGTATTAAAAAAAAATAATAATCTACTACCTCATTAAGCTTCATTCAATTACAATGAAATATAAATGAAAGCATTTAGCTAGAAGCTAATTGAAAATAATACCCTCAGTTTGTCATATATGCCATTGCCTTGGAAACCTGTTAGTCCACCGTTTTGGCAACTAGAACCACAACTTTCCTAAGACGATTACGTTTCCATCCAGTTTTAGAAAGAGCTGTAGGTAAGCTCCCGGCGATAATTGCTTTGAGAGAGTCAACACCGACAGCACGCGATGGACTAACACAGAAAGAGCAGTTTAAAGTGTTACCCTTAAAATAACTCTGCAGGTTAAGTCAATTAAAGATAAATGTTTATGTCTTTAATAGGGTGTCTTAATCTCCCCTCTCTGTGTGATGGTTCAGATCCTCGGCAATAGACCTTCTCCACGTCCCCAAAACATACTAATAGGCATTTCTGCTCTGGCTCACAGCTGATGCCTGGTACTGAAGTCTGTTAGCACAGGTGCATCATAGGTGCAGTACAGGTGCATCATAGGTGCCTAGCTAAAACGCACAACACGAAGACAGAAGGTTAAAAAATACTATCAATATTTTCCTTTGCTGATGAGTTCAAAGATTTTCTTTTTCACTTTAAGAAACCAGGTATGAATACTGCTTTCTTTGTAGCATGAAGTACTTCACCGTTTTAATCCTTGCCTCCACGGGGTCCCTGACCAGTGAGATTGTCTTCCTTCCTTCTTCCCCCCTCCCTCCCACCTCCCCCATTATCCCCATTTTCCACTGAGCATGCTATGATGGCCCCAGAGAATTTTAGAAAAGTGATGGAAACATCCCCTCGGAGGAACACAATCTGTCCGGCTGTAAAGTCGTGTATTAATATGCTGTTTATATATAGTATCCCCCCTTTTGGTAAATTGTAAGTTCTGCTGCCTCCTCACCATCTGTTCCTCTGGGGGGGAGAAAAGTCATATTTTGGGTCTTTGTGTCAAGATAAAGAAAATTAATTTCAAAGCCAACAAGGAGAGAGCTGCTGGTGCAGAAGGTAAGTAAATGCCAGCAGCTGCTGTGTGACTTCAAGACAGAAAGAAAAAATACTTTTCAAAAACTGCACTTTGCTACAAATAACACAGGAGGGTTTCCAGGCAGCGGAACATTCCCAAGCACCTCGTCTGGTCCGGCCCTCATCAGACACACTGAGCAATGAATGGACGGGGGACGGACGGTGATGGAGAGACCTACTGACTGACAGGAACTCGCAGAAGCCCCCTCCTCTCTGCCTTCTCGAGCACCTGGAGGGGAGGCCCATAGGTTTATGCCAATAATAAGATATCTGATACAAACACACAACACAGGTAGACTTGTGTGGAAGGAATAAGCCTAGAGATCTCACGTTCAGCATGGTGACCACAGTAACGACGTGGCACTTGTCATATACAGTCCTTCCATGCTGTGTCCAGTGCTTCACTGAGCCTGGAAAGTGCCTGTGGTCAGAACCCACACCGGGTCCGTCTGAGCCCACTAAGCTAGAAACGTCTGTGTTACCTCAGGCAGCCTCACGTGTACTTGAGGATGGGCAGATGGATGGATGGATAAAAGAATGCAATTATCCATAGTTATAATTTTTTCTTAATTGCAATATTTTCAGCAATGGGACTACAAGCTTTTCTCATCACCGTGATACTCAAATATGTAGTTCCCAACTCTCTGGATGGTTTCACCATTAAAACTGAAGAAGTAAGCCCAATATGATTTCATGTCTTCCTATCAGATGAATAAAAAATGAACCAAAGGTAATTTGATGGAAAAAACTAAATCCTAGAAGTTCTGTGATTCAGAATAAAGGAGAAGAATACAAGAACAGGAACTGTCACCTGAGTGAGGGCTTGGTTTGCTGTTTACCAAATTCAGGTCCAAATGTCACTGAATGGAGAGCAGCCCACGTGATCTGAGTCCCACCTTCCATGGCCAGCAGTGGCCTGGGGAAGCCACAGGGTCTCTGAGAACAGTCAGCACTTGCTCTGCCTTCTGGCACCTTGACGGCGGAACCAGACAAGCAGCGACAGTAACAGGAGCTCAGAGTGAGGCGCTTTCAGGAGTGAAGACCTAATCAAAGAAGCAGCAAAGGGACATTGAAATAATCCAGGCAGGCAGTCCAGAAATAATTTCAGTCATGAAAAGGGTTCTGTCCTGTTCCAGATGCCCTCCTTCACTGCCTCCAGATCCCCAGAAATCAGGCCGAGTTAGGAGGCAGCAACCGATTCGCTTTCCATATGGTGAAGACCAGTTACGCTGTGTCCACAGGTCCCCTATCATCGGTGAACATATTGTTTCAGCTTTGGAATTTACATTTTCAACACATGTGAATATGGGCCTGGGAAGATTGAAATAATAAATCCGGCTGTTTAAGGTTTCAAGTGGACAGAAACATCATCTTAAAACTGAAGATATGCTTAAGCTGATAGAAACAGAAAAATAACAAAGGAGAAGGAGTTGTATCCAGACTGCATAATCCGTACAAGACTGTAAAACTCGGGTCATCTTTTCCAATTATGCCTCTTGTTTATAGATAGTATTTTGCCACAGGCATGTCTGGAGCGAACGAGCTGAAGTATTTCTGACTAGAACTTAGAAACCACTCATTGAACCTCGATGGGCCAAAAGTGGGTTTACGGCTGCACACATGGAGAAGAATACAGTAATTAATAAGTAACAATATCTGTTTCATCTACTCACAACTGTAAACCTACGCTTGCCCCACCCTGTCTATGTGAGCATTTGAAATTATGCATAGGTCTAGTAGACGAATTTTAGTCCAAGGCCAGGTCGTTGATGTATTAAAAACCAGCTTTGTCTAGAAACCCTCTCCTTGTACAGGAATCCCCTTACCTGTGGGGGGGGGTGCTCCAAGACCCCCAGTGGGTGCCTGAAGCCAGAAATAGTACCAAATCCTACATACACTATCTGTACTTTTTAACCATAAATTTCATTTGTAAATTAGGCATCCTAAGAGACTAACAACAGTAACCACTAATAAAAGGAACAGCTGTAAATGTATACTGTAATAAAAGTTGTGTGAATGTGGTCGCTCTCTCTCAAAACAGTGCATGGCACTGTGTCCACCTTCTTACTTAGAGGACGCACTTTTGGGCTCCTCGGTGGCCCATCGGAGTCCCCTGTACCCCTGCTTGGGCTGTGGGTGCGTTGCTAAAATCCAGCTGACTTGAGCAGAAGCCCTGTGATACCAGGGGGTTCATCTGATCCCCTTGGTGGCTCCCACGTGACTAACAGGTGGGGCGTGTGCACCGCATGGGGTGCTGGACAGAGTGATCAGACCCCCTCCCAGGAGGGACAAAGGGGTCTTGCCAGATTTCATCATGCTACTGCCAATGGTGCTAATTTAAGCCTTATGAATTGTTAATTTCCGGAATTTTGCGTTTAATCTTTTCGGTGTTTGACAGCAGATAACTGGAACTGTGAATAGCAGAAGTGCAGAGAAGGGGTGGCTACTATAACCCTGTACACATCAGCGTCCATCAGTGGAATGAGCGAAAACCCACATGATCATCATCGGTATGCATGGCCCCTAAATGCATACCAAAAAAAATGTTTTTTTTTCCTTAAAACAACATTGCTAACAAGTAAAAATAACAAAAATCCCCCATACAATCCCCAAAATATTCAGTATGGGTTTTCTTTGCTCTTTGTGAATAAGTACTATTCTCTCCATATTTTCTTAGCAAAACATTATTTAAAAAACATATAAGGATCAGATGTCAAGTTGAAGGAGTTCATCATCACCAAGCCCTTATTATATGAAATGTTATAGGGACTTAGCTAAGAAAAAGAAGATCAAAAATACGAGCAGTAAAATGTCAACAAACTCACAACTGAACCTAAAAAAAAACAAAAAAAAACCCCAAAATGAAGTAAGCAAACAACTAGATCAGGAACAAAATCAGAGAAATGGAGATCACATGGAGGGTTATCAGTGGGGATGGGAGGGGGGAGAATGGTGGAAAAGGCACAAGGAATAAGAAGCATAAATGGTAGGTACAAAATAGACAGGCGGAGGTTAAGAATAGTATGGGAAATGGAGAAGCCAAAGAGCTTATGTGTTTGACCCATGGACGTGAACTAAGGTGGGGAATGATGGTGGGGAGGGGAGTATAGGGCAGAGGGGAATAAAGGGGTGAAAAAATGGGACAACTGTAGTAACATAATCAATAAAATATATTTTAAAAATATAAGGAGAGATCAGATGGTTTAGTCCTGCCTTCGCGATGAAATGCACCCTAGAAATTACCTTCCCCCGTTTGGGTACAATCACAAGTACAGATGCTGGCGTCTGATGCAGAGCGTTCCCAGGGGCACTTTCGCAGGTTGACGTGTTCATGTTAAAGGTTTCTTTTTTTTTATGACGAGTATCACTGAAGGAAGGTATAAATGGATGTACTGGACGAGAAGAGATTTACAAAGTCCAGAACGGTCACAAAAAGAATGGTTCATAACCTACTGCACCAAATCTCCTTCACTGCTCATGTCACAAACAACAAAGAGAGGGACAGTCCCCTAAAGGCCCCGGCAGTGTCAGGGAATGACACTTCCCTCGGGGGAAGCAGAAAACAGAAATACGCGGAGGACTCCATCCCACATAGAATAGCGCTGTCGCTGGGTGCAGAGGGGGTGTCTGGGCGTGTCAGCCCGGCAGAGTGAGGTAAGTGTGATCTGACCCAGAGGAAGAGCTCACACAGTGCACACACACTCCCCTCACAACACGTAAGAGTGTGAACAGCAGAGCAAGGCCCCGTTCACAGCAGAAAAAGGAAACGTTAACGCCCAGATCCACTCTACCTATCTTCCTTCTTTCCTAAAGGCCAGCCACCCCTTTTCTAAACGTTGTTTCCATTCACTTTACTGCATTATTGGAAGGAGTTTTACTAACATTTGTGATTCATTCCCCCCCAAAAAGAATCTTTGTTTTAAAAAATCTTAGAGTAATAGTAGAACCAAAAAAGCATGAACCTTCAAATGCTTACATTTTACCCCTGTTGGTAGCAATGAAGACTCTTAGGTTAGTGACTGGAAATTTCCATTTGCACACTAACTCCAAAATGTATCTGAGAGGCTGTCCCAGAAATACAGAAGTGGGCAGAGCTGTTAGCTGTGGGCTACTGGGGAGCCCTGGAGAGAATGGTGAACTGAACAAGTCTTTTCAGTGAGTTTCAAGATTTTTCCATTATATTTTGAACAGTTAGGCAACGAGTTAATATATTAAAAATTTCAAAAAAAAAAAGCCGCTTCACAATGCTTCCCAAAGCGTGTCCCGCAATTATTGTAAACCTACATTGCACGGCCCCTGCTCCCCGTGAACAAGTGAGAGGTGCATGCTGAGTTGTTCTGGGAGAGACGAGAGCATTTTCTGAGGTTTCGCACAAAACGAATGCCTCACACAACACTCGGTGAGTACCTCAGCTGCCATGTGGAGAGACAGCGACAGTTCCTACCCCCATAGGGTCTGCATTGTTGTGGGAACACATGGATTACAGAGTGTAACATTCTGTTACACTCTGAGTGTTACAGAGTGAAACATTCTACAAACATACACTTACGCAAACCCACAGCAGTAATCCGTGGGGGTGGGGTGGTGGATGGGGGGCAGAGAGGACCCGGTCCTGGGGTATTTGAGATGGAATCTGAGAGTGAGAAGGAGGCAAGTGAGTAATATGTGGGTCAAGGAGAGGGAAAAACTTGGAAAACTTTCAGAGTAGGTGTGTGGGGAAAGTGAGTTTGGGGTTGTGGGTGGAGAAGGTAGAAAGAAAAGAGGCAGGAGAGCCTAGAGTGACCAGCCAACCAGGCTGCCGCCCTGGGGCATGTGGAGCATGTGGAGCCCGCGGGGGCCCAGGGGCGTTGAAACCAGGCATTAACCGATCAGTTCCTGTTGCACCCATGGAGGACCTGTTTGCAGGGTATTGCAGCTGAATCAAGGCATTTTATATTTTAATTAAATTAAGATTAATCGAATTAGTCTTTTAATCCCTGGCCACCCTATTCAGAGTGCATCTGAGAAAGACAACAGTATAAACAAGGTGCACTGTGAGAGGCCGTTTGTGGGAACTGTTCAGCGTTTGATGAGTTGTTATTATGACCTATTGAACCACATTACCCAGTAATTAAATAAAAACCCGAAATATCTATTGAAAACCATTAAGCTTTTGCATTGTTCAAAAGGCTTTTCTGATGAGATGTACATTGTCCTCAGCATAGGGCGCAGAATCAATGTTTCACTTTTTGAGTGCTAAACCATGATGCTCACAAAAAACCAATTTTCTCATCATGGGCTAAGCCAGGGGTCCCCAACCTCCCAGCCTGGGATCAGTACCTGCCCAGGCCTGTTAGGAACCAGGCGGCACAGCAGGAGATGAGCCTGAATGTAATGGGCTTGAATCATCCTGGGGCCGTTCCCCCACCCCGCCACCACCCTGGGCCATGGAAAAACTGTCTTGCACAAAACCGGTCCCCGTTGCAAAAATGTGGGGGCCGCTGGTGGAAGCTATTTCTGATTTTCTGTACCGACCACGTGCACAAGGCAAGCCATGGTGTCCAGGGAACTTCTCATACTTTCAGAAATGAACACTGGGGTTTCTCCCCCCACATCAGTTGTCCACGTGTATGTTATTCTTCTGCAGCCTTTTTTAATTTTCTCACTTCTGTTCTGTCAATGAAAACCCTCAGAAACTTGATTGCGCTGAATCTGCAGACAGGACCGTCTGTGATCTGACTGTGTGAACATGAGTGAGTCTTCTTCATTGTTTATTTTTTAAACTAATGTATTTTTAATTTAAGTATAACTGATATACAATATTATAATAATTTTTTTTATTTTTTTAATTTTTAATTTTTTTTTATTCAGTTACAATTGTCTGCATTTTCTCCCTATCCCTCCACCCCACCCCAGCCAATCCCACCTCCCTCCAGCAAACAGATGCTCTGTACTCTTCACAATGATTCTGAGTTTAGGGGATGTGCTGCTCATTTACTTTAAAAATCTTTTTGTTACCAATTTTCACAATTAATATCTCGAACTCCTAAATAATCTACTCCAAGGTTATAATCCTAACAAAAGTACAAAATATCCCCTACTTAGTTTTCGAGTCCCTATTTTCATTCGTCACATGAAGGTCACAGGTTTCATCTTACGCTTTCTTCGGAAATCGCTTCTCCCCTCATCTACCCGAATACACCTCCTCAGATGCAGCATGATTTCTGGTTCAGTCGGTGCTGGGCTCCCCGCAGGGAACCGTCCCCAGGTTCTCTGAGTCAGCGTGGCCACTGCTTACTTGCTGTGAACGCAGGGTACCAGGTTATTGCGCACGTATCTCCAGACGGCGCTCTTGAAGTGTGGACACCGGAACGCACATCCGTTAAAGTCATTGGCTTTAAAGTTTTTCCCCCTGCCCATCACAGTAATGCATGGATTAGTAATTCTCACATATTTAGAAGTGTGACTCCACTCCCGTGAAAAAGTCATTAATAACTCACGTTCTAATACGTATATTGCTACATTTCTCAATCTACCCGTCGAATATGAACATTTGAGGCCCTGCGTTTCACTGTGATGGGCATATGGCTGAAACGAAATTAGTGGAGTCCCATATGACCTTCACAAACACAGCAAGGGGAAAGGCCACACTAGTATGAGAGAGCTGGGGAGTGAAAGCAGTAACGTAAGTAAAGTGGATAATACGCGGGATAGATTTCCAACAGCGTGAAACACATTGTGCCCAAGCTATTCTGTGAAACATCTTTGGACAGGTTTGAATATTGAAACAATGTAGACAGGGGGTGCACATTCAGGAAGGGCATAGGTTGACGAAGGCGTTTCCGAAGGAAGGAGAGGGCTACCACGACGCTGTGCGGAGCCTGGCTGACCTTGAGCAAGGTCGGGTCAGGAATGTATGAGACATGCGGGTCACAGTTATGGAATGAAGGGCGTCCGCCATGACTCTCGGAATTTCATAATTCGAAGAAATCCTAGAGTGTTAATTCCACTTCTAATCACTTAGTAAGTTCTTCATTAGGTATATATTTCCCAAGACCAGTTAGCCCTTGGTTTGAATATTTTCACTTTTCTGTAACCAATTACATTTATAATCATCTCTCATAATTACAAATACATATTTCATATACCAAGTAAAAATTGGCTCTGTAATTTCTCTAATGTTATCCAAGTTATCCCCTCCAGAACTTTGAAAACTCAACCTCATAACTGTTCCATACATCATCCCTTAAATATTTGAAAATATCTATCTCAACATGATAGGCCAAAAAAGAACTCCACTAAGTTGTTCTTCAAGAAAATGACATGATAAAAACCGTCCCCAAGGAAGAGAGATTTGGCAGCAGTGGTATCTGGAGCAAGTCAGAGCCAAGACAGACCAAAAATAGATGGACCGGCCGCCGACTCTGAGAGACACACAGAATCGAGGTCACGGTGGACAGGCCTTAGATCCTGATTTGGGGAACAGAGAAAATATAATAAGGAATGAATATGACCAAGACTTGTGGGCTACTTTATTCTCAAGTAAAGAAGAATTAGGAGACAAAAATGAGGTCAAAACATTGGAGCAACCAGAAGTGAAGGTTTCACAAACATAAGGAAGTTTCGAATAGAAGAGTCAATTCAAAAACTGTTGAGTTTTAAGCATCCGAATCACTAAGAAGTCTCATAAAAGATTCAAATCCAGGATCTTAGATTTGGACATTCTCAGCAGATAGGATAGTTTAAAACCAAGAGGTTATAGAAAAAAGAGAAGACCTAACAGAGCTTTGAGGGTTCAGCACTGGGAGGATTTTAGAGATAAATGCAAAGTTTGCAAAGGACATCAAGAGAAAAGAGAAAGCTAGTTTTCAGTGACTTTGGAGTTAAATTACAGGTGTCCCCAACAAATGCATGACCACTTAGTCAGGTGGCACAGAAATTCTCTTATTCAAAGTTCTTAAAATACAATTTTCACAGAGCTTGTGAAAACCTAAAGAATACCAGAAATTCAGAGTTAGTGCCAGTTACTTAAAAGAGTGATCCACCTGAAAAGATGAAACTAACATAAAAGAAATAAATGGAAAGCATAATTACATATTTATGTTATATTGTCCAATAAGTATATGAAAAAGTGCCAAACATGGTTCATCATTAGGGAAATGTCAGTCAAAACCACAATAAGATATCAACATAAACAGGTACCGACTTGGTGAGGAGGTGAAGATACGAAAACTGCTTTTGGGGACATAAAATGGAGCAGCTGCAATGGAAAATAGTTCGGCAGTTCCCCAAAGGCTAAGAGTAGGTTCGGGAACTTCTCCACTTCGGGGTGTCTGCCCCGAGAGTCGAAGGCAGAATCACAGAGAGATGCTTGCACAGCCAGGTTCAAAGCAACATCAGCAACATCAGCCAAGAGGTGGGTGCAGCCCAACGCCGCTGTGCAGAGGAGTGATGAGCAAAACCTGGCATACGCGTCGGACGGAATACGCGGCAGGCTATCCACCTTTTAAAAAGAAGGAAGTCCTGAGTGACGCTGTAACGTGCATAAACCTGGAGGGGACTGTGCTCAGTGAAATAAGCTACTCACCGAATGACAAACACTATACATGCCACTTTCATTAAGTTATCTAGAGTGGTCACGTTAATGGAAACAGAAAGTAGAACGGCTGCGGACAGGGTCTGGGAGGAACCGTGGAGAGTTGGGTGACGGGTAATGAGGTTCAGTTTCATGAGAGGAGAACATTCTGGGGGTGAAGGGTGCGGTGGTGGTTGCACAACAGTGTGGACTCACTTAATGCTGCTGAACTGTGTGGGCACTTAAGAACGGTTAAGGTGGTAAGTTCTGTGTCATGTGTATTTTATCAAATCTGAAAAAGAGCCCTCGCTAGTGTGGCTCAGTGCATTGAGTGCCGGCCTGTGAATCAAAAGGGTCACCAGTTCAATTCCCAGTCAGGGCAAATGCCTGGGTTGCAGCCCAGGTCCCTGGTAGGGGGCACACAAGAGACAACCATACACTGATGTTTCTCTCCCTTTCTTTCTCCCTCCCTTTCCCTCTCTCTAACAATAAATAGATTAAAATCTTTTAAAAATTATTTGTAAAAGCCAGTCATAAATAAATAAATAAACATAATAATAATTAAAAGGTAGAGAAAAATCAAAGGTACAAAAGTAGGTGGTACTGAGTAAAAGTGGCAGTAAATGAAGACTAGAATAACCAGAGTAAATACCTAGAGAAAAGAATCCTATGTGATAAGTAAAATTGGGAAAATTTAAATTTTTGAACGAATTTGAGGAAATGAGTGTTTTTAAGGTAACTCAGCACTAACAAAGCTATAGAGAGAAAAGCAACACAGGTTTTAGATGGGAATGGTGCTCACTCATGTATTTCCATACTGAGGTTCACATGTAAGACCAGCGGTAACATCTCCATTTATTTAGATTTTTAAATGACTTTCTTTAAAGTCTTAGCATGTTTTTAATGCTGGTCTTACAACTCTGCTAAAAGAGTTAATCCTAGCAATTTATTTCATTGCCATTTAAATGGTATCTTTTTTAATTACAGTTTTAAAATCATTGCTGAAGTACAGAAGTATGAATTTGTATTTGTTGCTTGATTGCTAAACCCTCTTATATTTCTAATAATCAGTGTATAATTCCTTGGATTTTCAGTGTAGGCAATTATATCATTTAAAAATAACAACAGTTTGATTTCTTCCTTTATAGTCCTGAAACCCTCCATGTGTTTTTCATATCTCCTTGTTGCCCTAGGATGGAACTCTGGCACACGGTTGCTCAGAGAAGGTGATGGTGAGTATCTATTTTATCCCGATTTGAAAGAAAAGACCATGTTTTCTACTAGGAATAACGTCTTCTACAGAATTCCAGTAGACACGCTCTTAGATGCACTTTATATAGCAAGCCTGACATAATTTGTCACTTTAAGGAAGCATCCTTCTGTTCCTGGTTTGCCAAATGTCTTCACCACACACGCATGTAAAATCTCATCAAATGCCATTTCTGCTTATATTGGGATAATCATGTGACCTTTGCCTGCTTCCTCAATCTGCTAATGTGCTGAACGGTCATAGTTTTCTAGTAGTAAATGTCCTTGTGTTTGGGGGATTAACTCAACTTTGCCCTAATACTTCATGCTTTGTAAGTGATTTGTTCGGGATTTTTGCAGGACCTGCGTAGACGATAATATCTGAGGTTTTCCCTTTTTCATACTGCTCCTACCTATTTTGGTATCAAAGTTACCTTGACCTCATAAATTGATGTTGCTTTTTGAATTCTTTAGAAGTGTTTGTATAAAATTGCAGTCATCTGTAACTTCAGTATTTGGTGAAATTTACCTAGAAAAGTATTTGGGTATGTTGTTCTCTCTTGGTGAAAAAAAATGGCCAACCACTGCTTTCCTTAATTGAATGTTGAAGTGTCATCCAGCACAGCCGTAGTGCCAAAGTCGACAAATTCTGCGTTAACCGATATTAGAGTGTTGAAATATACATATATATATATTCCCAATAATTGTTCAAAATGCCATTGCAGTATGGATAGGCTATATATAAATTGATAATTTACCCAAATATTTCCACCGTTTTATTGTTAATGATGATCTGTGAGTGAATGGTTGAACAGGGTAATAGTTGCGGTTGTCTTTCAAAGAAAGATTTTATTAGTTAAGCTGTAAAGATGGTTAATTTAAGGCCCATGTAACTTATAAAAATGAGTTTTAGAAACCTACAATTTTAGATATGTCAATACACCTTGACTGGAAAATAGAACAGCTACACAGTAGGAATAAAAAATCAATCATCCGCCATGTATTAAACCTGAATCATCTTCAATCTATTAAATTTGAAGTAATTTTTCAAATAAACATGCACATTTTTGTTTTTCAGTAAAACACCCTTTACACTAAAGCACAACACTTGATGTAAGGGAAAATGACATCATTTTTACGGTAATGCTTGTCGTTTTAAAAAATAGCTAAGAACTTCGGGAAAGAGAATATAGAGAGCGCTCTGACCACAGCGACGATGCAGACGGGTGGCCGCGTGGCACCACGATGTGCCGATCTCATGGGGCAGCCCGCTCGAGTCACCCCGGCCTGCCCGCCCCGTGGGCCACCACAGGACACGAGGACGCGGGACGCAAACCAGACACCTGTTCCACCCCCAGGCTGCACACAGAGCTGAGAGCTCACTGCACTTCATGATAAAGCCAGAGGGCGCCCCAAGAGTGGCGCCCCGAGAGTGGCCCCGCAGACAGTGTGACCTGTGAGAGTGGCACCCACACGCAGAGAGAGTAGATGACCCTGTGACTCTTTGGGGTGATTTTTAAGGGGCACTGTCTCTGCCTCTAAGACACCAATGGACGCCTCCCTCAGAAGTGCGTGCCCGTCTTTCAGGCACGAACCCTCTTTTTCTGTGGTTTCCCTGCTTCTACGTCATGCCCTGTCCTCAGGCTCAGTTCACAGTGATCTGTGACATTTCACAGCCACTCCATCCACGCACAGTGAGGGCCTCTCTTCCCGTGTCCTCCCTGAGGGTGACTTTCAGTCTCCGCCCGCCACGGTTCCCAGTTCAGTCTCAGGACAGCGGACTTCTCGAGCCCTATTTCTGTCACTCAGGCTATTTCTGCACTTAATTGCTAATTGTGCCGGCCAGGCTCAGAGGGAGACCATCCTTCAACGTGTGGTGGAAAAATAAAAACTGTCAAAAAAAAAAGGTCTGTAAATATCCGGGAGTGGCCGCCGGGGTCGCGACATGTCTTAGGATCATTTCTCACACGTAGTCGAAGGTGAGCAGCCCTTGGTCGTGGCGCCGCCTGAAAGATTCTCCATCACTAATAAGTCTCGCCGGTGCCTCCCCCGAAACCCCGACCACCCCTTACACCCCCCCGAACAGGAGAGGCCCGAGCTTCACCCTTCTCCTAGGCTGTGCATCCTCACCAACACGGGTAGCACACCGTTTGCAGGACCCCAGGCCCAGGGGTGGGCAAAAGCAGGTTTACAGTTTTGAATCCATGAAACAGAATTATTTCTGTATCATTTATTAAATTAGTGTATTAGTTATTTGTTACGACTGTAAACCTACTTTTGCCCACCCCATATATAATGTGCGATAAAATGTTAGAGCCGTATTAATTTACGGATTGAGAAAAAAGTCTTTTTCTCCCTCAGATCTGAAACTGGAAGCCCCCTGAGAGCATGACATCCTGAACATAGTCGGTCCTGGGAGAGTTTAAGTGTATACAGTCCGTAGAAAACGATACCTCGCAGTACATTTTATACAATCCAATGAGCAAGTAGACTCCTGTAACTTTAACATACACCAAATAGATCTGGGTAGCCCTGATGTCATTAAATATCTTTCACAAACTAATATCTGTGATTAGCATCTAACTTTTACTCCATTGGACTTAATTTAATCAAAACATGATGTAATCCAGATGTAAATGAAAATTAATAAAAACATAAAGCTCTATGGAGCTTCAGTGTTTTTCCTGTAAGATTAACTTCTGCTCTCATAGATAACAAAATGCAACATAAGTTACAGTAACTAGTCATGGGGAGGCAACAACCACTTATTTTTCTGAGCAAGTTAATTAGCTGAGCCTTTTTGGGAATGAGAGGAAAGCCACTTAGTGAAACAGGAGAGCTGAAAAAGTTCGACACGGATTCCGACATCCACACCGTTTCATTTAATAATTATCAAACAGAACAGTGCGTATTAGTGGCTCATAATTACTGGACTCCAATGGCCTTTATTTAAAAGAAATAAAAGTATTTTAAAAGATACCCAAAGTTTATTTTTTCTGGAGTTGCTGAAATATATTTTTCTTAAATACTTTAAAATTTTAATTTTAAAGTATTCTACAGTATGTCTTTGTATTCAATTTATATTCGAACATAGTTAATGTGGAAATTCCAGGGGAGGTTTGACTGAATTTTTAAAATCTATCAGAAGCAAAAGCAGGTAGAATAAATTCAAATGAATATTCATTGTATGCATATCAAATATTGAGATTCCTATCTTTCTTTTTGAAATTTTATCTAATTTAAATGTATAGTTTATATGCTAAAGAAACTACAAAAACAGTCAGGCTTGGGTGAAGGGTGTAATGTAACGGAGAAATATTGTAACAGTGACGTGCACCTGACCTTGACCCACTGCTTTGCACCTCCAGACAATACCACGTCTGATGCAGGAAGAGAAGGGCTCCCCATTCCAAATCCCTCCTGCTGATACTGAGTTTTAATGTTCCCACAAGAGAAAAGTGGCCATTAGTATACAGGCAACTGTTGAGGTTAAAACAAAAAATTATAATCCCTAAAGGAAGCATCTACTCAAAGAGAATCCACAAAGAATATAGACTCAAACTGAACTGACGGGATTCAGTGCTCAAGGTATAAATATTCTAAAGGTACAAGACAGCACCGTGGGAGGAAAACCTTTCATTGCCTAATGAGTTTTGCTGAATCGTCTCCAGTCCTATGTTTTAAATACAAATTTCTACATGGGCTACTCAGTCTTCCAGACAATACGATGGCCACTCAAACTTGAGCTGTGCATTAGGACGCATTCACACCTATTAAATCACGAAGCATCTTTTTTTTGAAATGCCTGTCATCATGTGACTGACAAATGAAATCTTTATCATCAGTGCCGCTGCTTGAAATTCAGACTGCATGTCTTACGGGGAGCAGCACTGGAGACGCCAACACGCTCAGGTTGCTAAGTTAGGAACGTCGAAGTGCGTCCTTGGAAAGCTCTGTCTTCATTTGTTGGTGACTGGCGGCAAATGATTCCTAGCTGATCATAAAATTCAGTAAGGAGAAATTGGTGACACTAATAAAAATGCATTGAAGTGCTCAGATTAAATATCAATCTCATTTTTAAAAAGGGATTATCGATATTTGTACATGACACTAACTTCGTCTGTGTACGTCAGATCCCACAGAAAGTCAATACCTGTTTGCCTGCTCATCTCCGTTACTCTCCCGCGGTTTGTACAGGAATGACCTGCAACAGAAAGAATTATCCAGGATTTTTATTAAAACGTAAGCTCCGGGACGCACCCTGGGCTTAGTGACTGGGATGGGCCAGGGATGCGGATACCTGCAAAGCTGCCCTGCTGTGGGGGGCGCCCTCCACATCAGAATCGCTTTCCCGGGGAAGAGGGACGTGGCACCAGCGAGGATGTCACCCTTCCCACCTCTCGGCCAAGAAGAACTAGGACGTCAAGGATTTTTTTTTCTTCCCTAATTTCATAAACTTATTTCTTCCACAAATTCCTACGTATACCAGCTCAGATGTCAATTATGAACTTATTACTTGGCATTGGAAAGAAGACAAACAGAAAATACATCATAGGCTCCCTAACCCCCAGGAGCTGATGGTTTAAGGATTTCGTTTTAAACAATTACCAATTACAAAAAGATGTGATAAGTGTTATAAAAGAAGTGCCAATAACAGGTTTTAAATAAAGGAAACTTGTTACAAAAAAAAAAAAATGAAAGGTGATGTTTCCATCTGTAACTAAAGACGCCAGGGAGGTTTGAGGTTTTGTTTTCTGATGGAAGGAAGCTGCTGGTTTCTGGGCCGGTGCGCCATGTACTGTCCACAGCTTAGAGAGCTGATGTCACTTTGTGATTTAAACAGTGATTTAATTCATTCACCTCGCATTAAAAAATAGATTACAACGTAACCCTAATTCATCTACAGTTGACTTTATTTTTATAAAACGTGTTTTTACAATCAGCACGATTTACCGATTTCGAAGGTGTGCGTACTGAAAAAGCGGGATCCACTGGAAAACAAACCCAGGCGGAGCGCGGACGGTTTTTACTCCCGAGACCCGGACGAAGCCTGGGAGCGTCCTGCGCTGTGACGAGCACTGTGCGGCTGTGAGGAGACGCCGCGCACTGGGAACACTAATAGTCCCACTGCGGGGCAGATGTCTGGTTTTCCATACTTTTGTTTTATCTCCCTTTCTGCTCTTGGGGTTCACAAGTTTGGACAAACTGGCCCGTCGCTTAGGGAATTGAGAGAATCTTGGCTGCAAAATCCTGGGTGGAACCAATCTGCAGAACACTGATTTCCTTTGCCTTCGACGCCCCTGTCTCTGCAATGGTCCTAACTTTTCTGGGTTTTCCTGTCCTTTTTCAGAAAAGAAGACCAGCATGTCCCCTCTGATGGCCGGGCCAGGGTCAGCGTCCCCAGGGAACCATGGGAACCATGGGCACCGCCGTCGGGCTCTGTTCGCACCTGTGCACGGAGACCCAGCGGCGCCCCACGAAGGGAGCTCCCGTCTGCTGCCGCAAGGGAAGTTTCCAGAAACTGTGCCAGTCATTTGCACAACACAGTAATTATCAAAAAATAAGTTCTATAAAATTACCAAAGAAGAATTTATATTAAACAACCCAAGGTCATACTCAAACCTTTTTGCTCCCTATACACGCTAGGGTTACCTATGTTCCTTAAAGTTTCCCGGGTCTGCACCCGCCGAGTCCCCGTGTGCAGGAGGGGCCCCCACAGAGACACTGGCTGCAGGGGGAGCACTTACACCCTGGACAGTGGTGAACGCTGCACACCAGGGGTTTGCACACAGAGAGCCATGGTTGAACACTCAGCAGAACTGCGCAGGGCAAGCGCTTCCCTTGAACAAGTCCTTAAAATCATTCTGATGAAGTCTCAAACTAAGAAATACTGCTGGGTGCATCTCCTCTTCCAAGCCCAGGGCTCCCACCTTGCAGCCAGGCTGCCCCACGCGTGTTTGCAAGGGCAGCTAGCTGTGTGGCCTGTGCTGGCATCTCCGACCCATGGGTGGGGGCACTGGGCTGTCAGCCAGACTAAAACTCACTGCTCCCTCCCACACAACAAAGAACAGGTTCCCCATTTCCTTGGGGTTCATACTTCCATACATAGTCTCAGAAGCAAATAAAATCTAAATATAATTAACTTCAAATATACGTGTAGAGTTGTTCAGCATAGATATGATGATATTATATATATATATTAACTAAGTGACAGGATAAATGCAGAAAATGATGGGAGCACAAGCGAGACTGGCCCAGAACAGACCGCCCAGGTTTATATTCCGTTACCTACAACATACAGGGTAATGAACCCAGCAAGGGCCAGGCAAACACCAAGAGCCAATACCGCCGGGAGCGCAGACTTGGCGAGTAGGCAGATTCCACCGTGACTCAGTCTCTCTCCGCCCACCCGCTCCCCTGCATCTACACATCCCGTGCACCTGGACAAGAACTAGCTGGCTCTCCAGGGGGGTGGCCGTCCCCAACAGGGCTCTCACTGCCCTCCGCAACCATGACCATCTGACTGGAGTCCAGCAGCCCCTTGGGCAGGCCGACCTTCCTCCAGCATCCTGCCCCAGCCAAGGCCAGCTGGGACGTTCAGAAGGCCTGCCAGGGAGAAATCCTTCCGATTCTAAGAGGAGATGTAGATTAATTTGCAACTACTGCCAAATATGCTGGAAGTATAAATTTGAAAATAGAATAATGCATATCAACGAACTCTGGGAATGGTGTGCCAACACCCTTCGTGACAACCGGACGCCATGATCTGGAAACCTTGGGCCAGAGCAGGGCATTCAGCCCTCCGGGGAAATGACCACAGCATTCATTGCCTCCCGAGGTCCTAGAGCCAAGCCTGAAACCCCTACCCCAAGCCAGGTTCCAAAGCCCTGGGGATTCCTCTCCAAAAAGTGTTGGTGGAGAAGAAGGGTCAATTTAGGATTCACTAAAAATTGACGTTATAAAGGGAATTATTCACAAATCCAAGGTTATCCTGGTCAGAAATCTCATAGAACAGTTACCTTTTGCACTATCACAATAATTTCAGAGAAGAAAAATAGAGAGAGCAGCCATCACTACTTTTTCTCAACTTTTCCAGTGTTTTATATGAGAAACAGGTTGTGATGTTGGTGCCTGTGTAAGAGGTTTTAAAAAATCTTGTAAAATATCCTCATATGAATAAAAAATACACGGAAGAAATAAATAATGTTTGGCCTTCTAGAGATGAAATTAACAAAAGCAAAGGAAAAGTAATTGCTACATCAGTTGTTGTTGTTTTTTCCTTTACTTATCCCACCTGCTTTCCTCTTCCCCTTCTCTGCAAGAGCTCACGGTGCTCAGTGTAAAACTTGCAAGCAAGCGGCACAGGACAAATGCATGCTAAGCAATCGGAAAATACATGTGTGCACCCTTGAAATATGAGTGTGTTTTGATGAAGCTGGTGTGTGTGAGGAGGAGAATTTCAGTCATTTACTTGACGCTCTCCTCTGCTTCTCTCTCCTTCGTAAGATGTTATTTTTTCCACAACCTTGTGATGTCAACAGATGGTACCAGTCACGAAGCCGAAGAGAAAGAATTTTTAGCGTGCGTTTGATATTGCAGACCAGTGAGTACTTGATATTTCTTAAACCATAAAAGGGATCTCTGGAATTCTGGAAGGTCTTTCATGTACTTAAAACTCTATGCTCCCAAACAAAACAAAATTTCCTTTTGATCTGTTGTTTACCATGTGCTGTTTCTGTTTTATGCTTTTTATAGTGTCTATAAATAGTCAATATAGTCACTATAAAATTAGAAGACCTGGTTCAACAAAAGTCCACATATTTGACGCATCAATACTAATACGGTAATTTTTTGAAACATTTCCCATTGTCACTGCCAATTTAAAGGTTACCATGGTTGGTCCTCGTCCATCTATTTTAAAGCACAATTAATGAATCTGCAGACTGGTAAAATTTTTTTAACGATGTGAATCTCTAATGAAGGTACATGAAGGTCAAAAGTATTAAGGAGAAAATCCAATGGATATGGAAGATACCAAGGCTTTCAGAACCAAGCGCACCATGGCCAGAAATATTCCCATAGTTAATTTATAAACACTGAGAATGAATAGAAGTTCTGACAGCTTCTTAAGTGAGGCTGTTCTCCGAGCTTCACTACAGCAAAAATAAGCCCTCTGAGTATGGGGTCTGTGTGAATCCGTCTTCCTCTTTTTGTGAGTTACCATGGAGTTTTTAAGAATAATAGACCTAATTAGATTTAGTGACTCAATAAATAAATGAAACTTTTTATAAGCCATCAGTAATTATCCCTTTTTCCACGTAGACATGAAATAAGCAGAACTTTCATGCAGAAAATATATTCCATGCTCTTGACAAGGACCTGAAAAATGTATGTGCTGGAGTCAAAGAAAGTAGATAATTTATTGATTTCTCCTTCCCTCCGTAAGGAGAAAAGAATATTTTTGGAAAACAGAGTATGACGAGATGTCCTTTGCTTCCTTGGTCTTGTGAGAATTACCACATTAAGAAGGAGGAAATTGTGAAATGCTGATTGCATGTTTCAGTCGAAGCGGCCAAGCCGTGTTACACAGCGTACATCTCATCCAACGGAGCACATGTTTCTGTGGAGAACAACCCGGGCCGTGCTTCGCTTGGCGTGTGTCTTGGTTTCTATGACAGCGTTTCCAAATATGGCCTGTGCAACACGAGTGCCACAAAATAACGGCTGCATATTTTTTGAAAAAATTCTGAGGCCACAGAGTTAGCAAAGCTAAGTGGAAATGTAATTGCTTTGTTGATGGCAGGAGATTTCGGGGCCTTCCTAGTCAACATTCACCAGGATGCAACGCCACCCAGATATCCCCTTTGCTCCATCTTCAGAAATCTCCAGAATCGAACCAGCTGTCACCTTCTTCATGGTGACCACACCGGTCCCAGACATCCTCACCACTTGCCTATCTAACTGCTACCGGCTTCCAGCTGGACTCCTTGCTCCCACCCTCGTCCCCTTGGGTGGCACTCTGGTCTCAGCGCTGCAGCCATCTTGTCTACCTGTTCGAAACCCTCCAATGGCTTCTCTCCTCATGAAACGTCAGAACCCCTAACCCTGACACCAAACACTGCCTTTGTTTGGGCGGCTGCTTCTCCCTAGAATGTTTTTTGCCTGGATGTCCACAGCCCTGAATAAAGTCTCATTTGAACAGTGTGTCAAAGAGATGGCCTGCCTGCCTCATCAGAATTGCAGCGATCGTCCCCTCCCCCTGCTCTATATTCTCCCTCCTCTCAAATGGTGACACTCACGTGTCACGTGGCGTTGTTGATGATCTCTCACTCACCACCGAAACAGAAGCTCAGGCCGACGAGTGTATCCAACCTCCTTACCCAGGGCTGTGCCAGACACAGCTGTGACTCGAAAAGTACTTGCAGAATAATCAAATATTTCAGAATAACAGTCCTGAAATGCATTAGGACCCTAAAACTCTTTCTTCTATTGTTTTCTAAAGACGGTTGTCTCAGGACCTGCTGATCGGGCACTCTCAATGAGATTTCATTTGTAATGTCGCTAATCTACAGACAGGTGTGTCTAATGTTCTGGCATCTTCCTTAGAACAGAATAAAGAGATCTCAGTTGGAAAATGCACATTTGAGGGGATGGCAGGCTATCTACCCGTTCCACCACTGTTGGAAGCTGCTTTTAAGTGACATGTGCTCCAGATAAATAGTTGCGAAGTACCAATGTAAGCTGAACTTCCCATTTATAATTCTTCAAAGAACAAGACAGAAGCACAATTAAATGTTTGTTTGTTTGTTAGAGGGTATCCTGTGACCTTCATACAGAAGAGATAGAAAAATAGTAATGCACAAAGTATTGATTGGTTTACTTCATTACTTTCCACAAAATTAAATGATATGTTTCTTCACTTGCCTCCATGTACAGAAGCTTCTCATATATAAGAATGGTTGATCGTCCATTATAAAATAAAATTATTTTATCAAATAAATACATTGACATCGATCTACTTATATAGTAATAAAAGCTCATTTTAAAAGATAGCTCAAATACTGAAATACGACTATTCCTAATTCATTTGTTTCTTCTTTTTTCAACTTATTTATTTATATTTTTATTCAGTTACAATTGTCTGCATTTTCTCCCCATCCCTCCACCCCACCCCAGCCAATCCCACCTCCCTCCCCTACCTCCACCCTCCCCCTTGATTTTGTTCTTGTGTCCTTTATAGTAGCTCCTATAGACCCCTCTCCCCACTATCCCCCCCACTCCCCTCTGGCTATTGTTACAATGTTCTTAATTTCAGTGTCTCTGGTTATATTTTGTTTGCTTCTTTCTTCTGTTGATTATGTCCCAGTCATTCGTTTCTTCTAACTTAACTGTACACTCCTACATAAAGCACTCTGCCTACCGTATACATCTGCTTCCGGCACGACGGGGAGCAGTTAGCCCTCTTACAGAGGTTTTCCTCACTTCTCGTCCTCCGAAGCAGCAGCCACACTTTTTGGCAAAAGTAAATTCAGTGTTTACTTTCTTAAGCCTAGAAAAGCCAATGAGCATAAAGACAGTGTGATTCCTCTCCAGCCTCGTGCAGCTTTTTAAACGTCCCAAATTAATAAATGCCTTCCTTTGTGAGTGCACCATCTTCTATGTTCCCAACGACTTCTTTTCCTAACAGCTCTGTGGTTCTGTAAAATCTCCAAAATATGCATTTCTATGTCATCGCCTTCCTCCAGTAATGGACCAGGGCTGTTTCCCACTGGAGACGCACCTCCAACAGCCTTCAGAGCCGCACACCACCCTCAACGCAGCGGGAATGAGCCTCCGGCAGCTTTCTGGTCCACCCGGTGGGCCACCCTGGGCTGGCGGGAGAGCCCTTTCCTGGTGGGCTCTCAAGGGTGACACTCAGCCACACGGCGCGCTCTCTCTTGCTCCAAGAAAGCCAGCGCCCCTGTGACTCCCAAACCCTGGATCTGCCTGTTTTGTTTCTTAAAACTTGTACACTTTCCTTGTTTTTCCTTTTCATGTTTTGGGGAATTTTATCACAGTGTGGTTCTATCTGGCTGGGATTTTTTGTTTGTTTTTCGGTTATTTGAGGCAATTTTCAACCTGGTGCTTTTGGTCAGTTAATTCTAAGATGTTTGGTGTCACACCATTAATGGTCGAGCTCATGTCCTGTTATTCCCTATGGTCCATTTTGTGGTTCCCTTTTAAGTTTTCACTATCTTTGTACCACCTGAGCGATTTCTTGGATGTTCGTTCTGCAGTCTCCAGGTTGCCAAATTCAGCTGCATCATTTCTACCTGTCCGGAGCTGTCTGTTACTGTGATCATCGACTTTACTGCACCCAGTTCTTGTCCATGGATACAAGGTTATTAACCTTGAGATTCATAACCATGTTGGAAGTTGTCTTCTGTTCACTCCATTGTATTTGTTTTCTTTGTGAGGCTTGTTTTATTTCTGTCTTTATAGTTGACGGATTTTATAATTATCCAGGGACACAAGCATGATAAAAATGTGAAGTTCACTTTCAGCTTCCTAAGGGGGGAGACCAGCCCCTGATGGGCGCACTGCAGGGCTGGCAGAGCCCGGTGAGCATTTGATAAAGCACCCCGCACATCTGCCCAGGGGTGGGTGGAAGAGGGGAACAGGGTGGCAGGGGGGATGAGGGGTTGATTGAGCAGGTGATAGAAGTCCGTCCAGCTGCCCATGTTCTCGAGTTAAGGCAGAGAAAAACGACAAGGATTCCACTATTTAATAGCAATGATGTCACTTGATCTTCTCAAGTTGTAGTCCTCTGCTGCCCTTAGTATCCCAAATCCAGAGGCACCGCTGTTTAATTTCTACGGGAAATAAACCTGCATGTTCCTGGGAGGCAGAGCGGGGGGAGCAGTGCCGGCAGAACACATGGCTAAGGAAGAAGATCTAGGAATGTAGCTGCATGGCCAGCCCCCCTGTCCGGCGCCCCTCACCCTGGCCTTCACCAGTACGCAGGCCCAGCTGCCGGGCATCTCCAGGTCTGCACAGGGTCACTGGCTGCACCCCCTGGTGTCCCCACCTGTGGGCCTGTCAGTGCCCTCTGTGCGTGGCTAAGTCAGCAGTGAGCCTGCATTCACTGTCCCCCTTCCAGAAACGTTCCCGCCCCTCATTCGTTCTTTTGCCTCTCCGATCTTATTTGAGCTTGTGAGTTTTTGCATTTCCTTTTATTATCACTTATTTACTGTAATTCAGTAGTCTCGGGTGAGAGTCGACAGGTATAGTGTGTTTGCGTTGAAGCTGCTGTGTGTAGCCAGAAGAATCAAAGATCAGTTCTTGGACCACTAGCCTTAATGAGCTTAACTAACCTTCTTTTGGTCACTTAAAAATCACACAATTTGCAGGTCAGTCTCCAAACTATGAGAAATCTGATCATTGAACTTGCCACTAACTACGGGAGTCTCTCCCTCCCCAGGGGTGGGACCTCCGAACTCAGAAGATGAGAGCAGTATCCCCACTTTCCAATCCCTACTAAATGGCGTATCCTCTAAACTTTCTGAAATTAAAAGAACGAGTGAGTTCACAACGGATGCTCTGTAATTCAGAGGCAGCCAGGTCCTAGGTGGCAAATGTGAAGAACATAAAATTCAGTGTTATTTTCGGCCCCAAAACCGAGGTAAAAAAACTAAAAAGGAAGCTCTCCTTGCCTTTCAATCAAACAACCATTTCGCTCTCCGTCATCCCTTCAACACCCGTTTTGTACCCAGCACAGGCACGCGGCTCCTGCCAGCATCTTCTGACCGGATGGCTCCCGCCGCGCTTTGCCGTCAGCGCCTGGGACCTGGGGACCAGGATTTTCATCACCTTCCATGTGACAAATCCTCCCAGTCCCTCTTCACACCATTTGGGGTTGTTTCTTCACCTCAAGATCTGTCTTCCACAATATGCATTTTGTTTTGCTTCAGAAAAGGCATCAAATATATTTCAATGGCCTCAAAAATATCTATTGTAGGCAAGCTGACGATGATGGGAATACACGTTCCTGCTTCCGGGAATAAGCAAACATACCTACACAATATACAGAAAATCATGAGCTGTGAATCTGACTTAAAAAATGCAAAATGTCTCTGAAAAAAGGATGTCAAGTTAAATGAAGCCACCACGGGTGAATATTAGCTAACACTGACCAAGCACCTACTGTGTGCTGATCCTACTACTCACACATGACCTACACACGAAACTTCAACCACCGCCAGATCTGTCTACTGAAAGCAATTGAAACATCACCTGCCTGTCCAACCATTTTGGCGATTCACTCCCATCGTTTATTTTGGCAAACACAGAGAGGACTCGTGTGAGGGAAAACGCAGAGCATTTAGAGGCACAGGAAGGGCCCTCGCTGCCTCGCCACACATGGGGCCCTGCCAAGCTATTTAATTTATCTGAGACTCCGTGTGTTTTGTTTTCCATTTATAAACGAGGGAGTCGGGTCTATCCCTGGGGTTTACTGAAGTTCACTCTCATTATCTGTATAAATGGAATGAAACGCATGCCCTAAGTTTTCCCGTAAGGCTGTTTAGATGCTCGAGTAACATAATAGGAGTAAATGCACTTTTTAATTTTTATAATGATATACAAATGGTTATTTAGGATGAAAAAAATGCCCAGATTCAAATCCACTTTATGAACCTTTATAGAAATTTAGGCCAAAAAATAAATGTATTCTCCCATTTACTAGAGGGTAGACAGGTTAAAACAGGGAGGATGGGGAGGGCAGAGCAAAAGTAGGCTTACAGGTGTTCCCATGGAAACTAACACAATGACTGATAAATAATAATACAAGAATGGACTCGGTTTCACGCACTCACCACGGTAAACTTCGCACTGGTGCACACAACCCACCGTGGCCGCGGCATCCGGAACGCCAATCAGGCCCACGGGCGCTTCCGGGGGGTTCCACCACTTCTAACCGAACATCCATGACTATGACCGAAATCGGAACTGGAGAGTTTCAAACCATCTCCTGGTACTTGGACCAAGTTTGTCTGCGAAGCTAATGACAATTCCAGGAACTCTCCTTTCCGGGCCCCACGGGGGCAGTCCCGAGGCTCACACGCGGAGCCTGGAGTCTGAGACCGCAAGTCTCAGTGCCCAGCCTGGAGGCATCCCCTGGGCGCCGCTCCGCCAGTCTCAGCCACTCAGGACCGAGAGGTGGAGTCTCACGTTCACTCGGTGGAAACTCAGGAGCTGGGGAAAGCAAATACGGTATCTATTCTGAGCAAAAATGTACAATGAGGGTCCCACGCATTACCTTTGTAGTGATCTGTGTCTGTAAGAAAAAGTAAAAGGAACTATAGAATTGGACCTAACATGTGCCTTAATTAAAAGTTGCTCAGATATACTGACACTGTAATAAACCCAGGGAACTTATGGCCCACTGTCAATATGCCCTTCGAATCACGGACGTTGATTATGTAAGAGCATTTTTCCCTGATTCACAAGCAGTTTTAAAAAAATTAAAAAGGGGAAACTCAGTCACTCAGGCGTTGGCAATCTAAGTTGCAAATTCCTTTGAGAATTGGTTGCCTTTTACAAATTAATATTTTATTTTATGTCATTTATTTTGTACTTCTGAGCTTATTGCATGGAGAGAAATTGACCAGACATCTCTGTTTTCTCCAGGGGGTAAAGGCTAGTTCAATAAGTCATTGATCAGAAATGATTGAGCAGATAAACTTGTCTTCCAAAAAAATTTCAGGAATCACAGGAAGAGACTCCTTGTATTCAAAGAATGATTGTAAAGGCTAAGAATGGTTACTTCTCATGCGTTTGCAGATAAAGAGCCATAAGAAAAGAATCAAAGCTAAAATATACTTAGATGACGTTTATCAATTTTTTTTCTGCTTTCTTCAGCCTTTTTAATTATCTTTAAATTATCCTCCGCTGAACAATTAGTCATAAGATCATTCCGCTGTTCTGGGAAGACAATGATAATCTCTATCACAATGAAGCTATTGCGGCTATACCCCTTATTGATAAATAGATTCTACTCCAATTTTGTTATGCTGTGCCTAATTGTAGGCCTAAATCATGCCAGGGAATATACTAGGTGCCTTATAAACACTCTCTCATAAAATTATTCTTCCATCATTATGTTTGAATCTCAAAACAATGCTTTTCCCTGAAGCAATTTGAAAATCCCTATTAAATATTTGTGGGTTTCACAGAGCTTAATATATAACAGTGGGTATGCTTCAAATCTGCGGCCAGGGCTTAGGGGGGTTTATTCTGCAGTGTCAATGCGCATGCATCTTGGATACTTTTCGCCCTTGGATGGTATCAATAGTAAGGCTGGGGACATCAGGAGGTCAGAGAGGAGACATCTCTGGCTGTCACAGGAACCACGCAGCTCACGAGGTGCTGGAATTCCACGACACAGGGGCCGGACCGAAGGCACGAAAGGAAGAAGCAACCATCCGCACCCCCGGAGACACACGCATGTCTCTGCACGGTACAGCAGAGGTGGAAGCAGGACCTTCTCAACTTCCCAGAATAATGGAAAATGATGCATTTTCCTCATTTAAAGACAATAGGGAGCTATAACGTGGCCAGAGCTTCAAAATGGCATAGTTTTATGTAATTGAATCTGACAAATAAGCCAAGCCAGCCAAGTTAGAGTTCTTAGGTTCACTGAGAAATAGAATTTGTCGCATGATGAATTTCTATTCAAATATGAAAAAGGGCAGGCGATTCTTATAACACAGGAAAATGCAAATTCCATATTTTTCTAATAAGATTATATAAGTACAAATTTTTATATTGCATAGACTATGATATGAGATTATGCAAAATTCAAAAATTAACTTTCAGGCGAACTCCTATAAAATGATTACTATGAAGGTGGTCCCAATTAATCCAACTTTCCACAACGAGGATGAATGATGAATTTGGCTTTCCCTTTCCCCAGGAGGCCGTTTTCAACATGGCATTCTCTCCTGTCTCCGCAAGTCTTCCCCTCACCCATTAATCTCCGATGTGGGAGCATGTCAACAGCTCATGAGGAAACCATATCACCTGGGTTTCTGTTGTCTCTCCCCTGCCTGGACCCATACAGACCCTCCGTGTTCAAACAATGTCTCCTTCCTGCCACTCTGCCGAGTCCAAACCTGCCCTCAACAGCTGGGCCGTCCGAAGGCTGAGCTCTCTCTGCTTCCACACACTCACCCACCCCGGGCTCACCAGGGATCTGTGGGCTTGTTTCTCTAACAGACCACATCACGTCACCTACAAGTGCCCGGCAGCTCCTCCTCCTCCCCTTCCGCAGCTGGAGGACGAGTCCCCGCCGCCCAGGGAGCACTCGGAGCCCAGGGCCCATCCCTGCGATCTCAGTCGCCCCTGCAGCCTCCTCACGCAGCCCCTAGGCCTCCCACGCCCACCACCCCTCCATGGATTTTTGGGCCTCTCTGCATTTTTACATAGCGTTTTGGCTTTTTTTTTAACGAAGAATATAGTGGATTTTTTTGAAACCAAGAATATCGTTTGTGCTGGAAAACCATTATTCACTTTTCAAAATTCATCCCAAATACCACCATGTTTGTAAAGTTTTGCCCAACTCACTGACCCGGCAGCTCCTCATCTGATGCTCAGCGTCCCTTTGCACACACCCTATTGTAGCCTTTCTCACGGGCTTCTGTGTTTGCTCGTTGGGTTCCTGGTTACTTCGACACCATGACTTGTACAAAAAGCAAACAAACAAAAAACCCTCATCATGCTCAGTCAGTTAATGATCTATAAGAGATAGAACTAAGAATTTTCACTTTGCTACTGAAAAACATTTTACATAAGCAATTACTATCAGAATGTTATTCTTTTTATAATGTCTTTCTTCACCACTGTTCCTCATATCAGATAAGATGGGGGTTACTCACGCTGAGACCCAATGGGGTCAGGTTAGCACATCCAAAATAGGGGCCACTTGACAGAAAACTTTATTCTATTTTCCTTTCCTTCCCCTTATCCTTCCTTCCTCCTCTCTCTCCCTTCCCCTCCTCCTCCCTTCCTTCCCCTCCTCTCTCTCTCTCTCTCTCTCTCTATCTCCCCACCCAGGCAGGGACAAAGCAAACCTCTGGGACATAATACCCTTTTTATCTCAAAATGCCCGGGTCACCTTTCATCTCAGACAGCTAGGGCTGATAAAAGCACTCGCCGCATTATTTTATTAGACATGCTTTTTAATCGGCACACGCCGGTGTTGAGTGCACCTGCAGCGCCGGATTCACGGAGAGAGCTCCGGTCGCCCACGGTCCTCTTCCGCTGCCGTGCTGTGGGCCTACTGATATAATCCACTACTTTAATTTCTGAGTGGACAGAATAAAGTGACTCTTTTGCCTACAGTTTTAACACAGTCCACTTTAAAAGTCTTGTTCAGATTGTGGTCTGTTTTTTCTCTCTTAAACAAGTAGGACATTGTGTTACTCGTAATGTGCCGAAGGAGAGAGGGGTGAGACATCTACTTGGTTGCAGGCATAATTTGTAATTGTGTTGTGGTCATAATCGGACTGAAGCACACACACCATTTACATATTGTAGGTATTGACCCTACATTCCATGGCACATTCATTAACTTCTTCAGTACCTAAAGATCTGAAGGCAATGTAATCCTCGGTGATAGGATACAGGAGCGACAGAATCATTCAGTTTCACATACATCAATGTAGGAAATAATTATATGTGAAAATGCTACAGCAGAGAAGAAGGAAGTGTCCTAGTTCACTGCGTGAAGCGGGGTGTGCGGACAGCTGGGCTTCCGACCCACGTCTCATCCCCGATTCTGTCGTTCACTCGCTCTGCCAACTGGGGCCACAGGGAGCCTCTCTGAGCCTCAGTGCCCTGATCTGTAAGGCGGGGAAACGCCGACCGCGCCGGGACAGGTGTGAGTATCAAGGCAGCCAGACCTTTAGAAAGAGGCCAAAAGGGGGCATCGGTCACGATATCACTATGGTATCATCACTTAAGTCTTCCTCAACTATAAACATCCTTTTTGGAAGCTGTTCGACAAGAACAAAGTGTAGCAAACCATTTACGACCTCCATGTAGTTAGAGAGGCCTGTTTAAAACTCTGAGGTTACCTTGGTAACTCTGGGCCACACACAACACAAACAATGCGTAATCATGTTTCTGATTTGTCACCAGAAGTAGCCCCAGCAACAGGAAGCTTGTGTGATGGTGCCATGTAATACACCACTGAAAAGACCAGGGCAAGGTGGCAGGAAGAAATAGCCTGACAAAGGCCCTTTTAACTAACAGCAAAAACTCTGTGACAAAGCAAATGTCACGCTTTGATTTTCATAAAACCAAAGAAGAGTCTTTATTCTCCTACTACAGAATCTCAGAAGTGGAGGTAAGATCGTAGCTCTAATCGCCAAAGTGAGAGTGTCACACATCTCAGAAAGTTGTGTCCCTGAGTTCCTGACGAGGGGCAGTGACAGCTCACCCTGCTCTGTGACAGGCCGGGGGCACTTCACAATTCTGCGTGCACCTGGGACATCCGCGTGTCCACACAGACAGGGGCACCACCCTGGGGCTGCCTGGGGGAGGGGGCCCTGGCTGTGCCAGCGTGGGAAGTGATGTGACCTGAGTCTGCTCGTCACTTTCATCCTCACTCGGTCTGTGACTCAGCTCCGGGTCCCATTCCTTTCACTCCCTAAACTAGGACTTTGAACAAACTGAAACCCAAGGGCTCTTCCGGTCCTGAGGATCTATAGTTTCTGAGCCCCAAACCCAAGATCCTGGGGACCTACAAAGGGGGTCTCTGGAAAAAAGAGATGTAGTGCCATCGAGTACCTACACGTTGATGAAGTGATTAAAAATTATTTTTACATGGGCCTCTTAAAGTGACTCCAATGCGGATTTCCTCCGCTTGCGCTCCTGACCGCGGATCCACTCCCATCTCACAGCGCCCTCTCGGCAGACGGCACCTCCTGGAGGCGCATTTAGAAGGCACTTCCTCTCAAACACTGTAATGACTCAGATTTCCATAATCCCAGTCTTTTGGAGTGAAAGTTCGCATGCAGGTGCTAGTTGCCATAATTATGAAACCCAAGAAGGAAAGGAGGATTTATTTTTATCTGACAAAATTTCTGGAGTTTTAAGTCAGAAATGTATTTAGCGGTCGGCTATGTTTACCCTTCACTCAAGGCTATAATTTCTCACGGCAAAGGCAGGCGTTAAAAATGTATCCTGTTATTCTTACTTCCTCGCACATATATGACTGAAGACTATTTTTGAGTATTTATAATAAATATTTTGTTATTAGATGCTTTGTACCAGTGCTATCAACTTCGGTAAGGTATATTTCCTCTAAAATTCAGGTAATCACCGTTGTTATAAGTGGAAACGGGACTCGAAGGTAAGTCGCCTTGTTCAGATGGTCCCTATCAGGGAAGAAATAGCCCTAAACTCCTGTTGTCGGACACACTGGTGTGTGATGGCCTAGAATGCATTTTCCGTGAAAGGAATTCATTGAGAACAGACATTATGCATTTTAGGGATAAGAAATAGCTATTAGCGATCCGCACTTATCTCAAAAGCAGCAGCCAACAATTGAAAAAAGTCTTAGGGGACTGGGAAAGAATGTGAGAGGAAAACAGCTCAGATGGGGTGGGGCGGGGAGGCAAAATCTGTCTCCAAGTGCTGTGAGGCCCTTCCCGGTGTCCCTGCAGCGGAAAGGACCCCACAAGCAGTCGTCACGGGGATGGGGCCACGGCTTCCGCGCACCTGGAGATAGAGCCCTTCCCCGCGAAGGGCACCCAGGAGAAGGGCAGCAGCGGACAAAGAGGAATCGGTGACCTTCTCTCCAGGCCCCTGAGCGCAGGCCCCCATGAGGAGGGGATCTTGTCTCTGAGACTGTGTGGTCACACACTGGCCAGCTCTCTACTTCACAGGCCCCGAGAAGTCAGGGGCGACCTACAGCCTCGATCATCACCCTCTCCTGCATTTCTGTTCCCAGTGCCTGGAACAGCATGGAGCCACAGGGATGTCTGTTCGTGAACGAAGGCACTGGCACCTGCTGAGGAGGGTCTTCTGGTAAACGGTGTGTGGTTAACTCACCGGCTTCTCTGTCTTTTTCAAAAATTAGAAACAATTTGCACTTACTATGGGATGTGAGTCTACCATTCCACAACCTAAATCCTTTCAAAGATGTCATGGAAAAGGCAAAAATGTGCATAAAACCTGAAGTATTCGGAATGCTTGGGCAAGCGAGGGAAGAAGGCATGCTGTCTCGTGTTTGTGAAATGGAAGAGCAGACTGAGAAATATACATTCTTCTTTAAAGAGCCAATACCTTGTAGCACACTTTATAATCGTTTTAGAGCTTGTTTGATTACCCTGATCATATTATTGAGAAAAACAATCCCTATTTTAATTTTAAATGCTCGAGGGCAGGGCTCTACCTCATCCACTTTGACCCACTGCATCTAGCTGGGGACTTGACTTATGGGGATGCTCAACGAAGTTAATTGAATCAATATTTAAATTAATTTCAACAGCATATGTGAAATTTACTTGTACCAAAAATATGAATTACTCATACTGAAGCATTATATTTCCCAGTTCAGATTATAGAACACCTTCTAGCCGTTGAAGGACACGTGTTACTGTACAAACCAATGAAAAACCTTGAAAACCTGGCTGATGTCTCCCGAAACGTAGAGAGTTTGTCCCTGTCCATTAAGAGACAAATCAAAGCGTCTGGGGATCAAACATCCCACTGACAAAGTCCTCAACGCCCGTCCCCACAGATGTCCCGCAGGCCCATACGCACTCTCTGCCCAAGAATGCCGTCACGTCCCCATCGGCCCTGTAACGGGAGCCCGCTGCAGGGAAGGGCTTGCTGAATGTCCATGCATCTGCTGACCATTCACCCCGGGATTTCAGAAGACCTCGGGGCTTCGCGTAAAGGCTCAGCCTCTTCTGAGCAGAAGCAGCCCTGGATCAACGCCTTTCACCCCAAACGGGAAACCCAGCACAATCAACCCGGCTGACAACGTTTTTCTGCAAAGTCTGGGCCCTGAAACAAAGGGAAATAAACTACAAAAATAAAATAAAATAATGATTTAGATGCAGCAGTGCAAGACAAGGGGAAGTTTTGGGTTCTCCTGTCCGGCCCCGAGTCCCGGGCACAAGCCCAGCGTGCCTGCGAATGCGGAGCGGAGGGGGAGAGAGGGCTGCCCTGGCCACGTCCAGTCTGCACGTCCGGGATCTAGACACATCCACCGTTCCTGCCAGAACCTTAAGAGATTCCACACCCCGGCGTACGCATCGCTAGGGACGGGCTGAAGGACGATGACCAGCCAAAGAAAAAAAAAAAAAAAAAAGAAATGATTTCAAGAAAAATCACACGGGAGGCAGCTCACTAAGATCAGATTCTTACTCAATCACCATTTTATAATTAATTGTGTAACAAATAAAATTTGCACAGAGTTTTGTCATTCTTCCTATGGACAAAACAGGGCTCGGCAATAAATCTAACCCCAAGTGCCCTCCCAGAGCAAACCTGGTCACGAATTCCTACCTGGACAGGTGTGGGTGGGTGGTCACAGCCCCGGTTTCTCTTTGCCTAAGCCAGCCCGGTCCATTGCTCCTATGCATCAAGGCTTACACCCCTTTGAAATGCCTTGTTCAGACCCCTGGGAAGAGTAACTGCCCTCAGAGAGCACAGGATCTCGTTAACGATCCTGTCTTCTAATCAGAGATCCCCAGCCTTGCCCTGGCCCGCCTCCATTTCAGCATCCTCAGGCTCCTCCTTAATTCCAAATGCATAAAAGAGGCTGCAAAACTTTCGTTCTCTGATCCGTGAATAATTTTACTCCCCAGCATGCAGTGAGTTTGCCTCAAACACACTGTTAGGAAAATTCTCTGCAAGTTTGGAGGTTCCTTTCATCAACATCTACGTGATAGCAGGCTTGCGCAGGGGGAAGGTAAGGAGAGTAACGAGTAGACTCAGAGACCTTCGGTGAACACAGAGCCTGGCAACAACGCCCGTGGTCTTCGTTCTGCAACACAAGTTTCTCGTCAGGAAAGTATGAGCTGAGACACGGTACTGGGCTGCCCCCACCGATGCCCTGTGCCCTGAAGTCGTGTAAGTACTTCGCAAATATGTAACCTCTGCATGTAACAAACAGCCGTTGATGTTCGCACTACAGGCTGAAAAAGAGGAAGACAGTTAGGAGACAGTAGACCCAACTCCGACGCGTACAGAGGGCCAACGCTCGGAGAACGCAGACGCCCTCCCCACAGCACGAGAGGAAGCTTGTGCCCTGAAGCTGCAATGGACACTTATCTTCCCGGAAGGCTGAGACCCAGGGAGGAAAGATAATCAGCATGACCTCGTGGCCCCCGTGAGCGGAGATAGAACTGAGAACTGTGCTTTTAATACACTGAGGTGACTTATTTTTCAAAGAGGTTGTGAAATATCAGGAGAAATAGGCTGAAAGAGTAATTAATTCCAACTTATATTAATTAAAAGGAATATCTACTTTATGTCCTTTGAGGAGAAAAACTGCAGATTACTGAATTCAGAGCCTAAGAAATGAGAAAGTTAAAAGAAAATTGAACACACACACACACGGCGTGGATGGATTCCACCTCCTGGCTGCAAGTGGCCTTATTGAATTTATGGCTGCTCTGCTCTAACCCTCTAAGTATGTATGGATTAGCTGATCGCCGCTCCACTCAGAAGTCAAAGAATGTCAGGGCTGGGGAGGAGGTGGGACAAAACCACTTCCTGTGCTGAGGAAGAAACTGAAGCGCAGGGAGAACTCCTGGCCAGGAGAGGTGGGGTTCAGACAGGAGCCCCCAGCCCACAGGCTCCAGGCACTGCACCTGCCTGAAAGGGTGTTGCTTCGAAGGGATGGAGGGGGAACTGGAGAAGTAGGCCAAGGACTCCTCGTGGCTCTACCTGAGGGGCCAGGGAAGAGAGAGGCAGCCCAGTGTCGGGCAGGAAAGAATGCGACACCCCTGTGTGCAGGTTACTGGCCGTAACGGACAGGGAGAAAAGGAGCGCCTGCTCCCCGAGGAGCCCAGGGGCCTGGGGTGGGCTGGCCAGGACAGACTCTGCCTGTTGCTGCATGGCTCGACTCCTCCGCCTCTGGACATTAGGAATTGTGGGGACGCTGAGAAATCTGCTTGAAAAGGGGACACTCATACATGAACGTGGAGGCGTGTCTGGCTGGGAGTGGACCTGGTGTTCACGTGCCGGCAGTGACGCCTTCCTCGCCCACGGGAGCTTCGGTAATCAGCTCGTGGCTCTTCCACGCAGTCGTGGTTTTGCCTCCAGCAAGTCTTCATCGGATAGACGTGCCGACCGCCTCAAAAGTGGCAGCTGCCCCATGGCCCCTCTGTCCCCAACACGCTGGGAAGGTGCTTCTCTTCAGCACTGTGATCTGTGTGACAAAGTCCCTACCCCATACGCAGCATGGACTTGTTAGAAATGTGTCATTTTCGAAGTCATACGATATGGTCGCTATAGTAGACATCAACTCCTTCCACGGGAATGTTTCTTTATCGAACATTCACTTACGCAGGTGCCACTGAGACCCATCACTGGTCAGCTGCGAACGGAGTCCCCTGCGGCCATGGGCCCTGTGAACCGATAGGGAACCGAGAACCACGCTTTTAATAACTGAGGTGGTCTTCTCTCCCACTGGGAGATTTGTTGGGCGTCTCCCACATGTACTTGAACTGGCCCTGAGAAGCGCTGGTGGACTCGGTGCCCTTTCCCACGGCCTCGCCGCCAGCAGTCACACCGGGGTTATTCCGTAGGTGGATTTCGTGCGTCCGCCAATCATGTGCCCTTGAAATTTTCACACAATGCTGATCATTGGCTGTGGGAGTCTACTTGTTATCTGTTTTGTCTACCGTATGAAAAGATGTTTAATAGATGACATAGCTCCTTCCAGAATAACCACGTAGAGTATAGATTGTTCTGCAAATAAAAAGAAGAACCTAAAGTTCCTCTCTCTGAAGCACAGTTCACCTTTGACAGGACACCGCACCAGCTGTCACGGACACATGGAGCAGCTCCGTCCCTGGCACAAGCCACGCGGTTTCCGGCCAGAGGAAGGTGCTGTGTGTGACGGTGAGCACAGAGGGCTGGCCTATGAGCAGCAGTTGGAGTGAGGTGCAAGGAGGGGCACCCAGGACGTGCCCCCTTGACTCCCTCTTTCACACAGTCACCGTGTCCCTGACACCCAAGACCTCCCGATGCCCCTACTCCGGGAACCTGCTGCACACGGGTCCCCAGGTGGTCTGCACTGGGCCACATCACCTGGGAGGTAGACAGACATTCACACTGATGTCCAGACTCCATGCACCTGACCCTGGAGAGTCTGCATCTGGCCGACGGCACTGGAGTTCTAGGCAGTCTGTGCTGAAAGTCTCGATCATGTGACCCTGGGAAGAACATCTAATTTAAAGTCACAGTTGGAGATTTTTCTTTCTTTCTTTTCTTTTTTTTTTATATTCTTACTTGGCATTCCTACCTTTTAACATGTCAACGTAGGTCTTCAGACTTGGAGCCCCAGGTGGGGGATGGGCAGCATTTCTATTCGAAACTCAACCTGAGTCACAAGACACTAAGCTAGAAGGTGTACGCCGGAAGGAAAAGGCCAGGTGGCCTGGTCTAGTTAGCCCTTGGAGGCTCCGTGTGTAGGGGAGGGGGCTGGCGTCCGTGGGGAGGCCCTGCCCTCTTCACAGAGCTCGGCCCCTCCAGACTCGCCCACCATTCTCTGCTCTTGGGGGCGGCAGCCTCCGTCTGTCACCTGGCAAAGACCTAACCTAACCGCCCTTTTCACAGCGCCCATCTGCAAGTCAGTCCATTTCAGACAACCTTTTGGAAAGTGGCCTCAGATGCTGTTCTTGGGCAAAACTTGAGAAAAATTCATGAACTCTTTCAGAATGCAAAAGCGCCACGTGGCTGTGGAGAATACTCACAACCAACATGCCAGACGTGAAGGCAAATCTATTCCCTAGAGCATTCCTGCTGGGGAAAGTTTTTTACTATTTTCTCTTATGGTTCCTCTTAGGGTCACTTCCAATGTCCAAGACTTCCTGGTCATAAACTTCAAAATGCATCTTCTCTGGGTGACATTACTGAGCATCTAATGTTACTAAAACGGAATGTGATATCCAAGGTCAAATCCTGATTTTTATGCTGCTATCACTTGGCCTGATGGAGAAATCTCTATTTTTATCTGCCAACCAGGTAAGCGCTATGAAAGCATTTTGTGCCCCCTACAGAATTCTAGAAACTAAGATCAGGGTTATTCTTATAACTATAAGACACTCAACTTTATCCAACTCTAATTATGAATTTCCACTTACAAATAATTGCTCTCCAGAAAAACGGGGCTTGCTCCGGTACACATCTGGAAGTGACAGTCTCGTTTTTTAGTTGCCGTTAGAAAATGCTCACTAGCAGGGCTTTAAGGTTAGGATCTCCCAGAGTTGTGCGCATTCCACACGGGCTCATCCCACAGACCCTTACAATACTGAGTCTGGTTCACGGCTGCTTTGCAAAGAGGAAGCAACCACGAGTCAGATGTGTGAAGTCTGTGGTTTTCACTGTTGGGGGAGGGGGGGCCAAGGCAGGAACCGCGCCCTGCCTGCCGAGCTTCACCCCGACGCTGTCGAGCACAGAGCACAGCGTTTCCGGGTGGGGGCCCTGGCCACACGGGGCCCCTGAGCACAGGGAAACGAAGACACGTTGCTCCGCTCGCGTGCCGTTAGCTGCCCGTCTACGTGACGTGCTGGTTCTGCACTCCTTCAAACTTATTTCATAACTCAGGTTACTTTCATCAGGAAGAAAGCCAAGCATGCAAAGTCTAACTGCACTATTGGCAATGTGAGCGGTCCCGACAAATAAAATGTTTCGGTGCCGAGCTCCTTGTAATGAAGTTTTCTGCAGTGAGAAGTATGCCATTCGAATTACATTGACAGAAAATGTAGTAATGGGCTAACACCCGGCATTGCCCCGCTGTGTTTCCAACGACCTAAAAGAAATCACTGAACTAACCATTGAATGCAGCCGCTACCTACACCCTCTGACACTTCCCCCGCCCCCTGAGGGTCCCGCAGACCCAGGGCCTCCCTGTCAAAGGGCGCAGGTTGTCCACCGCATGTCCTCAGCTCCCGGGGTGACATCAAGTCTGAAATGCAAGCCCAGCACTTTCCTAGACACCCTGCCTTCCCTGCCACATTGGGATGCGGCAGAGAGGTGCCGGGAGCAGGAGTGGGGCAGGGTGTGCCAGGCTGGGCCCCTATGGGGGCAGAAGGAGCGGTGGGTCATCAGCAGGCGGGGGGCTCCCATGAGAAGAGCCTCCACTCAGACAGGGTCCCCAGTCTTAATGGTCCCAATGCATTTGTACACCGCACAGAACTCCCTGGGACACCAGCAAATGGAGACATGTGGACTTCCAGATGTCAAGGTCACTGCAAGTTCAAACATCTTATAATGTGTCTATGATCTGCTTGTCAACATGGTCTGCAAAGAGGGACAAATACCACATGATCTCACCTTTAACTGGAACCTAATCAACAGAAGGAAAAAGCAAACAAAATATAACCAGAGACATTGAAGTTAAGAACAATCTAACAATAGCCAGAGGGGAGTGGGGAGGGGACTGTGGGGAGAGGGATTACAGAAACTACTATAAAGGACACATGGACAAAACCAAGGGGGAGGGTAGAGGTGGGGGACGGAGGTGGGTTCAGATGGGGTGCAGTGGAGGGATGGGGAGAAAATGCAGACAACTGTAATTGAACAACAATAAAATAATTTAAAAATTGAAGAAAAAAAGAGCGACTTTTCTTTGTTGTGGTTGTTTTAAGTAATCCTTTTTAAGAACTGCTATCTCATGTAGGGAAAGCACGGCGCGCTTATTCAAAGGATCCAGCGACACGCGAATATCGATGCTGCGATGTATCTGCCTTTTCAGGTAGTTTTTACACGTGCATAGAAGGGGCTTGCCTTTTCCCTACATACAAATGGAAACAAAATATACATTCTGTTCCGAATCTTCAACTCAACCTTTCACCATGGAAACACTTTCATGTGGGCAATACAGTGTATCACACAATTTATTTTGTTATTTTAGGATGACGGACATTTGTGCTCCATCCAATTTTCCAGTGTCAGAGAGAGGGCGACAATGAATAAGCACCTGTCACTGCAGGAGAGACCACACTCAGGGTTCCCACATGTGACTGGGCAGACTATGGACTGGCGTGGACAACTTATCTGCCTCACAGATTCTCTAGATAGACAAGGATCCATGGGAAGTGGCCTCCCCGTGGGCTGGCTAACTCATGGCACATCAGTTGTTTCATAAATGTATCAGATTAAAAAACAGCATTGTTTAAGGTGTTCTTTGGAGCAATAATAAGTTTGGGGACCTTTTCCTACATGTATCATTTATGTTGGTTCTTTCTGTAAAATACTAACTTATATTCATTGCCTCTTTTGGGCCAGGTCCTGGACCCGTGGCTTAGTGACCATATGAAGCTCTTTACAGAGTCACATGTTTCTAGCATGGTCACGGGGACAGACTCTAGGGGTGGCCCCCACGGCCCCACCTCCCGGTGGTCGCGCCTGTGTGACTCTCATCTGCGTGAGGTGGCCGGGACATGACCTGGCTTCTAACCAACAGGACAGGGCGACGGTGACTGTGTGTTCACAATGCTGGGACTACAAGCAACCCTGCAGCTCCCAACCTGGTGAGTCTCTCTCTCTCTCTCTCTCTCTCTCTCTCTCTCTCTCTCTCTCTCTCTCTCTCTCTCATCCCTGGGCTCCAGGCCACCTTGGGAAGCCCCACGTGACAAGGACATGTGTCTGGCCTCTAGGAACTGACAGTGACCTCAAGAAATAAACTCAAGCTCTCTGCCCTGCAGCCACACAGAGCGGTATTCCTGCCAGCCACCTAAGTCATGAGTCATCGTGGAAGCGGGTGGCGCCCCAGGCAAGCTGCCCGTGACAAGGGTGTCCCCACCCTGACCTTGACTGCAGTCAGTGAGGCCAGGAGCAGAGGGCTGGTGTGACCCACAGGGACAGGGAGGCCCTGGCACGTGCCGTCTGAAACTGCTGCATGGGCGGGGGTGATGTTACGCAGCAACAGTAGGTAGCTGATGCAACCAGTACTGAGATGGGAGACTCCCCTCCACTGTGTCCCTGTGACTGTCCTCTGTCACTTCAGTTGTTCCTGGTGGGGTCTGGTCCCACAGAGGATGAACTCGGGAACAGAGGACAACATACCAAGGTGTTTCCAAAAATGCCTTTGGCCTCCTGTCCCTATCCTCGATTTGGGACAAAAAGTAAGCAGCCACTAAAAGGCATAAAAAAGTGGTTCGAATCCACTTATTCTAATTTCAAGGTTGTGATAAGTGATGCCCAGTCTCTACCGTGCGCAGCTGTGCTCGCTCCCGGCTCACAGGCCCCTTTCCTAAATACGAAAGGGGACCCACTTCGCCCGAGCAGCGACAGTCACCTCACCTTGTCATGTAACACTTTATATTACTTTACACCAACTCTTTTTTAAAAGGCCTCATGGTGTTCATCCATCATAAAAATGGAAAGAAAAACACATTTGCTGGGAGATATCAATCACCCCTCAGAGTTCAGCCTGTGCTCCCGTCAGTTCCCACACCTGGGCAGCTTGTCCCCTCCACGCCTCCTGTGGCCACTAAAAACACTGGGAAGGTAATTTTGTAATTGCAGGGGCAAAAGGAAGAGACCGGCTAGTTCCTCTTTGTTTCCTAATCCTCTTATGTAATTCTTTTAAATCGAAAGTGGAGAGATAAGGCAGTCCTAGAGATCGTGTGCCCACTGCAGGCTCACGCATCTGCGGGAGAAGCTCTACCATCCTCAAGCTATCTTCACTAGAAGAAGAAACGCAAACAGCCCGGGGAACTTTCTGTGTGTGCAAAAGAAACCACCGTGCAAAGGAAACACAAAGGCGTCAGATACGCATCGCGAGACGATCGTGCGGATGGGGTCTCAAAGCCAGCGTCGGCACAGGGACACACGAACCGTGAGGGTGACTTGAAGATGTCCCTCTGTCTTTTACGAGTCTTTTCCCCAAATGTGTCCATCACGCATGCCGGGCTCACTTCGAGGTGCAGACAGGGTCTCCGATGGAGAAGCGGTTGGGGGCGGGAGGCACCGCCATACTTGCTGCGGTGAGGGCGTCTTGCAATTTTCAGCACTCAGATCTAGCCACACGGCGAGCGTACGTGCGGACAGAAACAACCCAGCCAACAACCAACACGGTTTTTAAAAAAAAAATGATCCCAAACTCATGATTCCCTACGTCACGACCCAGGATGGTGAAACAGGGCGAGAAACAAAGGAATTCAGACGGAGGACAGAGCAGGTGGCTTCAGCCTCTCAAAGCTGGGCACACCTGGGCATGGGACCACCAGGAAGCGCTGGGCTGGATCCTCAGAGAGAGGCTGGAGCCAGGTCCCGGAGCGCGGGCTGTCAGCCGTGGCACGCTGGCTCCTGCACAGGTGCACGCGGCACACCAGGCCGTGCAGGCCCCACACCTGCTGCGGGAGACCAGGGCGCCGGCCGGGCCGCGAGCCGCGAGCGCGTCTGTTTTTCCCACCCCGCGCTCAGTTGGTGTTGCTTCAGAAAGCCACCGCAACAAAAAGCGAAAGTAACTAAGGGGATGGAACTTGGAAAACAGAGTTTAACATGACAAAAATGCTGTTTCTAATAAGCAGACTTGCAATCCAGGCCAGAGTGTGGCCCCTGCCACGGGAGGAGGGCAGGGGGGGGACCAGAAAGCAGGCCCGAGGGTGTGCGTGTGGCAGGAACTCAGCCCAGACAGGCATCAATCGGGTGTCTGTGGGGTCATCCACACACGTGACGCATAAAGAGGCTTCTGTCCGTCCTCGGGCCGGTTCTCACGCAGCCCCTTCATTCCCACTGACCGTGACCCTTTCCCCTCCATTCTCCGGGACGGCCAGGTGTCTACCCGTGACAGGGACTCCTCTCTGATACCCGCCTGACATTCACGGTCTCTCTCACAGCCTAATGTTTGAATAGATACTAATTAAATCAAGTGACTGCGTGGGGTTTTTTTGTCTTGTTTTGTTCTGGAAGTAAGAATGCCAGCTGCATGAGGGCAGTACCAGATCCCACTTCCTCGTGGGAGTGTGTAGGGCACGGTCGGGGACGGGAATCGGAGTTCTCCTGGCTGAGAGGTGCGGGGCGGCTTGCAGCACAGGTCTTCAGGTGAGCGAGGTGATTCTCGGATCCTGTTTAAGAGCCCAGACTTCCCAAATCCCTCCTCCGCCCCCAGGACTTCACTGGGAAGGATGCGCAGAGCCCAGACACAGGTGTACGTCCCCAAGATGAGAGTCGTTCAACTGAGGTACGTAAAGATGTCACCAAACGAAAATAACTCCACCTAGCAGGAACGAGATGGCTTCTCTCACTTGACTTTCTCTTGGTATCTACAATTTTACTGGAAGTGTTAAGACCTAAATTTTAAAACTCTTACATTGTTTCTGTGAAAAGGGAGCGCGCATGTGGAGTCTCAAACCAGCCACCATGTGGCCGTAACCAGCGACACACACAAGACAAAACCCTGAACGCCAGATGTCTCTGAAGTCGTTCGCAGGACTTCTGTTTGGTAACAACTGGGGGAAAAGAATGAGCTAGGACAGGAGAGGCAACAGCGATGCTGGAGAAGTTTACGCCTCGAGCGCACGAAGGGACGCGGGCACTCTACGCTGTTCACGCCCTGTGAAAGCGCACCCCCCCTCGTGTTGCCAGGGTCCCCCCGCTCTTCCATGTGAAGTGGCCATCACGGCCTGCAAGTCCCGACTGTTCACAGCTGCCTTTGGCACCAAGGCGCACCGCTTCCCTACCCATCGAGAAGACGACAGTTTGAAATGCGGCGCCAACGATCGCTGGTGGCCTTGGAACACACACCTGCCATCCACCCTTTGAAAGAAAGCCAAGCATCTTTAGGTACAGGAGATCCAATATTTTCCTAAGAGGGAGCTGTGTTGAACTTTCCGTAACCCTGAAGATTAGCATGGGCAGAAAAGTCAAATGTTTTAGTGTTGATTAGCAATTCAGTGACAGAAAAGGAAGCGGCAATTCAGAGAGTCACTGGATGAGGCTGCGAGAACCTGTCATGTCAAGGGTGTGGAATGTGACAAGGACGTGAATGAGGGGAGGCCACCATACAATGTACATGAATACCAACGTCGTGTAGAAAGTGAGCCATGTGTGAAAGGTCAGTAATGACACTCCCTACCAAAAACAGGAGGAGAAATAACTAAGTTTCCCTGAATCAAGGCGCACGAATTCACCACGCACCCAGGAAAAGACAGCTTAGAACTCACCATCAATTTCAAAGGCTTGTCATTCATCAGAGATCATTCCCCAAATAATTCTAATTTTAATCCAACAGTTAGCTCTTTCTTATACAACACTAATCCTATCAGAGTATACTAAACGGTAAAAGAAAAAAATAAAATAATTCACTCGTACAGTAGTTTTATATGAAAGAATATAATTATCCCTTGAAGTTTTCCCAAGATATAAACATCATGGATAGGGAGCTTGAATCTGAGCTTTGTTGTAAACCTTCCTTTAAAAAAAAAGGATTAAACAGCATAGAATAATGAACACGGATACTGGAGGCACTAATGATAAAGAAGAAATCTTCAGAAATAATTGCACCATTTTATAATATAGTACATTCATCATGAAATCAGCATGGGCCAATTAGCCTATGAAGTCTCAGTAAATAGGTTGTTAGATTCTCATGCTTTTCCTTGAAAAGGAGGTAGAGGTAGAAAAGTGGATAGATGAATGGTGGGTGGGTGGGTGGATGGACGGATGGATGGATGGATGGGCGGCCATCTATAAAGGCAGACTTCTGACAACACCTAAAACCCACTTATTGAGAATTACTTGGGGGAGAGGCCTTGGAATTTGCATTTACACAAGACCTCAAGTGATTCTTACGCACATCAAGTTTGCAAAAATATTCAAAGACTTTCCATCATGGTCATAACACCAGCATCTACAAGGACAAAGGTGACATGTTTAGTACAAAGACCAGAGTGTTGCCACAAAACCCTGGGGATATGCTGAGTGTCCTCGAAAGCCACTCTGACCCCACTGGGATGTGTGGCTTACCGTCATCTGGGTAATTCCAACAGAAAGTGGGACTTACATTTGTAACACCTATGTGTCATATTAGCTTCCCTCGAATTTAATTGAGCTCAAGGGTCTCCAAGATACATAAAACAAAAAGGAGATAAAGGAGTAAAAAGTACTTGGAAGGGAGCCAATACTTTATATACTTTAAACCTCAAGTTGCAATAATATCCTAAAAGGAACTCAGGGATGATAAAACTCGTTTGCGTCACCAACAATGAGTCCTTTATACTTCTATTCCTCTTGGTCTCCTGTTGGTAACAAGAGTCATTATTAACTCACAAAGCATCATTCGTGACTCACTTCTTTACAAACAATGCAGGAACATTTACGTTTAGAAGGATCGGGTTTACTCTAATTGCATTTGGAGAGCAGGGCTGTGCTGAAATACCCCTCTCCCTTTCACAGCCTTCCAGGCAAGAAGATTTCAACCAGTATGTTACAAAACGCAACGCAAGTAGTTATTTTTAACAGGTGTCCATGCCTGCGTAGTCTTTCAATCACCACAGAAGTTTCAGCTGGAAATAAATGTTGCCACTGCGGTCAAAGTAACACGGACTGTACCTCCAGTTCATGTGTTGAAATTTTATTCCCCGGTCAGATGTCTGCAACATTCTCAGAAGTGGGTTTTGTGGCCTGAGACAGCGTGCCTGGCGGATGACGGGCTGCATCCCGCCAGTACAGAGATGTTGGAGGATACAGAAAGAGCGTGCAATTTCCCCGAAGCACGGATGGCATTTTCCTCTCCCAGACATTCCCGGGTGATGTACATGGTTTAAAGAAATTGTAGCCAAACTTAAAAGGGGCAGTGGGGGCGGGGTGGAATATGTTTCATATTCTGCATCCAAAAAGGTTGATTTTTGGGGGGGAGGGAAATAAACCTTACAAGTTGTGGATTATTTCCATAAAGCTCCTACAGTCAATCATTTTAACCAATCCAATTAAACAATTTTCATCTATTCTTTTTTATACAGTGGGAATTTTAATTCTGTCCTTTATCAACCTCAGTACTAGGGAAGAAATTCTACCCTGAATACCGACATGTTAATTAGTAAAAGGTCATTGAAAGCATCCTAAAGCCACTGTGGAGGAGGGTTCTTTTCTTGCTCTTAGGCAAACACCCAATACGAGGGATGTTCATACCGATAGGTTGTCCCGAGCTGGACATCCAGGGAGCCGAGCGCAGTGGCTGTGCTCCGGAAGCTCGATTTCCTTTAGGAGGAACTGGTTGCACCGTAGCCCCGGAATCTTTCCCTTCGCCTCAGGTGTCACACGTGAGCCAGTTCAAGTGTTTCAAACAACCTCCTTCTCTGGGTGCTACCGCAGCCCCGCCCCAGAACGGAGCTGGGTTGGTTCTTTCAGCTACCACGGCTGGTCCAGGAACCCAAGTGCCTCTTCTCCCCACACGGGGACCAACAGGCTTCCAGATACCCCACGCCACCCGAAGGTGCAAACACTGCAGGCCACCGAATGTCTACACCTTTCCCCACATGCCACCCTCTGATTTATTAGCCAAACAAATGAAATTAAAAAAAAGATGGCAGAGCGGGTCATCTGCTCGGCGCAAGGAGTCCCCATTCAGTGACTTCATTCAAGAAGGACAGGAACCTCACCAGAAGAAGTACAAAAGGCCAAAGGGAAAGTAAAGTTTAAACGGCATGTATGCAAGTGGTGGTGGCTTATTTCCAGGATGAGCTCAGCAGAAAGCCTGGCAGAGACACACCGAGAATTCAGCTGAGCACGGCGTACTTAATATGCCATTTGCATTAGGACGGCTTAGAAATGTCTATGCTGGATTTGCTGTCTTGTCTACAGTGAGCGCCAACCAGCCACCCGGCCAGCCCTTGTTTATCTAGTTCTTAAAGGAAGCTGAACCGTTTTCCTGACATTTTCAAAGCTCTGGTGGTGTTTGTGCCAATAAACTGGAGACTAGAGACGCATGGCCCCTGGGAGGAGCTGTTCTGCCTGCAGGAACTTGCAAGTCCCTCTGTTCGGCCAGTCTTCCCATCACCCATGACCGGGCAGCTGAAAGCCCACATGAACCCCCAGTGACTGCCCTTCTCTGCGGGCCTGTGTTCGGGGAGACACTGAGAGCTGGGGAGGTCCACTTCCAGGAACTTTGCCACCTGCCATGGGCTCCTGGGGACCTGTTTAAGGGCATCTCCTCGCCCTACTGTTCACAGTCAAGTTCACAAAGCCTCTCACCTCAGAAGAAAGCCTCCCTTCTCCTTACCTTTTTAAAGACTTACAATCCCAAACTGAGAACTGCAGGGAGCTCCAGACGCACAAGTGCTTTCTGACTAAACAGTTCCAAATTGAAACAAAAAAAATAAAAACAATAAAAACAATCCCCTTGACAACGCAATAGAAATATGTGTAAGCAAATCACGACTGCAGAAGCATTAACTGCCTCTTCCGTGGTCCACCTTTCTAGTGTGTGACCATCATGGGTTTCCTGTGAGAGGCACTGACTACTGTGAGAGCCTGTGCAGTGGCCTGGCCAGAAAGGAGTCCAACTGGAAAATGAAAGGTCCCAGCATCCCCCCTGGGGCGACGGGAATTGTTAAAAGGGAACTCAAGTGGAAGCCCACAGGTTTGCGGAAGCTGCTGGGCCGGTGTGTTTCTCTCTCTCTGCTGAGTTCCCTGGGTTTGGCAAGGCCTGGTTATGTGGCTTGTCTTTGCAGGGAGAGCTAGGGAATGTTAGAATGAGGAACTGTGACAAACACATGTCTGTCCCAGGCTTCCTGCGGTGAGACCTCCGGGAACTCTTGTACTTGGCCCTTGTTCGGAGGCTGAGTGATGCCCTCAAGTCAACAGCAGGAAGGCAAGTGAGGACCAAGGAGCCAAGCGTGTTTGCCCAGCAGATCGGCCCCAGATCTGGGGTGCAGATGGGAGTGCTCTTGGAAGGATCATTCCACCGATTAACTAGATGAAAATGCTTAGAGTCTTCTTCCCTCTCCAGAGGTCCCTGCAAATATGCAGCGTTTAAGGCAATATGCACACTTGGGACTCAACCTTTGCAATAACATCAATCATCAAACAGAGAAAAAGCATCACAAGCGAATTCCGGATACCCCCAACACTACACTGGAGCACAAGCAGATAAGGCTGATGGCCGAGAATGGAGGGTGCCAGGTGCCAGGGACCACAGCTGCAGCCTCTCCAGCCTCTCAGGACTCAGCAAACAGGTCACGGATGACGCCCCACACACCAAAAACTCCCCACCAGCCTTTGCCACAGCGGGAGCCACCACCCACTCCGCACACACCAAGCAGTTCCTGGGGCCCCGGGGGCCTGAGCTGTCCCAGAGCGAGCGTTGCTTCTCCGGAAAGACCGGCGCCCAGCCTGAAGCCTAGAGCCTGCACCTCTCAGCAGAGGCCCCACCTTGGCCACCAGGGCTTCCCAAAGCCCATGAGGTCCAGCCCAGGAGCCTGGGTGCACCGGAGGAGACTCGGTGCTGGCGGTGCTGGCGGCCCCAGCCTGCTGCGTACAGCCGCTTCCACACTGCCACTTACAGTCACTCTTGACCCTAGGGTCGCAGAGGAGACCAGCCCCATGGGGTGATGAAGGTGCCTGGCATACCCACCTCAGCTCAGGCCAGGCAAGAGCGCTCTCTCTCTCTCTCTCTCTCTCTCTCTCTCTCTCTCTCTCTCTCACACACACACACACACACACACACACACACACACACACACACACACACACCAGTCTTGCACTGTGAGCGCCAAGCAGCCAGAAGTACCCTTAGGGCTCCTGGAGCCCGGATCTGGGACTCCACTCGGAGAGCAGAAGATGCTCTCCTCCCTGTGGCTGCCCCTCCAGGCTCCAGGGACACCCAGGACTTTGCACCCCTTCCCTGTTGGTACTGGGACCTGCAAGGGCACCTCTGCCCAGGATCTGCACCCCTACTCCCTCGCTCCAGCCCCCCGCCTCCGGCAACCGCCTGGGCCCACCCGCATGGGGGCGGGATCCTCCCACACACACGTGTGCCGATTATTAAGCAGCCCAGGCAGGGCCGCTGCCGTCTCCAAGCAGCAAACCCTGCTAATTGCGGGGGAAGGGCACTCGGAGCGCGCGGAAGAGCGGGGAATGGAGAGTGCCCTCAGAGGCAGGAGGGGGCCCTGGCCCCCAATGGGCTTTGGGCGCAGGGGAAGGGGCGGGAAGTTTTGCAGAGTTGTGCGTAGCAGGTGTTTCCTCTCCAAGCAGGGGCCTGACAGGGCAAAGCCGGGTCCTGGCCCCAGGCCCTGACCCAACCCGGGCGCCGATGGGCGGACACCTCCTAGGGACAGCCCTGCCCCCTCGTTCTCTACTGTTCCAGCTTCACCTCCATTTCCAGCCAGTCCGCGGCTCCCTGAGACCGCTGCCCACCACCCCGGCATGCCTCCGTGGTGGCTCCAGCACCGCGCCCAAGGCGGGGCATCGGGACCCAACCGGGTGGGTGGGCAGAGGGTAGGTGTCCGAGGGTAGCTTTCCAAACCCCGATGAATGTGAACTGGGCCACTAACACCAACCATGTGCTCCGGAGGGTCCCGGGGATGCATCCCCACAGACACCCCTGGTGAGGCTCACGGCGGGGACAGGCTCCTAGCGGTCGGTCCCTCTCACCCGGCCCCGCAGCCGCAGCCTGTGGAGAAGAGCGACCGGAGGGGAGGCCTGTCCTGCCGTCCTCTCCATCCCTCCCCAGGCCAGGCCCATCTGGACGCGCCTGATGGAACCAGAGACGGTCCTTGGCCTCCTCAGTCACCCTGGAAACTGGAACTGTGAAGGAATAGAAAATGGGTGAAATCGAAGATGGAAGAATCTAGAGAGGAAAGGGGAATTTTATGTGGGGAAAGAGCAAATGACCATTAAAAAAAAAACACCTACAAAATTTGACTCCAAGCTTTAAAAAGGAAGACAAAAAAAATCTATGTAAATATTTCCAGGAGTAAGGCGATGGGGTGTTGACTGATGGGGGAGGGGGCATCCAAGGAGGCCAAGATGAGGGACCGGGCACGTACTTTCCAATGGGAAAATCAATCGGTTCTCTCTCCCCTCTCTCCCTCTCTCTCGGAATCAAGGGGGAGCTTGTCTTCCTTCCCAGAGAATAGACAAGCGCGGAGCTCTTGCCAGCCCCGAGGTTGCAGCCTGGGGGCTACTTTGGGGAGAACATTCCCCAACTCGGTGCAAGGAGAACACCGAGCTCACAGCGCTCTGAGCCCTGGGGGCGACCCAGGCAGCCCCTTTCTCCGGGCCAGCGGTAGGGGTGACCGCTGCGAGGACCTCCGGGGAGGGACACCCTCAGATCTCCCTGCTTCCTCCAGGCGCCTCGCCAGCTCCTTCCAACTTGCAAAGCGCTGGGCGCGAGGAGGAAGGCGGGGGCGACCCCGCAGAGGTAGATCCTGCTCCCCACCGAGGCTGGCGGAGGGGAGGGGCGGAGGAACAGCGGGGATGCGCGAAGGGTGCGGGGAGCCTGGCCAGCTGGCAGGGCTGCCGGCGGCACCCCAAGCCCCCAGAGAGCCCGAACTTGCCAGGCCGGCTTCGCCCGCGCCACTTTCCCAGATGCTCCGTGCCCGGAGAAAGTCCTAGGAACCAGCCCCCGCCACCCCGACCCCGCTGTGCCCACATCTCCGTGGACCGAACGCGCCGCCGCCGCGCAGTCAGCCCCGCTGGGTCTGGCTTCGTTCGCCCTGACAACGCACACCACCTCCCCACCGCGAAAAGCGACATTTCCTTTCGGCCCGAGTGAGGGGGAAGGCGGGCGGAGGCAGGGGTCGGCCAGAGCACGATGGAGGCGGCTCGGCTCCGGCGCTGCCTCCCCGGCGCCTGCAGATGCCGGCGACTCGGTCCCCTGCCCTCCCCGAGCCAGACGCCCGCGCTCCCCAGCGGCCGTGGAGGTCTCGCCCACCTCCCGCGGCGGCCGCCTCCTTACCCTGCGCTGCAGTGAGGAGCCCCGCGCCGAGCGCCAGCGGCACCAGGAGCAGCAGCGGCGGCCGGGCTCTCCTCCGCGCAGTCATGTCCGCAGCTATTCCACACGCTCTCCGCTCTGCGCGGCGGCTCTTCGCGGACGCTCCCGACTCCTCTGGGGCGCGCGGGGTTGTGGGCAGAGCCGGGAATCACCAGAGGGCACGGCGAGCGGCACCGAGAGCCCCGTCCCCAGACCGGCGCGCGCCCGACGCCTCCTGCAGGTGTGGGCGCCCGGCTCGCTGCCCGCTCATAGCATCGGTCCGGGGCCGAGCCACCGCGGGGCTGAGCGGCTGCGCACCCGCCGGGCGGCCGGGCCGAGCCGGCCGGGAGGCTCCGAGGCCGAGGCTGCGGGAGGGGGCGAGGCGGAGAGAGGAGCTCGCGCAGCCAGGAGAGACCTGGAGCCCGGAGCGGAGGCAGCTGAAGAGAGAGCCAGCGAGTGGGAGCCGCGGGAGGGAGCGAGGGAGGGGCGCGGGGGGAGGAGAGCCAGTCTAGAGAGGAAAGGCGGGGAGCGCAGAAGAACGGCTGCTAGCGCACAAGGAGCCGCTGCCGTGGCGGCTGGACTCAACCATCCCTACCCGCGGAGAGGGGACCGAGCCTGTCTCGGGCAACCCAGACCGCCCAGCCTCCGCGCCGGCGCCCCGCTGCGCTCCACTGGCCCCCTGCGCAGAGGCGCGCAGGCTGGAGAAAGCAGACTTGTTGGGCGCCCACGCCACACACACCCGGGGAGAGGCAACTCCGGAGAACTAGAGGGACCTGCGGCGCAGGGCTGGCCTCCATCTCCCAACCTCTGTTTACTGCTGACCGCAGACACAGAGAAGACCCTGCTTAACTTAGCAAAGCCACGCGGGCCGAAAGGAGGCAGACCCAAGCCCTAACTCCAAGGCAGGAAAAGAACGTGTATCATATCGGCGTGATTACACATCACCTTTGGCAAGATGACTATTTGTGAGGAGTGAGAGTAATTTTCCCATCTCCCGACTTAGGTGGTGTTGGGTTATCTGCGTACACACGGGTTCAGATTATTTTCGACATCGGGAAGAGGGTCTCCAATGGACAGTGTGGTCTGGCGGGGAGATGGTGCACTGGCGCACCCGCAGGTGGAAGTCTGTACGAAACCCAGTGGGCTGGGTGGGGACTTGGGAGAAAAGAGGCAGAGCTTCTCTCTGAACCTGCACAGGAAAAAGGCTGGCCCCGGGGGAACGGAACCCTAGCATCCCAGAAGTTGATAGAAAGAACCAGATTTCACCCAGCTTTCTCCCCCCCTCCAATACAGGGGGATTCCTGCCGTCTCTGGGGAACATCGGAAGCAAGGCGTTTTAGGGGGAGGTAGTACATTCATAGAAAAATAGAAGCCCTGGGTAAGGGCTAGTATTCACCAAAGGACAGTCAAGGGTTCACCCTTCTCAAACATTCCAGTATGATGCCGCATGAAACCCGTGTCTTCTGCCACGTTGGAGGGTTTTGGTGGAATGGGGACCCCATGGCTGGCCATGGCCGTGGCGCTTCAGTCCACCTGCATTTTGTCTCAATCTGCAAGATTCAGTAGGCTGACGAGGCCATAAGGTTTTATTTCCTTGTCTTGGTTTTCTTAGGTCCCCTTTCTCCCATGGGTCTCGAGGCCACATGGCCATGTGAGGGTGAATCCAGAAAAGGAAGGGCTGCAGTCTTGGAATGTCCGCACCAGAGCATGCTTCCCTTCAACTCCTTACTGCACCCTCCCCGCCCCCCGGAACTGCTGGGTGCACCATCCCACTCTCATCCCCATCCTGGAGAGATGCGCTCTCAAGGCCAGGGGTCACACTGGCTTCTCTGAAGGTGGCTGTCTTGACTGTGGCCTGGGTTCTCCACGTGCAGAACCCTCCTTCGCTCCCGCCATTGCTGCAGGAGAATAAGACGGAAGGCTGGACCATGCGGGAGTTCCCACCGAGTCCATGGGCACGTAGAGGGGAGGGTCACCCGCTCTGCCATTTCAAGTCAGGCCCCGGATGGTTCCTGTCACTCCGCACGTGGACAAACATGCTTTTTAAGACCCGCGACGTTGACCAAGCGCTCGTTTCAAGCTCTTCATCAGAAGCAAAACAAAAACAAAACCATCGATCTCCTTCCGGAGCTAAAGAGTTGACTTCTCCTTGAGAAACGGAGCCGTGTCTTCACACTGCTCTTCTCGATGACTGGTGTCACCGAGAAAAATCCCTGCCGTTACAAACCGTTTCCAAAGCCTACCCGTCCTGGGCTCGGCCTCATCAACGATTTCCACTGTATTAGGATCAGCAGGGCTGGATGTCACCTGTGAACAGAGCACCTTCACGCCGACCGGGACAGGCTCCAGGCTGTGTGCTTCGCGGCACCTTCCTGAGGATCCGCTCGAAGTGCTTACTGCATCTCCTTCCCCTGCTGTGCAAAGCATCCCTCTGATTCCCACCTGTCAGGGGAAGCGACCCCAAGGCCCGGTAAACACCCACTTCTGCTTGTATTTCCATGGGGCATCTTTCTGTCTTTGTGGAGATCGTAACTCAGCGAGTTACACTGATTCACACCCAACTGTTTCTTCATCACATGAATGCGGGGGCGGGGGGGAGGTGACTTTGAAGCCAGATAGGTTGATTTTGTAGTACGGTTGTATTTGTGCTAATATTGCCGTATTTTCCCCAAGATTGTGAGGCTGTTAATTTGGAAGGAAAACACGTGGCCCTGCTGCCATCTAGTGCCCGAGTTCTCTTGTCAAGTGTCTGCACAGCGATGGGTGGTCCCGCCTGTGTGACCTCTCTTCCCCAGCCTGAGCCCCCTGCCTGTTCTCTGAAGGCCACCCCCCCTCCCAGAACACTCTGGGGCCATGGAAGTGATCGGGCTGTGGAGATAGCCTATATCATCCGCTTCCTAGAGGCTTCCACCCTTTGATTGTCAAATGAACACAAAAACCCTAATGTATATTGCAATTCTAATGCCAGTGACTTAGAGGCGTATCGATCGAACAGAGTCAGCTGAGGTGGGGTGCCCTAGGGACGGCCCACGGAGCAGCTGAGTGACCTCCTGTGTGCACTGGCCTCGGTGCCTGGAGCAACGCCACTCCTGGGGTTCCAGCCCCACGTTCCGTCCTGGGCATATCCTGCTCCTTGTCTCTGGAGTCTGGCCAAGCAGCCCCAAAAATGCCATCGGCGCTCAGGAATGAGAGCTGAGCAGCGGGATGAAGTCAGAGAGGGTCTGACACACGGAAAAAAGGATAAAGACGTCCCTGAAACTGTAACGGCTGCACTGAGACGCGCTGGAGAGAGAACAGTGTTGTGACGGATGAGAGGGGGTTTTATTGTAAGTGAGATCATATAAGGAGGGCGCAGAGATGTGAACGGGGCACTTGAGATAAAATTAGAAATCAGAAACTTTGCCCAGTGAGGACGGCAATCACCTAGAAAAGCTGTAAGGCGTGACCGTCTCAGAGAAGGCGGCCTGTGCTGGGATTGCTCCATGGACATTACTTGGCTTGTCTAATGTCACATGCTATAGAAGTCGATGGGGACTGGAGAGTTGGGGACATTCTCTCCTTCACAGAGGGGTCATTATCAGGGGCCTGGGCTTCATGTCCTGTCCATGCATTGCCTATCCCAAAAGAGCAAGAAGGAGGGGGAGCTTACAGAATAAAAGCTGAAATCAGAATAGTCCCAGAGGAATTGCTTATTGTTTGCAATCCTCTCCTTTATATGGGGACTGTTGCTATCGTTACCCCTTCCAGTGATGACGGAAGCCAGGTGATCTGGAAGAGGTCACATCCTACTACGGACCAGCTGGGGGCTCCCACTCAGGCCTCTTGCTACATCAACGTTGCAAAGCCTCCCTTCCAGCCCCCCACCCACAGAGGGGCGCACAGACCTGAACCCCGGGGCCTAGTTCAAGCATAGGTTTGCCCATTGGAAAATGCGGGAAACGCCACTTCCCTCACAGTCCCATTGGAAGAGTCAGCAGTATAAACACAATGGCTGGTATAAATTCTTAAGAATATTATTTTCCTTCTCTATCATCAATCTGTGGAGGAGAGAAGAAGACACCCAGATGGAAAGAGCCTGTCCCATCTGTTCTGATCCGTATTTCAGGATATGTTTTTGTAGGAATTTTCATAGGAAAAAGCCACACAGCCAGCCAGCATCTCCCAGGTGAAGCCAGCAGGAGCCGCGTGGGGCAAACCGCAGGCGCCACTGAGTATGACTTTTAAGATCAGCCTGGGAGGCTGCCGCCCACTTGGCTGCTTCCCAAGGCCAGGAGAACAGAGCAACCTCACAGAGCTGGGGCGGAGCTAGGCAGAGGGACACTCTGAGTGTTCGGAGCTAATGCCGTCTGTCCTCTCGCACTAGAGCAGAGCCAGGCCGTGGCACCCTGAGCAGCTCTCTGCAGGCCCCAGCCCTGTGGTGCTGGGATGGGTGCAGGCTAACCCAGTGGCCGCTCCAGCAGCCCATCGTGTCGGGAGAACACAAACCTTTGCCTCGCAGGAGTGACTGCAAGACGGTGACAAAGCTGACTTCTCCTGGGACTCCCACAGGCAACCATTCTCTGGTGGGACGGCACTGAGAAAGGCCAGGGTCCACACGGCTCTCTAGTGGATGCTTCCGGAAAAGTCACGGCAGCTCAGAGACCGGTGTTCTTGCTTGTAAAACAGAATTTGAGCAAACGTTTGTGCTACCTCTGGGGTTGGATGACTCTTTTCTTCCCTGTGCTCCTCACTTTCAGCATTTTCCTGCTCCTCAGTTTACCACGAAGTGACGTGTGTTTTTGTGTGTCTCTGTGTAGGTTCAGCGACTTATTCAGGGGAAGGGCATTCCAAACTTATCCTATAAAAGACTTGTTTACCAGAACGGGCCGCAAAGACGCGGTCACAACACCCCACCCTAGCACGCACACCGGCTGGGAAGTAGCTTCAGAGTACAAATCATCACTGCGTTTGTCTTCACCCGCAGAGTAAACCTGTCCTGATTTTTCATGTTTTCTTCCTAAAAGGTCGGTGAACTGCACAGTAGTCACAACACTGAAAGTCGTCCTCTTCCTGCTAAATGTCGCGGATTCAGATATCAACAGGAGGGGACACCGTCCCCTGCGCCGTGTCAGTTTCTGCTCACCAGCAGGGCCGTGTCCCTGCGGGACGACTTCCTTGTGTGGAGGAAGCGAGTGACTGAAACGTGTTCCGCACGTCATTTCAGAACACACGGGGGCAGCCCTCGTTGCGTTTGAACCCTGGGCCCTGCTGGCTCTGTCTTCCGTCAGTGGGACTCTGTCACAGCAACATGCGTCTGTGCAAGCACCCCTCATCATCCTGCCGGGTTTTAGGTACAAGACTTGGGCCTCAAAGCGGCCCAGGAGGTGCCCAGCGCACAGGTGAAGGGTCTCGGTCTTCCTCCCTCCTCCCCTGCAAAGACACCCTGCACAGGGACTCTCTGGGCAGGGTGTGTAGAGAGCCTGGGACAGCGGAGGGCGTGACACAGGCTGCCCAGGAACTTCCCCATCCTGCTTCCTCCACCCACACCCACGAGGTCTTCCTTCCTTCCCTTGCCCATTTCTCTCTTGACTGACCTTAAAGATAGGTGACTCGGTGATGGCCAATAGCTGCGTAAAAACCTCAAATCTCTTTGAGCATCAGCACCTCTGAAATGCCACTGACCAGGGCTTGTCCTTGGAGGCTTGGTGGCTTCCGATGCTTAAAAACACCATAGGAGTTGAAGAGGCTTTAGGAGTTTTGAGTTGAGATAGTCAACTCCTGCAATCTGACTTGACTTTTAATTCAGTAAAAGCGCCCCCAGGAAGGCACCCCAAGGTCGAGGGCTAAGACCGCCCTGGGTGGTCCCCTTGCAACCGTCTCCCCCCTCCAGCCTGCTCAGGTTGGCGTGCTGTATGCGGCAAGCACGGGTCCTCGCCATCCTAAGGAAGCGTCCTGGTCGTTCCCTGTGCAGGCCTCTGGGCCTCCACGCTCCGGTCCGAGGAAAAGCATCCATTTTTAACTCATTCCACTGCTGCGAGGGCTCATTGAGACCATCTGTGAAAAATAGTGAATTGGAACTTGGGAAACAAAACAGCAAAGTCAGCTCCCTTTCTTCTTCTCCTCTTTATTTTTGCTGCTGAGTTTAAATATATTTTGAGATTTCCCCCCCCTGAAAGATTGCCCTTTCCTTCTTATTGATTGAAATAATATCCTCTAGAATATTTCCTGAAACTGCACGTATAAAATCTTCCCAATCGAAGAAGCTTTTGTAAAAAGCCATAGTTCTCATCCTCGGAATGACTGCAAAACCCCGTCCCTCCTTGGGCTGTCCCCCTCAGGGCGGAGCAGTGCTGAGTCAGGTCTCAAAGAGTCGGGGAGCACTGACGTCACTGAGAGCAGCAGCAAACACTTACCTGCGAGGAGCTTCTGAAACGTGCTGGAGTCTGAATTAGTGCCCTGAGATGAGGCATGAGGCAGGGCTCCTTTCCCGGCAGAAGACAGAGGTGCCCAGCGACATACCCAGTGTGGGTCAAACATGTGCTTACGCAGGTTCTGAAGGATCAGTAATCACGACCTGGGTCACACAAGAAGGATCGGACACAGGATAGAAACACCAGTGAGCGGCCCAGGTTTTTGCTACAGCATCCTCCCACCCAGAGCGGCTGCTGAAGATTCTCCGCTCTGCCCAGGCCTCCAGGGCCCTGAGGGGGAGATGGGAGTTACACACGGGCTTCATTCTAGGGGAGGAGCAAAAACACACACACAGGCATGGAGGGATAAATATTGCGCTGGCCAAAAAGTTTGTTTCTTTCCGTAAGATGGCTCTGGTGGTGCTTAGTTTGTCTTTAACAAACTAAGAACAGAACAGTTTGGTTAGATTGTATTGTGACAGCCGTCATATCAGCGTGCATTTAAAAAAAAACTTATCCAAATTGGTGAATTTTTGAGCGGCAATGTTAATATTGAAGATGGAAAAAAATGTGCAACATTTTCCGCATATTATGCTTTACCATTTCAAGAAAGGTAACTGAAACACCAAAAAAAGAGATTTGTGCAGTGCATGGAGAAAGTGCTGTGACTGATCAAACGTGTCAAAAGTGGTTTGCAAAGTTCCGTGCTGGAGATTTCTCATTGGACGATGCCCCACCGCCGGGTAGACCAGTTGAAATTGATAGTGATCAAATCGAGACATTAATTGAGAAAAATCAATGTTACACCACGCAGAAGATAGCTGACATACTCAAAATATCCAAATCAATAAAGTTATTGGCAAAAATGAAGAATGTATCTGTTATTTTATGGAAAAAACCATACCACCTTTTTACCAACCCAATACATAATGACTTCTTAAATAGATTTATATTTTGTCAGTGTTTTTGAGCATAAAGCCAGATTTGCTAACCCTAACGCGACTTGGTAGTGAGCGAATGTGGACAATTTGATTTTAGGGCGGGGCACCTGGATTTGGCTGAGTCAGAAGGGCGGGTGTGAAAATGCAGTAGGAGACTCGACAAATGGCCTGAGTGGTGTGGCCCGTCCCCTACACGACTCCAGCCGCGCCTCCGGGCACACAGCAGCCCCACACAGCACGTGGAAAAATGACGACTACGCAGGGCTGTTTTCTCTCTCCGAATGCATTTGCTTTCCTTGCCCTACGTTGCCTTGTTTGTAAATGGACTAGTTGTACCTCATCTGTCCAAAGGCAGCAAAGGGCCCCAGGTGTTTGCTCAAATATTTTCCACCTCTGAGTCTGTGGTCTACTCTCCGTGAAGCAGACGATGCTTCTTTTCAATGGCAATGATTGGAGGGCGTTTACCCAGAAGTCCCCGGGGCCTTTGCAGAGCCTCGCCCACTGTGGAGAGGTGGCCCCGTGACTCTGAGTGTGTGGAAGGCGCAGGGCCATTGGCAGGGGGAGCTGAGGGGGACCGGACAGTGGAAGTCTGTACAGCAGCCACATTCCCTCTCCTTCCTCCTCCACACGGGGTGGTCGGCGCAGGCTCCAGGACAAACACGCTGCTGAGTGGGGGTGAACTTCTGAGAGGAAGAATTGGTGACAAGAGACATCGTCAGGGCCAGGACCACCAGGGGGCTCGTCTGCCACCCTCCGGGGAGCCACCGGCAAGATGGCAAGACCATCCTGTGCTCGTGCCTTGCTCTGTGGGAACGCAGGGCCTCCACCACCTCAGGCACCCCAGGGCCTCCGCGTGGGATCTTTGGGTGAAGGCGCATGGGGCCCAGGCTCCCATAGAGGGCACCATCGCGCTCACGCTGGGTGACAACAGTCTGTTCTTCCTGTGGTCACTGCATTCACATGTTCGTCAGGGGAACAGTGTGCGACCCATCACTGAAGGGGACAGGGCCTCCAGTGACCTCCCCGTCAGTGAGCTCGGGGCACTGCAGCCTCTGCGAAGGGTCACGGTCAGTCACCAGTCAGTCACCAGTCAGTCACCGGATGCCTCTGTCAGCGTGGGGGGGTTTGCAGCATTTTCCCAGCTCACCAGGACAAGCGAGGCTATGAATCACTGGGCACTCCTCCGGGGGCAGCCCTGATGCCAGGCTCCATGGGTGACATGCAAGTCCTTTAAGACCCAGAGCCTCCCCGGACATGGGGAGGGACTCTGGAAAATCCGAGGAGCTGTATGAGCAGACCCCCCAGTGCCCTGGTGCCAGGCCTGTTATGGGGGAGGGCACACCTGAACTGGCATTAAAGGGTGTGTCCCTTCCAGCCCAAGCTGGCTGCCTATGGAGAACACAGCGCAGGACACAGGAAAGGACTGGCAGGTCAAACTGAGCTGTGCCTAAACTTGCTCTGCTAGCACGGCCGTGAGCAGGCCGGAGGGTCCAGGGCTGCGCCCCCCGCCTTGGGGGGATGCGGCGCAGTAGGTAGGCGCTGTCTCAAAGCCACTGCACCCTCCCTTTTCGTGAAACAACCTCTCCCTTCGTTGGTCCCTACATGGGAGCGAACGCTGGAATGTGTATCCCGGGCCTCCGTCAGAGTGCCAGTGGCAATGAGAAAAACTTCCGCAAATTGAATTTTTGTGTCAAGCTACACTGTCGTTTGTAAAATTAATCTGAGCCAATTGCCACTGGGATTGTTTTTAAGGAAGCTTTCCTGGAGAAATTCAGACTTTATCACCACACAGATGGAGCCCCTTTCCCCTTGGTTCTTGCCGTTTGTGAAGCAAATTCAGAAGAGAGGGGCCCAGTACTGGCTGCGCTCAGGAAATCAGCTGACTAGCGGCATTAAACCAGCCAAGGTTAGTTGTGGGCACACCTGTCTCCCGGAGGACCCAGGCCCCCAACATTGCAGCCCTGGGCAGCATTAGCCTTGGGGACACAGAGCAAGTAGACACACGCGATTTTAGTTTGGCGTCACCCCCAATGCAGCCACAGACTCTGGAGGGGGCCAATTCTGCTAATTTGCTTCAAATTTCAAGTCTGCCCTCCCTCATGTGTCTCAATAGCCACATGACAAGTGTGACTATTGATGTCACCGCCTAGTACTGGAAAGCAGGACCTAATTCTTCAGGGAAGATTCGGGGGAAAATATAAATGTGTGTGCACAGAAATACACGTACCACACACAGACACACATGTTTTTATGCTGCTTCTTTTAGGAGAGCGCTCTCCTTCATTGATTTTTGGGTTTGTTTTCTGTGGTGCTGTTTTAGAGACTTGGGTGGGGAAAGAGTGTGGGGTGGGGCTGGTGAAGGAGTCCAGCCTCATGGGAGAAGCGGCTGAGCAGGGGATTGTCCTTCACCTGAGTCGACTCTGGAGGAAGGGATTTGGCTTCGGCCGCTGCGGGAAGAGGGGGGTCAGGAAAGATGAGGGAAGGAAAGGGCCATGAAGTGGGCAGTTGGGTCCTCGTCCCTGGTCCCCAGTCACTAGCTGTCAGGATTCTGCAAAGTCAGTCCCTCTCACTCAGTCTTAAGGACCTCAGCTTTATAACGACTATGCAAATAATTCCTGTCTGAGCAACTTCCTATGGCATTTTGAGAGTGTAATAAATTCTATACAGGGGAAAACACTGTTGGAATGAAAAATGTTTATACAAGTATTAGTTGTTATTATCCTTGATCTGGTCCAATTTCATTAACAAAGAGATCGGAAGTCATTCCCATCCGTGTGCACTGCCAACGTTGCGATGTGAATTAATGTAGCCGAAGCGCCGTTACTGGGGCCGCCAAGGACAGGATGGGTGTGAGGCTGGTCGTAAACAGTGAAACACTGTAACTTGTCATTATTTTGAATGAGGGAAAATCCGATTGGAAGGGGTTGCTGGGTGTGAAACAGTGCGATCCCTTTACTCTACAGGGGAGGAAATTATGAGAGGTGTTTTCCAGGCACTCGATGAACCTCCTTAGCGTTCATGCTATGTCCTTGGCCTTCCACCCAGAGCCGTGCATCATAACTGCTGACGCTGGAATGGCCCTCCACACCTGAATGCTGCAATGTGACCTCACTTGCCCTTGGCTATGGGTGTGACAATTTCCACCTGAGGAAACGAGGCTCCGAGGGAACATCGAACTGTCCAAGGACACAGCCCACGTCAGTGGGTTGGTTTTGGGACCTGCGTGTTTCTTGAGGGCTTGCATAGCAGGGAGAAAAGGACTCCCCCTGGGTCTGTGCCCACGTCTTCAGGGGATGGAAGGGTCACGCAGACGGTGTGCGAGTGTTTGTGTGTGAGTGAGTGTTCATCTTTCTGAGGACACAGCCCACTGCTCCCGAAATGTTGAGCCCTCTCATGTAAAGAACTGCTTGGCTTAGAGACAAAGCTAGTAGTGAAGCGTGTCTCGACGTCTTAAAAAATGCTTGACTTATTTGAAAACATGAAACCACCAGAACTTTTGCAAATCACACCTGCCCCTGTTAGTGAGAGAGCAGCCAGAGGAAGCGCCGGAGCAAGACGGCTTCTCTCCGGTACCCTGGGTGTGTTGATTCAGGCCCCCCGCCTGCCAGGACAAGGGTTTCCTTTATCACATTCCAGAGCCTGGTGCAGCCCTGCTCGGAATGTCAAAGTGACTGAGTTTCCATCACTTTTATCGTGACAGGGTTCTCCCACCTGGAATATCACACAGGCAGAGCCCAGACCTGCATCGGAGGTTTGCTTCCCCTGGTTTGACCGAGAGTCCCGCGGGGTCCTGGGTTAGTGGTCCCACATCCTCCTGCAGTCTGCACTGGGGCTCGCCGACGGGCACCCCTGCACCGTGGGAGGTGTAGGGGTACAGGGCCAACACGGGGAAATTGGTCCCCTGTCTTAGTCTGCTCAGGCTGTTAGAACAAAGAGACTGCGTAGCCCAGAAACAGCAGGAATTTACCTCTCCTGGTTTTGGAGGCTGGAAGTCCGAGGCCACAGGGTGTCTGATCAGGGCTTCCTGCTTCATCACCAGCCTTCTCACTGCGCCCTCTTAGGGAGGAAAGAGCAGGCAGCTCCCCCAGGTCCTAGAGATGAGGGCTCCACCCTCCTGACCTCTGCACACTGTCCCACTGAGGGCCAGGTTTCTGTATTTGAACTTGGGAGAGATATGCATCACCGCAACCATGCAAGAGCAGAATGTCCAGGGAGGACCTTCCGTCTCAGAGCCCAGCTATCAGCACGGGGACCAAAGCATCCCAGCCCTTGGTCCTTCCTCTGTGACCCTGCCCCCTCCGCGCGATGCTTCACAGGCTGTGACGTCCACCCCACGCCCGCGCGCTGTCATTATTTTGTGACCCCTTTGTGTCTCCACTCCCCGCCCCTCCCTGAGGTGCACACTCCCGCTGAGCACAGGAGGCTGGGAGGGAGGGCTGGGGAGTGAAGCCAAACTGAGAGTCCCTTTGCAGGGACAGCGTTGACTCACCTGAGCCCTGTGCTCCGTCGGAGGATGGCTGAGAAACACCTCACCTGCCTGCACTGCAGGACACGAATTGGCAAAGAGCCACCTGCCCCGTAAGACGTGCAGAAGCCTCACAGAGGTCCCTTGTGGGCCTGTGATGAGGCTGGACAGGGACCCTCAAACTCCCATTTTTCATCTCATGAATGCTTAGCTGCCCTTGTGCCCCCTGACCCTTCCGGACACAGTGCCTGCTCCCTAGAACGTTTCTGCTAAGGCCCACGCAGACCTGGGGCTGCGTGCCCTCCCTCCTGCAGCGGTCCCTCCGCGAGACCCCTGCCAGGGCCTCGCCCTGGGGGTGTTTGATCCACGGGAGGCTGGTCTCAGCAGCTCGAGCTCGGTGGCTCTGGACCCCCTGAGAAGGACACCGAATGGTGTCTTTTTGGAGTGCCACTGCTCCTTCCTCAGATTTGTCTTCTTCTCAGAATCGCGGCCCATGTCACCTGCCCGCGGCAGGACTCTCTCCTCGCTCTCAGTCGCCTTCCCTCCTGTCCCAGGGCGTTTCTCATTCACAGACAACTGGTGAATGTTTTACATGAAATCACAGATGACGCAGCTCCCAGGAAACTTCCCAGGCAAACTCTTCCTGAACCCGACTCCCACCTACAGATGTTTGCCTAATTGTTTATATAAATGCTTATAAGCGTTTATACAATTTTAGCCATGAAACGACATTTGGACAAACAATTAAACAAGTTCTGCAATTGCACAGCGCTCCGTGCGTGGTCCTACCGGTTCACCTGCGCCCATAACAGAAATGTGCCTGCAGACTCAGGCGCCACTGCAGGAGGTGACGCCGACAGAGCCCCTTGGCTCGGCGCCCCGTGCTGCTCCACCGTGACAACTGGCCCACGATGCCACACCACCAGCCCCAGGCTAGCTGGGGCATCCAGCCAGCCACGAGGCCATGCAGCTGCCCCCGTCCCACGACCCTCATCTGGGAGCGCACGTTGACGGGTCTGTACGCGCGCACTGTGCACGCACCACCGCCGTAGGCCCGCGCCAGAAAGCGCGGATACCCGGAGAGCCCCGCGCTGCCTGTTCTGGGCACATCCGCCTCCCAATACAAAGCGCTCCTGCAGCTCGGTCCCATCAGGTGCGCTAGGACATGCGCAGACAGGAACTCAGTGTCACAGGGAAGGAGCTGGTATTCACAGGTTCCTAGACGCAGGAGGCCACCACAGGGCCACACGGGGAAGCACGGGGTAGGGGCAGAACAGAGAGCAGAGAGAGTAGGGAAAACATGGGCAAGAGGTTTCCTTGTAGTTTCCATGGGGAGAGGCAGGTTTGGGATTGGCTGGCTTGTCTCATTTCAGGGGATGCATTTCTGGGACAGAGGGGCTGTCTCCCTTTGTTGGGGGCCTGAGGCATGGGAACCGAGTCCTGGAGTGTGAGAGTCTGTTAACAAGGGGCAGGGGCTGCGCCCAGGGTTGTTTAGGGCCTGAGAGGAAGGACACGCTCACACAGATGTCTGCCATCTCTAGGAATCAGCTAGCCCTGGGGTGGGGGCTGGAGGGGGGTGTCTCCCAGGATCAGGCACAGACCCCAGAGGTCAAAACATCGCCAAATACAAAAAAACAAAAAGGCACAGTTAACACACACACATCCCCTTTCCTCTCTCTGTCCCTACTCCTTGGCAACCGCTAGGTATCACACTTCTATAAAATGTTGTCTTCCCAACATTGTATACCAGTGAAATCATAGAGCGAGTAATCTTTTGGAATTGGCTTTTCTCACTTGCGCGTCTCTGGAGGTTCGTCCAAGCTGTGCATCCACAGAGCATTTATTTTTACTGCTAAGTAGTATTCCACGGCAGTAAAGGTGTCTCAGTTTGCTGGCATCCACCTGCTAAAGGTCACCTGGCTGATCCCAGGTTTTGGCGATGACAAATTGCGCTTCTGTGGCCTGTCATGTGCAGGATTTTGTGTCAGCCTATTTTTCATCTGTCTGGGCCACACATCCCACGTGAAGTCTCCTGAGATCTGTCTATCGGCTTCATAAACTTCCTACCAAAACCCCAGCCAAGGCTCCTCTCAAGTACCCATGGAGGTGTACTTACTCTTTAAATGACTGAATATGCTTTATACGAGTCAAAAGAAGAACATTCCAATGTCTACAGCTGCTCTACTTTTGCTTCCTTTTTCTCCCTGGTACTCCAAGATGCCTTATTTTCTCGGTTTCCTTCTGTTTGAAGAATTTCCTTTAGCCAATTTCTACAGGAATGTCTAATGTGACAACTTACCTGTTTTCTCTTATGTGAGAATGCCTTTATTCTCCTTTCCCTTCTGAGTGACAGTTTCATCCGGTATTGAATTCACAACAGATGGTTCTTTTCTTCCCGCCCTTGGAAAGGACTGCACTACTCGTTTCCAGCTTCCATGGTTTCCGGTGAAAAATCTGCCATCCTTCAAAGTGCTTTTCCTGGTGGGTAATGCATCATTCGCCTTGGTGCCTTCAAAATTTTTCTATAGCTTCAGTGTTCAGTTTAATTACAATGTGTCTTTCTGCACTTATTTTTTGGGAGGGGGGGGTGTATCCTCTTTAAGGTATAGCCAGCTTTTTGAATCTCTAGGTTTTAACTTTTGCCCAATTTGGGAAGTCTTCATGCATTGATTCTACAACACCTTCCAGCCCTACTCTCTCCTCTCCTTCTGAGACTTCACAGAAACAAACGTCAGGCATTTTGTGGTTGTCCCACAGGCCCCTGAGGCTCTGCTCGCTGTTTCCCATCTAGCTCTCCTTTGTGCTTCAGGCTGGGTGAACCCCACTGCTCTCGGGCGGCTGAGTTCATCCTCTGCCACCTCCTCTCTACGGCGGGATCTCTCTGTGGAGGTGTTCCCTTCTGCTACTGTGTGCTTCCTGCTTATATTAATATCTGGTGTCTCTTTTTCTCTTTTTTCTTCTTACCATATTCCCAAATACAGTCTATTCTGGTACTGTGTATTGTCTCTTTGATTCGAATTAGCTCAAACATGCAGGAAAACCATGTTGGCTTGTAGAGATCCTGTTGGTTCATATATAATTCCCCTTGGTGTGTTAACAGTGTGAAGGGATTATGGTCAGGTTATAGCAGGATTAAAGATTTTAAAATACCAGCACTCTATGAAGGTCTTAAGGAAAAACCACACAGTCTTGCAGAAATGTCCACTTTAGTGCAAGAACCCGGGGATGCCACCCTTGTTCCCTTCTGTTCAGCTCCCTGAGGGAGCTGGGTGGTGGATAAATAAGCTGCTAAGAAATTCCTCCCATGTTAAAATACTAATTGATGAAGAAGAGCACCCAAGTTTTCTTTCTCGTGTTGATGAAATTTTCTCAGTTAGAAGTAAATGGGGTCACAGCCCTGCAACCTGCGGGACGTGGCCCCGTGGCAGCTCTCCACGGCCACGTGCGGAGGAGGCTTCCACTGCCGTCACGATTGTTTCGACCCAGGCTCTGACCATGGAGTTGCTGTGGGCTTGGGAGGGTTAGCTGCTTACCTCATTTTCCTTGTGATCCCGTGGCTTCGAGCCCCCGACTTTATAGAATGTGACAGTTTTCGGAATGCATAAATAGCATCTCCATTCACAAAGATACGTTGAAGCAGTTTAAACAATTCAGATTCTTGAGATAAAGGTGTCATCTCCTATGGACATGGCAAGATTCTGTGGGGGGCGACCTTGCCTTTGGAAACAAGGTCAGGCCTGGGGCCAGTGCCTGTGACCTCTCCAGTTCCCTGAGCAAAGCAGGTCACAAGGAGCCAGGACGAGGAGACACAGTGAGCGCCTGAGGCTCCGGAGTTCCCGGCCCACTTCCTCGCCGGGTCCCAGGTGTGCGAAGGCCTCACATAAACCCACAGAAACATCCGGCCTCCAGCTTCGAGTCCAGGTGTCACAGAAGAGGAGGAGCTTGACTCATTGTTCATTATGGCTTGTTTTTAAATCCGTGTGCATCTCCAGCTCATCACTGCTCTGCTGAAACTACAGGTGACCTTCGTCTAACTCACGATCCGTCAGAGACCCAGTGCCCCGGGATCGAGTCGTGCCACGTGATCTTGGGGATCCCACCCCTTTCCTCTGACAGAGTTGGGCGACAAAGGTGCCAGGGCCATGGGACGATGGAGGTGCTGAGGCCCGGTGTTAGGGGTTAAAAATAAGTGTGTGCCCCGCCCCCCCGACTTATGTTAAAGCCCTAACCCCCAGGTAGCTGTGTGTGCAGATGGGTCTCTAAGGAAGCAACTGCGGTTACCGTAGTGCAAGCCCAGTTCCCAGAGTGGGGCCCTGGTCCCACAGGGTGAGTGGTGAGTGTCCCTCTGAAGTGGGACTGTGCTCACTCTCGTGGCAGGCGCACAGAGGAAAGACCATGTGGACAAGCCAAGAAGAGACTCCCGGCCAGCAGCTAAACCAGACCTTGACCAGACCATTACCTCTGGACTTCGGTCTCCAGAGCTGTGAGGAAATGAAAGTCTGTGGTTTAAGCACTTGGTCTGGTGTTGTGTGGAGTGGCCCAAGCACCTGCCCGTGGGGCCAGGCAGCAATGCAGCCGGTGGTCACGGGGAGTCAATAAAACTCTGTTCTTCCACTCTGGTGCTACTACCTACCTCCCATGCAGATATTGGAAGTACAAGGCATTCGAACGATGAAAGCACTACCTCAAATTCAGAAGTAGAAACGCAGAATCATTTAAAATACAAACACTACGCTGGTTTATAATCTTGCGCAGCAAAATTTTCCACCCACGGATTTCTTTTGAAATTAGCTTTTTAATGTGGGCAACTCAGGAGTCGTCTTTGAACAGCTCCCCATCAAAGCGCGGGGCTGTTTCCAGACGTACGTGCTGCCGTGGAAACACGGGAGGCTGCGGGAGAGCTGAGTGCTGCGCGGTGGGCGAGGCAGGCCACCGGTTCTTGAATGGGAGAGAAAATACCGCGCTTTGAGAGGAAAGAGAGAATGTCGGGTACCGGTGTTCATTACCTCACCCTTATGTACTGATTTCCAACTTTCTGAATGGGGACTGCCCCTGAGCGTGAGTGTTGAACTAATGGCATGAAAACACTAATGTAATATTCATTTAAGGCAGGTTTCTCAAGGGCTCACTACCCATTGGCTTCCTCATAAACAGCCTGGAAGAGAACAAAATGCAAAATGGTGCTTGAAAGGAATCTTAATGTCTAATTACTTAAAGTCAGAGACTTTGGAAGAAGTATGTGCAAATTTATTAACCGATCGTGGCAAAATGCCTCGAAACCCACCTACGCAAATGCGGCAACTGTACCTCTCCATTTGCCGGCACACTCCCCAGGTACCCGACTTCCGTGGCTCAGTTGCAAATGTGGCAGTTTTTCCTGTTTCTGTTCCAGTGAATCCAGAACGTAGACACCCTGCATCCGGACACGTGGCCCAGCGAGAACACGCAGACACCTCACATCACACCAGGGGCTGTCCGTCTGGGCAGCCGCCTATACACGTTGTTCCAGCCACATCTCCACGAAACACAGGAGGGAAGCTTCCACCAGGCTCCAGAGAGCCCCGGCTGGCCGGAGGCCCCCAGCAGAGCTGGGTGTCCCAGCCTGCCCCTGCCGCTGCACAGGGCGGCCTGCTCAGGAGGCGTGGGAAAGTTTCCTGCCGGGAGCAGGAGGAGAGTTTAGACCAGAGACCAGCACAGCACCCCGTTCCTCTTGCTCAGGTGGGTCAGGAATCAAGAGAAACTCGAAGGGCACTCACTCACGTGTCTGCCCTTTTGAGTCAAGTATTTGAAAGAGTCTCAAGATAAGAATTTAATTTCCCATGGACAAAACCAAGGGGGAGGGTGGAGGTGGGAGAGGGAGGTGGGTTCACCTGGGGTGGGGTGGAGGGATGGGGTGGAGGGATGGGGAGAAAAGGCATACAACTGTAATTGAATAACAAAAATTGAAAAAAAAAGAATTTAATTTCCTTACAACACGATCCTTGCTTCCTTCTCTCTTTTACTTGTGATGGCATTTGGCAGACAGGAGCCCAGGTATCAGATTATGATGTCCCGGCTTGGTTGTTTCTCAAGATACATTCTTTCTTACCCTTCATATTACCTTTACATTAATGTGCTGTACGCGGTAGAAGCCAAATTTTAAAAATCTCACAAGGAAAGCCATAAAGACAAACACTCTCCACGGCATGAAAGGCACTCCCTCCGATTACAGAAATAACTGAGTAAAATACTGGGATGTGTGTGTGTGAGACCGTGTGTCTGAGTGTGTACATGTATGAACAGACACAGCCACTCAACTCACAGAAAGTGAGGGCAGGAAGAAATACAAACAGGGAGACCACGTTTTCTGTTTCCTGCACATTAAAATAAAACATATTAACGTAGAAGTTCACCAGACGTATGGTGGTTATTTTATAATATAAGCAGATATCAGAGCATTATGTTACATACCAGAAAGTAACAATGTATATGGCAATTACATCGCAATTTACAAAAAGCAAGCAAACAAACAAAAATTTTAAAGAAATGATTGAGATCATTTCTATCCTGGAAATCATGTTAGATTTATAAAGACAAGTTTAGATATATATTTTTTTTTAATTGCTAAATACCTGATGGATATTTCAAAAATACCCTGAAACCTCCCACTAAATTTGAAGATGGGTGTTGCTTGGGCATGATGATTTGATAAACATTCTCTCACTGTGCAGCAACATTCGCTGTGTTAAGTTTTATTAGTAAGACTATTGGATTAATTTGGCTGCAATGACGCAAGCATGGGAATGTGGAGGAAGTCTCGTCAATTCAGCAGAAGCGCTGTGATACCTGGGGGTGAATGTGAAAGCCAAGGAAGTGGCCACAGCAGAATGGTGAACGGCTCCAACCACCTCCGCAGAAAAACCAAGAAACAAGCCCAAACGGTCAGACCCAGCTGTGCCAGGGCTCAGGAAAAACTGTCAAAGGTTTAGAGCAGCCAGGCAAAGGCTGCGTCAAGAAAAAAGCCCCTTGAAAACCACAGGAACGCTCTGCAGCCGTTTTACCTGCCTTGGCCCCCCACCCTCCTGCTGAGCTCACACAGGTGAGCCAGCGTTTCCCGGTGGGGCCCTGTCCTGCCCTGTGTGGGGCAGCCTTGCTGGGCTGAGGCAGGCCTCTCCCTGTCTCACCGAACTCAGAGCACACCCAGGAAGGGAAGCGTTGGCCAGCAGATCGTAGCAAAAAGCACTGTGGATGAAGGAAACCCAGAGGCCACGTGGGTCATGGGGCAAAAGGTCATGCAGAGTTGGGACAGGCCGTGGCACACAGGGCCCGGAGGAAAGGCAGGAGAGAGTCTCTTCGGGAACTCGGGGCATTCTCAAGCACCTCTGTTTACCCCAGGTGTTCAGGAAGCTGCACCCAGGTCTGGGCCCAGAGGAGAGCTCAGCAGCAACCCAAGAAGCCTGGGTGCCTGTCTCTGGAACCAGCACAAGCAGGCCAAGAACCCTGAGCTGCGGCTACCGGGACGCCCTCGGCACCGAGGCGCAGACGCTGGAGAGTCCTTCTTTTGTTTTGCCGTTTGCTCTTGGTACTGAAGGTAAACTTTGTCTTAATACTCCACTAGTTAAACAAATAGCTTTCAACCATGGAGAAGAGAAAAGTCTAGGGAAGGGAGAGAATCGATTCACAGAGTAAACACAGAATGATATTCCAATGTCCAGTTTAAAAACAACAACCAAAAATCCCAAAGCTTAAAAATCTGGCCCACATGAAGGGAAAAATTCAACAGACAAAAGCCATCGTTGACGAAGCCCAGGCATAGGAGTTACTAGACAAAGACTTTAAATAAACTCTTATAAATATTTTCAAAAAGGTAAAGAAAAAAACCACAGGCTGACAACTGAAAGAAGCCAGAAAAAATGACGGACAAAGTGGAGATATCAGTGAAGAGGTAGAAACGATAAGGAATGGCCAAATAGAAGCTCCGGACCTGCAGAGAACAGGAACAGAAATGGACACTCAGGGGAAGGTCCCACAGCAGACTGGATTGAGCAGAACGAAGAACGAGGGAACAAGGAATGTCTTTCCTCAAGACAGAGCAAGTGAAACCACCGGGTCTGAAGAGCAGAATGAAACAGGCGTGGAGAAAGTGAACAAAGCCCAGGGCGCCTCGGTCCCCACCGAGGAGACCAGGGCATATTTGGGGGTCCTAGCAGGAGAAAAGACGGGGAGAGGCAGAGAAATCATTTGCAAAAACAACGAACAACGCTTTCCAAACTTGACAACGAAATGAATTACACTTAACACACTTCCAAGAGTCTCAACCGGCCACAAGCGGGATAAATCAAGAGACCGACACCGTGACGCATGCTGGTCCCACTCCTGCCAGGACGACGCGGGGGTCTTCAGTGCAGCCGCCTTTGAGTGCGCAGCGTATCCGGGGAGCTTTAAAAGGTAGCACGAGACCCTGGCACCATCCCTGACAGCGTCGGATTGAATTTCATTGAGGGTATTGAGGGTCACGCGGACATCAGAATACTGATGGCATCTGCCAGTCATTCCAAGTTGCAGTCAAGGTTGAGAACCGCTGCAGCAGCGCCTTGGGGACCAGGGGCTCCCAGGAGGTCGAGCCTCGGCCAGGTGGCTTCTCTCACAGTTGAAGCACCGGAATCTTTGGTGCCTCAGAGTCACCATGTTTAGCCACCAATTATGGTGGTGCTGGTGGGGTGTCCCCTTCCTCTGTGGCTTACCCTTAAAGAGACAAGCCCTAATGTCTCAAACACCCTTACACTGCGAACCAGCCCTTTGCCTTTTACATTCACACCATCGCCCATGTTTCCCAGTTTGGAAGCCGCGGGAAGACCAAAATTAAATATTAGTCAGACTTACCTTACAAAATAGGGTTTGGGACCTCTGGGTTCTGGTCCAGAACGCCAGGGGCCTGCAAGTCACCGCTCCCATCCTCACAGTAAGGAAAACGCTGAACGAAGTGGAAATCAGCCGTTCCCCGGGCGTCTCAGGGCAAACCCCCCCCAGGAAACCCGGCACGGCAGAGGGTAGTGCCGGCAACCCCCGCTCCCTGGAGCCGAGGCCCAGCTGGAGCCTGTTGGGAATTCGAGGAGGGGAATCTTGGCTGATTTCTTGAGTACAAACACTGGTGAGGTGGAGATAGAACGACGAGCCCCTATCTTGCTTGAGTTGTACCACCAGGAGCCCATCAAGGTCTCAGGTGAAGATCAGAGAAAAGCCCTCACATGCTGCCAGCAGGGGGCAGACAAGGGATCTCGTGGACAGACGCCCGAGCTTTCCGCTTTGCCCGACATCGGCCTGCCCTCCAGGGAGGCTCCTTAACACACCTGGGTCCTTCCTGAGCCAACCCACCCTGTCTCCCCAAACCCAGCTGAGCAGCACCTGTGAAGGTCACAGCTCAGGGACACAGGCTGCCGCCTACATACAAGACCACAGCTGCGTCTTTGAGGTCCCCTTCGCCCAGTAGACTCCCGAGCACAGGACTCATCGGTGCCTTAGACTCCTGGTCTGTGGATGCCAAAGTCTCTTACATCTCGGCCTGGCACTGATGCTATGCTGGGCGGTGTTAGTCCCTCTCTGACGAAGTGAACTTGGCCTCCAGAGGGAAAGGCCGTGGGGTACTCTGGCCTGTCCTGCGAGGTTTCGTGCCCACCGGGGTGCAGCTCAGCTACCTGTTACAGAGCAAGGCAGGGGGTGGTTCACAATAAATTATTACAGAAAGGATTCCCCCTTTCTGTCTCTGGAGGTTCCTCCCGCCCACGCCCACCTGCTAGGTTCGCAATGCCCACCGCCAGAGGAAAGACGTCTCTCAATGCCAGAGACTGGTGAAAAGGAAAGGAATTGTTTATTTAAAAGTTACACAGACTTAAGAGTAATGACTTAATGTCTCCAATAAGATACTAAAGTCATTTAGAATACCCACAGATGCACAGTCCTTCCCTCTCCCTGTGCCCAGTCCAGGGTACCGTGTCTCAGGAAAAAAAGTAGAAGTCCGTGATTCAGGCTCCCGGCACCATCAGCTGTGTGGCTGCTGCAATCTCCAGTTAATCCAAAGCCATGTAGCACCTTCTCATGGCCCACCAGCAAGAGTCCTTCCTCCCCTTTTCTTCCCGGCAAAGTCTCTCCTGCTGCCTAAGCCGCGTGGCAAAAAGAAGCACTCCAAAACCTCGTGGTCCTCTCTACTCTCCTTCAGAACCGCGTGGTCCTTTTCCCCATTTCAGAACCGCGTGGTCCTCTTCCTTTCCCCTCAGAACCTCGTGGTTCTCCTATTCAATCCAGAACCGTGTGCCCCGCCCCCCATTTTCTTCAGAGCCGCATGGTCTTCTCCCTATTTACTTCGGAGCCCCGTGGTCTACTCTCTCTATGGCTGCCGGGCCTGGGTTTTAAATCCCAGCACCCATCTTCCTTTGCAGCCCCATTTCCGACTCCTCCTACAATCAGTTACACCTGCCAGCATCCCCGTATTCTTCCAGCTTTACTGGGCTGCCATAGTAAGTCTGGGCAGGTGTGGCCCCATGGCGTGGAGCCAATCATCTCCAAGCTCTCACGCAGGCCCTGTAACCAGGGGGAGTTGCTTCCCAGACCCATCTTGGGTGGAAGTCACTCCCATCACCCTGGCTCAAAGCAAGGCCACAGGTATTTAACACATCCATGAAACCAGTTAAAGGTTATAGATATGTTAAATGACTGTGCCAGGGGTTAGCTGCAAAGCTCTTGCTACCCAAAACAGCTCTGAATGGCCCTGTTCCATGTGTCCCATCCCCCCTGGCTCAGGCTTGTGGGGGTGAGGACATCCTACAAACATTTTTCTAATATTTCCTGGACACCTTGAGCTCTGGACCCCATCACAAATCCCTTCTTGGGGCCCTCCTCTTGGCTGCACCCTGCTTCATACCTACTGTGTCACACCACCGCCACCGCCGGCAGAGGCCACACGTCCTCTGGTCCTCACGCTTGTCTCCCGTGGTGTCTCTGGGTTGACGCAGAGACCACTGCTGACACGCTGTGCGGGCCCCGTGGCCCTTCTCAGCTGCGCCATTTCATTCAGGAGCCCCGTAGAGGGGAGGCTGGCGTGTGGAGGAAGGGGAAGCATATTCTGTAGCCTTGTGCTCAGCCCAGTGTGTTTGTGTGTGTGTGTTTATGTGCTGGTCTTGTTAGTTACGGGTCGAGGGTTCCCTCGCCCCTTTGTTGCTGTCACCTGACTTGGGCTACGAGCTGGTGCTCAGTCTGCACAGGGTGGCGGGGGGGGGTGGGAGGCAGCTAAAGCAACTGCACGATTGGTAGCTTGGATCTGGGATTTTCACAAACAACTCTGTGAGATACCTAATAATCATTGACATGAAAAAATATCTCCCTTGGTATGTATTATTCAAGAAATGGGTAAGGCTTGTATCTTCACGTTTTTGCACACCTTCCCCCACCCCATCGCTGGGCCCATGGGGTTCCCTGGGGTTCCAGGCTGGGGGAGGAACTCAGACAGGATTGCACAGCCACTTCTCATCTGCCTACACCTCCCCATTCTGCGGTGTCACGAAATCGAGAGGGTCCACACAGGTTCTTTCCGGGTCCACCCAGAAAATAAAGATCATTTTTCACCCAGGATCACCTTTAGACTTTGGTCTTTATTTGCAAATAAATATGTTTTATTCGGTCTGAGGTTTGAGGATGTAGCAGGTTAAGTGCCAGTGTGTTTGGTTTGGGTCCTCATTTCACCATATTAGATACACATCATACTGGCTGGGAATTGTGGCTCAGATTCTTTTCATTGAAAAAATAGATGTTTTTTCTTTTCCTATTCTGATTTTTTTTTTTAGTTGGGAAGAAAGGGAATGAAGTAAACACAAAAATCAAACAAAAAAAATGTGTGCACTTCCATTGTTTTGCAAACTCTGTGTCTGCTTTGACATTGTTACTGTAATTTTGGTTGATCAGTCTTGGTTGTGAGTTTCTGCAACAGTTGTAACTGGGCCCCTGCACATAGTCTCGACTCCCCTCTGATCTGTGCACCACAGTTTAATTTTCATGAATATACAATAGTGGAAAGGTCAGCACGGGCTATAATATTATTCATCCGCTCAACAAATATTTATTGAGAAGTTTCTGAAATTACTTTAGGAAATAGCTGAGAATAAAAATAAAAACTATGTTTATAGAATGATATAAAAAAGACAAACAACAAAAAGTAAATAAATAGATACGTAAGTTATGGTAGCAGTAAATGCTATGAATAAATATATTTTTAAAGAAACACAGGAGTATTTTTTTTTTAGATAGGATTTTCAAAGATTCAGCTAGAAAGATGGTATTTGAACAGGAGCAAAAATGGGTTGAGGAGGGAAGTAACATCAACCGATTGGGAAGGGCATTCCGGGCTGGGGGCAGAGGAAGTTCGAGAGGCCTGGCTGCACCACCTTGAAACGTGTGAGGGGCAGCAAGGGAGCCGCGTGGCTGGGATGGAGAAACAGGGCAAGAGCGAGAGGAGATGAGGTCAGAAAAGGTCGGGGCGGAAGGACAGAGAGTGTCTGTAGTCATCAGCAACGAAGGACCAGAACCACCTCCAGACTGTGAGCTTAGCGAAGGGACCTGGAAGTGCACACAGCCCACACCACCCATCCATCCCACCTCCTTCCGCAGCTGGGAAAACTGAAGCCCTAGGGCACTCTCTATCCGAGGGGCCCCTGTCCTGGAGGATGAGGATGAGCGAATGGGCTGTTGCGTGGACGGTGGGTGAGGGGACCCCGCCCCTGGGGTTGGGTGGGTGGGCCCTTCCATCCAGCACAATAAAGTCCTGGAAAGTGGCCCTGGGCCGTGGGGCGCAGAGAGCTCTGGGCATGGGGGCGGTCAGCCTGCAGCCACCATCTCTGTCTGCCCTTTGCACTAATCAGGTGCATTAAGTGAAGTGACCAAGCAAGACACTGGAGGTCCCATCTGCTGAAGGGAGTGGCCCCTCTCCCTCTGAGGGGTGTCAGAGATGGGAAATGAGGCAACAGTGGAGGAAACCGTTACATGTGATGGGTACGGAGAGGGAGACACTGGATGGAGAGTAGCGCACTTCTGGAGTAGCAAGCGAGAGAGTCGCCAAAGCCCAGTGTTTGGTGGCTTCATGGGCCCTGGCTCTGTGGAAGGGGCCCCCAGGTAGGCCTCCTGTCCCATCAATGTCATGGATGTGGTGATGGGTCACTGAACCTTAAGGACAAGTTACCATTAAGAAGTCTTTTACATACCCAAGTAGAAATGTCTGGTGGGCAATTGGAATTTCTAGCATGAAATTTGGGAAAGAAGTGGGCATTTAAAATGTAAAATTTGGGAGTTATCGCTTTAAAGATGGTATTTAAAGCCTAAGAATTGTGTGAGCTGATGAACAACAGGAGCCCAGCCAGCGAGGAGAGGAGAGAACCCAGCCGAGGGCCCTCGGGTGCCTGGACCTTAGGGAAGGGGTGATGCAGATGCTAATGAAGGGGTTGCGGTGAGACTGAGACCGAGGTGAACGAGAGGATCTATCGTCCCAGCAGACGGGTGGATGCGTGTTTCGGGAATACAACACGTGAGTACCTGTGTTACACAGTGAAACGCAGAGAAAAATGAAAACAGAACTCATCGTTGAACTTGACTCCAGGCGGTTGACGGGTGACCTTGGAAAAAGATTTTCCTGTGGAATTGTAAGGTGAGACCGACCCTAACTGGGATTGGCATGAGTCGAAATCAAACAAAATAAAGCGCGAGAAGGGAAGCATTGAGACAGGAAGTACAGACGCCTGTGGTCAAAGTGTCCCTGTAAATGGGGGCGGGGGAGACGGGTCCTAGTTCAAGGCTACCTGAGCACCTGCGTTGTTGCTAAGGTAGGGTGGATATCGGAGGGCCTCACGGGGAAAATTAGTAGAAAGGGAAAAATCGATGATGCAGGAGGGACATAAAGGGGGAACCGTGCCTTGAAGAGGCCACAGGAGATAGGATTTAGAAGAAGTAGGATGTGGTCTTCCTAAAACCATTGAAATTTCCTTTGCGGTTAGAACTATAAAGGTGCCTTTGTTATGTTAATGAGCTGACTTTCTGGCTGCACCAAGGATGGGGGTGGTTGCCTGTACGTCTAACCAGGTGATTGAAGGGTGAGAACTGTCAGTCCCACCCCCATGACCTTAGGGGAGGGAAAGAGGCTGGAGGTGGAATCAGTAATTAAGGGCCAATGAGGCAAGCAATTGTGCTTAAGTAATGAAGCCTTCATAGCCACTACCCCCCCCGCCCCCGCAAAGGATGGGCCCAGAGAGCTTCGGTGTTGGTGAGCTCCTGGAGGTGCTGGGAGAGGAGCGGACTCAGAAGGTACCACACACCTGGCCCTACGCATCCCTTCCACCTGACTCTTCCTAACTCACATCCTTTTACACTCAATCAGCAGCCTGGTGAGCTGACCGGCGTCCTGAATCTCGCCAGCCACTCTGGAAGGGTAATCAGGGCTGATGCGAGCATCCTGGGGACCTCCTGTTTGTAGCCGGTTAGGAGCCCAGGTGACGACAGGGGCGTGTGATTGTCATCTGAAGGAGGGGGTGGGACTGAGCCCTTCCTTCACCTGTGGAATCTGGTGCTGTCTCTGGGTAAACAGTGTCACAATGGAGTTGAATTGTAAGCCACCCAGCTGGTGTCCTGAGAATGGCTTATTGGTGTGAAGGAACTCCCCTCCCCCGCAACAAACCCCCCCCCCCCTGCAGTCGGGCCCAGAATTTAAGGTGCAGTTGCATAAATGGAATGGTTGCTGCAAAGAGAGGAAGGATGAGTAGTTTGAAGGAAATGAGTGATGGGGACTCTTATGTTTTCCTCTTTTCCCAGCTCAATAAAAAGAGGGCCCTCAGGTGGGAGAGCAGAGAGACAGCGTGTGAAACAGCTAACGTTTCGGAGAGAAGGTGGCCAGGAACACAGCGCGCTCATGGGGAGGGTCCGTGAGCTCTTTGTAGTCATAGTTACAGAGCAGTCAGCACAGGTGTGCATTTTCCCCAGCAATTTTCAGGCATCTTGATGCAGCCAGAATTGGCAACAACAGACTTAATTTAGGGATTGTGGAATGAGAGGGCCGTACAACTTACAGAGCGCAGTGTCCAGGGGGACTAGTATTGAGTGGGGTGGTAAGTAAAGAAAGTCGGAGTGATTGCTCAGCGGACTGGACAGCCTCGTGGTGGTGAATACTGGTTCAGATCAGGGTATTTGCAGATGGAGACGGCAGGCTGAGGTCAGAGAAGGCCACCCTCTCAGCGGGGACTGCAACGGCTGTAGACTTGTGATCTGGTCTCCAAGGTGTGCCCCTGGGAGAGGGCTACCGGAGTGTCACAGAACACAAAATCAATACAGTGAGCCGGGCAGGGAACTGGAAAGGCTGAGGTGAGACAGTTTGTCTGCTTGGCTGCTGTCCTCACCAACCACGGCAACAGCCCTGGGGGTAAACAGAAGACCAGGGCGAGGGAAGAGAGGCACGTGCCTGAGAAGTGACTGGACCCAGTGTGGGCGTCCCAGTGCGGCCCTGCAGTCAGTGATGCAAGGGGAGCACTGTTGCTAGGGGCAGGGACAACTGATGGAAGTGGGAGTGAGAGCTAGGGAGGACACCTGTCTCACCTCAAGACCGGAGGTGTGCAGGGGACAGGAAAATGACAGACACCACGGGGTGGGGAGGGGGGTGCAAAGGGTGAGCAGAGCCGTCCCAGGAACACACAGAGTACAAAAAAAACATGAGTGGGGGGACAAGGACGCAGACCAGAACGGAAAACGCAAGCTAAGTCGGTACAATTGAAATGAAAATAATTACTTTAAAGGTAAGCTTCCAAACTCCAGTCTTAGTTCCTTCTTTCAGGAATTTGCACATTTTTGCAATGCTAACAAGGATTGCATTATAATCCAAACCACTTTTCACTGTGAATGCAGACAAATGCAATGTTCTCCTGGGAAGCCTACAAAACCAAAAAAAAAAAAAAAAAGTATTTTGAGAATTATGGTCAAAACTAAAATAGGAACTTAAGTGGAATGTGTTAACAGGAATACCTCACGTTGCGTGCTATAGTCAGGGACTCTCAGCAAACAATCAGTCGGCAGTGATGGAAGGGCTATCAGAATCATTAGGATAATCTTTGTACATGGGGCACCTCTTTTTGACACTTACCACTTACATAGCCCAAATTAGAAAAACTTTACTGTCACCTTATCTTAAAATATCCATTACAAGAAACTTGATCCTGCGAATGGAGTGATTTCATTCCCACCTAAGAACACTAGTGAGACACGGAGGTTTGGAACGGCGGCGCTCCTTCGATGCCACACCCGTCTCTGCGGATGTCAAAGATGCTGGGCCTTGGGTTCATTCAATTAAGCTGTCTCCCTTGACAGATCATTCAAGAGAGCTGGATACAGAAATTCTGTGAAGTAATGGAAGTTATGGACGGTTTGCTGTGGCCTTGTGAGATGTCAAGTAAAGGATTGGCGGAGAATTTCATGTCCAAACCGCCCGCCCCATCTCCCTGTAGGAGCCGCGAGGAGGGGCCCTGATGCCCGATTGCCGCTCAGTGGGGGGTCATGAGGGCCTGATCAGTCACAAACGAGGACGGGGGTGAGAGGGACACAGAGTGCCCCTCGGGTGACAGGAATTTCGGCGTAGCCGACACCCGCTGGCGAAGACACTGTCTGCCCCTCTGGACCATGAAACTCTCTACAGGGGGCAACAGCTCCTGCGTCCTGTGTCCTTCCTGGCTCGGCGCCGGTGTGAGTGTGGAATACCATCCCGCGTGGGGACAGGCTCGGTGAGCTGTCAGGATGCCAGAGGTTCGGGTGTGGTCTCTTTATCACTCCGTGTTGATGTTCTGCAGGCAGCTGGCCCTCTGCCAGTTAAAATGGGCCTATGAGACGTTTTTAAGAGCAAGAGGCTATATGTGGGCACACTCAGGAGGTATTTTGGGGGGGATGGTTTGGTATCTAAGGCTTTTTGCAGTTGACCCTCTACTCATAGTGAAGGGTCTTTGCTGACTAGGCCTTGGGGACAGGGGGGCATGGAAAGAGTGGCCATCTCGGGCCAAGAAGAGGGCTTTGAGTCCCAGGACTTCCCCTGTCCCTGGGGCGGGCTCTCGTGTGGCCCGGCCAGCCTCCTCCAGCACCTTGGGCGGCGCAGGGTCAGCTAACACCCATGACCACGGGATTAATGCACAGAAGCCAGGGAGACGCTCACCTCTGGGTGTGATGATGTCCGGTAGACTCTGGTGGTGCTCCTGTCCCCCAGCATGTGCTGGGCAGAGTCCGGATCTTGGACTTGACCCCACTTCTCTGCAGACATCTGCAGATTCCCAGGGAGGCCCCCACTGCTGAGCCGGCTGGCAGGACTTGCCCACTCTCCAGTACGTTCCACCCGTGGCTCCTCTGAAGCTCGTCTTCTTTTTGACTTTTTAAAAATGAACATTTTATTAGCTTAGATGTGTAATGCAGTGTAAATCTTTTATATTGTTGGTTTTCTCATCAGACTTTCAAATGCTCAGCAGACCGGTTAGACATTCATACAACTTACAGAGTGATCCCCTCAATAAATCCACTACCCGCCTGGCGCCATCCAGTATTCCCATGTTGTCGACTCTATCCCCCCGCTGTATCTCACATCCCCGGGGCGACTTTTGTATCTGCCCATCCGTCCTTCCCGCTCCCTGCACCTTTCTCATCCTCAACCGCCCCCTCTGGCCTCCCTCAGTCTGTTCTCTGTGTCTGTGCATCTGTTTCTGTTATGTTTGCTCGTTTATTTTGTGTTTTTGGATTCCACAGATAAGTGAAACTATGTGGCATTTGTCTTTCTGGGTCTGGCGTACCTCACTTAGCACAGGCCCATCCGCGCTGTCGCAGACGGTAAGATGCCCCCTTCGTGGCTGAGTGGTGTTCCATTGCGCAGACGCACCATCTTTCACGGGCAGTCTGTCCACCCGAGGGCAAGCAGGGTGACAGAGAGAAACAAGTCAGGTTGTTACCTGTCGGCTCCTTGGAAACATCTGAAAGGGGCTTGTAGATTATCTATGAATTTCAACACAGACTGATTCCTCAGGCACAAATCGGAAAGATGAGTTAGAGGGAGGTGGATATATGTGAACGAAAGTTGAAATATAACAAATATTATGCCCGATGAACAAGGTAACCCGATACTATTTGTTATTTATCAAGATTTTGAAATTTCCCTAAAAGGAGGCTCTCCCACATTTTTCTTTTCTTGATTTTCCTGCCTTGAAGGTACTAGATAAGCTTTCACTCACTAATAAACGGAGACATAAGGAACACTCTCCACGCCTTCATTAGGGCGGGGGCAAGCAGAGAGGCCACACTCGGGCACACCCAGCCCTATTCTCATTCCCAGGCCTTGGTTCCTACACATTCACCCCTGTGCCCAGCACAGTCGGGTAAAGGTGAGCCGAGGGAGCGAACCCACAGGCCCAGCCAGCAGGGTGAGTCCTCAGTCACCACAGTGCTAAGGCCAAGCAAACCTGCAGACATGAATGTTTCCTGTTTCCAGAATGTCTGAAAACACAAATCTCCATGTTCGCCTAATATTTTCTGCAAACATCTATTTTTTACAAGACCAGTGCTCTAACCCCTGAGCTATGGAGCCCTTACCTAAACATCTGTTTTTTAAATCATCTGGGCACAGAACGTACCCTGCACCCTGCACCGGCCCCCGTCTCTGTGTAAACTCCCGCTTGCTGGCCTGGGCCCTGCCTCGCTGCCCCACGGCTTTCAGGCAGGCTCTCCTGCTGCTGCTGACGGAGCTCTCTGTGTTTTCTTTCCTCCCGCTTGAAAAAATGGCAATTGTTTTACATAGAAAATTATGTGGGGGCCTTAGAATATGCTCAAGAATTTCCGGGTCCAGACGATGACCTCTTCCGAGAGGTGGTGCGGGAAAGGAGTGCGTGCACCCAGTTCAGAAATTCAGACAATCACCTTTTCCCCCTCACCGTGCCCCCCGACGTGGGCACTCATGCACACCCCATCTGTTGGCCCTGGCTTTATTGCCCACTGATGTAGTTTCAAATTCCTTTCACAAAATTCTGTCTTATTACTTTTAAAATCTGCACGAGATTTCATTTTATGGTGTCTCGGGGAAAATCCATTTCTTTAATCCATTTGATGCTCGATGGGTGTTGGCTTTGCTTTCATCTCTGTAGCATTACAAAGAGTGCTCTGCTGGCCCCCTTGTTGACGTGACTCGTGGTTTTTTAAAAGTGTGTCCATAATTGAAATCCCTAATACTGGAATTGCTCATCAAAGTTTCATGTGCCTTTCAGCGTAGGTACCTACTGGCAATTGTCCTCCACGGAGATTTTGCTGGTTCGCCTTCCTGCCGGTGGCTGCTTTCCCGCTTTCACTAGGAACGCCCGTCTGCCAAGGGGTAGGAGGTTAGGGTTGACTTATGTCCAGAGCTGCTTGGTCTGCCGAGGTTAGTGCCTTTCCATGTGTTCACTGGGCACTTGGCTGTCTTCTCTGCGAGCTCTCAGTCCACATAAAAGGCTCGTTTTTCTGTTTGGGTGTGTCTTCTTTATCACAGAGTTGCATAAATTTGTTGTCATTAAAGGAAATTAACTGTCAGGCATATCACACAATTCATATCATTTATGATTTTTTTCTCCCAGTAAATGTTTTAGCAACATTATCAATCTGAAAAATATTGAGTATTTTTACTGTTCAAGTCCTTAGAACAATTCAGGATTGAAAGTAGGTACTACATGTACTTTAGATTTTATTACTCTTAATAGCACTCTTACTATCCAAACAATATACACATATTATTTCTACATTCTTTGGCATCTTATATGTTTTAATTGTGGTACTAATTTTGATCCATTTGAATTAATATTTCAGGGTTCTCACTGTGAGCAAACACTCACAACTTCTGGATGAATTCTCTCACCCCCGTAGATGCAGATCTCCAAGTCACCGAAAGCCCCATAGGTGCTGGGGACTCTTCCTGGACCAGGACCCCAGTGCTGTGTGTGGCGGGCACAGCGAGGCACTCAGAGGGGCAAAGAAGCCTTCCTGCTCAGCCCAGGCACCTGTCTGCTCCCGGTCTGCCAGGACCAGTTTAAATCAGGGTTAAATTTTGTCAAAGACATTCTTTTGCATCTGTTCAAGTAATCATACGGTGACACCTCTGTGTAATTAATATAGTATTACTGTGTACACAGTAATATACAATATAGTATAATGTAATTATATTAACACATTGGACGAAAGTATTAGTTGCTTTGACACTAAATTGAATTTAATTTATGTGAGTATGTAATTTCATCTAACTATCTACATCCCAAATCACCCCTGTATTCTTTTTTTTTTACATAATGATTTGATATTTGTGTGCATTGCAAAATGACCACAGTAAGTCTAGTTAGTACCCATCTCTACACCTAGCTATGATTATTTTTCTTGGTATTCTAATTTTCCCAGTAAGCCTTAACTGGAAAGAGAGAGCAGGCTTTCCCTAAAGGGGTGGTTAGGGCAAAAGGCAACTGGAGAATTGTATTCAGAATATAAAAGAGCTAACTTCTCATTCATGCATAATGTCACATCAGATGACTTAGCTCTTGCTACAGGGAACGCCTCAGGAAAACGCAGTCATTTAAAAAAAATGCAGACAACTGTAATTGAATAACAATAAAAACTTTAAACAAATAAAAAAATAAAAACCTCCCTAAAAAATTAAATTAAATTCAATATCCATATGGCTTTGAAAAAAAAAGTGGATTTTACAACTTTGAATATTTACTACGTGTCAAATGCTCTGCTAAGTGCTTTGCATCAGTTAATTCCAATCACGCACACCCCGGGGACCTGGGCAGGACGGTGGGGGCCTTGCAATGCGAGCGCGGAAATGACTGGCCCACGACCAACAGCTGCCGAGGCGCAGGGAGCGGCACATTTCACCCAGAAAACCTGCCCCCGAGGCCAGACTTCGGACTGCTGCCCCCTTGTGGGAGGTGAGTGTGCTGTAGGTTGCTGCGCATTTTCTGTGACTGCCGCATTCCTGAAAAGCCTCTTCTCTCCGTTGATCGGCTGACAGAAGGAGACCCTGAGTAAACTCATCAGCTACTCCTTGAGTGTCAAATTATTCCAATTAGTTACCTATGAGACACTTGCATCCTCAAAGGACTGAGATGATGTGATTTAACATGAGAAGCTTCTCTATCCTCAAAGCCCCCCTCCTGTGTTGATCAGAGGAATCTCTATCTTCCTCACATTAAGAGATTAAGCCGGAATAAGCGTTTAATTGGAGAACATCAAAGGAAAAGTTTCTGAAGACTTTATCTTCCTTTGAACACCCAACTGACTTGAGTTCGCAAGACTGTTCTACTTTTTTCTTAAGAAAAAAAATACCTCTTAGAATAAACAAAGTGTTTTCCCTTTGACTTTCTTGTTAGTTTTTTCAAATATTTTAACAACAGAGAATAGATGAGAGTAAGCTTGTCTGTGCCTTAAAAAGAGAGAGAGAATGTTCCCATCACTAGGGAGCCCCGGGTTTTATCCCTTTTCTGGGGAAATTGCTTCATATTTGAAAGCTTTTGTTTGACTCTGGTTAATTCTCTGGCCCAAACCTGCCCCACCCACCCCAGGCACAGCACCTTTGTGGAAACTGCCATTTCCCCTACCTGGAAGTAACGGCTGCTGCTTTCATCCGGGGAAACGTACAGGTTTTACATAAAAATAATTCTCCACAAAGTTTTCCCGAGAGTGTTGCTCTGCTTAGATACTTTTCCTGGACATTTCTTTTCTTACTTAGAAACAAATAATGCTGACTTCTAATAAGCTTATTTAAGGATGCCACTTTGGTTTTTCAGTTATGTAAAATTGAAATTGTAACTCGGTTTTCCTGACCTGAATCGCTTTAACTTAGGATTCTCTTTTTTAAAGCAGAATGTAACACTTCATTCAACGTTGGGATAATTATAAGCTTGCAGAAAGGTGCGAAAGGATCGTGTGCTGTTCACTGGCTTCTGCTGACGCCGCGAGGAACGCGCCCCTCTGTCCCCCGACTTTGATGTGAGTTACAAACACAGTCCCCGGGACGGAGTGTGAACACAGCTCCGGGAGAAGATGTGCTCCTGAAGCCATCTCATTAAAATATGTCCTCTAGTTCTTCCCAACATAACGCTAATGAAGCTGTGCAATTTATAAACACCCTGGCTTTTAGGTGTCAGGGCACCTTAGGGAGTACGGCCAGTTTATTCTGAAAAGTGGCTCCTACTTCAAAGGCCTCACTGCTGAGGAAAAGGAGATGTTTCTACCTGGCTTCGGCTGAGCTCCTCGAGCCCGGAGACACGGTGGCTTCTGAAGGGTCCCCATGAGGCTGGCTCTGTTCAGGACGGGGGGCCGAGGGCAAAGCTCAGGAGAGGAGGGCACGCAGACAAAAGTAAGACTGAGCGGTCGTGCACAGATGTGAGCAACACCTGGCCAGCGGTTGCCATGGAAAACGTGATTTGTCAATGTGGTTAATTCAGAGATTTGTTTAAAACAACAACAACAAGAAGACACAGGAAACATTACCTGGTGAGAGTGGCCAGGCGAATCTTGTTGTGGTTCCAGCTTTGTATTTCTTTACATTCTTCTTGGTCTGAAGGAGCTACATTCCGGTTTGCTGGTGCTGAGCTCAGGCTCTGCGGAGGCCGGCCCGGCAGGCGGAACCTCACCTTCCCAGCTTATAGTAGCAAGCACTCGGGAAAGTCGTTCTGCCCCTGCACTTCACCGCTTCCGTCTGCACGGTGGCTCCACGGGCGTGCACGTCTCAGCACACCTGCCAGGCGGTGCAGAGTGAGCGCGTTGCCTTGTGTCAATCACAGCTCATCACAGCACTGCTTCACGACGGCCGCCACGCCCTGGTGTGCTGTGAGCTTGCAGTGGCATGGTGGGCCGTCACTCCTGACCTGTCGCCAGCCCCTCGGAGCTGCACCTGTCGTTGCTACAGGCCTCGCCGTCCCCTAACGTGGTGCTACTTTCAGTCTGGAGCCTTCTAATGCTACTCTAGGAAGAACTCGCTTAATGAATGTCACCAAACAACAGGTATGTTTAAATTCCATAATTACAGTTCACACCAGAGGGGGACGAACAGGAAGCAGCCATGGTGGTGGGCCCAGGGCCCAGCCCGCACAGGAGGTTCTGGGTGAGGGACAGCGGCTCCGCCAGGCTCACGGTCCCCCTCGGTCTGTCTCCTACGCCGCTCCTTCACTCCTGAGCAAAGCCCCTTCGGCTGCGATGGGGTGTCAGTCACAGGGCAGCCGGGACCAATGGGGGTGCCAGTGTGTGCCCGGGCGTTTACATCCGCCGACTACCCACCCTCCCCCTCAAACCGTGGTGCCTGTTGGCGTTTCTCACATTCCCACCTCTCGTGACAGTGACATTACTTTCTCGGGTCCCAGATGCGCAGGAACGTTCTGTCTCCTTGGGAACAGGGGCTGAAGTCGTCTACTGGTCACGGCGAAACACGTGGATGAAACCTTATTCTGCAAAACAAAATCAGAGAGGCCAAACCTTAGACTGAGTGTCGCCATAAATTTCACACGCCCATTACTCTCCACCATTTTTCCCCTAGATGTGACGTGTGCTGCATGTATCCAACTTTTTAACATTTAATTTTTGATCGTGTGTTTTAGAGGAAATGCCAGCTATCATGTCCTACACACAGATCAGCATGCACCTCTGAAAATTGTGCCTTTTCTTACAGAACCAGAAGGTAACTGTTAATAGATTTAGCAGTAATTCCTTGTTGCTCTCATATGCTATTTTCACATTGCTTTGTTTGATGCAGATGCAAACCAGTCTACCACGATACTCAGTCATTTTCTTAATGAAAGTAGGACTTGAATATCAAGTATAACAGACAATTGCGAACACCCGGGGGGCCCAGAAGCTTTCCGTGAGCAAGGGGGATTCACAGAAAAGACCGCAGCTGTCATGCAGCACTCAGCCAGCAGGGGGCGTGAGCACCCAGAGCTCACTTTCATCTTTCCTACCAGGGGGGCAGTCTGTCCGCTTGGGAGGGCGATGCAACATCTGTTGGAGATAACGCTCTGCAGAACTCCATACTATAATTCCTGCGGTTAAAAATTTGAAAAAAGAATAAACACATAGGAAATAAGCACGAAGGAGTTGTTCGTATTTGGACCTGCTGCATTTGCTGGGTGTTCTGCAGAGACAGTAGCAAAAAAACTAAAACAAAGCGGAAAATCTAACGTGCAATCAAATGACATATCGTGGGCCAGGCTGTGCTTTAGTAACCTGTTTAAAAGTCATAAAGCCACATGCATTCCCTGCTCATCCCTGCTCATCGCTCACCCTCGTGTCTGGTGCAGTTAACAAAGTTAAAGTCATTCCGGTGTGACAGCGGCAGTTGACGCCACGCGTCCCATTGTTCAGCACACTGCTGGGAGGAGCTGAGCGCCTGCTGGGCTCTGGGTGAGGCCCGCTCCCGAAGCCAAAGGTAAGTGAGGCTACGTTTCCCGTGGAAGTCACACTTGTGGATGTGAAGTATCGGGCGTTCTGTTTTACTTTTCGATACGGATATGTTGGGCCAGCGACTTCCGGATTTCCGCCACAATGTTCTCTTTCAGGAAACTGAGAAAGTTGTTTTCAAGTCAATAGACGTGACTACAATGTGCCCACGTTTTGTGGAAATAGCAACTCTCCCTGAAAAGATACCTTACAAAGCTTTCCCAGCTGGTCAACGCAAGTATGAACACATGAAGAAATTACTAAAATAAGTATTCAAATAAAAAACAATGTTTATTATACACAGAACTGCTAGTGAACATCTGCATGTCAATGTCTCGTGCATGTTGGAAAAGATAATCTTTATGAGGATCCTGTAAACGTCATGCTATTAATTAAAATTATACCTCGGGTAGTGACATACAGATAAAAATTAAATATCTGTTATTTTCCTCACGCCAAAAATATCAGTATCTTAAGGTTGTGAAACCATTCTCTCTGTGTATTAAGATTCATGTATTGTTTACTCCCTCATTTCATAGTTTCCAAAACTAATCAAAGTCTTTAAAATGCTAATAGGGAAAAAAAAAGAGAATACAGTTTTAAAGGAGTTTACCAACTTCCCAGCTTCTGTAACTCGTGTTCATCAAAATCCTAGTTGTTGGTAAATTACAAAATTGCCGGAATAGAAAAGAAACAATTATGTTAAGATTGCTATATAAGTTTCATAGGTCAGTCTAACTTTTTTGTTGTTGTTCTTCTATCTCACAGTGAAACCTGGAATATTTTGTAGGTTGATTGGCACTTTAAATCTGAAAACCTTTCTGTTAACCTCACAGTTTGAGAATGGGCAACAAACAAGTTGCTTTGAAACAATCACGCTGTAACCAATGGAGCAGGGAGGGTTACACCGAGAGAGGTATCACAGATGACGTATAGTCGGGTGACCAGGGTAGAGTGGGCACTGATATTACCCAGGTCGCCATCCGGAGCTCCTTGCACAACAGTGGGAATGCTGTGAATGTCTGCATTTTCAATTATGCTACTTTATTGCTACTGATTCATTACAACCTACCTGGAGCCCAGTCAGTTAGATGGCTACAGGGGCTTTGATTCTACCTTATGCTCAAAGAAATGAGGACAATCAGCAGAAGAACTTTATACAAACAGCCAGGCATCCCTGCAACATACTCTTCCCTCCAACAGTCCATGCATCCTACAAACGGAAGGTGATGCATGAATGTTCACGGGAAGCTCCAGGATAATCAGCGTTCGCTTTTGTTCAGTGTTGAGTCCCTGCAGCTAGAACTGTGTGTGGTGTCTGTTGGGTAGGGAGTGTATAAACACTTATTGAAATGCATAGATTTGGGGACAATTGAGTAAGTTGCTAGCCAGCAGTTGAGATGGAGAAAATTCAAGCATGTTCAGGCATCTTTCGGTGTCAGAACTGCCAGGATTGTTGATGGATGTTCAGAGGAGAAAGACGAATAAAAAAGAATGAAGGAAGGTTCCCAACATATGTTTGGTGACGAGGTTGATATGCACATTCACTGAAAGGGAGAAGAGTTTGGGGCAGAAGTTAAGATGTTTGGTTAAAAAAAAGATCATCCAATAGCAAAGATAATTATGAAGTTAACACAAGCCAATTTGGGGTCCAATGGCAAGGTTTTAAGTGCAAACAGTATACACTTGAGAGTTTCAATGCCTACAAACAGGACATCCATCCAGAAGGATGTGTGGACTCTCCCAATGGTGGGGACGAGTAAAGAGAAGAGGAGAGAACTCTCCACACTGCGAGCTGGAATGCAGTGGAACTAGAAAAGCAGAGTGAGGAGGACCAGACAGGAGAAGAAACTGCAGCCCACCCCCAACAGACTCGTCCCCCGCTCCCCCGACACTGAGTCGCAATCACCCCTGGGGCCAGACAATCCTGAGCCTCAGTTTCCACATCTGTAAAATAGGGCACTTTCCTCTGACCTTAGAGAAATCCGTGAGGTTTAAGCTACTTAACATAGGAGTCAGTACTTCACAGGATCCTAATAAACGCTTTTCAGTAGTGAGTATCTGTATGTTTCTATGTTTGCATGTCACATGGTTAAAATAACGTAACAATTGTTGTCAGGAATAAAACGTGAGGGTTTTTTTTTTTTTAAGAGGACCTGATATGTCTTATGAAATGTTTGGAACTTAAGGTAGTGTCCCAATTGATTAGACTACTTCGAAAAAAAAATGCAACTGAAGTCCCTCCTACAATATAATAATCTTGGAAACTAAGTTTCTAGAATTTGGGAAAAAAGGGTTTTATGTCAGATGGGGTACTGGGTCTCTCCATTGGATATCAACCTTCCAAGTGTGAAGATAAAACGTGAGTAATACCACTCAGAATGTTCCAGCCCAGGCATTAGATAACTACCAGAGACCAGATCAAGACTGCAGAAGATCTTTAGGTAAATGAAGCAGACAGCGTCATCAAATTTTCTCCGTCAGAGTCACTTAGCTGAAGTCGTCTGTGCATGGAATCCACGAGGTCCCTGAACTGAAGGGGAAATAACCACAGATTTATTCCCACTGATCTTGAACTAAAATGTAGCATCCGTTTCAGCTGCTCAGACAGCAAGCCACAGAAGTGTTAGTAACTTCGTGAGTTACCCATACACATCATAGATATTTTTTTATTACTCTGTAGATATTTTTTAAACATTTATACTCCTCACTGCTCTGGAATTAAGGTGTTATTTCCAGGCTATTTATTTAATACTTAAATGGAAACTTCATAACCTAAGTGTTTACGAGAAAGTTGATGACAATTTCTGCTTTGAAAACTAAAGAACAAACACATATTCTTTGGCCACATTTTCTGTTTACAGAAAAGTTTCGGTGCTAAGAGGTCTAACTACGTCAGCCCTCAGGTCCAATGTCAGGAACACGGGAAAGGCTTCTCCAGCAAGGTGCCCCAGCCAGGAGCCCCACGGCAAAGCCCCAAGCACTGCCAGCCAAGTCCGGAGGGGGGGCGGGTCCTGTTGGTACTACCTCTCAGAGAATCGAAGCTCCTCCCCTCAGGGCACTCGTCTCAGCTGGAAATGGCATGTCCGTTACCGTGGCCCCCTGTCTGTCCGTCTGACTGAGCCATGAGAGTCCTATAGGGCAGAATCCATACGGTTGTGCCCTACAATGTAGCCCAGCCCTGGGATAAAACAGATGTATGTATGCAATTTTTAAGCCATATTTTTGTCTTTCTTTCCTTAACTGTATTAAATTTGTTTGGGTTACATTGGTTAATAAACTTATACAGGTTTCAAGCGTACAATTCTGTGATACATCACTGAACTGACACACAGCGTTGCGTATCCATGGCCCAAAGTCAGGCCTCCTCCTGGCACTTGGAGATAACTCGAGACATCGCCCCTGCAAAAGAAAAGACGGGCCAACGAAAGGGCCATACTTCAGTACCTGCACCTTCAAAATGGACCAAAACACAGTTATGTCTGGAAAACGCCCAGCCATTGTGAATATAACGAGACCAGTTTGCACGACATCAATGTCACCTGGTGGCCAAGGAGAGTGGACTGGAATGCATATGTGTGAACAGTGGTGACTTCACTGTGCTAGTCAGTGGGGGCGGTAGATGCTGTTGAGTGAGCATGTGAGGTGTGTGTCCGTCACATTCAAAATGACTGAGCGAGCAGAGCAATGAATCTGCATCAGATTTTGTGTTAAGCTTGAACATTCTTCCACTGAAACTATTCAGCTGGTTCAGAAGGCTGCAGCTATGGGCAACTGGTGATTGGCAGCTTCATCACGACAAAACGCCTGCTCCTGCATCACGTCTCCTGCAGAGTTTTGTGGCAAAACATCAAATCACCCAGGTGACTCAGCTCCCCTACAGCCCAGATGTGGTGCCCTGGGACTTCTGGTTTCTCCCCAAACTAAAATCACCTGTGAAAGGGAATGAGATTCAAGAAAATACAACGGGGCAGCTGATGACGACTGGGAGAACTGTGTGAGGTCCCAGGGCCTGCTTTGAAGGGGACTGAAGCCTTGGAATTGTTTAGCATGAAGAAGAGAGAAGAGAGCCTATCGGTTTCACAGGGGATGGTGTGGCACTGTTCTCCAAAAAAAAGTTATTTTGTATGTGCATGCATACACACATATGTATGTATATAAAGTATACACATGTTGTATGTATATATAAGTAATCGAAAGATAATTGAAATTATATATGATGGACATTTCACAATACACGTACTTTTAAAAGGCTGACAAGGGTTACTAACACACAGTATTTACATCTTTCTGTTGGGCATCCTGAAAAAGAAGAAACACAACTATTTCTGGCTGAGATCCAAAAACTGAGATGTACTGTACTGTCTCGAAATCTATCACATGTAATTTAAGAAGTATAGAACTTTATATCCAACTTTTCTGGCTTGCTATAAAACTTGAAAATAATAAGCCAAGAAAATGAAATTTATATTTCCTTTTACCAACATGTGTTCACGTTAAACTAAAGAGTTATGGGCTGGAAAGGAAATGGTCCTTGATTTTTCAGTCCATACACTTGGATCTTAAATCTTTGTAATTCCATCAGTGTTGGGAATCCAGGAGAAATCAATCTTAAATAGCAAATATGAATGATCCCTCTACATTGAATGGAGCCTCCATTTTTCTTGGGGTTTAAAAAATGCAATATATCCTTTGTCTCTCATTTTCTTACAAATGTATTCTTTGATACAAACATTTCACCCCGTTGTTATTCACCGATGATCTTCCTCTCCAGTCAGGGCCCATAGTCGCCTTTATGAAATGCACTAACGCCTTCAGCATTTTAACTAATTGGTCCTGCTTAGGCAGTCCCAGTGACTGTTCTATTTATGGTGGCACCAATTAGGCTAGCACCATTTTAGGGTGTATTTCAGGACTTAAGCAAAGAATGATAGGAAAGAGGATATATATATATATATATATATATATATATATATATATATATATTTTACTATCTTACTACCCTCTTAAGGAAAGAGAGGTTTTTTTCTTTTTTTACTATCTTAAGAACTGATTCTCTATCACATGCATAGAAATTACCGAACATGATATGCCCTTCGATTCTTCATGATCTGGCCCAAGTACGAGTGATCCGCGTGAATTTTAAGAGAACTTACTATATTCAAAGAGTCTTTATGATAAACACCTTGACTTGTTGTCTTTCCTGGGGGGAGAGGGGCTCTGAAAAACGTGGTTTACATTACTTAACATGTATAGAATGGGAATTGAACAAATTTCCCCAAAATCATTTTAATCTTTGGTTTAAAACTTTAATTGGCATTGGCTCCCAGTTTCCAGATTCCCTGGGGCCATTTAACGATGTCTGAAGTCTCTTTTTCACCCTGGGAAAGCTCCCCAGGCAGGACCTCCTGGAACTCACGGTTCGGGTCCGCAGCCCGCAGGCCAGGGCTCTGGGCACCATCAGCTCTGTTTGCCTGCAGCCTGCCTGCTCTTCTTTAAAAAAAAAAAAAATACTTTATTGTTGTTCAATTACAGTTGTTTGCATTTACCCCTCACCACTCCCCCCCACCCCAGACAAACCCACCTCTCTCTCTTGCTTCCACCCACCACCTTAGTTTTGTCCATCTGTCCTTTATAGTTGTTCCTGAAAACCCTTCCCCCCCTTATCCTCTCCCACCTCCCCTCTGGTTACTGTCAGATTGTTCTTAATTTCTGATTGGAGAGCTAAGACAGTATGTGGGGGGGGGGGAGGGAAAGTATCCCACTGTGAATTGGCCACTGTTCCGTAGGCTCTCCAGTATTTATTATTTAGCAGTGTTTTTACTAAGCTCTTACTAAGGCCCCTGTCACTCAAGGACTTATCTACATATTTGAATATATATTTGAAATACATATATTTGTAAAGAGACATGGCTGCCGACAATGACATCGCTGTAATGTCTAGCATGGGGCTTGATTCTATGTTTCAAATTATGTAACGCTTTGCTTATTTAAAGTGATCAAATTATGTTCAGTTAGATGATTCTTTTCTGAAACTTGTTTGCTACATAGTTTTCCAAAAACAGTGAATAATAGCGCACCTTTATACAAAAAAGTACTGAATGCATGTGAAAAATAAAATTAAAAAGAAGGAAGTAAACTAAATGTGTGATCATGGGACCCTTTGCTGACTTTACTAACCCAGACATTTTGAAAAGGAGACATGATAGAACCCGCAGTTTGGAGCTAAAGGGAATGAGGACAAAGCACCACTGCACTGCGGGGAGAGATTGCAGTGCCCAGTCCCCAGGCACTGGACACACCCCTCCTCCTTCAGGCATCTCGTGGAACTCTGCTCACTCACTGAAAGTTACCGTCCCCAAACGTCTCAAGGCTACCATTTAAAATCACATACATTGTCAAAATAGTAAAGATTAAACGCATGCAATTCCTTTCAGTGAAGAATGTTTAAAATGTGATTTGACATAAGCCCAACATATAGAAAAAAATTAAATGTTGAAACCACGTGTCTGATTCATGTATTAAGCAGTACCAGGCTACGCTACTCAAGTCATACACAGCACACAGGCTGGAAGAACCGAGTTGTCTATGATGTGACTTGTCGAATCTCCACTAGGAAAAGATTAATAGCGCCTGCCATCCTTCGACTCTAGACGGGTGCTGAGACCTGCCGCTCTTGTTTCAAGAACATAAACAACGAAAGCTGAGGATGGCAGCTGCTCCTGGACCTTCGGTGGGATGGTGCCCAGATGGACCCACTGTAGATTAAAAACACAGTGGAAAAGGCCTCGAACACCCCTCCCCTGCCGAACAGCAGAGCTCCGCTACGCCTGCCCGAAATGTGCTCACACACTCACATTAGCCCACAGTGGCAAAGTCACTCGTTAGTTTACAACAAAGCGTTGACTATCTTGCATAATTCACTGAAGAGAGTGTCCAAAAGGGGCCTCTCTGCCCAGCATCAGAAGACATGCCGGCCTGGGAAACCATCAAACTTCAGAGTTTCAAGTACAGTTTCCACTGAGAGCATATTGCCTTCACCCCACTGTAAAGTTGAAAATCATAAGCCAGACCGTTCTAGTGGGGCCATCTGGGCTCAGTGGTTAGGACGGGGCAGGCCAGGAGCAGGGAAGCCAGGCGTCGAGCCTTTTGTTCTGAGCAAAGCGAAGGATAAGGTTGCGATGAACTGGTATTGGAAAGGCTGCGCAGGAAGAGGCTGGGGGCAGGGTGATGGCAGCCGCACACTATGGAGCCTGTTCAGTTTTCGCTCGGGGGGCAGGGCAGAAGCGTCGCGGTGGCGGTTTGGATTTCTGGTTCTGACTTCATCACAGATGTTTGGGCTGGAGGAGTGGACTCGGGAGTCACTCGGAGCCAAGAAACAAGATTGAACGAGCAGGAGGTAAGGGTAAATATTTAAAAAGTGGTAAGAATGGATGGAGTGCCAGCATTACAGTGGAAGACTGGGTGTGCCCACCTGTGGGAGGTGAACGCTGCCCACAGCCAGCAGAGAGCAAAGAACAAAGACCCACACGGAGAACCTCGGGCTCAGAGGCCTGTGGATGGGAAGAGCCTAGTCGAAGAGACTGTACAACCCTCTTCTGCTGAGCCTGTTATCTGATTATTTTATTATTATTCTCAATTCAATAATTCCATTTCTCATTCATTTCCAATTTCCAATTTCCAATTTCTCTTCTGATCCTTTCTTCCCTCTCAGAAACTTCCACTCTCTCCCTGTGAACACCCTTCAGCTAGGAGGCCACGTCTTTGCCCTGGCTCGCTGTAGGCAGCTGTTCCACTCCTTGGGGACCCTGAGTCCACTGGGATCGATAGTTTAAAGGACACACACACACACACACACACACACGCACGCACTCCTTAGGTTTTGAGAAGCATACGTATAGGCCATATAAGCATCCCACGGCAAAGCTTTGCTTCAGCAATTTGCTTTGAGATGTGACAAAAAATCCAGCATTAGAATCCTCTTTAAAAATTGCATGTCTCTTTACAAAACTTGGAATTTTGACTAATTTCTCACAGACATTTGGATTTATGTCGGTATTTATTATTTCATTCCAACCTACCAAAATCACACAAAATACTATCAGGAAATAAATATGTCACAGAATGTTTCCACACAAGCCTTCCACATGAATAAATCACATTGCTCCAAGACAAACTTACAATAAAACTCAAAACCTCAGGGATGAAATCACACACAAAACAGGAAGACAATGTGTGGACTGGGATGTCTAATCCCATGTGTGCTACTGACTACAATTCCCGATTCATATTTGTTATCTCCCTCCTCTTACTGAAATACCACTCAGAGTAATTTCTAATCATGTTATTGCTCTGTGAATTTTAATGTAAAACAAGCATGTGTCCATGTGATAGATATGGACATATACACGTCCATGTGTGTGTGTGTATACATATCTTGCATATATTAGTCATATCTGCATTTTCAATTTTGTGTGATAGGCAACTATATAGCCACCAAAAGGATAAAATAAGAGTTTATCTTTTCACTACTTAGAAACCAAGGAAGAAAGACATAGTATAGTAATAAAATCGTCTCCTGATTTCCACTGGAACCATGAGATGATAAATCCCTGTGTGCAGAAATGCAATCATCTGTGGTTTTTTCCACTGGAGCTCAGTTTCTGCGACCAATAAACCCATATGGACCGTTGCACTTTTATTTAAGGCTGACACGCAAAAAGCCAATTCATAAATTCAACTAACAGTTTCCCAAAATAAAATAGTAAGGCTGATTAGCCCGCCCTTAGCAGCTGTAATTCAACGCAGTGTCCTCTCCACTGCTCAGGTTTCCTCGCAAACTTCAATGGGTCCTTTGTGCCTTGACCACACCTAGAATAGCTAAGGGTCTTTAATTAACATTTTTGCCAAAAGACCCAATTTTTAGGGGAAAATAAAGCCTGACAGAAATAATACCCACACCTTTCTCCCTTCCTCTGGCTCCAGAAATGCCCAGAAAACACCCCCCTCCTGAGGACTCTTCCTGAAAACGACTTGCTGTATGTCTGAGCAACAGGTCTGCTCCCCAAAGCCCTGGCCCTGCCTGCTTTGCCCCCTCACTCCGAGGCTGCCTGGTCTTCCTCCGGAAGCTGCAGGGTGAGGAGCTGGTTCCTACTTTCCAACAACACACAGGTCTAGACTGGCGAGGCATGTAAAATAATGTCTCCTAAACGAAGTCCCTAAGCTGGCTTTTTTTATGTTCAGTCACACACCATTCAAAAAAAAAAAAAAGATGTCTCACTTGTCACGAAGACTTTCAAAACTTTTGAGAGAATTGACAGTTTTGCCTTCTTCGAACAAGCATCTCATTCCCAATATCAATATGTCCGACACTAAAACTTGGTGACTTGTTCACAGGTATTTGAAAGAGCAGGCCCAGCATTGCTTTCCATATCCGGACAAGCACCCTTCGCGGTTCTGAATTCAAACACACGCATGTTAAAGTGATGGCAGTGTGCAGAGCTCTTTAAGTCCCAACTGAGCGATGCGCTCACTTAACGAAAGCGTCCCTTTACACAGGTAGCAGTTTACACGCCTACGGAATCTGTTCTTCTTCAAACACACCCATTCCGGGGTGGACAGCCAGCTTTCTAGCCAAGCCTGGGCCACCACGTCCTCCTTCTTGTGCAGGTACTGCTTTGCTCTCGCTTCCCCGGAAGTCTGAAGGGGCCACTGGAAAATGGGCAGTTTATCATTACGCAAAAACCCTACGTCTGGCATTAAATATTGTTTGTAACATTTCTGAAAGACGAACATGGTTTTGGAACTTGGGAAAAAATAATGCCAAGATTTTATAGTCCTTAAAACAAATTGAAAGCCTGACTATGTCTTGGATGTGAGTTTTCCATCTGCCTTTATTGTCAGGGATAATTTCCAAATAGGAAATTACATGGATCAGCTGAGACATAAAATAAGATTCTGTGGAGATTGGTTATGAAACTCATATGGAGTCTAATCATTCTTTCTAAGACTCATTTTTTCCACCCATTAAATCATTACCTTCATTAACAGTGATTACAACTAAGGCTCCAAGCTGGCAGAGCTGGGCGAATCTGCGCATCTTTCTAACGACCACAGCCTGGAGCACCCTTTCGGGGACGTGGGGCTGTGGACACGGTGCACAGAGAGCAAGTCCAGTGCAGGGTACCCCACACCCAGCTTTCGGGTACGTAGGGCTGCCCACACACTCATTTCTAGAGCCTCATTTTGCAGCTGCCAATCACTGATAGAGTTGGGATTATTAGGAAACACGATGGGGCTTCGCGGGAATGACGTAAAATCCCACAGGTAGCTCAGAAATTACTCACAGCTTCATTCGAGGCTTGAGTGCATCGACAAAGTGACTTCTAAAATTTTAAATAAATTTTGGGGAGATATCCACGTGTCCTGTAATGTAATATTCTCTGCGGTTTTTATAGAATGTGGGAGTTAATACACACCTGCTGTAAGAAAGGTGTGTGATGGGGAGATGCTCTTCAGAACTGCGTCATTCGTGATGAACAGTCTCAGGAGAGCTTGTCAGCTGCCTGATCAAGGGATCACTTCGGAGTGGAAATAATTATAAAGTGACCCTTTAGCCTTCGGATTTTTACAAGCATCTTAACAGACGTGACAGAAGGGCCTGCTTCCTACTACGTCCTCACACAGCCGAGCTGTCCTGCGCCCCCTGCCGGAGACAGCCGATGGAGCATCGCATCCATGCAGCAGAGGCCGGGGGCTCAGGAGTGACAGTCGCAGGGGAAAGGAGGAGGAGCCTCAAAAATAAGCACATCTACGGGGCAAAAGAAACAGTACAAAACGGTGAGAAGGAAGTAATTGGAAGGAGATTTTAGAAAGTTTGTCTAATTGAATATGTGCCTTCTATTTTCTCTTCAGATGCCCGTGTGAGTCCGTACACAGGACTGAGAATAACATGGCTGTTAGGAAAAAGATGGCACCATATTTGCAACAGAATGTTTTCCTTGCCTTTTGTATCTTGTGCCTAAAACCCACTCTTGGGAGTTACAGCTCGGAAACGTTCTCCCGCTTGGCCCCCATCACAAGACCAGCGACTGAGCCCATCAGGCCGAGGGAGCAGACGCCAGAGGCAGTTCCAGTGTGTGTGTTTTCTCCTTTAAATGAAACGCTCCATCAGAACTAGGACGGCTTGACCCTAGGGACGACACCGATGTGCATCAAGGGCGGTAGAACCCACTGCTGAGTCTTCTCGTTCACTAATTGAAAGAAGTGGGAACGTCTGTCTGTATCTCTCTGAGACTTGCATTCAGACGCTGCAAACGCAGCAGTGTCTCCCGCTCGCCACGGTCCAACTGCTTAGTTTTTGGACCAGACAACATCCTGGAAAGCGGGGTTGCCCAGTCACTGCTTCTTGAAAATGCATAAGGCTCCCCACACCCTGCAGTTCAAAGGGGAGGCACGGGAACCTGCAACACTGTGGGGGGGCATCCTGGGAAGGGAGTCATGGGGGCGGCAGTCGGAGGGCTGGGGAGGGGGTGGCCCAGTATTAAGTCATGGGGGCGAAGGTCAGACTGCTGGGGAGGGGGGTGGCCCAGTGTTGAGAGCTAGTGGGAAAGAGGAAGCTGGAGTCGTCCCTGCACAGAAGGGGGCTCTGTGTCTCTGCATGAGCCATGATTGGACAGCAACCCTGGAGGGGTTGGATTGTATAAAGTCAGTCAGGTTTTTTTCTCCAAGTTTTGGTTTTGCCAGAAAATAGGGTCCTTGAAGAACAAGGAGAGACAAAGCAAAACAAAAAGAAATAAAGGGAGAACATAGGAGAGAAGAGGAAAAATAGAAAAGGAAATACTAATGATGCCTCGTGCTCCGATCAGGCTAGAGACCGAGAGAGGCTGCGCAGACACAGGGAGCAGGTGCGGCCTCGGGCACCGGGGAGGACACACGGAGCATCACGTTAGAACAGTGGGTGTGTGGCCCTCTGAGGGTCAAGAGGCAGACCGGCTGCAGGGCAGGAGGTTGGTGGGGGAACTAAACAGAACGTGTGGGGGAGGCAGACGGAGGTTGTCCAGGGCTGGGAGCCTGGGAGGCAGGATAAGACATCCCAGAAAGGACAGGGCTTCTGATGAAGAGAGGAGGCAGACCGACAGGTGCACAGTGAAGGGCGGGGACACAGGGAGGTGAAGGATGCTGGACGAGATTGAGGGAATTGTCCCCAGGTGGCGGGGTCTTTATTTTAGAGATGAGCCTATGTCGAGGAGTTCTGTTCTTTGAAGAGAAAGTAGATACATGCTTACGGAACAACGTTAGGTCAAGGATAGATTTAGGTGACGTACGTATTTAACACTTAAGGGAGAAAACCCCTAAGCCTATATCCACAGTGCCTTTCTGATGGAACGGGTGTTACTCGGATGACATTCTCCTCTCCCTCAGGAGAGAAGAAAGTGATTTAAGCTAGTGAGATGATGATAAAGCCTATTCTTGGTAATTACTCACCAAGTCATAGTTGTAGGGGATGCTACTCAATTTAAAAGCACGTGGACCAAGACAGACTTCGGAACCACGGAAGGAGGACGGGTGGCCCCACTCTGTGACCAGACTGGTTCACAGCTGAGAAGACTCTCCTGGGATGCGGGACTCGACTTAAAGCGTCTAGAGAAGGAAGCACAGTTCAAGGACAGAACGTACAGCGCATGAGAACCCGCGAGGGCGAGGTGGCGCCACCTGCAGGGCACCACAGGAAGCGCACGCACGGGAAAATGTTTCAGCACCTGCTGAAAATCTCCACCCCGCTACCGGGGTCACTCTAGGTCACGGGCTGGGTGACAAAGACGTCCCTCTCCTTGTAAAGGATGCGATGGTGTGAAGTGCTTTAGTAAAATGCCCGTGGGTAAGAACTCTGCGGGTATAAAGTAAATCCCCCCGTTCTGAAGAGCAAAACGTTTATTACCGCCTGCAGAATCAAATAACGAAGGCCAGAAAACCGATGCACGCGAAGAAGTCGTGAAAAATAAGAAGCCCGAGGAATCTTCCTGCAGACGGGCCAGGGAAGGAGAGGATGCCAAGGGAAGGTGAGGGCTAGGCCTAAACATGGGGAATTCGGTTAGTTCAGCGGGAAAGAAAGGCGAGGCGGCGGGCAGCACGGGCGGGGGCTGGTGGAGTGGTGGGGGGCGCTGGGGACTCTGGTGGTCTGGTGACTCTGCCGGGGTTAAGACGGAAGGCAGGTGTGGGGGGGGTGCCGAGGAGGAACCACCAGGCGAAAGACGGAGGCAGGCTGTTCGGTGCCAGGTGTCAGAGCTCGGGGCGTGTGCGCTGCAGACAACCAGCGGAGGGAGAAGGGGCTCTTTGAACGTCAGCAGGCAGGCTCCGGGCCCAGCCCCGCTGCCCACGCGACCCCCCAGACCAAGGACTTCGTAGACGGAGAGATTCAAGCTCAAATCCCAAACGTCTGCTGCCCTGTCGCCTGAAGCTGGGCAAGGGCCTTCTCCCTTCTCCACCTGCGGGTCGTCGCTGGTAGAACGGAGGTGGCCGCGCCCGCGCAGATTCTTGCTCGGCCTGGCGAGCGCCAGATGTGTGCGGGGGCGCATTTCGCCGGCACATCTGCAGCAGTCGCTCAGGGCGTCCCTGTCGGTCCTGCATGTCGAACATTCAGAAGCGAATGTGACAGAGTCAGTGCTTTCCTAGAATTTAAAATCAGGTTGTGGGGCCAAGCGACAAGGGTCCGGAGTGTAAACACTCAACAGAAAGAAAAATAAAAGTAGAGGAGTGAGTGATGAAGGGTGCCGTTGTGGCTGACACTGCCAGGAATTTGCCGGAAGGGAAGCCTGGTGGCACGTGTGTGTGCATCGGTGTGTGTGTCACTGGATACAGGGTTAGTGAGGCACAGGGGTGCCCCCTCACACCCAACAGCGCTGCAGAACCGCAGCCTGACCCGAAGTCTCAGAACCAACTGAAGGGATGAGGGGTGATGTGTTTCTAGAATAAGGACAAATACGTTCACCAGACACGTCCCGATTGTGGTTTTAACAGCCACCCATGACGAACGGTGGGTGCAAGGCAGGGCTATTCTCCTGAGGACGTGGCATGGATGGGGACACGGATGGCAACCCGGTGAGGAGAGGCAAGAGCTCTCCATGAGCCAGGCAGGGTGGGTGCAGGCAGTAAGACCAACCTAGCGGAGAGATCTGCCTGTTTGAGGGAACATCTCCGGACTCACAGAGATAAGCTCATCAAACGTTAGGAGGAGAAGGGAAAGATGAGCTTGCTGTGGCTTTCCAATGCACATGGTTAAATCACATAAACTGCATGACACTGAAATATGATAGAACGGAGTACACATGTGAGATACTTGAGTGGAATTTGAAGTCTGAGTTCCCCCATCAGACCTGACTTTGGATCTGATCCTACCCCCACAGAGAGAGCAGGAGACTGGGCTACCCAACCTACTGAGTGGGGAGCACTTTGTCCGGTCTCTTCACAGGGGCTCTAACAAAAATACAGACTGCTCGCCCTGGCCGGGCTGGCTCAGTTAGTTGGAGCGTGGCCCCACAAACCAAAAGGTCGTGGGTTCCATTCCTGGTTAGGGCACATGCCTGGGTCGCAGGTTCAGTACCCAAGGTACCCAGTCGGGGTGCATGCAAGAGGCAACTCGATCACTGTTTCTCTCTCACACCTATGTTTCTCTCCCTCTCTGTCACCCTCCCTTCCCCTCTCTGGAAAATCAATAAGCATGCCCTCAGGTGAGGACCAAAAATATATATATGGACTACTCAATGCAAAGTTTTTACCTGAGACACAGAAGTATCAGTAAGCATGGTGGAAAGCCAGACCCTCGGGAACATTTCTGGTTGGGGACGTCGGCCACTATTATCAGGTGCCAGGCACAGTGCCAGCTACCAAGCGCAAGGTCATGGTCATCAGACAGAGCCCAGTGCTCACTTTTGGTCTGAAGACTGTCATTTCGGATCAGGTTCTTAGGAGCGGTTGTTAATCGGCTGGAAAGGGCCCCGGGACCCTCAGCGTTGCCTCCTTTCACCCCGTCATCGCGAAGTCGCATACAAGCGGGAGGCCCAGGGTGGTGTTCCGAGGGGACAACAGCCTAATCTTGGATCACTCGCTTCACACCGTGCCAAACCTGTGTGTTTAGATTCCCGAAGGAGGAGCTGCTACAGCCTCATTTTATAATCCACACACGGAACAGTGTCAGGGAGTCTGGTAAAAGAAGAGAGATGTTTCCCAGACTTCTACAACATCTCGTTCTGCTGGGCTTTTAAACCGAGGAGCGTGCTCTCAACTCAGTGGAAACTTGTAACCTTTGCCAACAGAAACAAGGTCTCTAAAATCTTGGATTTTCTCCACCAAGATAGTTTCCACACTTTGATGCTATCTGTGTGACCAATGTCCATCAGTCTGTAAGAAAGTTAAGTTGCAGCCTGTCCACCAAGTGACATGGGCTGGAGAAGTGGGCATCAGCCACCTCACGCCTTCCTGAGCCCCGCCAAACCTGGGCTGCTGTCTCTTCTCAGCTGTGCTGGGACATGGGCTGGGGCCGCCAGCCGGAGACGAGGCTCTTCCTCTTCCCGGCGAGTAGGGAAGCCACCATGGTGCAGTACCACCGACAGGAGCCCTAAGCAATGGGCATTTAGTTGCCACCGTTCTGGGGACCGGAGCCCCAGCCTGTCGGGCCCCCTGAGCAGGGCTCTCCACAGGGTGCTTCCCCATGTCACACTCCACGTGGGACGCAAGCGACTCGCTGGCGGAAGCAGACGCAATGTACTAACTACGGCCTACGGGGCCGGACATAATTCGTCGAGATGGAGATCACTTTCTTTTTTCCTTCTATTTTTTCTCCTCATTAAAAAATATAATTTTTGGCTTCCTTTCCAAATGTAAAAGCATCCCATGGACACCATTACACTATTCCATCTTCAGAAGAGCTGTAAAGAAGAAGGGGAAAGATCTGTACTTCCATCGCCCAGGATGAGCTCTGTGTGTGGCCTCCAGCGTGTGCCGGGCAGGCAGGTGGGCCGACACGGATGCAGTCGTACAGTTGTTTATACGCATCCATACGTGTATGGATATGTACACGTGCATACATGTATGTTCACACACCAGCGCATACTTTTTTGAAAAAGGGATCATACCGTGCGTGTTTTGCAACCTCATTTTTCACATGAACACCTTGTGAACGTCTCTACAGGCTGTAAGCACCTCCTCACTTCCTCTGGAGCACAGGCAGACGCAGACGAGAAGAGCAAGCTCAGGAGGGACCTGGCCCCGGCAGCCACCAGGGGACGGCTCCTCCCGCTGCTCTTTCTGGGGCAGAAGGCACAGACCCGGGGTTGAGATGTAACCGTCCCTGAGAACTGCTCAAGGTCATCGTGAAGGAGAACTTTCTAACTCTCTGAGCTTCCCCCCAGATGGGATGAAACTAGGCTCTCGTCACAGGATGTCACCAAGGCGAGACTGCCGCCTGGGGACCAGAGCTTTGTGGGCTGAATCGAGGCAGGCAGTTAATAACACGTAATGGTAGCTTATAAAGTAACTGCAGCCGTTGAAGCCCAAGAAGATGCGGGGCTAGAAATAGCAGCAAAGAGAAACAGAATTTAAAATGGTGGCAGTGAAGGGCAGTGTAGCTTCTGAGGGGGTCAGATTTTCATCTGATCATCAGAGAAGGGTGTGGGGCCAGGAGTCTGGGGACTGAGGGGTCGTTATCCGCAGTTGGGGACATTTGAACTGGTCTATAGGTGGCCATTCCTGAGTTTGAGCCTCAGCCTGTCATCTGCTAATTACATGGCTTCAAGTGACTTGCTGGGTCCACATTTCTTGGCCATTCGAATTAAGGAATGAATTAAGATGCTTTGTGTCTTTGTGGTTCAACATCTCATGACCAACAGCGGGAACTACATCACAGATATAATTTCCCCCTATGCAACCGGAGCTGTACTACTCATTCAGAGAATGATGGGATGAAGAGTTTGGGGAAGGAAAGAACGCTGGTGAGGACAGAGAAACGCATCCTCTAACCACTGAGATTTATCCTTTAAATTACTTAAACTAGCAAATCAAAGTATGTCTTTTCAAAATAGACATTCTCTCAGATTGGAGCCTGCGACGTAGACGCATTCGCTGTTGACCGGCGAATTTAAAGAAGGAGAAAGTAGCCAAGACCTGGGGGACGTTATATAGACCATGACGGCTTTCAGAGCCATCTAAAACGTCCCTCCCCCCAAACAATAGAAGCACCCCCATTTACCAATGCGCCTATGTTCTTGTCTGTCTCTAACTGAGGCAAGAAAACAGCGTGAGCCCCACCCTTCTCACCCAGGTCAAGCGCACACCACAGCCTCGGTGACCTCGGGAACGGCGCTGTTCAGCAGGACTCCAGGACTTAGTCCTTGTGCGTAAGTGGAACTTCAGACCCACTGAGCAGCAGCTTGCCTCCCCACCCCCGCCCCCACCGCCGGCAACAACCCTTCTGCTCTTGCTTCAGCGAGAGTGACTCTTAGACACGTCATGTGGGTGGAGTCAGGCAGCACTGGGCCTCCTGTGACTGGCTTACCACACCTAGACTAGCGTCCTCCAGGGTCACCCTCCTGTCACAAGCCCAGCACCCCGTCGGTGGACATGTGGACTGTTACAGCCGCGATGGAAAACGGTATGGGGGTTCCCCAAAATGTGACCCATACAACCACCTTGTGATTGTCAGGCACTTTGCACCGTGCATGAAAACTGACTCTCCCTCCCACACTCAAGGTACAGTGGGTAACGTGGGTGGGGGGTGGGGGTGACTTGATTCACCATCAAGGACATATCATTGGCGTATGAGGATCGTGTAACAGTCAATCTCTGTCTGTCACATGTATTATATATGTAAGACAAACACACACACACCATGTATATATACATTTGTCATATACAGGCCTATGACTTCCCGTCACGTACAGCAATGGGGGGAGAGCGCTACACTGAAATTAGGTAACCTGGTTCTCTTACCATCGCCGTTAGTTACGACAGCGACCTCTGCCCGGGCCGCCCACGCTGAACTGCCTTCATCAGCTCCCCCTCGGGTGTTCCGTGACTGGTCTATATTAGTAAATGTAATGAGTACAGCCCAGTGAAACCCACTGCTGTGTTTAGTATGAAGATTACCCTGGGGATGACACTCACCGCACCACATAAAGATTGTTCTGTGAAGACCCACATACATACTTCTCTCTAATAATTATAAAGGATAACTGTGCCCGTTTTGAACAGTCAAAAAATAAGGACAATGTAATTGATTCTACTCTCTCTCTTTGGTTCCATAAGATTCCCTGTACCCAGCCTCTAGCAAGCATGTAGGCTCCGTAACCAATTAGACTCTTTAATCAACTTAGGAGGAATTTATTATCAGGAACCTTGGCACCTTAAGGAAGCTGAGGGCAGAGCTGTTTGGTGGCAGTGTGTCACTGGAAGCCATCAGAAACCCAGTCAACCATTCGTTTATTGTCGTTTACTTCTCAGAGCAAAAGATTTCTCATTTCTGTGCATGTGCTTTATTGTGCCATGTAGACTGGCTTGCTTGTTCCAGTTTTTAAGTAAAATGAAGCATAAAAAATCAACTACATGATTTAGGTTATGGCATCTCTTTAACCTCAGTTCCATCATATCCTAATAACAGTGTTTTGATAAGTAGCGTTCAAAAAGCTTAACCATGTTGCTCTTTCCAAAAAATATTCTTACTTAATAGTGCTATATATAGAAGAAATCAACAATAGCCACAAGGGCCCCTCAGGATGATTCCCAGGGCCCCACAGTAAGCAGTCTTCCAGTCCCTTCCCACAAGAATGGGAATGTGAGCCCCGGTCCCAGGAAGGGAGCTCCCGGCTGCTTTGGTTCGCTCTCTCTGCCATCTCAGGTCGCCACGCGGCTCCTGGGGAGAGGAAGCATGGGAAAGGGCTCACCAGGAAACGGGTGGGGCATTCTCAGCCTCTAACATGTCCATTCAATACATTGTGGCATTTCCTACCCCTGTGGTTGTTGGCTTCAATCACTGTATCTGCTTTTACTTTATTATATCTCACAGCTGTTCCAGCGATCATCCTGGAGTCCTCCTTCATGAACACATGGAGACATTATAGATCAATGGCATGACTTAAGTTGACTCTTTACACATCAGCTCCACGATGCAGAAATGAGGGGTAGATAAAGCGCTGAAAGAATACCCACGCAGCCCACGGATAGAAATCTAACACACAAAGAAAATGAACGTGTGGCAAGCAGGCGCGTGGAAATCTAGAGACATGTTTGACCCCTCCTATCTCCCTGGGTGGTCCATGCATTACGATTTGGCAAGGTAATCCACAATGTTAATTCCAGACACATACTTCTAGTTCCCAGGTTGCAGGGGGAGACTGGTGAAGATTAAAAGGGAAAAGGAGAGAGGAATGGGTGGCATGGCCACATTCACAGGCACAGGTTTGACTGCTATTCAGCAGCACAGCCTCATTCATCCTAAGAAGCTCATTGCCTGATACAACCTGCGTGGCATGCACTGGACCTACAATCCTTCAGCTCACTTCAGTAACTCACCATTTCCCCCATTAACTGCTCCTGAGTCTACACTTTCTCTCTGTAAAGGTTTTTCTTCAATGCAAAGACACTGGAGTTCTGCGAGGCTGCCTGATCTCATGGTGACATCACTGATGTGGAAGCCGTGGGCTGAAGTCTTGCCCAGCCTGTACCACTCGTCCCTCAGTGGGACCACCTCACTGAGCTCCCAGGGAAAGAGGGGGAGATATTTCACTCCGTGTCGTGCTCTGCAGTCTGCTCCAGAGTTCCTGACGGATCATCACAGCATGTCCATGAAAGATTAAAACCCGAATTAATGGCTTATCCTCTAAACTCTGGGCCACGGTTTCAAAACACAGGAGGTAGGACCCTCAGAACAGAAAACTAGAGTCTGAAACATTTTTGGATTAACAGAAGGTCAAGAGAAAAATATGCTAATTTTAGTTTTTCTCATATTTATGACATCTCTTGAGATTGGCGGGAAGCTACGGGCTCAGATTAGCAGGTGACTCTGAGGTGCCCAGTGGTGGTTGATTACTTTAAGGTCTCAGTGGCAGAATGTGCCAGAAAAGTGATCTCTGAAATGCTCTGGTGCAGGTGGGAGGGCGGTGGGACGTCACAGGCACCTGACGTGGCATTTCTCCACTATGCCCCTGGTGTGTATGGGAGGACACAGAGCAGGAGGGATAAGGATGCCCGAGAGAGACCATGGCCAGCGAGCTCCGAGCCAGACAGTGGCACGTGGAGGAGAGAGAAGGCAGGAGACTGTGGAGACATGAGCGCAGACAGTGTGTGTGGGCCTCAGGATGGACGAGAGAAAAGGACTCTGATAGAGTCAGAATCACCAAGAAGGAAGAATAAGGGGTTTGGACAAGAGTATTTCTACATACATTATTTCACAGAAGGAGTAAGTCCAGGTGGATGGTGAGGGAGCCAAGACTGGTCACACAAGCCAAGAGCTGGCGCCCTTGGTCTTCTGGGGCCAGGACGCAGTTGCAGCCGGTGTGTGGAGGCTTCCCCTCAGCCACCCTTCTGAGACACCAGCCCAAGGGCAGGGGAGCCCCGAATTCAGCTCAGTTCAACTCGACCCAACACTGTACAGGTCACGGGCTCAGGTCCACAGGACCGCATCCACTCAGACACGAATTGTAAGAGCAGGTGGTCGCCTGTGCTCCTGGCCAGCTGGCTCTACATCAGAGGTTCCCACAACCCCTCTTTGGGTTTGATTAATTTGCTAGAATGGCTTACGGAACTCAGAAAACCCATCTACTCACTCTACTACTGATTTATCACAAAGGGTATTAAAGGATACAATTCAACAGCCAGGTGAAGAGATTCACAGGGTGAGATCCCAAACCAAGGAGCTTCTATCCATGTGGCGTTCGGGGCCAGGCAAGGTGGCACTTGGAAGCCTTCCGGTTGGCCAACCAGGAAGCTGTCCAAATTCCCATCCTACATGGTGTCTAGGGAGGCTTCATCGCACCGCGTGGTTGACGGCCATGGTCATTGACTCAACCTGCAGCTCTGCCCCCCTCACCACAGGCCAAGGGATGGGGCTGAAAGTTCCCTCTTCTTCCTGGTTGCTTCTCCTGGCAACCAGCCCCACCTTAGGTGTTTTCCAGAAGTCACACATTAACATAAGCCCAGTTTGTAGTGGGAGGAGCATCTCCTTGAGCTCTGGAGTGTTTTCAGGAGCTGAGGACACAGGGACCAAGTAGAAGAACAAAGGATGCTCCCAGTCCTCTTACCACTTGGGAATTCCAAGGGTTTGGGGAGCCGTGAGCTAAGAAAGATGGACTAGGACCAGATATATATGAGAAATATATACTGGTCACCTGAATGAACAAATATATATTATTTCTTCTAAATCACCATATCACACTTGGTTGATGATCGAGCAAGTTGAGAAAGAAGTCTCTGAATGATGTCTTCAAGCCCAGGATGCACGGCAGCCAAGGCTGAAGTCCCGAACCACCAGATCAAATCTGATGTCTTCTTCCTCTGAACACTGCTGTTAAAGAGAAAACCACCGGCCCAAACCAGCAACATTAACTTACATCCTTCCTTACTAGACTGTTAAGTACTTTTCCTGGAAGTGAATATGTCAATCACTGGTCAACAAGATACAAATTAAATAAGGGAGCAAAAATTTGCTCATAGGAATGCTCATCAAGAATTTTTTTCTTCCTTGATAGGGATATATGTACATTAAAATGTTGACTATATTGTAATAAATTCAGTTAACATAAGAAAATATACTAAAGCTATTATAGAAGAAAATGACATTTTTGCAAAATTATTTATACAGTATAATGCCATCAAAACAAATGTGAAAGTACGAGTTTGCTACTTGCTGGAATTATATGTCAGAATATTATGGGTCATGTAGTCATGTGTCTCTTCATATCTAGGTCTTCACATTAATATGTGTTTTCCTGTAATTGAGAATATGTATTATGAGCAGTAAGAAAATAAGAAATTACATACTCATCTGTAGTGTTTATGAAGTTACTTCCCTTTTCATCCCTCTGAGAATGAACAGTAGCTCTCTCAGGAACAATTTTTCCCCCAGTGAAACATTTATAGGGCGTCTGCCTCTGCAGAGTCTCCTGTGACTCTCTCTACAAAGCTGTTCATAAAGATAAAAACAATGAAGTATCCTCAGTCCAATCATCATCATTCATGGAATTCCTCTCTGGAGTGCGTGCTCTGGACTGGAGGGAAGGAGCTCACGTGGAACCCCGTGTCAGATTTACAAAGTTTCCTCCTCCATCTGACCCCAGACCAAACACGATTCTACATATGTCACTCTCCCTGTGCAGCACTCAGAGGGGAGACATCGCCCTGAGACCCCTTGTACACACACACACACGAGTGTCACACGCTCTCTCCATGGCTTGTACTCTCATCACTGGACCCCGGGGTTTCTGTTCTACTGTGTATCTCAGCGACTCCTCACGACAAATATGCCTCCTGGGGTGCCATGGAGGGACTTGCTCTCCCAGGCCCAGAAAGGCTGAGCGAAGAATGTTTCTGTCACCCCTTCCTTCAGACAAAAGGGCATCTTGTTACTAAACATCCCTTCACAAGACATCATTCCCAATGACAAAATATAAATATTTGATACCTTCAATGCCTGTGGTCTTCTTCACCAAGAACGCTTTCTGCTCCTCTAGTTTCCGGCAAAACAAAGAGATAACTGTCCCCTGGAAGATCGAGGATGTCTCGTTGGCATTGAATTTTGGAGGATTCCCACCCAAGTGCCAAGAGGAGGACTCTGGCTCTCGATGTCTCTGCCTCTAAGAGGGTCACTGGTCATCTTCAGGCAATCCTGACCACCATACAAATCAACCTACGCCGAAAGCTACCTCAGGGTCTCGGGTGACTGTACGGTGGCCAAGCACCACTTTGTCCCCCTTTTTGACCTTGCTCTCCCCGCTTCCAGAGCATTCCAAATAATTCCCTTCCTCCCCAGGAAAATGGCGGTCTCACCTGGGAATTGCCTGGCAAGTGGGGGAAACTCACAGTCCACAAGAATGTAAACTCTTGTAGAGAGACCAGCCAATAAAAAATATCAGTTCCAGTCACCACTCCTTTGCAGAAAGCATTCTAACAGAAGGTTCCCCAGAAATTGAAAATATCCAGACGTTGGGACAAAACAAAGTAAACAATGATGTCCGTACCTCTGATTTATTCTAAGGTGCATTTACTGTGTACTATCCAACACCTTTCTAGCTAGTCTCCAAACCGATCACTTAAGGCAACATATACTCTCTGCCAAGTGCATGCTGGTGCTTTTTGGAAATGCTGCAAGGTGCACTAAGTGGAAGTAAAATGGGGCTCATAAATCCCACATAACTCATGCCTATTCATAATGAAGTCTTTTATACACAACCCAAAACATATGATAAGGTGTTTATTTCTTTATTAATGGCAGTATGTGCCACTTAGAAAGGAAATTCCAATGAAATTTAAGATTGTGTAAATAAGTCTTCTTCTTTTATAGATGGTCTGTAAGTTTGTTTAAGTGGAGAGGAGCTAAGCACCCCTTGCCGTACGTGGTGAGCAAACCACGTAGAACATTCCGCTATTTCCTACCTCATAACATCAACGTTTATGTTGTCGTAGCTGTGAGTCCTTACCCAATGAAGTACCACATACAGGATTAGTAAAGTTTGCCAAGAGGCGAGTTTTAGCATCCTATTTCAGCATCCACAGGAATCCCACGTGGTCAAAATGGATCACTGAATGGCTCACAGTGAAAGGAAATCGGGCTGTGTTTTTAGAGCAGGAAGGGCCGTTTTGAAGCAACACTCCAGGTAGCCAATAGGAACCAATATCCTTGGGAGATGCTAACTGGTGGAAGATCTGGTTACAAATTAGAAGCTGAGGTCCCCCATTCTAGTATTTTCTAGAATATAATTGGCTGTGAAACATTAAAAATTTCCCCATCTTGTAAGGTCATGGTTTTCTTCTCTGAGTAGCTTCCACTGTTTTGGCTTGTATTTCTTTTCATTTTATTTTATTTTTTGTCTGTTGGAATCACATGTGTATCTCCAATGTCTAGACAAGATCTAACTGAATTTAACTAATTCAATAAATATGTACTGAATCTAGGGCAGAAAGCACAGAAAGACGCCAGGGGCTAAAAAGAAAACTGAGCAGGAGCAGACACTGCTCGGGACCAGGTCTCATTACTAAGCAATGGGGGGGGTTCCACCCACACACTCTCTGAGGCTGGAGACCCATCCTTCAGATCCCTCGAAGTATCGACCTTGAATCTCATTCTAATGACCCGTGAGAAGCAGCTGCAGACCATAATTTTCTCCATTCGAATGCTCACGTACAGATTCTTGGGGGATTATATATAGTTTTTTTAAACACTTTGCAGCCTTTCCAATTTGTTCAACTCCCTCAAACATCTTAATTATCGATTGTCTTAATTATCTGTTTTTTCACGTGTACATTAAAGGGTAAACCTCAGCCCTGGTTCATAAAGGCTCGTCCGACTCTTCTGCCAATTACCCTAAATGTGAAGTGTGACCGGGCCTTTGTGAGAGGTGGTTTCATGTTCGCAGTCATGTGCAGTGTGTGTTTCCACACGCAGACGCAGAGTGATCTCGAGGCCGGTGTTCACGTTCGAACTTACACAAGGTCTGTGTGACACAAGGCTGACTCACCACCATGTGCAGCATTGCCTACAAGGTACCTGTCTTGTTCGGGTGAGGTGAAATCTCTGAGAGGGAAAGGGAGCGGACTAATACTTATTGTGTCCACAGTAGAACACAATCTACCCTGGAGTCTGAACACCACCTTTCATCCCCCTCTAATAAGGAAGGAGTGATGTGCCATAGCGTTAGCGAGTGAGGTCAGCCTGACCTCTTCAGTTATGAATGAGAGCTGGCAACACCATGGAAGCATCACGGGTCAGATGGACACAGTGACAGTCCAGGGACGGCCATGCACACCTTTGCCACTTTGGTTCCATGTCATGTAATAATAGCAAAGTACTGAGCGGCAATTATTCATTGGTGTATGACATAACTGTCTCCCTAACATAACATAAAAAATAATATTCAAAGGCCATGTGGTTAAATCAAGCTTGCTTTGGTTCTATTATTGTGAGTTTCTTAGGTTAAAATATCTAATATGAAACAGACTGGGATCTAAATAATCCAGTTATTGAGCCAAATGCCAGTAGCTGACAATGTACTCGATCAACATTATTACGTTGAACTTTTGAGGTACACGGTGGCAGGGGACCCCTTTTACAGAGAACTGTGTCTCTCACAGCTTTAAGTGACTTAGCAGTGGCCTCGGGGCCATTCAGTTCCAACACCGCCAGGTGAATGCAGATTTTAAAGCCTCGTGGTCTCCCAGCCCCTTGGTTTCCCCGTCGTTTAGGAAAACCGTTCAGCCAAATCTGAGATTGCAGTTTAGTGAATTTACAATTCTCCCTCCCCTCCTCTCACCCTCTTTCTGAGTGTGACCGGGCTTTTGGGCAGTGGAGTTGGGAGGTCAGCTCCATGTCATCGGGCCTCGGTCTGGGGACCTTGGTCCTTATACTGTGTTCTGGGGTGTCATCTTGTGGATTCTGGGTCTATGGCTCATGTCACCTGTGGTCTGTTCTCCCCAATAGGTCAATGCATACGGCCATGTCTACCTCCACTCCTTTCTCCTGCCATGTGGCCGATCCTTGAAGACTTGGGCACCTCTGTCACTCCCCATCACACCACTGGCTCCAGTCAGCCTCCTACTTCTGTGTGACAGCGACTTCCTGGCCTGATGCTAATTCAGTCCTCAGCCATGTCTTGCGTCTCATGGGAGGGTCCTGGAGTCGTGTGTCCTGGAAAGACAGAGACTCGGCACTGAGGTTGACCATGTGCCGGGTTCCTTGGGTCCTCTGTCTCTAGGTGTGTCACATGGCCATTCCTGTCCTGGTGACGTTCTCCTCCCAGAATTCCAAGCAGAAGCGGAGGCCAGCTTCTGCTGACATTGAACTCACAAAGCCTGCCTGGGGTTTGTAAGCCCCTTAAAACTCCAGGACCTTTCAACCAAGAGCACGCTGGGCATGCCGAGGGCACACAGCACCCCCTTGCTTCCTCCTCTCAGGCCCCTTAGCGTCTCTGCACTGCCTCACGGAGCCCAAAATCAAGGAAGAGTTTAATGTGAACCTCCTGAGAAGTGTGAGAAAACTGGCCTTTTTTCATATTTTTTAATGTCACTAATGCTACAGGCTATAGTAAAAATCTATGTTCAGTCTGCTGAACTCTGCTCTTGTTTTTTAAAGCCCAGACTTGAGAGTGCTTTCAAGCCTCATATGCTGGTGGTCTCTCTTGCGTGCTTTTAAAAGTCCATTTTAAAAGGAATAGGTGAGAAGTGACTTCATTTTTCTTGGCAGAGATCTGCCTCTCCCAAGGACCAATGATGAAAGATGACTCTTGGTGAGTTCTCCTGTATATTGTAAATTTTTCTAGACACTCCCTGTTTCTCAAAGTCTGGTCTGCTTCTCTCAATAACACCATTTTTCATTCATCAGCAACTTTTTACTGAATAATTATTATATGCCCTCCATTTCTATATCCTGGGCTATGACAGGGAATACAAGCTACAAATATAAAATTTTTAAAAATTAACAATAAAAAATACATGAACCGAGAAGTCCTAAAGTTTGTAAAAGCATGTGAGATGCCACATACTGTCACCAATAATAGAACTCTGAATGACTTCAGTGTCACAGTGACGTGATCAAACAGAGATTTTACATTTATGTGTCTGCTAACTGTTGCCACACTTGGGGTGCCCGCCCTAGGGCTCCACATCGCCCACCCTCTTCCGGAGCCGTGGGCGGAGCTCTCTGTCACCCAGCACCCTGCGCGTTTCCATGACCTAGGTAAGTCAGGTTTCCCGCCCATGCCTGGTGCTCCCCTGTCATGCTGACCCGTGTGTGAAAGTCCCACGGGGACATCAAGGGGGGCATCTTCCCCACAGATCCATTTGGGAAATCACCTGTGAAAACGGACAACTCTTTGCTCACGAAGAATATCCGTAGTTGATCACTAAGTGCCGCCGCCCCCTGTCGGTTATCACAAAGTCGTGAATTATTTCTTAACTTGTAACAGGACTCTCGTATCTGAAAGTTAGCACCAGGCTCATAAAACACAGAAACGCAACATAAAACTAAAAGCATGTGCAGTTTTGCAAAGACCCGCTGGTGCCCTTCTTTCCCTAACATTTCCGGACGCCTCCAGCTCAGTGGAAGCAGCGAGAGTTTTGGTGCTAGTTCCATTCTAAAACGAGAAGAAGTTACTTTTCTGTCCCAGCACTTCTAAGAAAGAGGAGACATGAGCTAAAACGACCTTTCTACTCCCTTTGATGGGCAGTCTTGGGTAAATGTGTAAATACCACCCGCCTCCTGGAACAGGTGCTCTCAGGGTTTCCTCACAGCGATGCTGGGCCATGTCTGCTTCCCATAAGGTGGGTAGAGCAGGGACAGACTGTGTCACAGACTCGTGTTCCCTTAGGAGAGAGCGACAGCCTGAGTAGCTGCTCACTCCGTCCCTTCTGAAGGCAGCTACTCTGGAACCACCGCTGAATGGGCCCACGGGAACCTGAGCTCTGCAACAGCAGAAAACGCAAACTGTGCTCATTGACAGCAAGACCTCGTGCTCACCTTTGCAAATACACCCATGAGGCAATACCCGTCCCAACGTTCCAAGGGGCCCGTTGTTACATTTCCCTTTGGCCAATTAATTTTATGAGTCAAGGAATCTTCTCTTAATATCAGCCGTAGCAAAGCTGTCCGTTCGTGTGAATGTTGAGAGTGGCATCTAATTAGCATGGTCCCCTGGACAGGTGAGACTGCGAAAAGTACTTTTTCCTCCACCATCTGTGATTGACAGGCTTAATTGTTGAGCTAGAAAGAGATTTCTTCTAAAAATAGGGAATGAGTGCTGTGGTACGCGTAACATCGCGGACTCACCTGATGGCGGATGTTAATGGTGCGTGAGTGTTGCTGAGTCCCACCAGCCCAGTCACTTCCTGACACGGCCCTCGGAAACAGGTCTCGTGTAGCTCATTCGTTAGGGCTAACGCGAAATTAAATTCAGTTATCATAAAAACAGCTGGTGAGCTTCAGTTTGGCATGTCCGGTTACTTCTTAAACTTGGAGCACCTCCCAGTCAGCCCTCCAGCGACTGTGCATCGGAATTGGGGGCACTGGTGCACCCCCTGCTGTGAGCAGTTTTCAGGGACATATAATGAACCAAGTGTCCCAGCTGGGCACTTCCAAGCAGGGGGACAAAATTAAAGTTGGGTTATTGCTTATCTCTTGCCAAACATCCCCTCTTCCGTTCCATTCGGTCACCACTGAGATGTGGAGAGGGACAGAGGACGTGTCACCTGTTGCCACCAAGAACAGGCCCCTCGGCTCCGGCTTTTCTCACATGACATGGAAGAAAATACGCTGTGGAGACAATATCTGAGTAGATGGCCAGATGATAGTTCTCTGTGAAACTCGCACACGTTAGTTTTAACCAGCGATTTGCATTTCATCTGAATAACTGGTTGTGATTCGGCTGCTACATTTATAATCTGGCCAATGGCTGTTTGTGGTTTACTCATGAACCATGTTGTGATTCCCGCCTACAAAGGAAGAGGGCTACGGCACTTGTCCTCAAGTCACAGCACTTCTACTTTGGAATTTAAGTTCAAAGTATTTGTATAACTGACCTTGCTGGCTCTTTAGCAAGTGAAAATCTCCTCCCGAATATTACATGCCACTCACCTCGGGAGCCCAGAGAACCCAGGAGATGAGGAGCCGCCAACTGTGCAGAATGAAAATCACGTCTGAGCTTTTAAAATCTCCTTCTGGGATAATGTGTCTGTATTACATTGTTATGGGCCGAAATCATTTTTACAGTGCTGAAGAAAGATTAGCCAATTGAAAGCGTACATAATCGCAGCTACAGCTGACTGGGGGAAACGAGTTCTCTCTTCCTGCCGGGACACTTTTGTGCATTTCAGTTATAAATGAGGATGGCTGCTGGCATTTCACTCTGACCACCGTGTACACCCAACCGAACCCCAGCTGGGCTCCCTGGGAGGCCCCTTGTGACTTGCCGCCACCCTTGGGCATGTTCTCAAGAGTCCGTGCTCTGCGAGCTTTCTGCTGAGTCAGTTTGCACAGAATGCACTAAATATTTCTTTCAGTAATGTTCCCCGCAAGGCCCCGCCCTGCGCTGTGGTGATAAATCCCTCTCTTCCCTTTTGTATTTGGAACTGAGCCCAGTTCCCTGCTGTGCTGCAAAGCCCCGGGCAGAGCTCCCCACCCCCGAGACGACTCCCCTGAGTGAAGCGCGCCCCCCATTGTGATGAGGGTCATGGGCATGGCTCTCCGGTGCTGACCTCTTACTTTTGTATGTCCCACATGCATATAAAGCTCTGAAACTTCGCAAATTTGCGGAAATAAACTCAGAGTCGCTTTAATTTTTATGATGTAACAATTTTGTGTGAATTATTTTCTAGCACATTTATAAAGGATACCAAAATGCCTTTTGTAAGACTGAGATTTCTTCCAATGACCAGGAGGAGGACAGAGTCATTTGTGCAACAGTGCGTGTTGACCACTTGTGCTAGGGGCTATGGGTGCAGCAATAGCACAGCACATGGTTTCTGCCTGCGGAGGGCCTCCACCCTGGACAGATAAGTGCACACAGCCGGTGATGACGAAACACACCAAGGAAATTGTTGGGTGGACGCTCAGGGTGTACTGGGAGCAGGGAAAAGGCAAGAACCCAATTCAGACCGAAGGTATGGGGGATGTTCCCAAGACGATGCCAGAGCCCAGTCCTTAACCACAGAATGGAGGGGCAATGGGTGGGCTGCCATCCCAATGAGGGGGCCCTTCACTATGGAGGCAGAAAACTGTGCGTCTTGGTGAATGAGGAGAAGCAGCATCCAGCTCACCCAGGGCCTGCTACCTTGTGCCAAGGGACCTGGCTTTTCATTTTTAAAATCGTGTTCTTGTGTCTTTATCGAACTTCGACAGGAACAGCATGCCCAGGCAGATTTTCCAAAGGCTACGCAGAGGTCAGGACTGGAGGCTGGAGTCTGACCATCTCCTCAGGTTCTGCTGCTGGGACAACAATCGAGGATGCGGGACGGGCCGCGGGCGCTGAGTGCGGTGACGAGGAGCCGAGGGCAGAGTTGACACGTGTTGGACTGGGACAGGGCAGAATCTCACAGTCAATGATCGAATACGGTGTCCAAGCTGGGCAGGAATCCAGACGGGATCAACTTCGACATCAGTGACCTCCCCCAAGATCAGGAAGTGGGGTGTGGGGGTCTCTGTCCTTCCCGCGTCTCTGCGATACTTTCTGCTGAAGGAAAGTGGACGGAGACAACCACACACGACAGGCTAGATGGAGAACGGCTGATTCTCAGCATTCGAGGCCCAGGTCTGGTGACCCCTTTGCTATGTGAACTGATGGTTCACAGATAAAGCCTAACCCAGAAGTGGCTTCCGTACCTGCAGGCCAGATTCGAGCCAGCTCTTCAGGCTTCCTGGCATAACTCACAGGGATCTGGGGTAAGGGGACACCTAGGCAAGCCCTCGAGACACAGAGAGGGACAGTGATTTGGTCCACAGTACCCAGCGGGTCTGTAACATCTAAGAGTCTCTCAGATTATCCCACAGAGTCAAGTCGCCTGCCCGTTCCACGCCACGACCACGACACAGGCTCTAGTTCCACGGCACCCCACGCTCTGACCACATGTTTGTGGCTCTCACACGGCATCATACACACCATTTCTTCTTCTCCCTTTTATGCTTTTATGCTGCCTGCTGTGAAGAAACAGTGCTTCATGATTAACACCGTCCCGTCTTCAACCCTCCGTCAAATGTTTGGTCACTTCCCACGCGATCGGCGGCCACTCAGCTCCTTCCAGCAGGCTTCCGGCAGATTCTGGTGGGGCCTGTTTTCTCCTCTCTGGGACGATTCCTGCTCGGTCTGTAGTAACAACTACTTTAAGAGTGGCATGTCTGTTTATGTTTTGGAAATTTAATCGATAAACGTATCCTTTGAAATAAATAACCTAATTAGCTTCAGGATTTAGATGTAATTGACTCAGCAAATTCTGCTTAATTATATTACCATGATCTGTTGATTTGATATTTTCACCAAATAAATATTTTCGCATTCCTCTTAGCAGTCATTCAGGCTGCTTAATTGGATCTTCAATTATGTCCAAAGCAGAAGGTATAAAACCCTACACCACGGTTAAATTGGCAAAGTGGTCGTATGCTCTTGCATTTTTTGTGAGACTTGACATTTTAGAGAAGTTTTAGGTTCACGGCAAAACTGAGAGGAATGTAGGAAGGTTTCCCACACACCCCTTTGTACCCACTCACGCACACCCCCGCTCCCCAGTTACCAATATCCCTCAGCAGAATGGTGTGCTTTTTAACCATGGACGACTGACTCATCATGGTCCCAAAGGCCATGGCTCACACTCCCGCGGCTCTGCTGGGACCACGGGCTTGGACACAGGTATGATGACACGTGCCTGGCGTGATGTTCTCACATGGATTCCTTCTACTGCCCTAAAAATGCTCTTGTATTTTTATTCCCCAAACCTCCTTAAAATACAGCAAATTATTTTTTTAAAAGGCAAAACTCAGCAAAGACATGTACATTGAGAGGAGACCACAGCAAGAAAAAACTGTAGCATGAACAGGAGGTGGTAGACTCGCAACTGTTGCAGTGGGTCCTAGGAAGCCACACGCTGTAATGACACTGCAGAGTCCTGGGAAGCAGCTGGGTTTTTGCCAATAACTCCCAAATGGCTGGAAGTTGGAGAATAAGGTAGGACTATAAACAGGTATTTTGGCTCAAAATTCAAAAAGCAGTTAAGCAACCTTCCCTCCTCTCCGCTCACCATGCCTTTTCCTGTCCTCTGTCTCAGCAGAAGACCTGATAACTCCTCTCTGCACGAGGCAGATCCGAGGGCCCCTACCCTTGCACCTCCCAGGCCCAGTGGAGGTTGGTGCTTCCACTTTGAAAGAGGAATAAAGTAAGTGTTTATCCATGAAATGGTGAGACTCCCAAATTGCTTCCTCTCATTGGACCCGACAAGTTAGCTCTCATGTTTTTACACCGTTAGCCACACAAGGGTGCAGCTCTCTCCTCACATCGAAGCCCGGCCGAGTGGGGAAGGGCACACCGCAGAACAGGCGCCTCGACGTCGACATTCTTCAATTCAGGACGTCAGGCGGTTCTCATCTGTCACATGGGATGCACCCACCTGTGTTCATCTTCATGATGGCCGTGGATGATTTCACAAGCACTCCGATGAAATAACGTCTCTGAGGCTGTTGAAATTTGGAAGCAGCTTCCAGAGGCTCAGAAGCTCTCGGGTGTTGAATGAGTTCTGAGTGATCTCAGCGAGCGCTGGTGAGAAGCCCTGGCGGGTGTCCGTGGAATTCCTTATGTAATCAAGTGTAGAGAAGTCTTGAGTGCCCTGGAATTCTTTCAGCCTGTGAGCGGTTCCGCAGCAAAGCTGTGTTTGTAAAGCTCCTCCACAGGGACAGCTGGCGACAGGACCCGCTTCCTCCTGATTTTCTCTAGATGCGGATGTAACCAGGGTCATCCGTCTTTCCTGGAAATGACGGTCGACAAGGAACGGGTGTCAGTGATGTTGTACATGACGGTTTTTCTGAGATGGAAACAGCTTTACATGTAACAAGCAAAGTCACAGAGCGAACGGATCCTTCCGTTTTTAAAGATCAATTCTAATACATAATTTATTAATTATGACAACATACCAGTTCACGAGAATATTCCGTTTGGAAGGTTTGAGTTCAAAACAGCAGAGCGTCATTCAACCTGAGGGTTCAGTCTAACCCCATGTTTGGAGTATAACAATTTTCCAGAAGGCTGACTTAGGACAAAAGCGAAAGGAAGACAGCAGGCACATCATTCGACAGCACCACTACGAGAACCCATACCGACAGACCTTTTTCTTCACCTGTGCTTTGAAGGAGGGGCTTTCCACATTTCCTTCTCCGCCTTTATCTCCTTCCTACTCTGTTACAGTGACTGGCCTGGAGCTCCGGCTGGTGTGTGTAGATAAGTGGGCACCAGAGATAATGACTTCAGCATTTGAAGACAGCACAGGAGCACATCTGATCGAATACCAGGACTGTGTGGTTGGGCTGTGTGAGTGTGTGTGTCTGTGTGTGTGTGTGGTTGTGGGTGTTTGCTTTGTGAGTTAGCTGCAGAGATGCCCTATCTGCCCCTTTAAGCCCCACCCTGGCAAACCGCATAGCCAAAGGTGGTCACGGCAACACCTCCCACTCTCCGAGTGATCCACGACACACGCTCACCGCTCCTCTGCCTTCTGAGTCCATGCAGGTCCTGTGAACATGAGGGAGTGAGGCTGTGCCCAATCCCGGGGCAGCCCCTACAGAAATGGTGCCGTCTTCCCACTCCCATCTCACTCTCACTTCTGCTTGTTTTCTCCTAAATTCAACCACAGTGCTAGGAAGCCCAAGCCTTGAGGAGAAGACTTGTGTAAACAGTTGGGTCACCAGCCCCAGATAAGCTGGGAGCTGCCCGCCCTCCCCTGCTGACACCCGGGTGAGTGAGTCATCTCGAAGACCCAGCCTTGCCCAGCCATCAAACGACGCAGACCGAGTCCTCTGACCATGACTGCATAAGAGACCCTAAGCAAGAGCCACCGAGCTCACCCACCACCAACCACCATGCCAACACACCAACCACCACAGTGGACTGGCTGTTCTCTTAACACCCCACAGTTGGCACTGCTCGTCACACAACAGCAACCTAGAACAACCACGGAGAAGGCCATCTGACAGCTCTGGAACATCTCCCTAAATTCGGACAGGTCCCCACATTCAAATAGCACCTTTCCAAAAGACAGTCCCCAAGCCTGCATCTTAGTTCACTGGTGCTTAGGGTACAGGCTTGCGATCTGGGGCCGCGGGCACCTGCAGCCCTCAGGGCGGAGGTGGGCAACTTCAGGAAAAGGGCCTGTGTGCAGCACCGCCCCTGTGGCCAGGACAGAAGCTGTGGTCGAGCTGATCTCCAAGGCAGGCCGATGACGCGGCAAGTGCTGGGGCTGGCGCATCATCCCCAGCTGGCTGGTAAGTTAAGCCACACAGGGGGACGGAGCAGTAGGCCACTCTGCTGTCACGGTTTTGAGCGTTCTCTCTGCCACTTGAAAGTGAAGTGTATTTCCTTGGCTGTCTCAGCAGTCCTATGATTCACTTAAGAACCTTTAACAGATTTACTTTCTACTGGAACTATTTTGAGTGAATCCCATTTTTCAGAAGTTGGGGAGAAAGTGGTGCCTGCATGACTCGGGCTGGCAGCCTGAGAAAGAGCCAGGGAACCCCAGGACTTCATATGGTCGCCCACAGCTCTGTTAGCGGAATCTGACGGAGGACATCGTCCCATCAGCCTGACCTGCAGATTAAGGAAGATGCGGCTTATGTGCACCCGTGGTCATGGGAGCGCTATTGACAATAGCCAACATTTGGAAGCAGCGAAGTGCCTCCGGTGGATAGATTTACACAAAGGAATACTACTCAGCTGTAAAAAAAAAGAGAAAGAAATCTTAACCTTTGCGGCAGCATGGATGAAACTGGAGAACATTATTATGCTAAGTGAAACAAGCCAGTCAGAGAAAGACAAATACCGTATGATCTCACTCATATGTGGAACCTAACCAATGAAATAAACTAACAAATGAAATAGAAACAGACTCAGGCATGGATGCAGAGAACAGACTGACCACTGTCAGAGGGGAGGGAGAAGGGAGGTTTTGTGGAAAAGGGGGAGGGATTAAGCAAAAACAAAGGCCCTCATAGACAACAGCATGGTGATGACCAGAGGGAAAGGGGGTGAGGAGGAGGTAGAGGGGGAGAAGGGGGATAAATGCTGATGGAGGGGGACTTGACTTGGGGAGGTGACCACTCAGTACAACATACAGATGATGGGTGTAGGATTGTGCACCTGAAACCTATGTAATTTTATTAACCAGTGTCACCCCCAGAAATTCAATAAGAAGTTGGTTTTTTTAAAGAAAGAAGCAGCTTGACCTGGTGCTTCCAGGACCCCTGGCCTTCCCCAGATGGACCCAACCAATGCCATCAGCGGCCCACTGCCCCTGTGACCGACTGTAACTGCCCCCGGCTCTCAGCGTGGGGCCCAGGACCAGCGGCATCAGCGTCCCCCCAGGAAACGGGGAAACACGCATGTTCTCTGCCCCAGTAAGCACAGTCTGTGGTCCTGCCTGGGACTTCCTGACACCCCTGAGCTGGAGCCCGGCCATCTGGTTTTCTTTGCTGTTGTTTTGTTGTTCTGATAAGCCCACGCAATGATTATGGCGTGTGCTTCAGTCTCGCAGCCCTGTTCTGGGGAGGCCTTTCGAGGACGCTGTTCAAAGGGACGCTGATGTGGCGCGGGGCCACTTCACCTGCACTCTCTCACTCGGTCATCGCGTCCCTCCGAGGTCGCTGGCAGCAGTGCATCTGCAGATTCCCAACTCCCTGGCATTCAAATGACCTGGGTTAGCTACTTTTGGAACCCCCCTCACCTGGGGTTTCTCTTCTTTATGACATTAATCTACAGCTTTCCCTGCAGTGCCTGGATCCCGGGAGGACTGGCTGCTCCTTCGTCACGACTCTGAGTCTCCAGAGCTGGACACGCTGCTCACACTGGCTTAGGGGGCAGGAACACAGGGGTCTGAGACGGAGGTGCCCCTCTGTCATTGTCACCTGTCCTCAGTGGGGATCACCGGACAGCCCGCTGCAGTCTCGTGTCTCTGTTCCACCAGCTGGAACTTAGGTGCCCAGGAAGGTCTTCTTCCTCATGGTGACATTACAGGGCCCTCTCCTTGGTTCCGAAGGACCTGGTGAACCCTGCATGGTCCATCTTCGTGTCTGATGTGCCCTTCCGGGACTGGAGGTCACGGTCAGGCACACGCACACCACCGGGCTGACAGCAGGGTAGGCAGGCGTGAGAGCAAAGCTGCCTGTGTCCACAGAGGAAGAAGTGACAGCTGACCCAGGGCAGGCAACCCTAGCTGGCGTCTGATGCGTGTGAGCAAAAGCTTCCGTCTGGGCTGGTACGTCCATGACGCCGGGGGGGCTGTGCAGAGCGACAGTGTTCTCGGGCTACAGACACTGTGTATCCAAATGAAACAAAACAGTGATTCTCGGTGAGACCATCTCCCTCACCCGCCTGCTCCGTGACAGCAGCTGCCCTGCCTCCTGCTGTCCGTGGCTGGGTTCTCAGGAGGGTCCCCCGGAACCATCAATGATGCTGAACACAAGGGGCAAGGAAAAGGGGGGCACTGAAAACAGCTTAAGATGGTCCTCCTCGCCTGGATGTGATTCATATTTCTGCCATTTGTTTAACCTTTAAATATGCTCTTCTCGATATTACAGATAATGGAAATTTTTGTAGTTTTATTAATTCAACCCATAATAAAAGAAGTGAATGTCATCTCTGAAGGAGAAGAAATTGATAAAATGTTAAGATTAAAATTTCTTTGGAGCCCTGACTGGTGTGGCTCACTTGGTTGCGTGTCATCCCGCAAAGCAAAATTCGTGGGTTCGATTCCTAGTCGGGGCACAGGCCTGGGTTGTGGGTTCAGTCCCCAGTGGGGGTGCATACGAGAGGCAACTGATCAATGTTCTCTCTCAGATCGATGTCTCCCTCCCTCTCTCTCTCCCTCCCTTCCCCTCTCTCTAAAACTATATAAACACATCTTTAATTTTTTTTTTATTTTGAAACGTGTCCATAAACAACACTTCCAAGTTATGATGCCACTAAGGAACATAGTTTAAATGGAAGGTTTTCTTAGGCCTGGAAAGTAGAAACTCAAATTTTCACCTCTGTCTGCTGCATCTTGAACTACTTTTAGAGACATTTCATCAGAGCGTAGCAGGTGTGCAGTATCATCTCAGACGAGGTGTGTGCAGTGGACACATCTTACGGAGCGATCGCCACGCTGGGTCAGGTGACCATCTGTCACTGCGTGTGGCTGTTACAATGTGGCTGACTGCATGCCCTGTGCTGTGTGTTACACCCCCCCGACTTATTCTATGACTCCTAGTTGGTACTTCTTATTCCCCTTCATCTTTTTCACCCACCCCCTCTGGCAACCATCCATTTGTTCTGTGGGTCTATCAGTCTGTTTGGTCTTTTTTTTTTTAACTTCATCCTACACTAGTTTTGACAATAAGGGAACATGGGAAATGGAGAGTTCTCATAACTGTACCTGCAGTGTTTATAAGGAGACAATGTAACGGCAAAAGTGCTACTTTTCTATATTTTCTTTTTTTTAAATTAACTTTATTGGGGTAACACCAGTTCATAGGATCAGGTTAGTGTCAAGCGGTGTGGGCACAAGGAGCCAAAGGGCCGGACACTGAGGCCCCAAATATACCCACACATGTAACTCCTGAAAAAATGCTAAATAACCGAAAGAGAAAGGAAGATGTTTTTATCAAATGATTCTAGAATATCTGGATGTTCAATTAGAAGAAAAAAGAAACTTTACACCTAACTTGCACCATCCACACAGACTAAATTAAAGTGGGTCAAAAACCTAAGATAAAAGGCAAAATCATACAGCTTTAGAGAAAAATAAAGGAAACAATCTTCATGATTTGAGGGTAGGCCAAGTTTTCTAGACAAATCATGGCAAGCAATAATGATAAAAAATGATAAATTAGACCTTACACATGTTTTTTTAAAAACAAAACTTCTACTTATCAAAGGCACTGTCAAGAAAATGAATAAGCAAGTCACAGATGTGGAGAAGATACATAAAACATGTATTTTACTGCACAGTGTTTGAAAAACTCACACAAGCACATGAAATAACCGTGTCACATATTTGAACCGGCCCTTTCCAAGAAGAGCACACACCGATGCCCGCCAACACTTGGAAACGTCCTCCCCGTCATGACCAATCAGAGAACTGCTAGTTAACGCCAGGGAAGCGCACGCTGCTAGAACACCCGAAAAGGAGGACAAGATTCAGAGCACAAGACACTAGCCAGCACATGGAGTGCGCGGGGCATTTGTGCATCGTTGCTGGGAGTGTGCGACGGCCCAGCACGTCGAGGAAACACCTGGCCGTCCTTACAAATCAGACAGGCACCTAACGTGCCTCCCAAGAAGCCAGCCACAGGTGTTCACACAGACACACACACACACGTGTTCCCAACGTTTCTAGAGACCTTACCTACAGGGCAAAGCTGGAGACAAAGCAGGCCTCCACCAACAGGGGAGTGAGCGTTCTGATCACACCCACCCAGTGGAACCCTGATGAGCAAAACGGGGGCAAACTACGAAACCCACCCCGTGGGTGAATCCAAGTCGTTGCGGCTCCTATCATTTCTTCCAGGATGAGTGTTGACAGAACTGATTGAAAATTTGCACATCCTTCCCTCTCATCCTTAGAAGTCCTCTTTCATCCCTCCTGTAGATATTTCCTTAATTGCTCCTAGTTCTTATGGCTTCATTTTTCAAATATTTCCAAACCCAATTTTCAATTAAGTTTGGTGAACAGTCTTCTAATTTTATGCTTTTAAAAATAATTAATTATGCCCTGGCTGGTGTGGCTCAGTGGATTGAGCATTGACCTGTGAACCAAAGGGTCGCCGGTTCGATTCCCAGTCAGCGCACATGCCTGGGTTGCAGGCCAGGTCCCCAGTAGGGGGCGCTCAAGAGGCAACCAAACACTGATGTTTCACACCTTCTCTTTCTCCCTCCCTTCCACCCTCTCTACAAATAAATAAATAAAAAATCTTAAAAACATTAAAAAATATGAAAATAATTAATTGATTTCTCAGCATTCTTGTTGCATCTTTCCCCACGCATTTGTAAGAAGGTTGCCATTTACAGAATTCTCACACACACTGTTGTCGGCCTGTCTTTTCTGTTCTATGCACCAGCACTCTTGTGGGACAACGCCTGAGTTTCAATCACGATGACGTTACAGTTCACTCTGTCTCACACTCCCTGGAACTCAGTGTCGCATGTATCCTTCCAACGGCGCCCACAACCCACGGCCTGTTCTCCTACATGTTTCTCACATGGCACCTGTGTTCTCAAGCCGCCCCTGTTTACAAGGCACCTGTGTCATTCCAACTGCTGATACAGAAAGGACGCGTGAACAGCTGTAGCCCGGGTCTAGGGAGAGCCTTCGCTCACTGAAAATGGGCATCGTGTGGACGTGGTTTTATAGGTACCTGCTTATGCAGACATTTCACAGAATAGAATTTACAAATTCATATGGTAGGGGACGTTTTATAGCTGGATCTAAAAATGCACAGATTCTAGTGTTCTAATGTCTCTGCAATAACAGTGCTACTTTGATTTTCAAACTAAAAAGGATCTTAGAACTACCTAGTTCAAAATCTTCATTTTACTGCTGGGAAAATTGAGGTTCAGGTGCCAAGTGAGCCATACGGCATCCGTGTCTTCCATGGGCCTGAGGCAGGTGGGCAGCAACTCTCTTCACCCCCCACCAGCTTTCTTTCTACGCCTCATGCCCCACCCCCCAGGAAATAACTACATCTCAGTATGGTTTTGTATGGGATCCTAGCAGGGCTGGGCAAGCCTGAGTCCTGCTGGAAGACAGGCAACTGGAGAAAGCAGCAGCCACTGAGGAGGAGAGCAATGAGACTGCAGAGAGGGTCGGTCTGTCCAGAGCCAGCACTTTAAAGGAAGCAGGTGCCCCTTAAACTGCAGCATCTGCAGAGCACAGGACAGCGGGGGCGGCCCCTGAGCCAGCCCAGCGAACTGCCGGGGGCAGCCACTCTGATGCTGTCAGCAGGGGCCTCGGGAGCCCCTGGCTGTCTCCCTGTCCACTGTCTGCAGACAGAAGAAAGAGACAGACAGCCTATCATCTCAGAATGCATTTGGAACATTTCTGAGGATCAGTGGTCCAGGGGCTGAACTCCTAACTCTCCCAGGCTGTGCCCCGAGGGGGTCTTTTCCATCCAAAGCAAGAGCGTCAGGGAGGGAAAGGCAGATGGTAACTGGGAGGAAAATCACAGCATCTGCAGAGATGCATCTTCAAGGAAGTCTTCCAGAGAGAGGGCTGCGCCCCGTGGGAAGAGCTGCCACGTCAAAATGCAAGACTTAACGAGCAGTTTAAAAACGTTTGTACGTGTGATTGAAGGGCCTGATGTGACCTGTGGCATGCCTGTCACTCATCTCCCAGCTCCCGTAAATAAAAGTCACTTCACTTAGCTACTACAACCACTGATACTGTAGCTATTACAACCACGGACACTGTGGCTATTACAACCACAGACACTGGCTATTACAACCACGGACACTGTGGCTATTACAACCACGGACACTGTGGTTATTACAACCATGGACACTGTGGCTATTACAACCCTGGGCACTGTAGCTATTATAACCACTGATGCTGTAGCCATTAAAACCACAGATGCTGTAGCTATTACAACCAATCACGGATACTGTAGCTATTACAATCATGGATACTGTAGCTATTATAATCACAGATACTGTCATAGAAATCTACATAATTTACTGTATTTTATCTATAATTAAATATATGTATACATGTCAGCAATGCTATAAACAACAAAGTACTTAGCTGTTTTTCTTAAAAATATCTTCACTTTTTAAACCTAACACCCTTTGGAGTAACTGCCACAGTCTCAATGCCATGGAGGACAGAACTGAGGAAATCAGATCCTGCCTCTCCTAGAAACCTCACCCCATGACTGGTCTTTAATCTGTTCAGTATACAAGAGAAAATGTGGGTTTTAAGAAATATATGTCAAACTCTTTAGTGCTGCAGGAGAAGAAACACAGATTCATCCAGGTTATTTAAAGTAGTTGTGTAGCTGAATGAATCTGATGAGGTCTTGCAATGAGGCAGAATTTCAGAGCTGGGGAGAATATTGTGGGGAAATGACTTCTGATCCTATACTGTACCCACTTTACAGATTTGACATCAGGCCGATTCTGAGTAATTGTTGTCAGAGGGTTAAAAAACGAAGCACAAATGGAAACCAAATTCCTGAGCCCAGGATGGCCTTTACACCTGCACACAGACCCCTCACTCCCTAAAACGGTCTAGAAAAATCCAGGAAGTACACGAGGTTAGATTTAGGAGGACAGGTTTGAAAAGAGCCAAAGCCTATAGGTCAGCAGGTCTCATATTCACGCGCTATTTAATTATGGGTGCAAGAAGACGCACACTGCAGCAGGGTTGGAGTCATTCGAAGGTCCTGGCATCATGCATGAGATACACTGAATACAGACACATCATTGTGTGTGTGACACATGTGTGCACCGTAAATAAGTACCTCTACTTTATTTTATACACGCCGTGTATAGCTGACTCACTACCGCTGGGGTGCAGCGTGTTGGGAGGGGCGTGAAATTTGTTGCTCAGAAACCCACAGGTTTGAAGGATGACCTTCCGGGCAGGTGTGATCTGGGTGTTCAGTTCTTCTAAGCACCAGCCCACAGCAGTGACAATCGCCCAATCATCGCTGCCTGATTGTGATTGACAGCATATGGCCCCGCCCTTGGCAGCTCTGGAGCTTCTGCTTCCACCGAGGACTTGGAAGAGCGGGTGCCCATTCTCAGCAGTAACTGAGCCTCAATGCCGGGTGCGGACACTAACTGCAGCAGGGAGGACAGCCGGGCGCTATCGCGGACACTGACCTGGAGAGGGACTCAGCAGGGCATGGGCACAGGGGGCGGGGGGCAGGCAGCGCTGTTTCCTGCCTGTGCACCTGCCTCTGCGCCTGCCCCTGCACCGCTCTCTGCGACTCTGGCCTTAGGGCCACGACGAGGGCTCCCGGAAATAAAAAACACGTGAATAAGTAAACAGTCTCCCTGTTTCAAAGCAAATGCAAGAGGAACTACGAAGAGGAATGTGATAGGGGATCTTTCATACATTTTAATAGACTTTTTATTTAAAAAAAATGAAAACATGACTTATATGTAATACATTGTTTTATATACTTAATATAGAAAACAACTGATGCGAATCTAAAACATTAGTACAATGTAATTATGTGACCTGTTTCACAAAGTTGCAATCTGAGCTCATAGGCTCTGTGGTTTTCATGACACCCACAGTGTGTGAGGTACTCTAAGTCTATTTACATAACGGTCACATGACTATAAACCACAATGCTCTACTAGTAACAATACTTAAAACTTTATGAACACTTCAATGCATGCGAATTAGGGCACATGCACTAGTGTATACACCTCGGTTCAGTTACGTGGGAAGGATGTACATCCACGTCTAGTGTTCACTAACGAAAGAGTGAAGTTGAAGTCGAGCAACACCTCGAAGCGCTCTGGTTGGTTGAAATGGAGCAACACCTTGAAGCGCTCTGGTTGGAGAGCTTCAAAGGCAAGGATGGAAATCTGGCCTCTCGCTCCTTGTACAGTGGTCTCTATGCCACACGACGCTTTCTTTCACAGCTGGAAGTAACACAGCTGGAGGTCTGCTGAGGACCACTGGCTAATAAAATAAAGTCCATTAAAATAATGCGACTCAGCGTTCGGTGTCACTTTCTGGGACTAAAATAATCCTGAGTGATGCATAGTCATTTTCAAATCGTAAGTCACCAGTCATCCGTGACTTAGAAACGATGGGGCCCCGGGTCGGATGAAGTGTGGGAGGCAGCCTAGGATCCTTTGCCACATGGCACTCGGCTCTGCCAGGGGAACGTGAGGTAACGTAAGAAATAAAACTCAAATGAGGTTTGTAAAACAACTGAAACTTATTTCTTGTTCAAGTAAACTGCAATGTGGCGTCCTAGAGACCGAGGCTAAAGGTGGCTCTCACGGCCAGGCAACCTAGGGTCCCAGGGGAAAGACAACAGAGAGTGGCTTTCTTACAAGCCCTGGCCCAGAAGAGACACATGTCACCATCCCTCTCCCGTCCCCTTGCTGAGAACCATGCACATCACTGCAACTAGACCCAAGGGGCCTGAGGAATATGGTCCCTGAAATACGGTCCCCAGCTTTTTCCCCAGTTTTTACTGCCACTCTCTGGACATCTGATCTTATCCGCAGGGTCACCGTTTCATTGCTTCAACCACATCAACAGCTCAGCCCCAAGTTTCCAAAGCCCCATTTCACGGGGAGAAAACACACCTGCGTGCACAGGTAGAAAGGTTGTGTGGGCGTGAGAGCCGTGCATGAGAAGTGTGACATGTGTCGGACACCTGAGAGGGTCAGGGTCGAAATCTAGCTTTCTCTCCAGAGTTGAGGCACCGTGGACGTGACATCCAACTTGAACCTCCGTCTCCACGCAGTGGGAGAGTCACTGTCCCTGGAGGTGGACGCGGGGGTGGGGGCCACGCAACGACTGGGGAAAACTCATTCACTGCAGCACACAGACCAGCCTCCCAGGAGCCGCCCCGTTCGCTCCTCGCTGCCCGGGGAGAGAGTAGATGAGAACATGTCTTATCAAGATGAAAACCTGTGCTCCGCCAGCTCGGAGAGGAAGCCTGTGTGTGCGGGGACCGGCCCAGCCCTGCCTGTGAATTCGTTCAGGAGAAAAGCGGTGTGCCATTCTGCTCTTTTCCGGACAGAGATTTGGGGGGAGGTGGTCATTCTTATGAAAAGCTGGCCCTGCCACGGTCCTGCGGCTCTCACTTCATCCACCGCGATTTAGTTTCCCCAGTAGCCTGGGAAATGGGACCTTTATACCCATGTTATCGACGAAGAATTCAACATCCAAGAGAAAAAGTGTACCCCCGGACTCGCACTTGGGCTTCTCCGAATAAAACCACTATTTCCTTTCTGTGAATCCCGAGCTCTCTCCTCCAGACGGGCCTTCACGGATGGGTGCCGGCACTGTGGTCCAGCGGGGCCCGTCCGGCAGGGCTGCTGTGGTTGCTGTCGGTGGCGGCTGCACCCCAGCATCCCCCCGGCCTTAGGCCTGTGCCCGGAGGACATATGTCCCGGGCAGCTGGCCAGATTCGGTGCCCTGCTCACTGGTCCCATGCACAGGGTCTGTCCTATTCCAGTGGGGGCACTTGTCACTCACTATGATGTCTGTATCGCTCTGAGTCCCACCGTCTATTCTCCTTGGGGTGGGAGTAAGGCTAACCACAAACACACACCTGTAGTGTTGATCTAATCAGATCACGGAAAGGATACATTTTGGGACATAACATGTATTTCCGTGACCCAAATTACTTATGCCACCTCGTGTTTTTATATCATTTAATGTGCCATTATAATTCAAAGTAACTTCATTTTCCCTGGTGGAGTACTGAAAATTACTGTAACTAATAATTTTATGGTAATTACAGAGAGAACTCACATAATTAGTGAAGCAAGATCACTGTTCTATTTATTTTTCCCCAGTGAGTCCCATCCCCAGTGGCACCGCCTGAAGGCCGGGCGGCAGTTCGACCACTGGCAGGCCCCGCCTCTTCCTCCTTCCCTCTGACACTCCTCCCTGGCCAACGTGAGGAAAGAGTTCAAAGGTGACTAATTCTAAAAATGTAGGTGTGCCTGGGACACGCGTGCCAGATTCTGTGGGAAGAAAAGAAACTTACGGCGTCCAGAACAGGTGCACACGTTTGCCTTCGAGGTTTCAATGGACAACATACATTTAGGCAAAAACAGGCCACTCGGAGCACAGGACACACCCGCCCCACCCCATCCCCCAAGCGTGGTCTTCTGACTCTGTCGCTCTCGCTAACTCCTCGGTCCCAGGACCTTAAGTACCTACAGTCAAGAAGAATTAAGAACGAGGGCAGATGTGACATTGTCTGAATTTCTTTTCACCTGAATGGACATCACACTGCAAACATTGATAAGCATGCAAATAAGCCAGGGCCCACTGGTAAAGTCTTAGAACATTTGTTATATCATGTCCTTGTTTTCGTAAAATATAAATTGCTCCTAAGAAGACGAGCCAGACCAGGAGAAAATATTTGTGAAAGACACACAATAGAAGACTTATCTAAAATACACAAAGAACTTCTGAAACTCAGCAATAAGAAACAAACCGATTGAAGCTTTAACGGACACCTCATCAGAGACAACATACAGATGGCGAACAAGCACAAGCAAAGATGCTCCAGGTCAAGTGTTGTTTGGAAGTGCAAATTAGACAGCAACGAGACGGCACCACCCCCCTGTCGGCGCGGCCAAAGTCCAGACACAGACACCCCATGTGCTGGCGAGGACGGGGGTCAGCAGGCATCTCACCCACTGCCGGGGGGGGTGCACCCTCTTACAGCCACTTTGGGGGCAGTTTGGCTGTTTCTTACAAAACTCAAAACACTTTCCCCATCCAATATCTCAATCATGCTTCTTGGTATTTACCCAAAGTGTTGAAAACATGGCCACGCAAAATCCTACATGTGAGTTTTGCCAATTCAACAATCACCAAAACGGGGGAGCGATGCCCTTTGGTAAGCGATGGATGAATGAATTCTGCTCCATCCAGACAGTGGAGCATTGCTCAGCACTACGGAGAAATGAGCTCTGGAGCCACGAAAAGAGACGGAGAACGCTTCCGTGCGAGTGACTGAGTGCTCGGAGCTGACCTGAAAGGAGGTCTGCACTGTGCCTCCGCGGGGGAGGATCACCGGCTGCCAGGGCTCGGGGCGGGGGGAGGGTGCACAGGCGGATCGTGGGGGACCTTCGGGGAAGCGATATTCTGTTTTCTGTGGCATGCTGTAATGGATACACATGTCACTGTGCATTTGTTCAAACCCACAAATGTTCCACACCGAGAGTCAGCCACAGCCCACTGCAGCCCCTGAGAGATGACGGCGTGTCAGCGCAGGTTGGCTGATTGTGGCAGGTGTCCCACCTGGTGGGAGATGTTCAGGGGAGGCTGTGCATGTGGGGGGTAGGAGGAATAGGGGAAATCTTTCTACCTGCCTTGCAATATAGCTGTGACCCTAAACCTACTCTAAGCAATCAAGTCCATTACCGTTAATAAGTTTCTCAGTTGTGTAAATTACTTTAGAAAAGAAAGCCTCTAGAAATCCCCTCTAATTCTGAGTTCACGCTGAATTATAAAACCATAGTATATAGTGAGGGTTTACGATCTGTCAGTCACATCCAAACGTCCGTTAGCACGACTTCGGCGTCCAGAAACAACCGCTGCGGAAATCGCTCTCTTGCCGCGAACAACTAGTAACCGCACGGATTTCATAATTTGGGCAGCACGAGGTTGTGATTCTGAAGAGAACGAAAACCAGTGACAAAAGTCCTGTGACTGCCCCTTAAGGCCAGGAGACAGTTTCCAAGCCAGAGTGCATGGGAGGAGCCCCCAAACTAACGCAACACGATGTTCTCTCGAGTTGGAGACAGCGGTCAGAGTTCACTGCGGCTGAGATGGCCGGATTCTGAGGCACAGGTGGATGAAAGAGAATTTTAGAGAGCTGCAGAAGAATCCCTGAATTTTTGGCCGACTACTTAATTCTGCATGTACGGTGTGGAATTCAGTGATGTTGGGGAAAAACATGTGAACACGTGGCTGAGTATCTCCCAGAACTCCCGGGGAGCTGGGACTAGTCTGCCGCCCCCCAGAGAGAACGAGACACCGTGACCCACACAGCGCTCGGCAGAGCTCTCCCAAAGGCCTCAGTGGGCAACGCCAGCTCTGGACGGAAGCGCGCTCCGGCCTGGCCCGGGTGGAGAGAAAATCAAGCATTATGGGTAAAAGGGATCCTAAGCAAGTGTTGAATTCTTGAACAAAGCTCAATACTATTAATAGGACAAAACTCTTTACCCTACAATGTAAATTATGTCGGCCATTAGATAAAAATATGGCCAGGCATGTGAAGAACCGGAAATGCGTGGTCCATAAACAGGAACTAAATCAATAATAAACGCAGACACAGCTGGGACAGAGCCTAAAGTCAGTAGACGCGGTGGTGGTTGTAGCCACCATAAACACAGCCCAGCGCCAGGGAGCGTAAAAGAAAACATGAGCCCACCAGGGAAACATTGGAAAATATATTTTAAAAGGTCCACATAGAACTTCTAGAGATGAATATTCAATATTTAAAATAAAAAAAGACTGGCTATAATTAACAGAAGATTAGAAACCCAAAACAAAATAGTAGTGAACTTGAAGAAACAGCAATGGAAACTTTCAACAATAAAACAGAGGAAAAAAAGACAATTAAAATGAACATTGTATCACTGGCCCATCAGAAAACATCAAGCAGCCAAAAATACATGCAATCTGGGCCCTAGCAGCTGAGAAGGGATTAACACATAAATATAATATTTCAAGAAATAATGGGTAGAAATTTACCTTACTTAATGAATAGCACAGTCCTCCAGATTCAAGAATTTCAACCACCTCCAGCCATAAAAACATGAGGCAAGTCTACAAATGCACACTGTATTAAAATTACTGGGGAGTAGTAATAAAAATAACAATCTAAAAAGCAGCCAGGATGGAAGGGGGGAGGGGAAGACGACTTCCTTTTAGATAGAGAGAGGGAGGGAGGGAGGAAGGAAGGAAGGGAGGGAGGGAGGGAGCAGGGAAGGGAGGGAGGGAGGGAGCAAGGAAGGGAGGGAGGGAGGGAGGGAGGGAGGAAGGGAGGGAGGGAGGGAGGGAGGGAGGAAGGGAGGGAGGAAGGAAGGAAGGAAGGAAGGAAGGAAAGATCGCAGGCTCTCAGGAGAAACTGCAGACCACGAGGCAGTGAAGGGCAGAAGTCTACACCTAGGGAAAATGTATTTTAAAAATAAGGACATATTAAGACATCTGTAGACAAAAAACAGCGGAGGGAAATCATCACCATCAGTGAGGGAAGGTTCTCCACGCAGAACGAAGACCGTGGGAAGCTGTAACTGAACAGAACATCGGGGATGCTCGGGACGCCCCTTCCTTGTTTGGAATCACGTTGGGTCCCATGCAGCATTCACAGTCAGTTGTGTTTTCCACCTTTAATAGACGGAATTTTCGGTTCTCCTGTTCCGTGTACCTTTCTCCTGTAAATTTGTGCTAGAAAATAAACTGTGGGGAAAAGCCTGATTCTTTAATTTGACAAATACCGCTATAAAAGCAGCAACTTTCCAGAAACCCGTGGATTCCTCTCTGTGGATGGGGCCCGTGGCCCGCTGCCCGACCTTCCACACACAAATCACCACGGCCCTTCGAAGTCCACGCTGCTGCCTCGCGCGGGTACTGTTGGCTGTGGGGACACGTGGCCTCCCTCAGGACAAGCCCTGAGGCAGAGGCTCAGCGTGACGAAGCTGCTCGGCAACTGACAGGCTCCTCAGGAGCCTCCTTCAGCAACAGCATCCTCACTTTATCTTTTATTTAGCACCCATTCAGGTTCTTTGGTGGGGGGTGTTTGTTGCTTTCTCCTCGATAGTGGATGGGTTAATTAGAAACGGGGCATTATGCTAAGTGAAATAAGTCAGGCGGTGAAAGACAAATACAGTATGATCTCACCTATAAGTGGAACCTAATCAACAAAACGAACAAGCAACATATAACCAAGGACACTGAAATTGAGAACAGGCTGACAGTGACCAGAGGGGAGAGGGGAGGGGACTACAGGGGAAAGGGTAAAGGGTTTGCAGGAAGAATTATAAAGGACACATGGACAATAACAAGTGGGGGTGGTTGGAAACAGGGGAGGTAGGTGGGGAGGGTTGGGGGGAAAGGCAGAAAACTGTACTTGAACAACAACAACAAAATGTTTAAAAAAACCCCCAACTTATCAAACTGTAAAAAAAAAAAGAAAAAAGAAAGAAAGAAAAGAAACAGGGGTGGCCAGGGAGCAATCCGGGAGGACAGAGGGTGCGGTGACTGCTAACAGGTGAGGACAGACTGACAGTCCCTCACACCCTGGGGTCCTGTGGCCACAACGGAGCAAATGGGTTTGGGGAAGAGGAGAAAAACAAGGCTGACCTGGGGGCGGAAAGGGGAGGACCCTTCAAAAGATCAATTGCAGACAAAGAGGTGAAGTCACAGGGAAAGCGCGACCCCATTCTTCCGACTGCCCCTCTTCAAGGCTTCGTACCCAGGGCTCAGAACACACCTCCACCAACACACCTCCACACAACCTGTCCCTGGTAAGAGCTTTATTGCCTCGGGACAGACTAAAACAAAAGTCCCCAACCAACTTTGTATGTGTTATGTATCCTTGATCACAAAGCTAGATTAAAAACAGCAGCAACAAAAAATTCATACAGCACAGTTCCAAAAATCCCAAGTGTATTATCGAAACAAATCTGGCAGGGCATTACAAATAACGAAACCTCACCACACACGGGAATATTCCAGAAATGCAAGAATTTTGTAATGTCAGAAAAATCCAACAATTGAGTTCCTCCATCAACTACATACAAATCACACAATTGTCTGAACAGATGCGTACGATTTTTGATAACACTTAAAGTCTCATTTAATAACAATATCTGACAATTTAAAAAAACTGCCCTACCTGAAAAAGAAAAGCTTTTACAGAAATTATACAGCAGGCCTCGTATACAATAGACACTGAAGAGCAGCAGATGGCTCGAGCATGTTTCCTTTGACATTCGGAACAAAGACCACGCCGCTACTATGTTCACCCAATCGGTGATGCACAGGAGCAGGGGGCATCAGACACCGTGTAGGTACCACTTCATACTGTCTCCGCCTCGGCTGTCTCCTGTTCCCGCCACTACTGCGTGGCCCATTTTGTGGGGACTCCAACCTCACAGCACCTGCCCCCTCGCCGGGGCTGCGTCTCCCTGCGTCCTGAGCCACCTCTTCTGCGGATGCCCAGGTGTGGGCCCTGCAGGACCCCGCTCAGCACCACGGCTGTGAAACTCAGAAATGCGGGTTATTTAACGTCCCATGGGCCAACCATTGACTAATGAGATGTGGGAGCAGAAGATGAATCCTCCCCTTCCTCCAGAAAGACTCTCTAGAGAAGCAGTTTACTCTGCTTCTTGGAGCATGTTGCCTTAAATCAAGCAAGCAGTTGCAATTAGGAGCAGGCAGCTTGCACCTAAATTCATTGGTTCTCCCTTTTTTCCCCTGATGTTAACCTTGTCGTCTCCTCCTTCCCCTTGAGCTGAGCCCCTGCGCCGTGGGAGGCGCAGCCCATGAACCCTTCCTCGGGCTCCTTCAGAGAGGAGGCCGCCGAGGGGAGGCGGGCGTCTGTCCCCAGCACACAGACTACCACGCGGGGGGTCGGGAGGTGGATTATGTAACAGCCACGATGGCACACAGACCAAACCCTGGTGTGAGAGGCGTTCCAGTCACAAGGCTTTACCTGTGGCTCGTCGTGATGAGAAGCAGGGGAAAGTGAAGCATCAACGTAGCCACTACCTGTGGGGCGGACCAGTGTGGGGGCCACGGAGGGTCACGTGGATGGCAGGGTGAGTGGGCTTCCATCACCTGCACTTGGGACCCTTGATGACAAAAAGCTCCATAGGGTTGGGGCGGTCAAAGCCCAACTCAGGGTACACCGGGAAGTCCAAGGCGCTTCTCACACCTGCTTTCACAGTCAGCAGAGCAGCCTGTGTCCACGTCACACCCGGGATCGAGGTGTGAGTGTGGGGGCCAGGCTGCCGGCACAGACACACCCTCCAAAGCCGGAGTTAGAGCCTCCGAGGAAAAGACGGGCGCCTCGCTCACCATGGAGGGGAGATGGGGAAGGGTGAGCCTGTGGGTCTTGGATGCTGAGGCTCTGTGGGAACCTCCGTTGGCAGAAGAATTGTCCCCTGGTCTGGCCAGAGGAAAGTCACTCGCTTTGCCAAGAGACAGTGCAATGACTTAACCAGGCGCGGACTGTCCCCGAGCTCTGCCACCTGGCCCCTCACTGTTCTGGGCTAACACCAGGGGCAGGTCACAGCTCTTCCTGAGAGAGGGGTTAGGGTTCCTCTGCGGGGAGCAAAAGCTAGGCAGACAAAGAAATTGCAGAAACGGGTTAACCATGCCAGGAACGAGAAAGCACAGGTGGATCCCAAGGCTGGAGTTAAGGGTGTTGAAGGGAAGGTCGGGGAGGAACTAGGTGGGGGGTGGGCTGGCTGGCATGGATCCACGGTGACTATCCAGGGTTCAGGGTTTGTCATGGACACCGGGACGTGGTCCCAACAGTCTGCTGTGCTGCCTCTCCGAGCCGTCTCCCCAGCACACAGGGACCTGCACTGTAAACGCAGGGACGGCGCCAGAAGCTCCTCGGTGCAGCCGCGAGGGGAGGGAAGAAGCACTGTGTCAGAGAGTGGAGTGCAGGAGTGGGCGCTCTGTGAGATCCAGTGACTGCCACCGACCTGCTTCCCGGGACGACCTGAGGCCACTGCCTTCACAAGGGGCAGGAGGAGCGCGCTTTGGGCAGCAGCCACGCCTTTGAGGACGCCGAGGCCACTGTCTATAGACCACGGTTGATGGGGGCACGTGCTGCCGTGGACTGAGCCCCTACCTGCAGTGAGGACGGCAGGATTCCAGGCTGGCTGGCGACGCACAGCACTTCCTTCCCGAGACTGGTAGGCCACGTGCTCACCGTGGGGAGGAGCGGGAGACCGACAGCCAGGCAGGGTCAGACACACGCGCACACGCACACACACACACACAACTTTTCCGTGCCGGTACGGTCTACATCAGCCGGTGAACCAGAGGCTAATATCCACCGACAGGTGAGAAATCTCGGCCCTCCACAACTTTCCACATTGGCATCACCCCACAGACCAAGAGCTCTCCGCACGTCTCCGCAGCATGCACCCTAATGCTTCTTCAGCTTTCCCCAAAGAGGCCTAGGACGTTTCCCCAGGTAGCTGTGTGCTGCAGGAGGAGGAAAGGGTACCCAGGTAGTCTGAGGATGGACAGACGGATGTGAAGGGTGAGCTGGCGCTGACACCAGGCAGCCCTGCCCAGGCCCTGTGGGAAGGGTGGGGCCTGGGGAGGGGCAGTAGGATAAGTGGCGTTTTACCTGAGGCTGGTCTTGCAATGGGACCAATGGACCTGGAGACCCACCCTGGGGTTATTCTTCTGCTTTTCCTGCGTATAATAGTGATATGTGAGCACAGCTATCACCTGGCAAAACAAGAGGGCGGATGACTCTATTCTCTTGGGGATGAAGATCAATATATTCAGTTTCTCTGATAGATACAGCACTATTGAGCTTATCTATTCCTTCTTGTGTGAGCTCTGAAAGATTATATCCCTAAAGAAACTTTTCTATTTCATCTGTGGCCTTGGATTTATTGTCATGAAGTTGTCCACAGCATTCCCTTATTATGCTCTTAGTATCTTATCACCATTTTAACATGTATATTGTGAGCACACATTCATTTGTGGGTGCCTAACTTTGTATTCTTTGTCATAAAAAGAGGGACTTTAAAATTATTGAATCTTCCAGAAATACATAGTCTGGAACTGTTCCCGCTAACTCATATAACCTTCATGGAGGCTGCTCTTCTCAAGTGTACTTGGGCTAATTTAAGACCATTTTCGGGGACACCCTCCTCTAACTGGCCCGGCATCAATCCTCCTTCTACCTGCGATGGCTGGTAATGAAACCAGGCGAGGCAGATGACATTTCTGGAGAGTGTGTGGCTACCGTGACTACGTACTGCGAGCGTACTCACATTCATTTACTAGCGTGCCGAGTCTAAAGCACCAAACCCACTGCGGACCCAGAATTCCTTCAATCACAGACCCCAGTGCGATCTCAATTCGGTGGCTGATGTCCCCTTCCCTTGTCTTGGCGCGTACACACTTTCTTTAAGGTCTGTGAACACACGGAGACAAGGAAAGGCCTCAGACACACAAGTGCCAGGGCGAGCTGACGTTCCGCTGTCCCTGGCACCTTGCACGACAGCAGAAAAGCAGAAAAACAAAATTACCAGACAAATAAAATAAAGGAAATGCGAAGAACGAGAGACGAAGGAGCAGTGACTCGGTGGGACTCACAGACGCTTTGTTAGAGACACTTTGTTACGATTTCCTGTCATGTCAGCACCCGAGTTCTTGGCTCCTTTCTATTTGTTTCCAAATGTATGGCTGAACGCTATTTTCAGTACTTAGAAGGGACTTCCATTTTTTCCAGTTTTGTGGATGATCTGCCCACATTATGCGGTTTGAACAAGGTCCCCACCTGCTCACTGACATGCGGCATAAGGGATGACTGTGACCTCTGGCCCTGAGAGGAGGGGAATTCACCTTTGTCCACAGCCGCTTCATACAACCTCAAGTGCGTTTGGGGAGGAGTTCCACTCAGCTGAACACGGAACCTCCCACGGCATGCTGGCTAACTTTCACGTTCCCGTTTATAATACTCCATCTTTAAAAGTCCCCCCCTCTAAAAATGTGTACACAGTGGTCTTCCAGATTCTTTCATTGCGATATTTTCAGGGGCATGAACGAAGTTTGTTGTCCATAATATTTCTTTTCAAATATTCATATATTTCAGGTTTTACTCTACTTGGCCAGTAGCTGACAATTAAGAGACACACAGGATTCAATATTTCTCCTCCATCTCACTCTCCGACAAAACTCCTCACATCCACATCACAGCGAACAGAGCCCCGCAGACCAGTGCGGAGTCAGTGCAGAGTCTGTGCGGAAGACACTCAAGGGCCAGGTTCCGAGGACTGGCCGGCATCCACCTGTGACGCACCCACGCGTTCACACGTCAAGCGACATGAGCGGCAGCACGGCCTGCGTGAGCTGGGATGAGCCAGGAAAGGTGGGACCAGGTTGTGGGTAGCAGACGCTGAGACGAGGAGTGGACATGGGGATGGCAGCCAGGGAGCTGGGGAGAAATGGGCCCGGATGCAGGGAGGACCTTCCGCTCCTTGGCAGGGCTGAGCTGCTGAGCCCCAGAAATTTGGGGACTGCCGACACCACCACGGAGCCTCAGGGACAGTGCCACACGGCTCAGTGAGCAGTGAGGCTTTTGTGCCAAGTCAGCGCAAACGGAAATTCTGGATCCGCTTCTTTGTGTCCTGGGCAGAATTTTTTTAATCTTCCTAATTACGAGTTTCCTGGCTATAGAATAGTGGTAATAGTAGTTATCTAATATTCTGCAATAAACACGGAATGAGAACTAATGAAAAAACTCAGTGCAGGGCCGGGCAGACAGTGGAGACGTAAATGTGAGCTCCGTATACTGCATTTCTGGTCCCCCCCCAACCCCATGTGGAAACCTGACCCCCGTGTGATGGTGCTGGGCGGTGGGGCCTCCAGGAGGTGACCAGGTGACAAGGATGGGTCCTCGTGAACTGATAAGTGCCCCTACTAAAGGGACCCCTGAGACCGCCCCTGCCCCTCCTGCCAGGTGAGGACTCGCCGGTGCTTGTGAACCCCGACGCACATTCTCATCAGGTAACAAGTGTGCCCACTCCCGGACCTGGGACTCCCAGCCTCCGGAACTGTGAGCAGAAACCCGTGTTGTTGACGAGCCCCCAGTCTACGGCGGTCGGCCATGACAGCCCAAAGGGACTAACAGGTCACCGCGACTCTCTGAGCCTGGCTCAGACACAGAGTCACAGGCGTGGTGAGAATACAGCTTCGCCTCCACCCTGCGTGCTCCGCAGCTCCCGCAACTAGGCCAGGCTCCCGCAGCCCAAGCTCCGGCAGCTGACTCGCTGTCCGACTGTCCTACCCTGGGTCCAGTTTTGTCAAAGCCTTGTGCGTTTTACCACATGGTTGAGCAAAAGGAGGTTGACAGTGGTCAGTATGCAAAACACAATTCACTCTTGTATTATCATTTATTAAATATTGTGTTATGTTGCCACATGAACCACCGAAAGCCTGCTTTTGCCCCGCCCTGACCCCGTGGCCGGCAGAGGCGCTAGGCCAGTGCTCAGTAAAGCCGCAGGCCTCCTCCGTCTCAGTGCCGAGCCACAGCCCATCAAAGCCGGGCAGCCAGTGGAAAGCCCCACGCCGCAGAGCACAAGGGCAGAAGAGGACGAGGCTTGTGCATCGGCTCCATACTTCGCAAACGGACTGAGCTAAAGAAGCAAACCCAGAAGCACCGGGAAGCGAGCTCACAAACATCTGGGATGACAGTGTCCACATAAAACAACGGGTCGATACCATCAATACAGAAACATGAGCCGGGGTGAAAAGTGGTAAGTGAGAGACTTGTTTTCCTGGCAAACGTCCTGTAACATTAGATTTCTTGTGCTGACGCCCAGAGTAGACATGGCAGGTACACAGCTTCAGCTATTACCACAGACCCAGCATAGCCAGGGTCAGAAGTGCTCACAGCCTGGGAGGAAAAGCCTGTATACTTTTTATTACGTGCATCTACCCTTGGATTTAGCAGTTACCTGCATTTATTGATGATTGAATTGATTACGGTTATGAGATGTTTAATTTGTATTTTACCAAGTAAGCTTCTCTGAAAATTATTTTACACATTCAAAAGCAGAGGAAAAAAAACACAAGATTTCAAACTAAGAAAGTTGTTACCCAAAGCCTAACTGGTACGTCCTCAGGGGGAGTGTGACTATTTCCCTGCAATGACAATACAGACAGGGAATCTCAGACTTCGAGTGAACTATGGTGACAACGACCCTTCATGAAGCCTGAAGGCCAGAGGGGAGAGGCGATAGCTCCCACACCGTCTCAGACCAGAAGAGACGGCTCATGAACAAGGTTGTTTTCCTTGCTTGCGTTTGCTCACCTTTAGCCTCAAGAAAAGCAGCTTGGAAAGTTCTGTTCCTCCAAGGAGCCTTGAGTGCAAAGCCATCTTCTAAAATACACCAATGAAAAGCTGGCGGGTTTGGATAGAGAGCCAGAATTGTGGCGTTCGATCTTCACACGAGAAGAATGTGAAACGGTGCACTTTAACACCAGATACTCAGTTACAGCTACTCTAATGAAGAGAATGTATCACTCAGTTACAGCTACTCTAATGACGAGAATGTATCAGGAATGTATCGGGTCTTCCAGAACCTCTCCCTCAGCCTCCCACTGTGCTGTTGATAAAAATCAAACCTCAGAACTGTGTGGCTTCTACATAGGGCCATTTTTCCTCCCCACTTCTGTAGCCTCACATATTGGCTAAGCCACAGGATAGGGGAGAAAACACTGAGTCTTAACAAGGTGAGCTGCACTATGTCCCTGGCGTGGTTAATTGTGTGTCCACTCGGCTGGGCTACGATGCCCAGATATTGGGCCAAACACCCGTCAGCGTGTTACTGTGAAGGTATTTTATTAGCTGTGACTAACATTTAATTTACCAGAGAAATGACTTGAGACTTTGAGAAAAGGACATGACTCTCCATCGTATGGGTGGGCCTCATCCAATCAGTGGAAGATCCTCAGAGAAAAAGACCCAACTGCCCCCCAGGGAGAAGGAAGGAACCTGCCTCCAGACGGCCTTCGCTGCTGAGCTGCATGGCCAGCCCTCCCTGCGCCTGCTGGGTGCTGACCTGCACTCCAGGACAGTCACATGGCCGATTCATTGACACAAGTCAATCCATCAATCTCTCTCTCTCTCGTGAGATGCAGCAACATGTCCTTTGTTAGGAGCAACTACACTACGTCTTCTTCGAGTGTAACTGTGCGTAACCCCCTTGCGCGCCGCATGGCAGGTGAGGTCCCCCCGACCTCCGCTCACACTGCACCACTCCCCCAGCTGAAGCAAGAGCGGTTCTCATCACCGTCACTCGGGCCATGTTGAGGGGGGATCCAGCTCAATCAGCGCACCCACTCACGGTGACCTGTCCCCTGCCCACAGAAGACTCGGTCACTTTTGTTCATATCTCCTTGACCAACATATGAGCATTGCCTCACTTAAATTCAAAACCGGTTGAGAAGTGCACTCCTATTGCACACCCCAGGAAAAAGAAATGGGTTTTTGTGAGCAATGCCATTTAAAAGCAATAGGTAGCCTTCTTAACACAGCGTGTAGTTCAGAATACTTCCTTCGCGTACGGCACTCTCACCCTGTTTCTGGCTGGTGCCATCTAAATGCTATCCTGAGGCTGCAGGAAGGTCAAGGTCAAGGTCCAGCATCTGTGAATGAAGCACCTTGTTCTCATAGGATATTTTCACTGTGACTTCTCTGGGTACACTCTGAACTTTGCCCACACAAAAGGCATAGTAATAGAACAGAAGCAGCTTGCTGCAATAAACTTTGTTTTGATGGAGGTGAGCGGGGAGGAGGTGAGAGGGGACATCTGTAATAGTGTCAATAATAAACATAAGGAAAAATAATAAAGGGAGTGTCTTTTAGAGAAAAAATAAATGAACATTCCATTTGGGAACGGGGAAGGATGTAAGACACAAATATCGCTCGTCCGCAGCAGCTCTGAACCACGGCAGGGGAGACGTGGGACGGGTGAAGAGTGTTCTCAGGCCGCGCCCGATCCTTACCTTCAGGGGACCAGGGTCTGCCCTTGGGGAAGAGTCCTGAGGCTCCCACAGTTGTCCTTGGCTGCATCTGCAGTGGACAAGGGCTCTCCGGGGGCCTGAGCCATCACCCGGCTTCCTGCCGGCGGAACCTTAGACGCTGATGTTGGTTTTCATACGGAAGCAAACACCCTTTCAGATTAGCACTTTGGTTTCTTTAGCGATGCAAAGGGTATCTCTTAAAATAAACCTTATTTGATTATAATCAGTCTTTACTGCAGTTTTTAAAATAAATAAATAAATCCAAGGACACACTGCTGCCGTTTTCTTTTGTTTATGGAGATCCTTCAGCATACATACCCACCACTGTTTAAGGGCCCTTTTCCTGAAATGGGCAGAAATCCGTGTCCCTGGCCTTATTTCAGAGAAAAAGTGAGGTGAAGGAAGAGAAGCAATTTTAGTAACATAAAATGGAGATGTTAAATGCAAGCCAGTAACTCCTTGAGGAAATAATGTCAAGTGTCAATCCAAGTTCAATCACAAGATTCTCAAGTAGCTGAGTTGTGAGAAAGTACTGCTGGGCACAGGAGGGGCAGGGGTTAGGAGACGGGTGAAAAGGCGAAGAGGAATAAGAAAAAAAAATTACGTGTAGTGCTAGTATTGGGGTTAAAGTTTGGAATAGGGTTAGGGTTGGTGTTTACAGTCAGGATGCACGGTTGGAACGAGTGTGAGGGTGAGGGTTTGGGCTACGGAAGGCTGTACTGGGAAACAGCCACGCTCACTTGTCTGTACAAAGGCAGAATGGATCAGTTGGGACCAGGGACCGCAGGGCCCACCAAAATTAATGAACACAATTAAAATAAATATTGCAAAAAATTATAAACACACGGTTGGGGGGCAACGGCCAGTCTGGGAATGAGTAAAAGGTTGAATATTGAGAGGAGTACAGGTATCCAATTATGAGCAATTAAGTTAGACACATGATTTTACCTCTGAACTCTGCTTTTTAAAATACATTTTCGTATTCAGAAAATGATTTTCTTTTTAACTCAAAGCCTTCAAATACACCACAAACAAGAAAAAGAGGGGGAGAAGGGGGAAAGGAGAAGATGCCCATGATGACATAGTCGAGTACAAGTGTGTATCAACCGTTCCCAGTCTTACACAGCGCCCACCTGGCAATGCGAGAACGAGCTGGTTTTTGAAGATAATCTACTACATTCTACAGTTTTTTTCCTTTTTATTGAACTTATCAAGAGTGACACTGCTTAGCAAAATTATACAGGTTTCAGGTACACGTTCTGCATTTTAAATCTCACAGTCTTTGGGGAATTTTGCTGATTTAAAAATATATGCAAAGGTACATATGCTAATTTAATGTAGCTTCATCTGAGAGGCACCGACTAATTACCTATATTCAAATAAAATTACAGCTAAGCAGTTTTTTGTACAATCACCATCAAGAAATAAAATAAGAAATCTACTCGACAATTAGTAGTGATGTGAATTAGACTCGAGGAAATCATCCCTTCGCAGGAGCTTGAGTAGCAGCACCCCGGTGGGCCTGGCAAGACAGACCTGAGGGGGCGCATGTTTTGTGGGTGGGAGCTGCGTTTAGTTACGTGGGCTTCGAGTTTTAGACTCAGTGGTCCACACGCTGAACTCCGTGGCTTTGGACAGGTAACTAAAGCTTTCTCTGCCTTGGCTTCTTCATCTACAAAATAGAGATAGTAACCATATATGCTCCAGGAAGTCACTTCGATGGTTACATTAACATATGCAACGCCCTGGACTATACACACACAAGAATGAGCTTTTATTTTTGATGTTTCAATAGATTTTATCACCACCTTTGGGCACAGTAACTCCACATTTCAGAAGTTTTTCTTCCCCATGCAGTTGTAGGGTATCAATCCATCTAATTCACACAGTTTTTTAAAGTTATCAAAATCTTGTGACTACCCTGGCCTCGATTCCATCACTTTGAATTTCTTCACTGTAACCAGGGAAACTTAATCTGGTACAAAGGGCCCGGAACAAAGCTGGCGGCTTTAAGGGCTACGTGGAGCAGTGGACGTGAGTTCTAGTCAATTCAGAGGAGACGCCGGGTTTCCTGGCATTAAAGACGATTTTCAAATGGACAGCATCGCCTTTTCCCCTTGGTAACAATTTCCCTTTTCTCCTCAAGCGTCGGTGAGCTGACCTCTGACTATGTGCGGGACCCCTTGGCTGACCTGGCAGTCTACCGGCGGCGAGAGTCAAAGACCTTCTTCCTCGCCCCTCGAATCTCTGCAGGACGAGCTTCCGAAATCACGTGCAGTTGACATTGGAATTCCAAAGTGAGCTCTTCAACTGAACGCTGTCCATTTACGTGACGGTGTTGTTTACAAAATGTGTTTACATAATCACACCAAATTATTTTCTCTGGGACACAGAAGTTTAGAGGAAAGAACCACGAGCTCGCAGGATTCAGCAGGCTTTGCCATCCTAAGTCAAGAAAGATGGGGCTTTGCCATCCTAAGTCAAGAAAGATGGGGATTTCTTACTCTACCCTGAGGCAGTTGCGTGGGAGAGGGACACGCCCTCAAGGTCAGGGTCTTACCAGGCAGGCTAATCTCACCTCTTTCTCCCGCAAGCTCCTGGAGGGAAGGGCTGATTTTCATATCTCCCTCAGTGCCTGGTTCTGCTCTTCTTGAAGTCTCTGGACGATAAATTCTTACTTGGTGGGTGTACCCATGCATGGTCAAAACAGTAATTTTTACGTGAAACTGTAGTTCTTTTCATTGGATAACTCGATAAACATTTCTAAGCAATGCTTGACTTGTTTCTCCCTAAGGGACTCCATGGAAACCACTAGCATCTTCCTTTTATTAAAAACATTTACAATATAAATTAATTTCAAAAGTAATCAAAATACTAATGTTTAAATCCCTAATTCAAATTGAAGACATCTTGGTGGCACCAGTGTGATTGATGTCTCCCTAAATTCTGTAGCGCACTTGGACGTGGTGGCCCTATATTCGCAGCATAGTTTAGAAGGTGTTTGTTGAACCCTTGCTTCTATGGCAAATGCTGAAATCTGTTCTGAAAGTGGGTGATACGGAGCAGTTTGTCGTGAACTTTTTCTACTGAGGGCCATGAAAAGACATATTTCAAAAACAAATTACTGAATATGGTAAGAGAGCTAGTTCCAAATGCAACAACTGAGCAGCACAGTGTCACGAAAGTTAGAAATGAGCTATTCCAATGGCGTGTGGTGGCAGGGCTGGCCTGCACGCAGAACTTGAATTGAACCAAATCTTGATGGATGGAGAGAATACAGGGAACTGAACTGGCAGAGTAAATACTTTGCAAGTGGTTGGACAATATAAACAAAGGATGTGAATAAGACCCGTCATGTTCTGGGATGAAAACCACTAAAGGGAGCCCTGTGTGTGTACGATGATAAAATCTGCATCTCGCATAATATAGGACACCCCGTTTATTTTCAGTCACTCTGTGCTATTTGAAAAAGTCCTATTAGTGTGACGGCATGTAAATCAATACTAGATTGTACTAAATTCGATGCTTGCAGAGGTCATTTGGTGGAATCCCTGAAAATCAACAACAACGAAAAATGAAGGTAAAGAACTGGATGCAAAGTTAGTACGATGGGTTATCGACTAGACAGAGCAATACTGGGTGTCTCAGTAAGTAAGTTAAAAAATAATACAGCGATTGCCTCAAATGCCAGCATCACAAATACACCCCTGCATGATTCATATGTTTTATATAGCTCCAGGATACATAGAAGAAACAGCCTATTTCCCTGCAGATGGATACTTGTGAATTGGAATAATGTTTTCTGTATACCAACATGCGTATATTTAAAATAGTGTACGCCAAGAAAATTGCCAGGCAACAATGCTATAAATATACCAGTTTTAAAGACACATAGAAATGGTCTAAAATAATTTCACAAAATGTGAACCTATATCCAGCAAATGTTTGGTAGCTTCCATGCTTTTTACATATTAGAGTTAAAACTGCTGGTGGCATTGTGGACTCTCGGTCCTTGACTTTGTGCAGGAAAGATTTCACAACACGAATCCAGGTGACTTTGAGAGCACACCCATTAAGGCTGGGGACAGCAGAACAAAGGAAGGGTTTGAGATGGAAGAGGCAAGGTCACAGCACCTGGAGTGAGCCTAGGCCTGGCTGCCATAGTTCTCCAGAAAGACAGTCTCGGAGGTAGAAGAAGAGAGCCAGGCCCCTGGGTGGCAGGGACTCAGGAAACAAGTCACCGAGGCAGGAGAAGGGCCCGTGGAGAAAGAAAACAAAGATACGGTTTTAAGGAAAGAATGGTGGGAGGAGGTGCAGGTGTTCTCTAGGGAGAGGGGTGGGGAGAGGGGAAAGAGGAGGAGGGAGAGGAGAGAGGAGAGAGAGAGAGAGCACCAGCACACAGGATTCCTTGCTGTAAGAGTTTTTTATCTGATTTCTAAAGGCAGGAATTTTAGAGGAGGTCTCAGGGGAGCATCTCAACAGAACATTCTTCAGCTTTCCAGGGGTGTCCTTCCAGGATCGTGGTCTCTACTGATTGGTCGGCGCCGGGCGAGGGGGTCATTGGTCATGGCAGCTGGTCCTGGCGTCAGCCATGGTGGCACTTCCTCTGGTTTTGCTGCTTTTCTGGGCCTGGAGCTGGAACACAGCTGAGGTCTTGATGTCATCTCTGGTTTGACTGAAACTCTGTGCCTGTGGTCAGCAGACCCAATGCCTTGTTCCTAAGGTCAGAACCTTGCTGTCCTGAGGGCTTAATGCTTAAGAGGGTGGTCGTGCAGGGGAGGAGGAGGCAGATGGGTCAGGGTGCTGGGTGGGGCCAGCTGGAATCAGCTGTCTGCCTCAGTTTCCCCATTCCCCTTGCCAAGGAATTCTCCCAACTTTTCATTATCGTGTCTCAAAACCAGACAAATAAAGAAGTCCTGTGGGTGCATCTGTGTGAAGAAATACCCAGAAAGCAAGCATTGCAATTCAGCAGTAGCTGCTGGATGAGAGATGCAAAACCAGCCAAATTTCACAGCCTGATTAGCATTAATTTACTCACAATTTGAAGAAACAGCCATTAGCTGAGGAGCATCAGACTTCAGTAGCAATGGGCCAAGCAGCAGCCATTGCCAACCTCTTCCAGTGCCAAGATCTGGGAGGCTTGCATGGACACAGAAGCAGCGATTGTTGGCCCCTGTTCTGGCCACCGCCATCTGTCTTACCCCCATACAAGGGCTCTCCCCTGCTGACTGATATATGGGGCACTCTACAGAAGGCCAGCGCACGGATTTCCGAAAAGCATTCCCAGGCGAGCACGTTCTTTGTCATTTGTGTCTGTCTGGACTCCTGACGTGACTCACCCACGTCCCGATCTGTAAGATGACCCCCGGTGTAACTCTCGTGTGAAACATCGGAGGTCTTAGGTTATTCACCGCTTCCTGCTGCGTCCAATGCTCATGCACCCCGGGATTCCATGCAATGTGATTCAGAAATGGGTTTAGTGAAGCATGCATGGTATTTTGGTATCACTGTTTATATGAAACTGAGCAAAAAAAAAAGATATATCACATTCACGAGCACAGTTCCTTAGCTGTGTTTGCCACTGTACATTTGTCTCAGCTCCCCTCTCCTGGAACTGGGCCAGTGGCCCCCATTCCACAAATGCAGGAATGTCTGTGTCAGCCCGCGGTGCCAGCTGGTCTCCTAGGAACAGAGAGCGAGCGAGCTCGTGGTGACTGACCACCACTGCCAAGGATTCAGTTGGAAATAAGCCCGGAACTTTCTATTTATTTATATTCTATTCAACACTTTGTGCTGTATCGGGGTTAAATGAATAAAAATTCTGTAATTGACTTTAGCCAGGATTCACTTATCTTTTAAAGAACTGGAGATCCACTCTTGGGGGGTCCAATAGAGGGGCAGTATGACCATCTAAGAATGGCTTTAATTCACATACCAATGACCCCCACATCTCTTTGAGAAATGCGTCTCTCAGGGACCCCCAAACTCTACTTCTGCGCTGACACGGAAGTCATTCAAACCCACCCCGAAGAGCACAGCAAAGGAGATCTTACTGAATTTCTAGAACATGAATTTTCGATCAGCCTTCTCTTCTCCTCCATTTCCAATTCTTAAAACTTAGAAAAGAAAGGAGAAGGGGGGGCGTGTTTAGTCTTAACTAACGGTCTTGTAATCTATCAGGTGAAAAAAAATAAAACATTATATTCACTACAGCTTCATCTTCTCTTTTTCCCTCAAAATAGTTTTCATTATAGTAGTTTCTACTTTAACAAGAAAGTTTTAAAAACAATGGAGACATTTGAGGGAGAACCACGGGCTACATCTAACCTCAAACCAAACGCTAACATCCTTTTATTTAAACAAGTGATCTCTAGCTCAGAAAAATCATAGCCTGCATTAAAAACTCCGAGTCAAGCCTGAACATCACAGCCCTAGTGGCAACACACTTGACTGCACAAAAGTCAGGCAAAAGGAAATCAGGAAATTAAAATGCCACCCTCATTTATTTCATTTGCTTACAAATTATCTTTGAAATACCAGTGGATTCAGAATAGGCACCTAAATGTTCAAGGACATGCTTTGCCGAAGCTTTCGAAGACTGTGAAAATGGACGCCATTCAGGAGGAAAGAGGGAATGGTTAACACCGCGGAGACAGTGAGCTGCTTCCTGGATTTGGAACTGGCACTTCGCTCACACATTTAGTTCTCCTTTACTGTTTCCTGGAGGCCTCAGGTAAACTGAAGCTTAGCTTCCTTACCTGAAACACAGGGGAGTAACAATGATATATTCTTCTCTCAGTCACCGTGAGGATGTAGCCCACCTGTGTCTGCGGACACGTCTGGGTGGCAGTCAGTGTAGAGAAAGTATGTTAGAGCAGAAATAGAGGAATATCCTAGAGAGGGCTGCACTGAGCCAGAACGGGTGCCATTTAGAAATTGATCCTTTCGTGGCTCTCCTCTGAAGAAGAGAAGCTTTTGCTTCGCCTCCAGGGTGGTACCCTCCCGGCATCTGGAACTGAATGGAGACTGAGAAGATGCTAAGAACTTACCTTTGAATTCATTGTGGTGCAGGACCGAGCTTAAGGTCCTGTATCGGGACTCACATACACTTGAACCTGAAATCCCAACCCCAGCTATGAGGGACTTAACTTCTCAGCGGAAACAACTACAAACCCTTGACAGGGTAGAGGACACACCGGCTTTGTGCAATGATGGGGCAGGACCCAGCCCCGGTGCCAAGGGGAGCTCTGTGTTCCTAGCAGCTGTCACCCAGGTGGACAGCAGAACTGGAGGAGAGCGTTCCACTACGTGCCTTATAGGAAGATGGGCAACAATATGGGTGGCTTGTAACCTTTACGACAAGAAGCTTGAAAAAGTTGATGAAATCAACAGATTCTTTGAAGAATAGAACAAAAACTGGCACAAAAACAAATATAAAACATGAATGACCAACGTCTTTAAATAAACCAAATCCTAACCAGCAATCTTTGTATAAAGAAAACTCCAGTCTCAAGTGTTTTTGAGAATTCTCAAAAATTTATGAGAAAGATAACAGCAACCCTGCATAAAAATTGTAGAGGACAGTAAGTGGAGAAAGCACTTTCGAACACATTTCATAAGACTGGCGGATACTTTACGCCCAGATCTCATAAGGACACCCTAATTAAGGAGAACTAGCAGCTAACAGCACTCGTGAACATGCACACTGGAATACTAAGAAAAATATTAGCAAATGGAATCCAATTACACATGAATAGTGAACAAAAAAAGTTTCAAGTAATTGGATGCATTCACAAACCACAAAGATCATTTAGAATATTTAAAAAACAAATGAATATAATTCATCATATTAACAGAATGAAGGATAAAGTAATCACTTCAATGATATAAAACAGTCCTAAATTTTAAAAACAATTTCCTGATGAAATTCTCAGCACATCGGGAGTAGAAGGAAGCTCTCAGTCTGATAAAGAACGTCCTAGCTGACGACGAGGTTTGGGAAGGGTCTTCCTTACGGCTGAGTGTGAAATGTGGACGAGCAAAGCACTACGGCCACCGCAGTCATCGTCCTGCCAACGCCACGAGCTGCCGCAACAATGCCAGCGAACTTACTGTGATTACCGGAAACCAAGTCAGCACACAACCAGTCCATTGCATTTCTGTGCACTAGCGAGGCAGGTGGACTGTGATGCAGGACACCATTTATAATGGTACTTTTAAATCACGAGGTATCCCGAAATCAATCAGTTAAAGCAAGTGCAGAACTCGTACGCTGTACTCTGGGAAAAGCTGAAGAACACCTAAACCAGTGGGGGGTGATGCAGTGTTCATGTGAGAAACCTGGGTGTTTGCCAAGTCTCCCTCATTTATCTGTAGATTCAATGCAGTGGCATTCAAGTTACAACAAAGATTTTAAGTAAATTATCATTCTTATTGTAAAATTCACATAGAAATACAAAGATCCAAGAATGGCGATCAACGTCCTTAAGTGGAAAAGCAAGAGATCTTACTCTACCAGATAATAAGATAAAAAGGCTCGCCCTAAAGATCCAGCATCTAAGCGTGTTTGCTACTGAGGGGTGCACCAGGCCACAGAAGAGGGACTTCAGTAAGGAATCCACTCAGGTAGTTGACATGACTTCACAAAGGCGTAATTTCAGTTCGGTTCGGAAGGCACAGTCTTCTCGGTGAATGGTGTTGTATCACCGGGATAATTACTGAGCAAATGAACAAACTGTAACTTGAGGTGAATCACATATCTGAAAGTAACAGCTAAAATTTTAAAGATTCTAGAAGAAGGCCTAGGAAAATAGCTTCCTAATTAGGAGAGACCCATTAAAGAAAACTCAAAAAGCACTTGTCACAAAAGCAATATTTCATAAGTTGGCTTTAAAAATAAAAACCTTCACTCCTTTGTTTTAAAAAGTCAGGCCTCTGAACGGATAATATATTTGCAAAATATTTGTTTAATAGATTCATTCATCAAAATAGAGAACTATTTCAAATTAATGAGAAAGTTGAAATGAGCAGTTGCAATAAAGGCTTTAGAAAAGGGAATATCAAAATATCTATTAACATGTGAAAGGTTGTTAAACATCATTATCCATCACACGAGTGGGGGGGAACAGAACGGTGCCCTCTCCCACACATCGGAGCTGAGGCTGAGAGGCCTGGCCGCCCCCAGGACGCAGACGCTGGGGGAGCCGTCCTGTGAAGGTGGAACGTGCGGGAACAGGCCTTACGCATTTTCTGGCTGCAAGTCTGCTGTGCTCTGACCGGCGTCTCCCCGACCCCCCCACCCCCAACCCTGGGAACCGGCCTGCGTTTGCCTGTTTCTTTCTACACATGTGGCTTTTTTGAGATTCCACATATAAGGGACGTCGCACAGTATTGGTCTTTTTGCTTTATGTTGCTTGGCCTAACTCCCTCAAGCTTCACATGAGTCTGGGCCAAAATTCCTTTGTTAAAAATCATAAACTCCAAGCCATCCTGAAAGCAGACTTGATACCGTTATGAATGCACCCAGGCTCTCGAATGCCTTCGTCACCCCGTACCACGGGCACACTTCCTCTCCCCGCAGATTCCAGGGTGGCGGCCCAGGTACGCTCAGCGGCTGCCTGGGGTTTAGATGATAAACACGGTGCATTACCTCCTTAAAAGTCAAAGAGTTCTGAAAGGCATCTATCCCTAAAAACTTTAAAAGGGATTGTTGGCCAGTTTTAGATCAGGGCGTTGTAAAGCAGCAAAAATGAGATAATTAGAAAGAAGTTATTTTTCCTCCTAACCTGCACTTATTAGCAAACTAACCATATCCCGGATTCCACATGCATGAAATGTTCATAACAACACATACCTCTTAGATACAGTCTGAGTATCAAATATACAAATATTTAAAATGACTACAATAATTCCTAATATCTAATATTTAATGGATGAGGACATTTTTATAACCCTTTTCTATTACTTGGATTACTTCATTACTAAATTAAACATTGTTTTTTAATGCTTGACTTGAGCGGCAGCCAACAAATTATGAGGCTCTCTTCTCTAAGTGCCCTGAAAGGGAGAAGAGACCGGCACACCCAAGTTCAGAACCCCGCTGCCTCCCACCCCCGCCCCCCAACTGCATCCGCCTGGCGGAAACAGCAGAGGCAGCGGGTGGCCAGGATGCAGCTCGCACTCAACGTCCTTCACCGTCAGTGACCTTTACGGAGGAATTCATAGATACCTGAGTGCGAGAATAAGTGGGGTCTGCAGGTGAGACCGCTGCCCTGCATGTCAGCTAGGCACCCTGGATAAGAATCCCATACAGTCGCCCCCCACCCCCACCCCTTATCCATAGGAGGGAGCTCAAGTCCCCCAGGGGAGCCCTGAGACCACGGATAGAAGGAACCCGCACTATACTATGTTTTTCCCTCTATATTCGCACCTCTGATGAAGTCGCACTTAACAAGTGGGGCCAAGGAAAGACTAACAACAATAAGCAATTACAAAGCAACTATACTATAGGCTGAAATTGAGCTCCCGGGAACGTGGCCTCTCTCTCCCCCAAAGTCTCTCACTCCCCTTTGCGCAGCAGGGACGCGCTTTCGGCACCTCGGCACTGCCGCGTCTCCGCTCCTGTGCGTTGGGCCACTAGTGAGTAAGACAAGGGTGACCGAGACACAGGCACTGTGATGCGGTGACAGTGGAACGGGTCACGAGGCCGCCACGGCCAGGCTCCGCGCAGCAAGGCGCACAGCGGGGACACCTGCTCTCTCGAGATTTCACCACGCTACTCAGAAGAGGCGGAGTTTAAAACTTAATCATTTCTTTCTGGAAGGGTCCATGTAACCCTTGAACCTCCGGTGCCCCGGGTTGCCGCAGTAACGGTGACTGAGGGGGACTGCTGTGGTCCCTCCACGGCCAGCCCCGCGTTTCGTCCACCTGACCCCTCTATTGGCGCGGTCCCCACGTGTTCCACCGAAAGGGACTCGTTTCCTCTTTGTCAGCCACGCGGAAGGCAGAAAGCTTTGCCTCTCTGCAGGGATCACGGGGTGCACTTTAGCTCCAGGAGAACAGACACCTGGGCTCAGGTGGGATATTTGCCTTGGTGGAAAACTCCTGGACCTGGAGACCACGCAGGTGACCAGGCAGGGGCACTGTGGCAATGCCTGGGTTCTCTGCCCACCCCCTGGGGGGGCTCATTCCCGCCCCCTCAGGCTGCACCACCTGCAGCTGCCTGGGCCAGCTCCCTGGTTCCTCCCAGGTGCTAGGCCTTGGCCAACAGCCGGCAGGGATAACTGGCCTGACCCCATGTCTCAGTTCGGGACCATCCCCCTCCACAGTCCCTTTAGGAGGGGCCTGAGCCTCGGGCAAGCACAGGGCAGGGGAGCTCGCCCCTCCCGCTCCTGGTGGCTCGCAGGTGTGACCCCCACAGCATCCCAATCTGTGGCAGACCTTCTCCCGGTCCCCACTCAGGCTGGCTGCACAGAGCTCAATCTAACACAAGCCACTACTTTGTTTATTAAGGCTCCTTAGCTGTCCGCTCTGCAGTGTAATGCGCGGGGTCCCGGGGTGTAAGGGCTCCAGGTGCTCAGCAGCATTAGGCAAGATCAGGAAAGCACAGCAATGCTGTAACTCGTTTTCCCAACAAAAAGAAGAGTCGATGTTTGTATTTTCTTAGCATTCAGGCACAAAATAGAAACTTGAATGTCTTCTAAACATTAGATACTGATTCTTAAATTTGCCATATTTTAAATTTGGCAGTGGTGGGGGCGGGTGTGGGGGCAGGGGGTCATGTCAGGATTTTAAGGGATTTCTTTTTTCCAGAACAGTCCAAAGGCACAGAATAAACTTCTAACCTCAGGTCGCCTATTAATTTTTCCATGTAAATTAATAACTCACTTTGCCTTCTTGGTCATTTTTCTGGTCTCAGATTGAGGCTGTGACATTATCTTCGAGACTAATTCTATTACTGAATTTCTGTGAAATTAGCCATTGAGGTTCTGGGTGGCCATTAAGGCCAAGGGCATCCTGAGTGACAGGTGTCAGCAGAACAACCGTCAGCGAGAAGTTACAGAGCGAGCGAAGAGGCCCAGAATTTCAGAAATAATCAGAACGGTGAGCCAAGTGTTGAGGTTCTTCGGTATTTAGGTGCAATGGTTCAGCCTCCCTAATATTGTCTCTTTACTCCTTAAGTAATGGCAGACGTTAAAATGGGAGACAAAAATAATTGGAGAATTAAAAGCGAGAATAAATCTAGATTTATTAAACCTCACATAAATTTATATGCTGGGAATTAATAGCATTTTAAATGAGGAAATAGCGCGTGAACCATGGTAACATAAGAAAACGTCAGTGTCGATGCTTGCCCCCTGATTGATATGTAGTGCACAAATATTGCGCAATAAAAAATAATTGCAAAATGTCAACTCCCAACTTCCCTGAATTATGGCTTTTCATTTTTAACACGTCATAGAAAATAATGGATCGATTGGTTTGACACCAATATAAGGAAGAAAAAATTTTCAGCACAGCTAATTAGAATCTCGTAGCACCTCTTTTTTTTTTTTTATCGAAAGTCTGAATTTGTTTACCACATGCTTTTCTCCTCAGTGCCCCCGTGCTCAGGAGTCACTCAGACTCCCCACGTTGTTCTCCTCGGGCTGTCAGGTCTCGGCATCAGGTCGGTGGTGTGTTCTTACCACCCAGAGTGCACGGGGCTCAGACCTTGCTCCCACGCTGTACATTCGACGAGGGTGCTCCCTTCAGATATACGTTGGGTGTGAGATGAGCCTTAAGAAAAGGCAGGCACCTTCTAAATCTGCCTTAGCAGACAGCGGCGGAATTTGTGTGATGCCTGAGGAACGGCTTTGTTGGGGACCACTTGCCTCTTTGCAAGGTAGTGTGACCTGTGGGACAACGGAACCCAAGTCACCTTACTTCACAGAGGGAATTGACACATGGTGTGTACTTACTAGACGAGTGAAAACAGGAGAGAGGAAGGTAAGCAGAAATTAAAGGTGCAGGAAGGACCCCAGGGACGCAGGGCGAGGGGGGCACTGGCTGTCGCAGGATGCGGGCTGAGGCTGCCTGGCCGGCCCTGGGCTGTTGAGGAAGGGCCCCGAGGGAGCAGGAGCCATTGAGGGGACACTGTCACTTCCAGAGACACTGAGAGGGAAAGAGGGAGAAGGCGACAGAAATCCCCGCAAAGTCGTCTTAGAAGAAAATGCAGAGGTTTTTGTCCTCTGAACTGAAATGTGCAGGGAGTCGAGGCTGCTGGGAGAAACTCAGTCTGCGCCCAGCGCTGAGCTCCGCTTTCCTGCATGCCGACACATCCCCATGGGGCGTGGGTCTTTGGCAGGACTGTGCCCCTCCTGTTATGCAGACTTGGTCCTTACAGCTGAAGGTCTCAGAGCAGAGGCTGCAAACATATCCACGGGGAAGGTCCTACTCTTCTTGGATCATGTGACAAATGGCAAGCATGGACACCTGCTGACCACGACGGGACAGGAGCAGCCTCGTGCATAAGAGACAGGGCAGTGGACATCTGCACAATACAAACAAGCCACACGGGTGACGTTGGAGTTGGTGTCCACCGCACCGTGTCCCTCATGCCCTCTGTGGGATGGGTAACAGGCTGGGCACCAGCTGCTCACCTGGGCCAAGGCAACTGGGGAAGATGAACCATCTAGAGTTCTTCTTCGTTGAAGCAGCAAAGAGCCAAGTGCGGGCCGGGGACACGGGGCTGCAGACAACCAAGTACAATCCAGGTTAAAGGAGGGACATCGGAAATGACTCTAAGAACATGCCCGGCCAGAGGCTGGGCATCTGATCTCAGAAACGGGGCTCCGAGCTGTGCTCAGACTCGGGTCCTGGGCTACAAAGATGCATTCCACATTTTCACACCAGATTTCTTTCCATTTTCAGAAACAGTTCACGGCACTGGGGACCAAGTCTGTGTAGGCTGTGGGAAACAGTGGCGACTGGCAAAGTTAGGCAAGGCCTGGAAATGTCAGTGGTTTTGAGAGGAACGCAAACCTTCTGTGTCTTGAAAACAAAGTTTTCTGATTTTCTCTCACATGTCATCATGCTCATACATATTGTAAAATTTTCAGCTAAGAAAATGCTACTCAAATCTCATTCTTCTTAATGCATGTTCCTCTCCTCTCACTGCGTGAGTTAGATGATGTAATTAAAGCCACACAGTTTGGTGACTTTGCCTGCAGTCAGGACATTATCCCCCCATTTTTTTTGAGTTGTATATAATTATATTAAACCGAAGCTTTTCAAACTAACTCAATCGATCCTCGATAGAATATTGAATTAAGTAATTGATGTCAGGAAATTTTTTTTTTTTAATCTTATTCACTTTGAACTGAACGGCCCCAAATGTTTCTATATTTGAATGAGTCCATTCATCTTGGCTATGCATTACGTACAGCCTCCCTTTGGTTCAAAGCCGTATCCTTCCTTTTGTTTATTCTTCTGTGTCTTTATATAAAATTTGCTTGCAGATGACTGTAATTTTTCAGACTGCTATAATCTTCCCAAAGTGGATGAATACTTACAGTGTTCCATATTATAATTGAAGGCCAACCATCCATTACAATCAATCATTCATAAAAGTTTAATACAGAAGAAAACTTAATAGCAATCCAAAAATAATCTTTTTATCATTAAGAGAAACATTGTCAAATTATGCATGAATGCTAACCGTGTCAGCTCTTAAGTGCCTCTGATGGCTTCATAAAATATCGATATCACCGAAGAGGTCTCCTGTATATTTGACAAGTCTTACTGGAACACCCGGACATCAGAACCACAGTCATATTTACGGGGAAAGAGCTGGCGCGTGGATAGCAAGGTCTATATTTGTAAGTGAGGTCGGAAAGGCCTCGGTGCCCATGTTACACTGTAAGACGGAAGTCTAGGTGAAGAATAACTGCGGTGAAACGAAGTCTCTGTAAACCTGCGGGGAGCGATGCGTGAGGGGGGCCTCTGGGAGCCCAGGCTCCCCTAGACACAAGCTTGGTGGGAGAGGAAGGAGCAAGAACACAGGAATCGCAATTTAAAAATAGCCACCTGAGGCAGCAGCAAATTCTCGCACTGTGTTTTTTAGAGCAAGTCACCGCTGTCTGTTCCCCGAGCACTAAAACATCGCCATGGCCGGGCAGGTCTCCGGTACTGTCCAGATGACTGAGGAGACCTGATGTCCGCCACGCAGGGCTGAAGCTCCGGGATGGACAGAGGGAGGAGGAAGACCCTGAGTCGTGCAAGCTTCTGCCCCAGTCCTTATTTACAATGCCTGTTTCAGTAATGCCCCTGTCTCTACCACAGCAAACCCCTTCAGTGTACAATCTTACAGCATCGGCCTGTACCATAAGTGACACTAAAGGAGAGAAAAGTCCCTACGTTCAACATTCTCCACGGGGGGTCCCAACGCGCCTACGAAAAGTTACTGCCTGTTTTGGCCAAAAGTAGATGATGGGCCATAGGCCCATGAGCCCCTCTGAAGCAGTTACTTTAGAAATTGCGAATCACAAATCCTCTCCCTCTAAATCCCTTTGGAGCTGCACACCTTCCATACCCACAGAGCTGTCTTTTAAGGGACCCAGAGCCCTTTGAGATGCAAACAGCCAAGGACAGGGTCTCACTCCCTGCCCCCTTGGGTGAGGGAGCCCAATTTCCATGAATCCAGGTAACAGACCCAGATGAACAACCCTCTCTCCCCTTTGATAAATGTTCCCTTTCTTGGCTCTGTTCTGTGCTGGCCCCTGCTTCACGCTCTCCCAAATCACCTCCCTGCTGAGCAAAGTTGAGGTCGGCTCACTCTGGACTCCTTCTCCTGGAGTCAGAGTCATCACTGAATCAGTCCATCGTTACCATGTTAACCAGCATCCGGCTTCGTTTATCAGTGACGGACGCAGCCAGACTGGCCCCGACAGCACCTTGGCTCCTCCTTGGGGAAACTATCCCCACTCCACTGCCCGAAGCAAATCCACGTGCTCTCTTGGGTCCTTGGCTCGTGGAAATTTCTCTTGACACTTAAGCCTGGTCCACGGATAGTCGAGCAGAGCTGGAAATGGGCCGCTCCAACTGTCCCCCCTCAGCATCAGCTCCACAGAACCACAGTGGGGCAGAGCTCCTCACCCCGAACGGGGGCCCCGAGCTCTCTGACAAGTCTGTTTAGCCCCCTGTGGGGGTGCAGAATGGGCCACTTCAAGATGAGCCCCCTGCTTGTACAAAGCATCCTGCAATGACCTGTTGAAGCGCCCCAGGCCCCTTACCTTGTCCCTGGCTGGGGACATCCTCCATACCCTTGACCGTTTCCATCTTCGATCCTCTCCTGCATTGCGGGGGGGGTCTCTGACACCCCCATATGCTGGGTCCCCATTCCCAGGCACGTATTAGACTTGGTTCTTTTCTCTTGCTAATCTGTCTCCTGTCTATTTGAGTATTAGAGCAGCCAAAAGGCCCCCGAGGGTGGAGGAAAGTTCGTTATCCCCACACTCCCCACATCTCGGGGCTCTAGGGGACATTCTAGGGCAGGGTGGGAGGAACACAGGAACAGTGCCATTCTACTTTACTTGAATAAAATGGGCTGCAATGAGAAACAGAGGCCAGGGAGGCTGGGAGGATGGGAAGGGGACCCACGAGGCGCTTGGCATATGTCTTCAATGCAAACCCCTCTGCCCCCTGTGCTGGGTGGGCATGTCCAGCACTGTGTCTGTTTCTGTTCTCAACTTAGTGCCAGGGCAGTGAAGTCAGCGTGCCTGGCTCCATGGGGATAGAGCACAAGGGTCCCTACAACTTCCAGTGCATTGTCGAGGGTCACTATCTGCTTAGGACGCGTATTAATAAATGTGCGTGAAGTGCGGCAGGCTCCTACAGAAAAGGGGTCTTCTCTTTCCTACTTTGTATCACCCTGCACACCCCAGTTCATTGCTTGTTCCCACTCCTAGTTGGCTAATAGATGCAAATAGTTGAAATGAGTGGATAGAAAAAAACCACGGGAAACAAACCAAATGTATGTCGAGAATTGTGAAAGGGCTGTGAATTTATGCTATTTACCAGATAACGCTCCTGCAGCCCGTTTCAGGAAGGCTGGCTGAGATGCGAGAGTCCTGGGCCAGAAATAAAGGGCATTACCACCCACAAAAACAGTAGTAAGCAAGGCTATCAGCATTTTTTTTGTACATCGGCTTCCATGAACCCTAATTCCCTCCAAGCCACGTGCCGTGGCCAGATGGCGCCTCAGGGTACAGCGGGCTGCATCACAGGAGAGGAATCTTTCTCCCGGACATAACTCTTTTATGATGGCCAGTAAATAAACTTGCCTTTTGCTCTGGACAGAGACGCCATCTCTGTCTTCCCAGACTGGTCACTATGGAAACACTCTTGACATTGGGGAGCAGAGAGATTATGAAACTAAGGCAGTCAGGACCCCTGCTTTGTTGCAAAATAAGCAGAAACCTGAGAGGCCCACCGGGAGCTGTCTTTCGATAATAAACCCACTCGTTTCTGCACTGCCTTGGTTGTCAGAGTTTCCCGGGAGCCAGCCCCCTGCATCCACCACTCTGATTAATGCAACCTAAAGAGGGCGGGACTGAGCCCCTTCCCTTGGTCTCCTGTGACATCGCGTTCAGGCTGCCGCCAACAGGACTCCAGTGCAGTGTGGGCCTCAGCTACATGTTCCCGTGTCCTGGGCTCATCCGGGGGCACAAATGCTGGTCCAGTAATCAAACAGACCAGAGACCAGTTAGCAAGAGCTAACCAGCAAGTCTAACGCAGACGCACGTAGAGGAATGCCACGTACGTGGAGAGCCAGCGACCCCACACGCAAGAAAGCTTCAGAGTCAGAAAGGGAACGTGGGTCTGCACGAAACGCTGAGCTGGGGACGAGCTGAGGTGCCTTGGGTGCCTCCGAGGGTCCTTGCAGGATGAGGAGAAGAGCAGGCACTCAGCAAACAGAAATGCGTTCTGCCCCGCAGACAGGTGGGACCGCCTCTCACGGTGGGCGAGGCCCTCATTCAGGTTCTTTTGGGTCGTCAGGCAGAGGCAGGAGTTTCGCTTGGGCCTGAAGCTAAAGTTGCCTTTAGCTCAAAACAACTCAGCTGCCCCAGAAGCACATCCTGGGGTGCTTGTTCTGAAGTCCCCCAGGGGGACCTTAGTGGCATTTAGACACCCGGTACGTCTCCACTTTGACCCAGGTAGGCTGCTGCGGGGCAGCTTGGCAAGCAATGTGCACACACACGGCCCCTCGCTGCAGAATCAGGACCACGTCGGCTCCGGAAGGGAGTCCAGGTGACGTCTCCTGGTGGAAGAAAGTCCGATGAGGTGGAACAGCCGGCGTCCTTGAGAGGTAGCAGGAGGCAAACGTCTGAGAAACGCCCTTCGCTTTGACTCATTTCTCCCCGGCTGCACCCTCTTCTTGTGCCCAGAGATGCCTCACCAATGACGCTAACACACCCGTCTTAGGCTGGGGCTGTGCTCCCTGGACAGCCAGCCAGGACACAGAGTGGGAGCAAGGTGGCGCGGCAGGTGAGCACACGGACCATGCAGGGGCAGGTGGGGAGGCCGCCAAGCCAGAGCCAAAGGGCAGGCCTGATGCGAAGGGAGACAAAAACCGCAGTGGGGACAGAGACAGACGAGGCGTGTGAGGGAACGGGCAAGTCAAACCTGACCGCAGCCTTGGCCGAGCGAACGCCTGTCCGCTGGGGTAATTCTGCCCCGACACTCGGACAACTCTGACAGAAGGGGTTTGTGGTCCCAGGTCAGCGGCTGTGAGGCAGGGGTCGTGGTGAGCAGGGTGGGACGGCTACCAAGTCAACACTCAAGCAAATGAGACAACTGAAGCGTGAAGACAGGTCCCCGGGGAGGACTGGCCGCAAAGAGAAGCCTGCACCTGCTTCAGGCCCGACCCGTTTCCCCTCACCCTACGCTCAGTGTCGCAGTCCACAGATGAGTCTGCAAGTGGTCCCGATACGAATCTCACCAGCCCCTCTGGCATCTTTGGCTGTCCTCTGTAATGTCCACATTTATAGTGACCTGCCCTGGGGCCCCGGGAGGAGCCACAGGCTAGGCGGGGGTGGGGCGCAGAGTTGGGAGCGGAGCAGAGCCTCCTGTGTGGGGAACAGGAGACACTCTCTGCACAAACCTGCTGGAATGGTTTGTGCGGAGTCACAGGGGCTCAGGAGGTGCGTGGAAGAAGGACGGACACCAAGGAAGAGAGGTCGCAAGCAGGAAAGGTAAACGTTTAAGAGGCAATAAGGAAGACAGGAGGTTTGTTAAAGGGACCTCCAAGTGTGAACCCGAAGGGAGCGACACAGAACCCAGGGTCAAGGCTGCAATGGGAGGTGCATGGTAGAATAGAAATAACTGTGAGCCACGGAGAAGCTACCAGTAACCAAAGAAAAGGAACCGTGCCTTAAAATGGCAAATTATTTATTTGAACAATAGTTCTGATAAGGTTGAGCTATGGTCTAAGGCTTTTCTCTTACAGTGATTTTTGGATAGTAATTTGCTAAAATGTATTCAGAAACCTTAAAAATACTCAACTCTAACGTGGTACTCAACTCAGACCACTGACCCCCAGGCCTATGGCACTTACTGAGTGCACCACGTATTTTAAGGCTGCGTGGATGGCTTTCTGAACGAGAGGGCTTTCCGATCTCTCCACCCACAAGGCGGCAGTACCTTCATGTCCGTGCCACACAGAAACTGAGGCTTGGTGACGGCAAGTAACGTACAACCAGTTCAAGTGAGACTTAAGTGACAGAGTCGGAACTGGCTCCAAATTCTCGCTTTTCACCACTCACTAACTACCACATGTACTTTGTCCCAATTTATCCTAGAGAAACATCGATATGCCAAGGTTTATACAGATCTTCTAAAAGCATGAAACAAAGTCAGAAAGAACCTCTGTGCCCAACAGCAGAAGACTACGAGTGTGTCTGTGTACACACACACACATATACACACACCCCTTTCTTGCAGTAATATGAAATCTTCACAAACGTTTTCATGGAAAAGCAACTAACAAAAATGATGTTAAAAGTCGTGCCAAAGTTCTGCTGTAACGGGTGCTTTGAAAACAGGAATCTGTCCCCATAGGATTGCTGTGTGGGGACAACAATGAGGAGCTTGTGTGTGTGTGTATGCCTGGTTTCTGCTACGAGAAGGACTGGGCAAAGGCAGAAAACCGCACCAGCTGAACGGAGCTGCGTGGGACACACCCTCACACTCACACACACACTCACACCTCGGACCAGCAGCATCTGCTCACCACTTGTATCGTGAGGAACACATCCATGTGTTCAACCGGCGTCCCAGGTCGGGACCCTCTGCCCACGACTTCGCCGTGGCTCACCGGCGGGGCCCTCGGGGCACTTCCACAAGCAAGTGCGGGGCTCGGGAGGTCCCCTCCCCACCTGCCGCGGGGCTCTGCACGCTGCCAACGTTTGACTCATGTGAACCGGGGCCACAGCCTTGGTGAGAGTCTCCTCTTTTACTTGAACAAAGTTATCGAGGGTGTTACCCTAGGCCCACGTTTCCCTTAAGCTGTGTACGTGTGAGTGTGTTTGCGTGTGTGTTGTTTGTATGGTTTTGCATAGCACGGTGACTTTTAGGGACAGCTACTTACGGCAGAACCAACTGCACGATGTTGAAGGAGCAAAAGGCAGTGAAAGTCTGTGCATACGGTGTGTTAGGTCGGCACGGGAGTAAAAGCGTGGGAGAAGTCACATGAAAATATCGAGTTTATAAATCTGTGAGACGTCCTGGCCAGGGGCGTTTTCGGCATTTCCTCTTAGGGCCAAATATTTTGCTACAAAAGCCATAGACCTCATCTTTTTTCTTCCCGTGTTAAATTTCCATTATGTTCATTCTAAAGCAAAAAGTAACATTGCTTGAAATCTTATTTTTTTAAAGTAAAGTAACCATTCATTCCAGTGATAACAGTAAAATTCTAAGTGACCTCATAGCTTAAAAGCCAGTGGTATTTCCATTTTGAATTGTCTCTCTATGCAGTTGCGAGAGAGACTATCATTACAATTGATATCAGATATTACAGAACAGTGTCTATTTCTACACACCTTCACCAATTCTAACAGTATGTATATGTGTTTATATTAGTTTGCTCTCAAAATATTGCTTCATTCTCAGTTTTAAAATTATACGATTTCTGGCATGATACCTTGAAACTCAGAGAATTAAACCCCATTCAGTACTTTTCTCCAGATTATTTATTCACAAGAGCATTCGCCCTCCTGGGGATATCCTAACCTAATCTAACTTGAAAAGAAGTGTTATACCGTACGGTTTCCCTTCGAACATTCTTAAGGGATGGGTTTTAGAGGTGGTGACGATGAAGGATTGGAGAGCACTTAAAAATCAAGTAACACATTTTAAGGAATGAAATAAAGCTCAACGGTATCATCCAGAATGTTCACCTAACTGGACTTTCAGTGAAGCACGTGTGATGTTGTGGAGTCCGCGCCACCGCACGTATCTCCACGACGTGGTCGTGGGCCAGTCCCTGTGGACCCCAGTTCTGATGCCTCTGAGGGGACAGTGTGTCTCGGAGCACACAGTGCGCTCGGGCCAAACGCCTGAGCCCCCCCCCTTCAGAATCTGACCTTAGCAGAGTGAGTGTCTCTAAAAATGCATCTTATTAAAGTGCCATGTTGGGAACCCTTTAAAAGATTGATCTTTCATTCCAGTTTTCTTGTTCTTTCATATGACGTAAAAAAAATCCCACTCTTTGGTTTTCCTCCATTTCTTGTACAAGTGGTGGGGTGGGATTTTGACCCGACCTCCCCGTGAATTCAATGACGTTGGAATCGGCCATCATTGTAAGCGGGTTGTATCTCTACGCTTCCTCAGACAGTGCATTAAAAGTGACCTTCACCTTCGCAGAAAGCTCCCTATCGACACTGAATGCGTATTCTCACCTGGCTTGGGTGCAGCATCAGAGATGCTAGCCTACTTCCCGCGTGGGCCAAGACAAACCCGTGTTAAATATCACACAAGCCAACAATTCTCGGGCATTCACAAATAACAGCCGTGGGCTCCCAGAACTCTGATAAAATTGAGATGACTGTCACCCAGCGTGAGAGGAAGATAAATCAGAGAAAATGGAACTACTACCACAAGCCAGTCCAATATAAATTCCAAGAACCTCGGCAACGTCTGTCTGGTGTTCTGAAGCTCAGCTCTGCCGCGAACCGGTGCGAGGAGATTCCTGTTTTGTGAACCTGGGATAATAACGCACGTCCCCCAAAGCAGGACGTATGGATCGAATGGGAGAAGAGTGGGGATACACTCGGTGCGACGTCAGTCCTGTTCTGTGGGTTCTCATTTGTACGCTCAGGAGGGAAGGCAGGGCTGCCAGGTAGCACAGAACAAAACCCGATATAACCAGGGTTGGCCCTGCCCCTCAGCGAGCAAAGTGCTCCAACTCAAGGACGGGTTTGTTTACTAACCGTTCCTAGTGGCTTTACGTACTTTCAGAAATTGTCTTACACATTGCCTCCGCTCCTCAGACCCAGGGTAAAAGTAAAAAATAATAAGAAGCCATTCATGTTGCTAATGCAAATGAGTGCTTACCATGTTCTCGACATTTTTCTAGGCACTGGGAACAAAATTGTGAGTAAAACAATAAATATTTCCACTTTGGGGTTTAAATTCTAGTACACTGGAAGCTCCATGTAAATAAAATTACTTTATCATCCTTAAAACACTGCAAATATTTCATGGACCACGCTGTGGCCTGAATGTTCGTTTCTCCCTGGAAGTTCCCGTGTTGAATTCGTAACACCCCAGGTGATGGTATTAGGGAGGAGTACCTGTGGGAGGTGCTTGGACCATGAGGTGGGGCCCTCCTAAATGGGTTAGCACCTGTATGAAAGAGCCCCAGAAAGCTCGCTAGCCCCGTCCTCGTGAGGATACAGTGAGAAGTCTGCCTCTGGGAGAGGGCCTAGCAGTGAGGGTCCACCACGCTGACCCCTTGACCTTGGACTTCCCAGCCTGCAGAACTGTTGTTTCTCGGCCACACAGACTTGGTGTTTTGTTACAGCAGCTCGGGAGGACTCTGACACACAGACCACATCCACACAACCACCCTACACACAAACACAGTGGCCAGAGCCACGGGGACGACGCATCGGCTCCAGCTCCGGACACAGAGAGGAGGGGCAGGTGTGAACGCCTCCAGGATCCATTGGACCAGAGGGCGTCTGGTGTAAGGTCAGAACAGAACCCAAAGCCACCCCCGGAAGTCAGGGGCTGCGTGAAGGACTGGCCACGCTGCAGAGAGAGACGGCACAAAGCCACCCCGCATGCCAGGACCAAAGATCTGGAAAGACACGTTCGTTACAGCGAGGACTCGGCAAGGCCGCGTGTCTCACTGGGTCACTGGGTCGGAGCGACACCCCCAAGGGGGGGCCAAGTGGGACCTGGTACGGACTGAGGCTCAGGTAATTGCTCACACAGGTACGTTTTGTGGAAGCACACAACACAAGAACAAATTCTTAATTCATAATGTCCTAATTACTGGTTGGGATGGGAAGAAAAATAATAGTCACAATAATAGTGACAATAACAGCCACGATACTAATTCTATGATAAAAATATAAGCTAATGACTTGAAAATGTTGATGAAGTAGGCATTTTGATAGAAAAATATAAATTACAAAAAGTGATTCAAAATGTCTATGGAGAGCCAGAATACCGTTAGAGACTTTGGGCATCCACCTGAAAAAGGGCACGTCAAGACAAAACAATGTGTTCAGAGGTAAGTTTTACCCACACACTGAAGAACCAGTAGTATTTGTGATGGTTAAGTTCACGTGTTACTCGAGGGGGCCGTGAGGTATCCGGGTAGTTGGGCAAACGTTATCTGGGGGGGGGTGTGCGTGTGGTTTGGGGTGAGAGCAACATCTGAATGTGAAGCAGAGCAGAGATGATTTCCTTACCCCTCCCCCCCAGATTCGGTGGGCGTCAGCTAACCCGTTAAAGGCCTGTATAGAACAAAGATGGTGAGCGAACGGGAACTCCCCTTGTCTGGCTGCTTTGATCTGAGACAGACATCTTTCCCTGTCTTTGGACTTGAACGGAACCGCTGGCTCTTGCCCGGCCTTGAGCTCGCCGGGCCTCCCTCTGAAACACACCGCCAGCTGTCCTGACTCTCCCTCGGCTCACGGCCCACCTTGGGGGCTTCCCAGCCTCCGTGAGTTAGTTCCTCTGAATATATTTCTCTTTCCCCACCTACTTACCTACCTACCCATCTACCTACCTATCATTTACCCATCTGTCCCTATCGATATGCAAAGATACATTCTACTGGTCCGTTTCTCGGGGAACACTAATACTGCTCTTACAGATATTGAAGGGTACTTTAAAAAGAAGAAAAAATACACTGACACAGGATAGCGCCTACCAAAACCAAAACTGAATACGTTAACCAACAGAATAAAAAGCAAGGAGGCAAAAATCTTAACTGAACTATTAGCAAATACAGTACAGCTACAAGTGTTCAGCACACGCGTGTCTATGCGGCTGTGTGGGTATCCCCAAAGTTTTAGTATACTTTCAAACTTTTACTACTTCTGGAGCACAGCGCTTGCGACGTTAAAATAACCATTATTTAAAATTCTTATTGTTTCTATTTCTCAATCACGTGTTGAATGCGAGATGGGAGGAGCTATTTTAATGATGCGCCTCCAGGTCTCTCTCTGGGGGCAACTGCGTGGAGACTTTGTATTCGCCTGTCTCCCAGGTTACCGATTCTTCTCCGGGCTCCGCGTCCTTCAGTGACTTCCTGTTCTGCCAGCAGGCTTTTCGTTTCCAGCATTTCCAGGGGATTCTCTCAGTTTCCGTCTCACTACTGGAGCTCTTTGCCCATTCGTGCCTGTTTCTGACCTTTTCCCAGACCCCCGACTTTAACGATTGTTATTTTGAACTGTGTGGTCATTCAGACCCCAGGGTCATATTGGAACCCGGCTCTACTGACCAGGTCGCCTCTTGTGAGTGTTTTCTTAGCGTCGCACACAAGTGGGCTGAAAGCCTGGTGTTTTGTGAAGGACCGCGCAGACTGAAGCCTGTGCCTTGTCTGGAAACGGGGCTGCATCTCCTCTGGCTTGTTTGGGGTGTCATGGAGTCCGGTTGTCGGGCAGGTAGGTTCCCAGGTTCTCCTGGCTGGGGCTGTGGCTCTAGCTGGGGTGTCCAGAGTCTCACTTGTATTTAGGTTTTGCCCCAAGCTTTCTGCTTCCCCCTCAGCTTGAGTGTCTGACCCTCAGCACGTGACTGGGGAGCTCAGTGGACTCGGAGGGTTGCCCCTGCTGTCCCTGCCGCAGCCCCCCAGCCTCACCTCATCCGGACAGGCCCCCTGACAGCCATCTCTCTCCTCCCCTAACTGCAGAGGACGGTTAACGACCTCACCGCAGGGTTTTACGCCCCTCCCTAAAGACGGATGATTTTTTTCATATCTTTTCCCAGTGCTATTGAATCTTCACCTCTGCCCTGAAGGTGACTGTCGGCTGCTTTCCCGCCCTAGTTTAAAGCTGCTATTCCATGGACAAGACAGTGAGGAAGGATGGACGGACGGACGGAGCTGGGGGCAGCGCCCACAGCATGCGCGTGTCCTCCCCTGGCCTGGGCTGTGAGGGGCCCCTGTCCTGCCCGCTGACCACCTGCCCTCTGACAGCTAAAGGCTGCAGTGGGCGAACCCCACCCCTGTCTTTGCAGCTCCCAGGACCTCGGGGGCTCTTGCGCTCTTGCACTTGGCCTCGCTCCACATACTAAAACACAGGGTGTGATCACCCCCGTGGCATCGGAAGGGGTCCACCGTCTGTCCGGGTCAGCAAGTGCACTTCGGAGCTGTCCGACTTTCCTTAGATCTAGGTCGGCGGCTTCGCTTATTGCTCTCAGGGGAGTTTTTTTTTAAAAGTTGGGATTCTGTAGGCTCTAAAGCTTACTGTGTGAGTTATAAACACAGCTGTACAGGCCAGAGCCAGGTTTTATTCAGCTTTCTGTATTCTAACAGAGGTCAAAGGGAAACATTTTCCTGTAAGTAATAAATCATTAATTTTAAAGGTTTCATTCTCTCTGATTAAAGATAGAAACTTGAAAAAATAAACAACTGTTTTTTGAAATATACAAAACTTCCAAGTACAGTTTGTTAAAAAATGTGTATCAGCTGATGCTTTGAAGTTATTAAAGCCTAAAATGGCACATGATTATTCGTGAGCATCATAAACCGAAAGGGAGCCTGGCTGCCATTCCCCTCTCTGATCATTTGGGACGCTCCTCGAGCGCCAGACATAATGAGCTACTTCAGAGAAGTTCCTAGCAGATGAGCTTCTCAGATTACAATATCTTTTCGTCTAGTTCTCTGCAGGTGACAGAGTTGGACACCCTCCTAAAACACGGAGTTACACGCACTCACACACAGGCACGCGCAGCGTGTTAGCTACATCAGGCTGCCGCAACAAAGGGATGGCTGAGAACACCAGAAACGTCTTCTCTACTCCTTCGGGAGTCCGAAGGCCAAAACCCAGGCATCGGCACGGCCGTGCTCCCCGAGGGATCGAGAGAAAGCCCTGCTCCGTGACGGTGTCCGAGCTCCTGGTGTGTTCCGGCTCTCCGTGCGCTCCTCAGCGTGTAGACGGAGCCCCCAGTCTCCGCTCTGTCTTCACACGGCTCCCTTTCTAGTGCCCCTGGGTCTGTTCTCTTCCTGTGCGGGAGCACCAGTCTCGTTGGATCAAGGATGCTTCCTACTCCGGTGTGCCCTCACGACAGACTAGCTAATTGCATCGACATTGACCTGTTTCCAAATGAGTTACGTTCTGAGATGTTGGGGGCTAGACATCAACGATTGTGTTTTTTTAAGACATAATTTAACCCATAATACAACATGTACACATACACACAGACACACACACACACAATTATGGCTGGGTTGATTTTACACTAAGACTTCAAGGATGGCTCAGCGTCAGAGAGCATGTCATTATAATTCATCACACCGATATTCACATAATCATTTTAATTGACTATGGAAGAAACATTTCCTCTAACTTGACCTATTCATCCTGCAACTATGGATACTTACTTTAACCTTAAAAAAAAGCTTATCTACTAGAAAGCTTTATCAAATAGCTTATTACTTAAGAAATTTTAGGAGTGTTGCAAATGATCAGGAGGGGAAATGACGGCTGATCTTCTTCTTAGTGTGACAACATTGTTCTGGAGGTCTTAATAACATCCCACGAAAAATCGAGACAGATTTGCATGGAAACTGGGAAAGAAGAAACAGCTAATTTCCATGAATTCAAGTGATCTCGTATATCACTAGAATTTCGTATAGACTTATCAAAATGTGTACTTAATTATGGCTTTTTTAGTGATAATTACCCTTCAGTGAGGTGCGAAAAAATAATGGTAGGGACTGATGGAAGGACAAAGTTACTGGCTGAATCCCTTCCCACAGGTCGGAAATAGCAACTAATAAACTAAAACCAGCTAGGAAAACAGACACACCGAAGTCTCATTTGTTCTACGTGATTTTTTATTTCTGGTTTTCCTGTCAGTGACGTCTGAGAATGGGGTTCAGAATGACAGAAAGCAAACTGGAAAAAGAGCAAATCTCCTCCTCTAATTACTTAGATCTAGAAATACTCACCTGTGTTCTGATCGGATCGTGTTGGTTCATCACTCTAAACATCCATTTACTCATACCAACGTGTAGTGTTTCTGTGCGACATGTTTTTAGCTCACTGTAGGGAACAGCATCTGTTACACTACCTGTGATTCATTATTCACATCACTTACTGTCCTCCGAAAGTCTAAAGATAAAGACTCACCATAAGTATCAATAAAGAAATGCATTGACCTTTGGAGACAACTGATTCTGAAGCTCTTAGTCCAGTGTCCAGACGCGCACTTTTAGTCACTGGGGTGCAGAACTCCAAAAGTCTGGCTCCGTCCAGCGATGAAGCTGCATCGAGGGACTGGGAAGGGACGGAAGGTGAACCCTAGCACGCGGACCACGGCAGCGGCACTGGCCGTGCTGACCACGGGCCCGGCGTGGTAATTGTTTGTAGTGGTCGGTTACCCAGAGCCACGACCTCCTCTAGTGCAGCAGAAAATGAAAACTCTCAGATCACGTGCCAGTCAGGCTGATCTTGAGAGGTAGCGTTCTTGAATATGAAGGACAAAAAAATTAAATTAAATAAGCCTTTAATCACCACGTGTATGTCTCTGGTTTAGTCAGCCACAGAGAGAACACGCTCAGGGGCACCCCGGCACTTGCAGCCGGCTTTGCAGACTCTGCTTGACTGTGAGCAAACCAGCCAACGACAGCTCTGTGTGCCCTCTCCTTCCGAGGCTGAACGCCAGTTCTCAAAGCGAACTTTTCCTGTTGACGGGGGGCTTACATTTCCCTCTTATACAGCGGTCCTGACCCTTTAAAGAAGGTGAAATGCAAAGAAGTGTTGTTCTCCTTCACAGTACTTCCCCTGGCGTCAGCTTCTCCTCGAGGTTTTCAGGGATCGCCCTTTGATTATGCCCATCACAAAGTCAGTCATGGGTGTGGACAGCACAGCTCCCCCTGTCTTCCACAAATGACCCTGACATGTACCTCCGAGCCTGTGACTTCACCCACAAGAAGCAGACGCTTTCATTTGCTCCTTAAAGCTTAAATTAAACAACAACAACAACAAAAACTAAGTAGTTCTGTATACTAATACCTGCTGTGTTTCAGAAAACCTACTGACAACCTTGAACCTGGGGAGGTCGCTCTCTCCCTGGGGTTTAACACGCAGTGTAGGCCTGCTCTCATTCCCCCTGGTAGCAACTCACTTCTCCTTCCTGTTTGGAGTCCTGGTTTGTCATTCACACTCTCCTCTCAAAAAATATAAATAAAGAAACCAAGTTGTCCAAAAGAGCAGAGAGAACAAGTGCTGGCGGGGAGGTGGAGAAAGGGAACACTCGTGCACCGTTGGTGGGAAGGGAACTGGTGCAGCCGCTGTGGCAAACAGGACAGAGTTTCCTTGAAAAGTTAAAAATCAAGCTGCCCTAGGATATATCCCTCTTCTGGGTAGTTACTCTCAGAAAACAAAAACACTAGTTTGGAAGGATAGGCGCACCCCTGTGTTCACTGCAGCATTATCTGCATTCGCCAAGGCCTGGGAGCAACCCAACTGCTCATCAACACATTAATGGATGAAGAAGATGAGATTATTACTGAGTAGGAAAACAGAATAAAGCTTTCCATCTGTAACAACATAAATGGACCAAGAGGGTATTGTGCTAAGTGAATAAGGCAGAGAAAGACCATATGATTTCACTTCCATGGAATCTAAAAAAGTAAATAAATGAATAAAGAAAACAGAAACAGACCCAAAGATATAGAGAGAAAGCTGACAGCTGACGAAGGGGCGGGGTGTCGCAAGTGAGTGGAAAAAGATTTATGAACTTCATATTCCGGGGTGTCAAACAATCCTCCATAATGTGATAAAAGTCTTAGAAGAACTCAATTCCTCAGTCCTTTTCCAAGGTGCTCTTGCTATGGTCTGAATGTTTGTGTCCCTCCAGAATTTATATGACAAAATTCTAACCCCCAACAGTGGTGAAATCAACAGGTGTGGCCTTTGGGAGGGCTCTGGGCCATGAAGATGGAGCCGTCAGAAGTAGGATTAGTGCTCCAGTACAAGGCAACCCAGAGAGCAGCCCAGCCCTCGGTGGGGGTGCGGGGAGGTCTGCAAGCTAGAAGAGGGCTCTCTCCCAACCACTGCGGCTCCCTGGTCTCGGGTCTCCAGCCTCCAGAACTGTGAGCAAAGCATTTCTGTTTGTAAGGTGAACACAGCCAGACAGACAGCCAGACAGACAGACAGATATAAGGTGATACGACTTAAGTTTGCATTTCCATTTGCAATTCCCATCGCAAGAGCTTTTTTAAATACATCGCTGTGTGCATACTGCTCGGACAAAATCCCTCACGTCTTGATAGAAGTTAAAAGAAATAGTAAGAAAGGAGACGGTAGTGGAGTGCTGATGATAAGAATCAAGAGAGTAATGGAAAAGGTAATGAGACGGCCATGGGAAGTTATTTTTTATACACGCAGCAGCAATTTTAGCCATGCGAAATTAAAAGTGAAAACACTTCAAAATGTTCGTTGGGAACTGGGGGCTACACACAAGCCGGGCTGTGCGCAGGCCCCGAGCGGATGCCCGGTTTTCTTACTGGACCGGTTTCTCACTCGTTTCCATGAAGCCGTCCACAGTGAGGAAGAGAGACTGGAGGATACGCCATTGGTCACCACTGCTCCAGACCGCCTGTGGCTCTCCTTCCCACCACGAGCTGGTGTCTCTCACGGTGATAAGAATACTTCACGGTGCTCCAAATTTGGGAAGTGTAACGTAAGATGATGCAATTCTAGAAATAATGCTGCCTTGGAACCAGACTGTTTCCTCTCGCCCCTTCCTTTAGTTGATGGCTGCTTACAGTGACCTCAGAAGAGCCACCAGAGGCTTGACTGTTGACTACACCCGCCCACGAGTGCACGGTTTTCCAGGACGAGAACGTCACCGTCATGGAACATGAGGACGTCTTGGAAAGACATTTGGGCGCCTCAGAGAACCAAAGAGACAGACGCACACAAGCAGCCCTTACAGAGGGAGGCATGGTGCTCGCCCCACCGAATTTAGCCTCAGAAATCCATGGGGCTCTACCCGAGGCCCGTGACCAACTTGACTTCAGCCTGCTCCCGAGAGAGCGACGTCTGCAGGTGTTTGCCAGGCAAACCTCGGGATGAAATGGTGCTGCGGTCGGGGTCACCTGACAGACTGGACGTGGTGCTTTACCTTGCAGTCGTGACTGTAGTTCTCAGGGAGGGGTCACTGGGCACATACCGGGAGTCTTCCACCGTAACGCATGGACAGGTCTGCACCGCCACCTTGTCCGAGAGAAAATCACCGTCTCCCTGGCTTCGCCGCTTTCTCTTTCTCCTTACATACGGGTCAAAATCCCTTCCTGACTTTGAAAAGAGGACTACTTGAAATACCGGTTGTAGCATTGAATGTTGGGGGCTCTGGGACGGAAAGGCACGCCTACGAACCTGAGGCCTACGAAGTATGCCGCCGAAACCAGAAAAAGCAAGTGAAATAAAATAAAGGGAGGTAATTTCCTTACAGTGATTTTAAATATCCGCTTTTCAAAGGAGAAATGGGAATGACAATGGCAAGACATTTTGAAAAGCTGTGATTAAGTCCTGTGATTTTGGAGGGTTCTCTATAACAAATACATAAACTGGCTCAAAAATTACTCCTCGCTCAAAAATTATTCAAAATATGATTTGCAGCCAGTCAAATACAGTAACAGCTTTTCAATGTGTCTGCTTTCTTTAATCACAATACGTCCACTGTGTCATCAGCAGGGCATGGAGTTCACTGTAGAGAGAATTTCACGAGTCCGTCAAGTGTCTCATCAAACCAACTTACTCGAGAATCATCAGTCACTGAGGTAATGGACTTAATTTAACACATGTGAATCTTTCACAGAAAGTTAATATAATGCACATATTTAAAAAGTGCGTGCATTTTTGTATTTGTACTTCAAATTACATAATTCTACTTAAAAATCACTCTAATATAACAGCAGCAAAATATGCGTACAATTCTGCAAGGATAGAAGATCTAAACTGTTCGACATTATGGTCAAGACATGTATTTTATTTTAAAAACATGACCCGCCTTACAGGTCTCTGTTTGATGTCCTCAAGTTTAGGTTGGGAGAGGCCGGCGACAACTTTATATTCTACATGGTGTTCTCAACGGGGCCCGAAGGGATTCTTCACCAGTCAGCGCTAGAGAACGAAGGACTTTCTCCCCACTGCAGTGGAGAGATAGAAGCTGATTTCGTGGAGGGAGGCGGCGCTCTCGGCAACATCAGCGGTGTGCCACTGCGAACGGCATGCGGGGACCAGGTACGGTCTGGAGCTGCTCTGGATAGAGTGGGAGGTCAGGAATGTGGACACTTCGCCCCCGTGTCATGAAAAGCTCCGACACAGATGGATTAGTGCCCCACTTAAGTGCCTTCGGTGACCTGACTTGCGCACTAGTCACTGACCCTCTGGACTTTGGGGGAGTGAAGTCTCCACGAGAGGAAGGCACTACTCAAAACACGGAGTCCTTCTGTGAATCACACACTGCCTATCAGAACCTATGCAAATGATCTACATTCAACATAACACTTCACTCCAACGTGAGGGATCTAGTTAAAGCAGACACTACCCGTTCCAACGTGAGAGCACTTCTCTACCACGGACGTCTTTCCCAGTGTTCCTGACTCATGAGTAGCTCGTTCCAAACATCATTTCTTTTTAATTTAAAAAAGGAAGAAATATTTATTCTAGGCTATGTGTTTCCTCTTTCCAATTCATGATCTCCTTGGAGAGAATACAGTAACACCTATGATCAAGGCTCAGACAATGGGGCTCCTGAAGCTTACATAACCCAATCCTAAGAAAGTAAAACATTTCCTTAGGTAATCCTCACTGGCTCCAGAGATCGTCCAGAGGCCAAACAAACAAGACAATCCTGTGACTCATGGAGGAAAAATGGGGCAAGACTCATCCCTTACACCATGTGACTCCAACGTAACACCGATTTTACAGTAAAATGAGTGAACTCCAAGTCTCTGGATCTGGGGGTTAGTTCTGCAGAAGAAGAAATATTCCTTTTCATATAATGCGTGTATACGTTTCAGGGTTTCCAAGCTTTCTTAGCTGCCTACAGGAGGAGTCAGCTTTTTGGGCTTCCTTACTTCAGTCAGGCCTTCCCTCCCGAGTCGGCCCGGCCTGGACACTCGTGCGACCGGCACTCACCACCGCTCAGCAAGGGCTTCCAAGTGCAGAGCGAAACTGTCGGTGCGCACCATTCAGGAAACAACATCTCCCAGAAATAACGAAGAAATGGTATCTGCATACCTACTGCTATAATAAAAAATTCTACATGCAAATGGCCAATGGTTTTGCTAAAACAATGCATTAAAAACCCGATGAGCAGACCCTCCTGACAGAGAGCGTTCTCTGGGCACAAGTGTGTTCAACTTTTCTCTGCCTTCACCCCAGGCTCCCGGTCTCTGTACCTTCCCTTCCCTGCCGGGGCAACTCCCAAGCGATCCTCAACCCGTACTCAAAAGCCCTCCCTTTGGAAAAGCTTCACTTCCCCAGACACAGGGAGACACAGAAGTTCCCTCCTCAGTGACTTCTGTCCCTCGGGCAGTATCGTATGCCCCTGAAGCTATTTATTGATGTGTCTCGAGCTCCTCTCCAAGGCCCAGTCAGGGTCTCTGAAGAACAGGGCCTGTCTTTGTATTTATTTGTTTGTTTGTTTACATTTTAAATCAAAGTTATTGGAGTGACATTGCTTAATAAAATCACATAGGTTTCAGGTGCACGATTCTACAAGACACCATCTGCACGCTGTATTGTGTGTTCACCCCCCAGTCAAGTCTCCTTCCACCATTACTTATTCCCCCTTCTCCCTCTTCTACCTGCCCCTACTCCCTTCCCCTCTGGTAATCACCACCCTGTCTCCTGGGTCTGTGAGGGTTTTTTTTTTCTGCTTAATTCGTCACCTTTTTCACCCAGCCCCCCAGCCCCTCCCCACTGACAGCTGTCAGTCCATACCTGTGGGTCTGTCTCTATTTTGTTTGCTAGTTCAGTTTGCTCGTGAGATTCCACATTTGAGTGAAATCACGTGGTGTTCGTCTTCCTCTGACCGGCTTATTTCAGTCAGTGTAACGTTCCCCAGGTCCATCCACGCTGGGCAAAGCACAGACCCCGTTCTTTCTCAGGCTGAGCAGCGTTCCATCATGCAGATGCACCACCGCAGTCTCATTGAAGGGCCTCCCTGCAGCTGGTGGGAAGAGCAGCGGCCCGGACACTGGTCCTTGCCACACCACCATCCACGGGAACCTACTCCTCCTACGTGGCCGGAAACAAGCCAAGGGTTTACCCAAGTGCAATCCTCACAGACCCCACCCCCCGTGAGGCAGATTCTGCCTTCTCACCGGATGTGAAAGAAGAAAACCGAGCATCGGGAATCAGGGAGCACAGCATCCATCCACTTCTGGTCGAGCACCAACCCTGGATGACAGCACCACACGGCCTTGGAGGGTGCTCTGAATATGTGGTGGATGGACAATGATAGGGCCTGCTCATGTCCACTGACTGGCACCCAGCACTGAGGGTCCGGCGCTCCCCTTCCTGCCCCTGTTGCACTTCCCTGCACACCGTCCACTCGGTGGTCTCACACCAAGCACAGGCTCTGCGGTTACTGACCAAGACAGCAGGGTGGGGCGCTTCCTCCATGGATCACCAGCGTATTAACAAGCATTTGCTGACATCACTGAAAAACATTTTACGTTACTTAAGTATTCAGGCATCAAAGGGCATGACAGTGCAGCTTGTCACCCTGGTGTCCCCCGTCTCCTAAGCAGCGCTGTGCGATGGCTCTGTCTAGGGAGCATTTAAACCTGCAGCTCCAGGGCTCCTGAAGGTGGGTGCCCCGGGGCCATCTACAAAACCTGCAGTTGCCGCTTCGGGGGAACTCAGGCTCTGGGCTGCTCTGACGCCGTCTGGAGCAGGGGCCACCCTCTCTGCTCAGGTACATTCACTTCCCCCTAAAAGCAGGGGTCGGGGACGAGCCCCCTGAGCAATCGGCGCAGCTCGAGGGAAACTGTTTCTTCCATCCCAGACTGCGGTTTCTGAGTCTTGCTTTGGCTTTTGGTGCCGGTGCCCGAGCCGCAGCAGGGCATGTGGGCATTTAATGAACCTTTAATGGCATTCTGAGGATGATGAATGCACTGGACAGGTGATATGGTGAACAATAGCCCCAGGTTTTGAGAAGTTAACACCACCATTGGCTGTCTTCCACCGAAGTAACTATAACCATCTGTCAGAATTTGTCACAATATAAAAAGAAAAGATGGGTGTTTTGTTTTGCCTTATTTTCTGATATGGTCCATTTTCTCCATATACTTCTTGTATTGGTCCCCTGCTGCCGCATAACCAATCAACACGCACCTGGCACCTTGCCACTGCCCAGGGTCATGATGTCAGAGGTCCCTGGGGCCAGTGGTTTGCCCTCGACTGGGACTCACAGGCAGGAATCAAGGTACTGGACGGTGCATCCTACTTGGGGATCAGGGTGCTCTTCCGAGGCCATTTGGGGGGTCAGTACAAGGCAATTCCTTGGGGTGGCAGGATGGCGGTCCCTGTGTGCTCAGCAGCTGCCTGTCAGAGGTCAGTTTCTGCTCTTGGAAGTCACACACAGCTGCTCTGTCCTGTGACCCCGAGGACATCCACACCAGCATGTGCTTTATCCCAGGTGGGTACGAGCACATCGGGGGGACCGCCATTGCATCAGGCCGGTGGTCTGTATAACGTCACTCCCTCATGGAGTGGTCGTCCGTCACCACTTGCTGTATAAAGTAACCGAATCCAGGGAACTGGCGTCCAAAGAACTGGACTCAGAGGATGTGCCCGCGTGGCAGGAGATGGACCTGCAGGGGTCATTGCCCCAGGTCAGGGCCCCTGGAGGCCGCCCCAGGAGCCCCTTCCCACGCCTTCCCACAGCTCTGTGCAGTTCTAGAAGCTCCCACTCTAGCTTCTGGAGCTAGTCCCCACAGAGGGTCACACGTCTGAATTTTATACACCCATGTTCCCTCCACTTGCTCATTTCACAAGCGAAACAGGCCATCTTCCACTTCCTCCGAGCCCCGCTGGCTGTTTGCAGTTAGAGACTGCAGCTGGGCTGCCGGCCGTGCATTCCCAACCAGGGACCAGGGGCCTAGGGCCCACAGGAGCGGGGTTTTATTTGCAGCACAAGAAAACAAAAGGAGAGCAGTTACTTAAAGTTGTTTTGTTTGTTTGTTTGTTTGTTTTTGTAAACCCATTTGCCAGCATGCAGAGATATTAATCCTCGGGGTTATAAAATCCATAAATGATTTTGATTTATTTTTCTTGACAAGAGGGTGCACATACATTAAGAATTTATGTGATTATGCTCTGTAATTATTGTACTTTACTAACCTCTAGGGATCTCCTCACCTTCGGCTTTGGTATATGGCTTTCCCCCCCAGCAATTTGGCCCATATTCTTCTTCTGCCTTCACTGCTGGCAATGGTTCAGGCTGCAGTCAGATCAGCCGTATGGCCCGTTCTGCACCCAGGCTCCGGGGCAGCTGGCCGTGGGTCAGAGCCCCAGCCCTGACACACACACAAATCTCTGTGCTTTATTTTTCTGAAAATGATAGAACCTCTCTTTCTGTTCTTGTGAAAGCTCACCGAGTCAACACCTGTCAGGCACCAGGATGGGGGCAAACGCACGCTAGGCTGCAGGGCTTGACCGTGACAGTGAGCTTGCCCTCCCATGTCCATGCCACTCGGCTCACGGCCCGGCTGATCATGCCCATATCCCTACCGCTCAGAAAGCACTTCTCCTCGGAGGTAAGTTTTATTTTATTCTCTACCCAGCTCTCAACCTCTGAACTTAAATTGTTCTCTCCACATTACCAAGCCTAACTATCTGAATTCTGTGCCTGTCAAAGAATATTTTCCAAGATTGAACCTTTGGGGTTTTCAAAAAACCAACCAAGTTCTGGGAAGGCGACGTGTGACCGAGGACAGGGAGCTGAGGCCTCTGTTTGCTTTTGGGTGGAATGCCCAGCACACAGCCCCGAATACCCACATTCACAGAACGGCCACCATACACCTTCTGCCTCTGGAAGGCTGCTTTGTTCCTTGCACTTTAAATTACGTGCTCTCACGGGAAGCACAGATCTGCTCCTTCGTGATCACCGAATGGCATTTGGTTGTGTAGGCGTGCTGCAATCTATAGCCATCCTCTGTTACTGAGCTGTTTCCAATTTCTAACATGCACACACATCCACACATCCACACACACTCACACACCCGGATGATCCTCCAAACACACATGTATTATGCCATTATTATCTCAGATTCCTCTTCCTCTCAGTTTATTTCTGGAAAATCAACATGGAGAGGTGACAGTGCTATGAACCACATCATTAAGACTTCCTGCGTGTCGCTGCATTTTTCCTGAAATGCTCCAGTGCGTGGTCTGGTGGCCGTGCACGTCAGAGGCTGCCATCGCTCCCCCGTCAAC